>NC_091131.1:72547044-73247044 GCF_040183065.1 Periplaneta americana | reverse complement strand
ACCTTACTTACTTACTTACTTACAAATGGCTTTTAAGCAACCCGAAGGTTCATTGCCGCCCTCACATAAGCCCGCCAGCAGTCCCTATCCTGTGCAAGATTAATCCAGTCTCTATCATCATACCCCACCTCCTTCAAATCCATTTTAATATTATCCTCCCATCTACGTCTCGGCCTCCCTAAAGGTCTTTTTCCCTCCGGTCTCCCAACTAACACTCTATATGCATTTCTGGATTCGCCCATACGTGCTACATGCCCTGCCCATCTCAAACGTCTGGATTTAATGTTCCTAATTATGTCAGGTGAAGAATACAATGCGTGCAGTTCTGTGTTGTGTAACTTTCTCCATTCTCCTGTAACTTCATCCTGCTTAGCCCCAAATATTTTCCTTAGCACCTTATTCTCGAACACCCTGAACATATGTTCCTCTCTCAGAGTGAGAGTCCAAGTTTCACAGCCATACAGAAGAACCGGTAATATAACTGTTTTATAAATTCTAACTTTCAGATTTTTGGACAGCAGACTGGATGATAAGAGCTTCTCAACCGAATAATAACACGCATTTCCCATATTTATTCTGCGTTTAATTTCCTCCCGAGTGTCATTTATATTTGTTACTGTTGCTCCAAGATATTTGGAACCTATGTTCCTCTCTCAGAGTGAGAGTCCAAGTTTCACAGCCATACAGAAGAACCGGTAATATAACTGTTTTATAAATTCTAACTTTCAGATTTTTGGACAGCAGACTGGATGATAAGAGCTTCTCAACCGAATAATAACACGCATTTCCCATATTTATTCTGCGTTTAATTTCCTCCCGAGTGTCATTTATATTTGTTACTGTTGCTCCAAGATATTTGGATTTTTCCACCTCTTCGAAGGATAAATCTCCAATTTTTATATTTCCATTTCGTACTATATTCTGGTCACGAGACATAATCATATACTTTGTCTTTTCGGGATTTACTTCCAAACCGATCGCTCTACTTGCTTCAAGTAAAATTTCCGTATTTTCCCTAATCGTTTGTGTATTTTCTCCTAACATATTCACGTCATCCGCATAGACAAGAAGCTGATGTAACCCGTTCAATTCCAAACCCTGCCTGTTATCCTGAACTTTCCTAATGGCATATTCTAGAGCGAAGTTAAAAAGTAAAGGTGATAGTGCATCTCCCTGCTTTAGCCCGCAGTGAATTGGAAAAGCATCAGATAGAAAGTATTTGTGAACATTTGAATAGTACAGTAATTAAATCACCGATTATAGTGGTTACAATCAGTATATTCTTAAACATTTTATATACACAAATAGAATAAACTTAAAGCTCTCCATCTGAAAAAATAAAAACGCATGAATTTTCTGGAAATAAATTGCGAGAAAATTACGCATTTCTACAAAGCAAAATGAACTTCGTTACATGTTAACCAATTATAATGTAAAGAATACTTGCATACAATATACAGCATCTATTGTGCATACAATAATAACTTATTTCTTTATAAAAACTAAACTGGCAAATGAGAGTATCCTGCAGAATAAATTGCTGTGCTTGAGCCCCATAAAATATATACTGTATGTTCTTTTCGGTAGACTTTAGGTAGGAGGGACTCGTCTAATTTGGCAATACTTTGTATTTTGACACAGTTTGTAGTTACATATTCTGAAATTAAATATTCCTCCATTATGGAATGTGTTTAAACATTAAATCCCAATAAACCTCTGAAAGAAAATTCTACAAATCTAAATTACTTTACACATAACACACTAATAAATAACAAGTTACATGTTTCCAGATTTGGTACTTCATCAGGATAATTTGGCAATAGTACAGGTGTAATTTGGCAATACGATTAAAAAATAAAATTGTCAAAATAAATCAGTGGTACAAGGTTTATAAGACTTAATTTACTGGGACAAGAAATCACTAAATACCATGAACACAAAACAAAAGCAAAAAAAAAAAAAAAAAATTGAATGGATTTTTCCGACCACTCTTATTAATTATATTGGAGGGTTGTCTTCTAATTTATGTTGCCGATAGCCCAAACCCAAGTTCTGGCATTTTGATTACATATGACACCTGTTTTTGCTCTTCCTCAAAGGTTAGAACTAGGGGTCTTCCTTTTCTTGGGAATGACAACGTCATCGGGTCCTGAGGATGCATACAGAAACCTCTTTAAGGTGTTAAAGGGCACATTGTACTTCTTAGAAGCCCTATAAGTCGACCATCTAACTTTCAAAACACTCCCAACCGCAGCCCGCAAATCATCTTAGGAATATTTTTCAGAATAATGTCCTCGTTCCCTTGGCATATCTGCAACACACCACACACAGTGCTGCATTGAAGACTAAAAATCCCTCATACGTCCCTACTCTTAAATTTTACCATCGAGTATACATTCTTGTTCAAAGAGAGCAGCAATATATCACTATAAAGGAAAATGGCTGATTCACACTACCCTGTAGAAGACATTTTTTGCTAAGAAGAACATAAAACGAGCTAAGGCCTGATGAGTTATTAACAGAAAATATTAATTATATAAATGGCTTACCTTATAATATGGAATCTCAGCTTTTGATATGTAATGCACAAACAAACGTAGGTAATGAACAACACTTTTCTTCCGTCTTTGTATACACACGTCCACACAACCACCACGTCAAAAGGAAGTATTCAACACTTCTTTCTATTAGTAACAATATGTGCCACTATAATGAGCGGATTCGAATGAAACGAAAACTAAAAGTACAGTCAGATGTTGCACTCTATGATCGTGTCATTGAACTTCTTAAAACACTGGAGGAAATTTGGCAATAGAAGAAATACAAGAATATTGCCAAATTTCCCATATTGCCAAATTTTCCGAGTTTCCTCTATTTAAACCGGCTTCGTCAGAATTCTATATCTGCTGGGGAAATAATTCTAGTTTACTCATCAAATCTCGGAATGTAGTTTTATATTTTTCAGCTGCAACGGTATCAGATGACATCCTCTCTCCACAAATTACCAGCGGACGAACACCATACTTTTTCCTCCACATTAACAACCACTCATCACTAGCAGAGAAATTATCGCATCCATGTTTCTTAAGCATATCAAGCGCTTTCTCTTTCAGAATCGTACCAGATATTAGAGTACCTTTCCTTCTTTGTTCTTGAAACCATAGAAACAGTTCCTTATCGTATTTGAAAACACTAGGCTGCTTCAATGTACGGCGCTTGTCATTAGAGCTCGTGGATGCACAATAGCCTATTCTTCTAGTCCAGCCCGATTACGCTTCCAGTCATGAATTGTACTTCTTGGGATAGCAGAAATAGTTTCCCCTTCATCCAGTCGCTTCAAAATATCCAGTTTGTCTTTTAAAGAATAACTAAACTTCGAGCGTTTATCAGTAAATGTCTTAGAAAGCATGGTGAATTTCTTCCACACACAACTTGTGCTTGACTGAAAGCACGACGGGTTGCAAGTAGGAGGAGGAAAAAATTACATGGCGGGGAGGAAGAAGGTACGAACCGTACTATGAGTAGCCAATAATAATTGCCTACCCTACTGTCCGGATGAGAGAGAAGTTACTGTATTTTATTTATATTTATTTAATTTTATTTCATGTTATTCAATTTTGTCTCATTTTATATTATTTTACTTTATTTTATTTTGTTTACTTTAATTTAACTTAATTAAATTAAATTTAATTTAATCTGCTTTAATTTAATTTTATTTTTTAATCATTATTTCACTTAATTTTGTTTTATCTAATTTTGTTTTATTTCATTTTCGTTAAATTTAATTTTAATCTATTTTATTTTGTTGTATTTTATTTTATTTTTTCATTATATTTTTTTTATTTTGTCTTATTTTAATTTAATTTAATTCAATTCAATTCCTTGCCATGCCTTACGTTACCTTACCTTATTTTATCTTATTTTATTTCATTTTATTTTATTTTGTTATTTTTACTTTGACTTTATTTTATTTTATTTTATTTTATTTTATCTTATTTTATTTCATTTTATTTTACTTTTTTCTACTTTTTAATTTTATTTAACTTTATTTCATTCAATTGTTTATTTTAACTAATTTTATTTTATTTTATTATATTTTACGTAATTCTGTTTTATTAATTTACTTTATTTTATTGATGTTTAATTAAATTTTGGCTTATTTTATTTTGTTTTATTTTATTTGGTTTTATTTTATCTTGCTAATTTTACATTTGTTTCATTTTATTTTGTTTTAATTTTATTTCGTTTTAAATTAATTTAATTATATTCTATTTTATTTTATATTTCATTTTATGTAATTTAATTTATTTTAATTTAAAATTTAATTTAATTCAATTTTGATTCATTTTATTTTATTTTATTTTATTTTATTTTATTTTATTTTATTTTATTTTATTTCAATTTAATTCAATTCCATTCCATTGCATTCAATTCCATTTAATTTAATTTAGTTTAATTAAAAATTAATTTAATTTAAAATTTAATGTAACTTAATTTAATTTTGATTACTTTATTTTATTTTATCGTATTGAATTTTCTTCTGGTTTTATTTTTTTATATTCTTTATATTTTATTTTATTTTGTTATACTTGGTTTTGTTTTGTTTTGTTTTGTTTTGTTTTGCTTAATTTTACTTTGCGCAATTTTATTTTGTTTTAATTTAATTTAATTTCATTTCATTTAGTTTCACTTAATTGTATTTTATTTTATAGTATTTGATATAATTTAATTTTACTTTACTTAAAATTCAATTTAATTTATATAAAATTTGAATTAATTTAATTTAAAATTTATTTTATTTTACATTATTATATTTTATTTTATTATTTCTTATTTAATTTAATATATTTTAATTTAAATTAATATAATTTAATTTAATTCTACTTGAAGCAAGTAAAGCGATAGGGTTAGAAGTAAATCCCGAAAAGACTAAGTATATGATTATGTCTCGTGACCAGAATATTGTACGAAATAGAACTATAAAAATTGGAGATTTATCCTTCGAAGAGGTGGAAAAATTCAAATATCTTGGAGCAACAGTAACAAATGAAGAGTTCGCGGGAAAAACGATGAATGCCACATTTCCGTTAAGGATTAGATAATGATCTAATTGAGTCTATAACTGCAAGATGTAGTGCTGTTTCTATAGAAAATAAAGGAAAGGATTACTGTATTCGTGGTGATAATTCTCCTTTTTACCATTTTCATAAGAACATTAAATTTCGCAGTGATCCACTGAATTAGATAATGACAGTAACCTTAAGAAAACTGTGACATTTATCGTTTTTCACCGCGAACTCTTCAAATGTAAATGACACCCTGGAGGAAATTAAACGCAGAATAAATGTGGGAAATGCCTTTTTTATTCGGTTGAGAAGCTTTTGTCATCTAGTCTGCTGTCAAAAAATCTGAAAGTTAGAATTTATAAAACAGTTATATTACCGGTCATTCTGTATGGCTGTGAAACTTGGACTCTCACTTTGAGAGAGGAACAGAGATTAAGGGTGTTTGAGAATAAGGTTCTTAGGAAAATATTTGGACAACGCAGAGCTGCACGCATTGTATTCTTCACCTGACATAATTAGAAACATTAAATCCAGACGTTTGAGGTGGGCAGGACATGTAGCACGTATGGGCGAATGCAGAAATGCATATAGAGTGTTAGTTGGGAGGCCGGAGGGAAAAAGACCTTTGGGGAGGCCGAGACGTAGATGGGAGGATAATATTAAAATGGTTGAGGGACGTGGGATATGATGGTAGAGACTGAAGTAATCTTGCTCAGGATAGGGACCAATGACGGGCTTATGTGAGGGCGGCAATGAACCGCCGGGTTCCTTAAAAGCCAGTAAGTACGTAATTTAATTTAATTTAAATCAATTTAAAATTTTATTTTATGTTATTCATCTTATTTCATTTTAGTTTATTTTATTCATTTTAATTTTATTTTATTTTATTTTACTTTATTCAATTCAATTTCATTCAAATTAATTCAATTTAATTAAATCGAATTCAATTAAATTCTATGTTATTTTATTTTACTTTATTTTGTTTTATTTTATTTTTAATTTATTTATAATTTAATTTAATTTTATTTGTTCTATTTTATTTTATTTTGTTTACCTTTCTTACCTATTTCAGTCTCTAATCTCCGTAAATAACGGCCATTTCGAGGAACGGGATGCGATGTTATATTTCCCCTTGACTTTCTTCGGAAATCTTTGCATCAAAAAGGGAATCCCGCCGTACGAACAGTGAGAACAGAGCTGATAAGTGCGGTGAATAGAGCTCGTCGAACTCTAGCCTACCTGTAGTACAAAGGATAATCCTCTGCTTCCAGGCATATGGACCGTAGAGGCCGGCAAATCTCCAAAAAATGGTCATTTTGACTTTCCAAAACTGACTTTTCTCTACGCAAGGAGAACGAAGGGGCTCAGAGACCCGCCCTTTTCACTGTAGCATCCCCGCATGTTCACTAGTAATCACAAAAAAAAAATCGAGCAAATCCGTTGCCCTGTTTTGTTGACTTATTTTTTCCCTACCTAAAATATTTCAATCTCAAATCTCCGGAAATAACGGCCATATCGAGGATCGAGATGCGATGTTGTATTGCCCCTTGACTTACTTCGGACACGATAGCATCAAAAAGGGAATCCCGAACACCAGTTGATTTTTGACAATCCCCTATTCAGCCAACATTCTCGCCGCCATAACTGCGCCGTATGTGCAGTGACAACAAAGGTGATGAACAAAATAATGTGGTTCAAAGAAAATGGATAAATATTTTTGAACCTATGCAACTAAGCATTTAATATTGATGACTTTAATAATAATTTTTTCATGAATTCTGCTAAACATATTTCAGAAACGGTTAATCGCTGTAATGCCACTTCTATGGACTATCTTTATAATACTGGATTCATAATTGAAACAGATTTTAAATGGAAATTTGTTACTCAAGAAGAAGTTATAAAATTATTTTTTGATCTCAAAAATTCTAAATGTAAAGATTTGTATGATATTAGTAGTGATTTTATTAAGTCTATTATTTACTCCATCATTGAACCATTAACTTGTATTAATGGGTGTTTATCAAGTGGTGTTTTCCCTGAATCCTTAAAGGTAACTAAAACCATTCCCGTTTTTAAAAAAGGTGATCCCTCTAAAATGGAAAATTATAGACCTATATCAATAGTTCCTGTTTTTTTCTAAGATAATTGAAATTATCATAAATAAGCAGTTGACTTGGCATTTTGAATCTAATAGTCTATTTTCCAATTCACAGTATGGTTTTCGATCAGGATTATCCACCCTCGATGCACTTAATTATTTAGTGGAGTCTGTTGTTACTGGTTTTGAGAAGCATGAAAGTACCATGTCTACACTTTGTGATCTGTCCAAGGCTTTTGATTGTGTTTCTCATGAAACCATTTGTTCCAAACTACACTTCTACGGAGTCAGAGGCAAAGAATTGGACCTCACTAGATCTTATTTAAATAATCGTACTCAAATTACATGGATTAATGGGGAATTTTCTAATGTTATTAATGTTAATATTGGAGTTCCTCAAGGATCTGTTGTGGGTCCTCTACAGTTCCTTATTATGATTAACGATCTCTCTTTTAATATGAAGTGTGACACAGTCCTTTTTGCTGATGACACTTCCTTTTTGAACACTACGTATGACATACATCATCTGTGATGCTGCTGGTTGGTTTGAAGCCAATGGATTGAAACTTAATAGATCTAAAACTCAGCGGATACTATTTTCATTAAATCATGTTCCTGATGAAATGATTTCAGAAGTTAAACTTCTTGGTATTACATTAGATTCAAAACTTACTTGGACGGGTCACATTGCGATTCTGTGCAAAAGGTTATGTAGTATACTTCATCTTTTGTGTAAATTAAAAGCTCTTGTATCTATTAGATATTTGAAACAAGCCTATTATACATTTTTCCATAGTGTATTTCATTATGGTATTCGTTTGTGGGGTAACGGTGCTAATGTCAATAGTGTTCTAATTTTGCACAAAAACCAATACGTATTATCACTAATTCATCTTTTAATGCTCATTGTCGACCTTTATTTCGTAATGCTAATATTCTAACTGTAATTAATCAATATATTTATGACTGTTTAGTCTACACCAAGATTAATTTAAATAGTCATGCTTCTCAATCCCAGATCCAAAAATATTATACTATTCTAGAAATAATCACTATATATTGTAACACCTAAGGTCAGGTTGACAAAGACCAAGAAGTGGTTCAGTATTATTTCTGTAGATATGTTTAATAGATTGCCTAAGAATGCCCACTTAGCTTATTTAGATTTAAAATTGATTTAAAAATGGCTTTTAGATAATCCATTTTATCATATAAATGAATTTTTAGACAGCCATATGAACATGGAATTTTAATCTGTTTATTTTATTGACCATTGTCTGTAATTACGATAGTGTAATTTTTGATAAATAAACATGATTGATTGATTGATTGATTGATTGATTGATATGATATTAATGGACAATAATGAAAATGGACGTGTCCTTTATGAACAAAAAATTATGGATAAAATGTCCGTGTACCAAATGAAGACGAACTATATGACTATGGACAATATAAATTGGACAAATTGACCTGAAAGTGTATGGTTATTAATATAATTTAATATAATATAATATAATATAATATAATATAATATAATATAATATATATTGAGATATTTCACGTTGCTATTCATTTCAAATTCTATTTGGTGATTGGTGTTATCTTCCTTTATTCTGGATGTGTTACGTTGTATCGATGTTATATTTGTATTTTAAAACTCATTTTCTGTTCTGTACGTGTGTAAGTTGTTATGTGTAATTAAACATATTTAATTTTAGATTTGTGTCAACTAAATATGTACTTGATGTTGAAGTTATATTACATACGTTAAATGATACTGAAAAATTGTTAGATGTGATAATGAATTATAGTTCATGCGTTTTTAGAATACATATGAGCGGGGACAGACGGAGCTTGTATTGTATAGGATGATTGGCGTATGACAGGAGTGCGACGTGGATATGCATTAATTGTATATTCGACACGTAACGAACTATCTTTGTCTTCCTCTCTCTCCCTCTAGCAGTTTGGCAACAGCGCAGTAATGTTGGATGAGTATTGACTGAACTCATATGTCTTCTAAAAGCATATGAACTATAGTGGATGTTACGTTCCGTTATTCTTCTATATTTGAATATTGGGTTGTGAGGAGAATCGAATCAAAATGTACTTAGTCCAAAAGAAAATATTTTTCAGAAAAGAGCAATGTTTAATTAATCAGAGCTTTTGAGTCAGAAGCAAACCGACAACACAGATTGATTCGTGGTCATGAAAGAGGGGAAATCTGTAATAAAATGTAATGGACTTGCTGTATTTTGATTCGACACTTTTCATATGGTATATCGTCTATGAATTAACCTCTTCCCTTACTATATATTTTACCAGTTTTGTGAAAAAAAAAAGTGTCATATTTTCGTAAAGAGGTCATTTCTTATTGCAGAATCACTGTACATCATTAATTTTCTTACATACCTAAAAATCACTATGAAATAGACATACATTTATACCTTAATTATTATCCCGAGTTATCTCGTGCACCTTGATTCCAGCTCTGGTAGTTGTCCCACTTTGATTTTCTCCTGAACTATTTACCAACTTATGTTTTTTATGGATTAATTTATAAGGTACAATACCAGTGCTGTTATCAAGGCGTTAAATGTTGCTTGTCGTGTGATAGACTCGAAAGCAGGGTATTACGCACAGTAGCACATTGCATTCCGGACAGTAGTATCTGCTCTCCTGTATGAGAGCGTTTTGGGAAGAATGGTGTAGCAGTCATTGAATATTTGTACCACTACATCTGTTCTTCGGGTTTGTGAATAATGTTCTGGAGTATCAATATGCCCAAAAGTACACGTATTTCAGAATCTGTAGTAGGCCGCCACGAATTATTTTCAGCATTCTGTGAACACTTATTAGCGTGCCGAATCGTCTCCTCGAATATAATTTTGATGAGGTCATTATTAAAGAATAATTTTAAAAATTGAGAATTATCGTTATCAGAAACAATGTTAACATTTCAGGGAATGGGGACCTCGAAGGTGCAGAAGAAATTGTGCCAGATGCCTTCTATTCAAACCACTGTCGAAAAGACGCGACATCAACTGATCTGAATTTGTTTGTTGGTCTATAACTTCGTCTTCTGATACAGATGTTTCATTTCCTAACTTTCTACAGGAATATATTCCTGATCAAAAGTTTCGGAATCACTAACTTGATTCATCTTT
This sequence comes from Periplaneta americana, assembly GCF_040183065.1. Lineage (NCBI taxonomy): Eukaryota > Metazoa > Arthropoda > Insecta > Blattodea > Blattidae > Periplaneta > Periplaneta americana. Next base: position 73,236,707 of record NC_091131.1, on the reverse strand, counting down.
GCACAAAACAGCACAAAAAACACTAAACACAAACAGAAACCGCCAAAACTAACTAGCATCTACTCACTACTGTGTGTGAATACTATATCAGCATAGAATTCCACTCGCAAGGAAGAAGTACAAAAAACACCACCAGATATAGCAATATCATTAACTTCTGTAGCCATCTAATGAGGAAATGGTTAATGAAAGAATGGAAACGGGATATAATCCTTAGCAGCGAAAATGGGACTCAAACGAGTTAACTCGGGTTAATAAATTTTGACACAAGTTAGCAACCCGAGTTAACTCGGGTTAATAAATTTTGACACAAGTTAGCAACCCGAGTTAACTCGGGTTAATCAGGGAAGTGGTTAAATATGCATGTTTGTTGATATTATAATGCCATTTAAACTAAAAATAAATCACAACAATTTGAATTTTCAAACGCAATAAAATGTATTATAAAGTACTCTTAGAATATTTATAAGGAATAAAGTTGATGATAGAGAAGGAAATGAGATGGTGAAAAAGAGAATGGCATAAAGGACAGCTTTACACTCTCCACATCCAGGAAGTGCTTCACTACTCCTACATTTGTAGTCATAAACGGCAGTTATGTGCAAATTATAATTTCAAGAGTTCAAAGAGAAATGACGACGACGGTTACAATGCTGAACATAAGGCAGCAGGCAGAGATCGTGTCGATGACATCGCAGATGCAATCATTGCTACCAGATGGCAAGCAAAATGGTCATCAAAGGTCGCCGCAAGTTCTATGTTCATAACGGATGGGCCGGTTTTTGAACAATCCCATGTAGATGGCCAACACTCAGATAATGATGATAATGACAACAACAATATTTATTGTCATCAACGTCAATACCTCCACATTTCCGCCTTTGAATCGCACCATAACTTTCTATTACATTAGCCTACAATTTTAATAAATCCATACAGTACGTTTAACTAATCTCTATTAATTTGAATTTGAATTTAAATTTATTTATTTAATACTTTACACTTGAGCTACATTAGGCACTGCAGCCCGAAAGAACAAAAGCTCGTGCTCGGGCGCAGTTCAAATCAGTTATACAAAATATATCACAAAATTAAGAGACTTCATTGAGCACAATAACATTAATAAGTGGTAAAATACATACACCATGTAGTAATAGGGTCTATATACAAATAGAAAATACAAAAATACATGAATATTAGAGTATCAATTTTTAACTCAATTACCTTAAACAATTAAATAATTAATCTGATTTTTTTTCTTAAATCTATGTGTGTTAAGTGTACTTAGCTCAGGATAAGCTCTAATTAATGCATTATATATTATGAGTCCAAAATTTCTGCTGTGTTTTAATCCAGCAGTTGTGTGGCATTTGGGAATATTTAGAAAGAAACTGTAGTTTTGTCTCGTATGGTGTTCATGAGAATCAAATTTAAATTTATTGTAATTTTTATGGAAGTAAATCAGCAATGTTTGTTTATAAATTTGTTCTAGATTTTATACACCAAATTCCTGAAAAATTAATTTTGTTGGGTAATCAAAAGGTTTATATAGACAAATTTTGATAATTCTTTTTTGGAGCAAATTTAAAGCATTGGAGAGTCGATTTTGCCATTCCTCCCGAACCTAATATACCATACTGAATTATTGATTGAAACAGAGCTAAGTACACAGTACGCAGAACATAAACAGGTAAATAAGAACGTGGAATGGAAAATTTATGGATTGTTTAACGCAATCTGTTACACAAGAAGGAGATATGCTTGTCCCATTTTAAATGTTGGTCAATAATAATGCCTAAATATTTAACTTGTGAATACTGATATTAAATTAACTCCAAACAGTCCATTTCTAACCACTGCACTTAAATATACCCATAATATATTATTTCTCCTCAGAGATCAAACTCCACTAACGTTCCTTCCTGCATTCTATTCTTACTAAAATAACTGTAAATAGAGGGTGGAAGTGAAATAATCTTGTAGATTGAAAGGCACGGTAGGAGACACATAAATGGATAGAAAACCTATATTACGTTTTGTGATTAAATGCACGGTTATTTAGAAAAATAAGTTGGAAATTTCAGCAGTCTGGCAACATCGCCGCTAACACAGTCCCCTTTCTTCTCGTATTATTATTATTATTGAATTTCCAAGTTTATAGAACCCTATTTTACCCGAAGGTATATTAGGACTGTAATTAAATCATACATATTATAACCCTGTACAAATACTTACACAAAATATACACATAATTATGACATAAAATACACATATTACATTAACTGTGTATGACATAATAAAAATTATAGTTATCTGTATAATCACGTTGCAAATGTAGTATGTTATGCGATGTGGAAATAACAATCTCTTAATTTCTAAAATACCGTTAAGCCTATACGTCTCTCAGAATATTAGTCTTTATATTTAAAAAAATGACTTATTGCAAGTTTATATTGTATCTGTATTCTGTGTATAAAATAAGAATTAATATAATATGTTCTGAATTTGAGAGATATAGTTTTCCAAGTCATATTAAAAAAAACTGGATATGATATAAGTGGGTGTACAGCGGTCAAGGGGTAAAAAAATCTTCCAATATAAATTAAATTATATATGTACATATTGATTCGATGCTGAAACTGATCAGAAAGAGAAAAAGAATTCATATTTTCGTTGGATTTTACTTTGTTCATAGTTCGATTCTTCTATTATTTTATTTGTATTTCTGGCGGTGTGGAAGAGAAGGCCTAGTGGCCTTAACTACACCAGAATAAATAAATAAAAACAAATAAATATATAAATTAAAAAAAACTTGAACATCAGGCACATGATGACATGTTTTCTTTTCGGTGCCTGATTTACAATTGTTTTAAATTGAGTTAACGCTGGCAGTCATTTCGCTAAGGAGTTCATCAATTCATGTAAGTGACGTTAAGTAAAGATTAATCTTAGCTTAGTAAAGGCAATTCGTTTTGATTGTCTATAGTTAGGTTTCCGAGATTTCCGAAAATGTAATAGGCCTAAGCAGTTTAATTAAAAACAGAAGCAGAAAGGAAAACCCGTGCAACACCGGGTGCTTTTAGCTAGTATTATATACAAATACGTAGATATGAGATAAAATAGATATAATACATAGAAATAAATACACAATATATGAAACACAGACATATTACATATAATAGACTACTGGGTGTTCATTTCAAAGTGTGTCATGACGTCACTGTTGTTGGGTCACCGATTTGAAGCGAGTTTCAGCTTATATGTTAGAGATGTTGCCTATTATTTAAGGCGTTCTTCAATCTGAACTTGAGAACGTGTACGGTATAACTTGAACGTCGTAGCAACAGATGGCGGTCTGTACGGTCTGTGTGCTACCATAACCTCTTTCGAACTGTGTTTTGCGCCGGCAAGTAGTACGCAGGGTATTTGTTATCATCGATTGCGTACGGTAACATTCCACAACACAAATCAAAATGCTCCGTGTCCATGTTGACCGTCCAAGTTAATGTCAACAAATACTTAAGTAATCGTCTTAACCCTCTCCCCATATCCCGACAGTAAGAAAAAAACTCACTTCAGTACGTGTTTCCAAACAGTTCACATTCTTGCCACTACTGGCGTTACCGTACGTATCGGTAAGTAATCTTCAGAATGAACCCCGTACTTGCTAGGCAACTTCTGTCGCATTTAGGTAATACGCCTCTGCGGAAGTGTAGGAAGATTGAATTCTCTAGGCTCATCGGCTAACCACGTGACGACATACAGCGAGCCACGACACATTTTGAACTGAACACCCAGTACTTTCCCAGGATATACCACACACAGACTTGTTACATAAAAAAAAGTAAGCATTTCGTAGAAACATATCATACATATTACTTTTGTGCGAGATCGTGCGTATTTGCTTGTTTTCCGCACAAAACCAATACGCGGTAAGTGTGAAATACCACATTCAGTATTCCCAACGTAACACACATAACAATTTCCCTATTCTTACCGCTTAAGCGTCATATTCATTTTACTGCTTTAGGCTTTTAACATATTATTTTTAAAGACGTTCAACATAGTAATAATTATAAATTGGAAACTTACCACTGCAATTTCACCTAAATTGCACTGTTAATTATTGTTTTTAAATATTTGCAAAAATTCAGTAAACTCTACTACTCCACTAAAGTTATTGCATTCGTGATACAAGTAACATTAAGGAAGCCGTGAAAAAATCAACAAGATTCCAGATGCCGATGTTATTACTGCAATATGTTATATAATAATACTGTTAAAATATTAAAATGAAAAATAAATTATTACATAACCTTACCGTTTGTTTTAAGTTCGCATTTATAGACTGGGGGAAAAAAAGACAGACGTATATCACGGCCTGCTGCAATATAGTAAACACAGAAAACATTTTATAGCAACAATGTTGAAGAGAGATATTTTTGTTTTCCAAAATTGCCGTCATTGAACAGAAACCAAGATGGAGATTTCATTGCAATTAATTAGAAATTCCTCTTTCAGGTATGTAATAAACGATCTCCGCACAAAATAATGTACGATACACGAGCGGTATGTTTGTTTTCATGTTCTCGGAAATTAAAAAAGCTCAACTACGTTTCGCTTTTTCAATCTTTTCCTCGAACATGAAAACATCAACATACCGCTCTTGTAACGCATATTACTATTAAGGACGTATTTGACATAAAAATGACATGAAATAGACACATGACATACAAATTCATGTTCAACACATAAGACATAGACATTATATAAAATACACAGACAAGACATAAAAAAGAAAAATTACATAAAAACTTATATATGATATGAAACATTGATATTATAGCTATTATTATTGTGATTATTAGTATTATTATTAATAGTAGTAGTATCTCCTTTTATTTCCGCCTGTTTTGCCCTGTGGTATGTTAGACTGAATATATATATATATATACAAAATTAACACATTCGTATACCCTTACTAATTGCATTAACTACAACTTCTCTCACTATGGCAGAAACACATAAACTAGCTATTTACAGTGAATTGTGAATATGTGATATGAATTTCTGAAATTCTCTTGAACAGAATTTCTTTTTAAACATAAAACACAGGGGGTTTTCAAATTGCCCAGAACATGAGATGACATGTGACAGTAATAACAGGCGAGCTCTTTCGAAAATTGGGCAATCAAATAGCAGGTGTTGAACAGTCTGGGTCGCTCTCCTCGCATTTACGCATGGATTCATTTACATTATTGATTTTGAACCGTTTAAAATGTGTTTTAAATTTTCCATGGCCTGAAATGAATTGAATTGCGTAAGCACGAAATTGGGTATCATGTGTTTACAGTTTAACCTAGAGATTATTGTAGGAAAGAATAAGTCCCTAGTTAGAGAGCCGTTATTACTTTCTTGCCATTGAACATCCCAGCGTGCTAACATGTGTTCCCTTAATTTATGTTTTATGAAACTGACAGGAATGTTATGATAATTATCTACGACATTCATGGAACAAGCAAGCTTGGCTAGCTGGTTTCCCCTTTCATTCCCTAATATACCAGAGTGCCCTCGAACCCAGTTTAAACAAATATGTTTGCTGGAGTTATATAATAAAATGTCTCAAGTTCACTCTATAAGATTTATCTATTTTGCAAATGTTTATTTGCTATAACATTATATATAGAATATCAACATTTTCACCTTTTCGGCATCATCAGATATTGTTAAGAAACACGTAATCTAAACCTTGAACAAATTAAAAATGTACATTGTAATATGCATGACAAATAGATTTCATGAGTTTTATGTAGTATGTCTTATAAGTAAAACGGTTTATTTAGAAAAAGATTTCCAGGAAATATAAATTTGGAAAGTCGATATGATTTCAGATACATATAACTCATGTTACAAAAAACACATATTATGAAATGATTAAAATGACAAGCGTGTTATATTATATCTTGCATTAAATTATTAACAAAATACGAATATCAGCAATAATTAAATATTGGTGGAAAAGACTTAATTGTTGAATTTGTAATTAATTACCGGGGAATTATAAGTAGAATGGTGGTGTGATATCAATACATTATTTAAAGGACAATTTATAAAATCGATAATAGGTAATTAATGAAATTAATAATAAATAATGATAAAATTTGATAAAATCTTGTGTGTCGTATATTGCCATGCTGTTACAATGAATCCTTAGTAGTTGTTTAGCGAAAACGTTAATATTCTATATACAATATAATATTCTATATACAATGTTATAGCAAATAAACATTTGCAAAATAGATAAATCTTATAGATTGAACTTGAAACATTTTATTATATTAAATTAGATTTATCTGAAGACAAAATGAATTGTAAAATTGCTGGAGTTAGCAATATTATGTCTGACATTTATGCTAATCATATACATATTATATTTGTCCCTAAGGCCCCTAACACACTTGAAGAGTTTTCGCTAGCGAGAAATGTGTTGCGAGAAAATTCAAAGATTTATAACATGGATTCAAATGGAAAGTCCACACACTGGAAGAGATTCTCGTTCGAGGCAAAAACCTTGCGCGAGTTTCTCGCTGGAATCGGTAGCTCAGCGAATTTTCTTGACACATTTATCAAAGATGTTTGACATTTATACTCTTTATGACGATTGAATGTAGAAAAGGTAACGCAGGTGGCGATGAATTGTATTGTTTTTATTTGAAAATGAGGGAAGATGGTTGATAATTGCAGTCAGAAACTTATCGGACTTGTACGATGTCACCCATAGGCCTATTTATATGATACACGGGATGAAAACTATAAAAAACACGAAACTTAAAGAAGAAATCTGGAGACAAATATCAGATTATCTGAAAATAAATAGGGCTATATTTTATTTTGATGAGATTTAATAGTATTAATTAAACATTTGAAATAATGTATATATATATATAATGTCTTAACAGTTTACATAATTTTAATCAGAACATAGCAAAAAATCCTCTATCATATCATGAATGGCAAAAAACCGTGGTCCATCCAACCTGAAATAACCCCTAAACGTATCATCATTCAAATCGAAACCAGTGTCCAAAACTCGAACTTATTTTTGTAAGATGCAATGTGATTTTCAGATATTTCTGGCTTTAATTTTAGGCCTACTTTTTCTTTTTATTAACAAAATATGTTCATGTAACTCTATTTCCTCATCATCTGAATACTCCGATTCAACATAGCGTTCGTACGTAATTTGTAAAGTGCGACAATATACTTACAGGTTATATATTTAAGTACGACAATATACGTAAATACATAACCTATATTTCCCCCAACGAGTGATTACTATAATCAGAAAAATGCTTTCTACATGAAGGCTGTGCATAGATGATCATAGCGAGGTGTGATCTGTAATAGTGAGAACTCGCCAAGTGTGTGGAGGAAGGCTCTTCGCCTCTTTCTCGCAACACATTTCTCGCTAGCGAAAACTCTTCAAGTGTATTATGGGCCTAATACAGTTCAAAGTTGCCTTTGAGTCACTGAAAATAAGTGCACTGTAGTCTTTGCGGATACACCACTCAACAGCTTCATCAACTGCAAGCATTTCAGCTTGGAAAACTGTACAACACTTGTTAAGTTTAAACTGTTGATAATGGGTTTCTTGTTCCCTTTCGAAACAGACGAAAGCACTGCCGACGGCCACCTCATTCTCGTTGATAACATACGAGAATCATCTGTGAAAATGAGACACTTTCTTCTCGTAATATAGATGTAAGAGGTCAACGAACTCAGGTCTGTCTCCGTACGTCAACTACTTTTCTCCTCCCTCTCTGGCTACGATGTTGCAATCTGGTTGTATCGTTCAGTAGCTTGAAATTAGTGATTTTTAAGTTGAATTTACACGAAAACAGTCCACGCTTTTGGGATATGCCGGATGAATAAATTATTTTTATTAGATTTTCTATCGATATGGACCAAATGCACGATCCTACTCACAATAGTTACCGAATAAGAGGGTGTTAAACATTTGGAAAAAAAAAAAAAAAAAAAAAACATTTTTTTCTGAGAAAGCTATGAAGTTTCCACCAATATCGTATTACACTTTTTTGTTACATAAAACATGAGCTATTCGCTCTGAAAATATGAAGGGTTATTTTACTTCCAACTTGTACAGGGACATCATTTTATTTTTACTAACTTTTCTAATATTAACATGGCTATACCTTTGTATTAACGGTTGAGAACCAGAAACACCGTTTGCTTCCCCCTTCCACGACTGGAGTTCGATGATACTGGCATAAAATACAAACACATCACTTTACTAGGTATAGGAGGGATGAAAAGTAGTTCATCCATTTACGTAAACTAGGAAATATCGCGATTTTGAGTTTAATAATTTTCATTAGGTTTTTGTTTAATCAAAATACAGTACAGTATTAACAATAAGTGTTTTTACTCAGAACTGAGCGATTCATTCAGACGTATTCATTATGCAGTGTATGTTATACTGTCTACAGGACATTAGCGTACAGTATAGAGAAAGAAGTTAAATTGAAAAATAACCATAATATGGATATTTAAACACATTTTTTTTAATGGTGGCCGTTCACTTCGATACAGGCTTCAGTTCCTTTATGCATATTATCGCACTGTAGACTATTGTACCTAATTCCAATTACCAGTTTCGTCCTTCGTACCAGTAACACATGTTGAAATAATTCTGAACCTATTCTGTAAAAGAGTGCCTTACGTACTGTAAATTCAGTCTTCACTTCTGCCCGATCCGAAAATATAAAATTACTCAGACATGCTATCTACTGCCGTCCAAGTGGTTTTGTCGCAGGGTCATAGAAAGGGGGGAAATCACGTGTCAGTTAATTACTTAACGAGGCCCTTTTATTTAAGTTATTTTAAACAGTTGTATAATATTACGTAAACGTCCAAATCCTAACAGAAATTAATGTTTTCAGAAAAGAGCTAAGACAGCCCAGTCACTAGCCTTTACAGAGGGGCAAGCAGAAGCAGGTGGAAACCAGGATGCTACGTAGGCAAACGGACGACAGTACCTGTGCGAAAATATGATTTAATATTGAAAGCGCGAACATATTTCTGGAACGTACTATACTCACTAACTCAGTACTGTTTATTATGATCGTAAGGCGACTTTGACTGCATATGCGGTCTTGGTTCTCTAGTTCACTAGTTGGAAGTTCACTAGTAGAGGAGGCGGGAATGAAGTACATTCAACAACTCAGATACAATAAAAATTGAAGTAAAAATAAAATGATGTCCCTGTATATTGTGTGTACATTCCTTCCCACATCTCAGATCACTTTCTTTATATAGCCCTTAAACACTGTCTTTATACTTTTTAGGTCAATGTAAAATTCTACTATTTTAATACAGTATATTCTATTAATCTTTTTTTTTTAACTTTCAAAATATCGTCCTCTCATTTTTTACTGCCTACCAGATTTAAAATAACTATAATTACATTTCCAATACTTCCCACCACTCATTACAAAAATCCAAATTGCTTTTTGTATTTAACAACCAACACTTCGCATTGCTTTACTCATTAGAATCTCTCTTCTTCCTAATATAGTTAATTCTATTGATCATGTTATATCTTTCCATAAGTTTCAAGCTCGCTTTCAATTAATCATCCATTCTTTCACTGCAACAACACTACATTAAACTAATTTTACTCTAAATATCCTAGCTGTCCTCCCTAATATCTTATTTCAGAATTTTCCTACACTAATTTTTAAGATCACATTTCTTTATCATAAACTTCTACTGACATCTAGCCTATATTGATTTAATTGTAACTAAACACGGTTTTAAATTTCCCATATCCCGTTTCAATTCACTACCTTCATGACTGACCTCCATATCCAGCGAATACAGATTATATAGAATGGACACGGAGAGAATTTCTCTGTTTCGTTTCTCTGTGCGCCGACGTTTAGTTCCACTTTCAAGCGCTAGAGATTAGTGTAATCGAGTACACGCTGAGAGTTCCTCGATAATAATTCTGTGGTATTCGGGTAAAGGGGGATAAGTCATTTTTTGTGCAGATGGAATTTTGTTACCCAGATGAACACACAAGTTAAATTATACAAGTGAGTGTGCAAAAATCAAAAGAATGCTAGCAGTTGATGTGTTTTATTTGTGTAGAAAATTATTTGCAATAAGAGTTCCAAGTTTAATTTTCATTTATCTCCGAAATCATTTTTATGACTTATCTTCCTTTACCCAAACAACACAGAATTGAATATAGGAGTTGAGACACAGGATCCAAATATCGCCTACCTTATTACATAATCCAGTAGAGACTTACTTACTTACTTACTTACTTACTTACTTACTTACTTACTTACTTACTTACTTACTTACTTACTTACTTACTTACTGGCTTTTAAGGAACCCGGAGGTTCATTGCCGTCCTCATATAACCCGCCATTGGTTCCTATCCTGAGCAAGATTAATCCAGTCTCTATCATCATATCCCACTTCCCTCAAATCCATTTTAATATTATCTTCCGATCTACGTCTCGGCCTCCCCAAAGGTCTTTTTCCCTCCGGCCTCCCAGTAAAGCCTTGCTTCAAATAAATTCAAGTTAACAGCTTTTCGTTATTTCTCAGTGATAAACTAATTGTAATAATAATTTTTTATGTTTTATATACGAGTATAATAAATTGTATTATAAAATAATATAATACATTATAAAATTATGTATTAAATTCGTTTAATATTTATATCCAATATAATAGGCATATGGTTTTACATCTCATAGGAGTTTTGTTTTTCCATTTTCAGCACTATCAAATCATTACATATTTTAATTGTTGATGGGGGTCAACATCTCAACTCTCATTATAAAGAAACTCTAGAGTCTAGACTTTACAGATAATGTCGGATTTATTATTTCATCGGTCCAATTTATTTTGAGTACATAATGTACCTAGATGTATTAACTGTATGGCTGTTATATTCCGCTGCGTCGATTGCTAGTTGGTGTGATGTCAGCGCCAACTCTAGGGAAAAAGCAGAAATCTCACGCTCAAGCTGGTTTGAAGGTCATTGAAATCTGTCATGCTACATCAAAGGTATCGATGCGAAGTGTCCATACTTGTAATTCTCTATACGCTCTCCATATCCACCTTCCCTTAAACACACTTTAATCACACTAAAACACGACTCACCTCAACTACGTCACCAAAATAGCTTATTATATTATTATATTTGTTATTTCTTATGTGTCATTTTCCTTTCTCGCATTTTTTGTCACTCAAGCCGCTCATGTACTAACTTCTCCGAATGAAGCTTTTTTTGGTCTTAATTTCTTCCCGACAGCGAATTCGTAATGTTGTTAATGATGTTAATAATCGCGTTAAGGATGATTATTTGTACCTCTAAACTTATCATAGAAGCTTATTCCTGTGCCCGTATGTTATTTTTTGTATACAGAGAGTTCATAGACAACATTTGAATTGCCAATGACTAAGAATCGAAAGAAATACAACAGCAATCCGCAGACTTGATTCGGTGTGCGGCAATCAAGAGTTTTTTAGTGTAGTGACAAATTGACCGGTTTTACTTGTGCGATACTTCCGTGATTAGCAATCGGATAAAAAAGCTGCGGCTTCAGCAACATCAGATGATGGATGTGATATGTGTAAACACAATTTTTCATCGTTCGCTGAACGCAACATCACAAGTTGTTTCATTAGATACACTATAGTGTTGTTTTCAAATTGCGAGTATATGATCCGGACTTGAATTTAGATATATGCGTCCTAAGTTCAGCTAGAATTGGTTCAAGAATAAATGAATCGTGAATTACAGAAATCCCACACGTCCATTTAAGTAATTTTTTCAGGCGAGACAAAATACTGATTATTAGGGACGGATGTTGACGAAAAGTCATCTTATTTTTCACATTAGGACGATCCCTATTAATAGCTATAGAAATCCTTTCTATGTTAATATCAACGTAAAAAAATAATTTCTTATATTGCATTTTTATTTATTTATTTATTTTTTTTTTTTGCGTTTTTGAACTAATAGGTGATTTTTATATTTTTCGGCATTTTTTAATCATTTTTAATATTTTGAAGAACTTTTAGGTCATTTGAAATGCATTTTACTTTCTTCTTTACCGATAGATCTGTTAAATCATTTTCTAAGCAAATAGGTCAGTAGTAAATTACCTACTGAATAAGTGAATAACAGTGAAGTTTGAGTTTTACAGTTTGGAACAGACTCTAAAGTCCATCCCTCATTCCACTGAAGGCTTGACTTCACACAACGGAAGTAATATAAAATGCTTGACAACAGCTTAGTTTAAGTGACGGCTTTGGCCGATCACCCCTGATTGAAACACATTGTAAACCATCATTAAAATCTATAGTTTTTCCTTAAAACCTTCATTTTGTTGCATGTTCTTTGCCTTTATCTTAGCTAAATTCCAGGAAGTTGCCTCCTCTCTCCGAGATCTGCAGGGCAGTTATTGAAACAAGGCGACTAATTTTTAAGAAGTTGTGGTGCGAATACAGTGAATAATATTTAAATATCATGTTCTTTTAATTTTATGTCTTTTTCCATTAGTTTAAGGGCATTTTAATGATCATTTTAAGTAGATTTTTAGGTCATCAACATCCGCCCTCTACTGATTGTATACAAAATCATTTATTTTGAAATGATTTATTAAAGCATAATAATAATAATAATAATAATAATAATAATAATAATAATAATAATAATAATATATTATTATATTATATTATATTATATTATATTATATTATATTATATTATATTATATTATATTATATTATATTATATTATATTATATACATGAACCTGAAAGTTTTTCTTTAGTATTTTCTAGAAAAATTTGAATTGCCTGGAGGTGTGGGGATTCTGCGATTTATGACTTTTAACAATTATTTTATTATTTGAAAACTATTTCCAGTTGAAGATGGAGGACAATTTTTTTCATATTCTAAACTAATTTAAATGGATATTTAAGCCAAGAAATTGAAAAGGTACACAAACATATAAAAATAGAAAATTATATGATTGGTATATTTAATTCTTCAAATTCTTTTAAACCAATAAAAAAGAAGAAAAGGAAAGCAAACTGAAAACCTATTTGTTTATAAAAAAAATTCCACATGCCTGGACTTGTGATCCTGCAATTCACTATAATTATTGGCGCAGTAAAATATGTATGTATGTATGTATGTATGTATGTATGTATGTATGTATGTATGTATTCACACTGCTATGGGTATATACCCGGTGGCAGTGGTAACTAAGTACACTCAATAATGACAATAATAAACTTAATAATTAAAAATACAATTAATAATAATACTAATAATTAATACTAACAATAATTTATAGTAATAATAATAATAACAACAACAACAACAACAGGGAATATCCTACATTAAATGAAACGATCACTTAAAATAACATTTGAAATAAATCTAATTTGTATCTTAAACCTAAGATCGAAATAAAACCCACGAGTATGATATGTTCATATCTGCACAAGTACCTTTCAACATTACATTCATTTCGCTGTCAACTCATTCACTGCACTGGAACTACGACACATTTCACTGATTCTATCCTGATTTCACTAACACTTCAAAAACATTTCACTGTTCAAATACTTTGCATTGCCAATATATACTATAAAGCTTCATTGACAGGAACACGTTTCACTTACACTACACACTTCACTGACATAACATAATTCTTCACTGATACAACACTTCAATAACAACATATCATTTACACCCTTTAAATACTGTGTACAATTACCGTCTATTAGTAAAGTCCTTAAGCCTATTTTTAAATACATTTTTGGTTGTTGGTAATATACACTGAGCATGGACTCGATAGGTTTCTGCACCACTTGAGAGGTCTACGTATGAGTATTACAACAACATGAAAATCTGAATTTGAGAAAAAATGTGATTTGTGGGGTTTCTTCAATAAAATTCACGATTCAAATATGTTTTCTCAGTGAGGTGGACTTCCTGTATTCACATCCTAATACTATTTCACTCATGCGTTCCAATGTATCAAAATAGAGTTGTTGACATTCTTTGCGTGAGAAAGGTTCATCAGTGGCGACACTGTAATTTTCAAAAAGGATTATAATGAAGTCATTGTATTTGTAATGCGTTATGTCGGTACGATTATGCTAGATTTTCTGTCGGTAGTTTCTTTGAGACTTCTTTGCACCTAACCTGCTTCAGATTATCCAAAACTTTCCTCCTTTCATCACCTATGGAAACATAAATTTGTAACATTTAAGTAATTAACCTTGAAATTAATATAAATGTCACTATTCATTTCAATACAAAATGAACACGACGAGTGATGTTCTTAATTTAACAGTATATAAATAAGTATATCACCACGGCATGGCGCGTCCTCAGGTTGCGGATAGAGGAGACGGCCTCCAGATATGGAGGGTAGCTGCGAATATATTGAATAAGCAGTCGTGGACAGCCGATAAGGGGTGGTCCTCCAGCTTGGGGGTTGGGCGAAGGGCTAACAACCCATCACCGTAAAAAACAGCTTGTTACGAATTCCTACAGTAAGCCTCGGAATAGGACTGATTCTCTGGCACGACCACAGCAAAGGAATAAGGTTTTGAGATTTGGCACTTGGAATGTAACTAGTCTTTATAGAACAGGAGGGGTAACATTAGTAGCAAAAGAACTAGCTAGATATAGAATAGACTTCGTAGGAGTACAAGAGGTTAGGTTAGATGGGAATGGCATATCACAAATAGGAGATTACTTGTTGTATTATGGGGAAGGAAACAATAATCACCAATTAGGAACAGGATTCTTTGTACATAAAAGAATAAAATCAGCAGTAAAAAAGGTCGAATTTATCAGTGACAGTTTATCATATTTAGTACTTAAGGGTAGATGGTGCGACATCATAGTTATAAATGCTCACGCCCCTACAGAAGAGAAAGACGACTATATAAAGGATAGCTTCTATGAGGAATTGGAACATACTTTTGATCAGTTCCCTAGATATCATATGAAAATTTTATTGGGGGATTTCAACGCTAAAGTAGGACGGGAGGATATTTTTAGACCAACTATTGGAAAAGAGAGCCTACACGCAATTAGTAGTGACAATGGAGTTAGATTAGTCAACTTTGCCACATCGAAAAATTTAATTGTCAAAAGTACAACATTCCCCCATAAGGATATACATAAATATACTTGGACTTCTCCAGATGGATTGACACACAACCAAATAGATCACATCTTGATAGATAAACGGAGACATACTAGTATAGTAGATATTCGAACTTTCAGGGGTGCAGACTGTAATTCTGACCATTATTTGGTGATTGGAGAATTAAGAGAAAGATTATCAGTAGCCAAGCGAGTAGAGCAACAAGTTAATATTAGTAAATTCAATATTTTGAAATTAAAGGACGAGGAAGCTAAGCAAAATTATCAGGTCGAAATTTCGAATAGGTTTGCCACTTTAGAAAGTTCCGACGAAGTTGAGAAGGAATTAGATGTTAATAGCGTGTGGGAAAATATCAGAGATAGTATCAAAATTGCAGCTGAGCAGAGCATAGGTTATTATGAAACTAAGAAAAAGAAACCGTGGTTTGATGAAGATTGTTGCATGGTAGTAGAAAGAAGGAAACAGGCAAAATTGAAATTCTTACAGGATCCAGTTGAGGAGAAGAGAGATAATTATTTCAATGAAAGACGGGAAGCAAGTCGTACACTTAGGAATAAAAAGAGAGGTTACTTGAAGGAAAAACTGAATGAGGTAGAAACAAATAGTAAGAATAAAAACATTCGAGATTTATATAAGGGTATAAAGGAATTTAAGAACGGATATCAGCCAAGGGTAAACGTGATCAAGGATGAGAATGGTGACTTGCTTGCAGACTCTCCATCAATCCTAAACAGATGGAAAAACTATTTTGCGCAACTACTAAATGTACATAGGCCAAATAGAAATGATCGGGACGAAATTGAAATACAAACTGCTGAGCCATTTATACCCGAACCCACGCTTTCAGAAGTCGAAATTGCGATAGAAAATCTGAAAAAGTACAAGTCTCCAGGTATCGATCAAATTCCAGCAGAATTAATACAAGAGGGTGGAAGTGCATTATATAGCGAAATTTATAAACTTGTACTTGCTATTTGGGAAAAGGAAATTGTACCAGAACAATGGAAGGAGTCCATAATTGTACCTATTTTTAAAAAGGGGGACAAAACCAACTGTGGTAACTTTCGAGGAATATCACTTTTGTTGACGTCGTACAAAATTTTGTCCAATATTCTTTTGAGGAGATTAACTCCGTACGTAGATGAAATTATTGGGGATCATCAGTGCGGTTTTCGGCGTAATAGATCGACTATTGATCAGATTTTTTGTATTCGGCAGATAATGGAGAAAAAATGGGAGTATAAGGGTACAGTACATCAGTTATTCATAGATTTCAAAAAGGCTTATGACTCGGTTAAGAGGGAAGTATTATATGATATTCTTATTGAATTTGGTATTCCCAAGAAACTAGTTCGATTAATTAAAATGTGTCTCAGTGAAACATACAGCAGAGTCCGTATAGGTCAGTTTCTATCTGATGCTTTTCCAATTCACTGCGGGCTAAAGCAGGGAGATGCACTATCACCTTTACTTTTTAACTTCGCTTTAGAATATGCCATTAGGAAAGTTCAGGATAACAGGCAGGGTTTGGAATTGAACGGGCTACATCAGCTTCTTGTCTATGCAGATGACGTGAATATGTTAGGAGAAAATACACAAACGATTAGGGAAAACACGGAAATTTTACTTGAAGCAAGTAAAGCGATCGGTTTGGAAGTAAATCCCGAAAAGACAAAGTATATGATTATGTCTCGTGGCGGGAGTATTGTACGAAATGGAAATATAAATATTGGAGATTTATTCTTCGAAGAGGTGGAAAAATTCAAATATCTTGGAGCAACAGTAACAAATATAAATGACACTCGGGAGGAAATTAAACGCAGAATAAATATGGGAAATGCGTGTTATTATTCGGTTGAGAAGCTCTTATCATCCAGTCTGCTGTCCAAAAATCTGAAAGTTAGAATTTATAAAACAGTTATATTACCGGTTCTTCTATATGGCTGTGAAACTTGGACTCTCACTCTGAGAGAGGAACATAGGTTAAGGGTGTTTGAGAATAAGGTGCTTAGGAAAATATTTGGGGCTAAGCGGGATGAAGTTACAGGAGAATGGAGAAAGTTACACAACACAGAACTGCACGCATTGTATTCTTCACCTGACATAATTAGGAACTTGAAATCCAGACGTTTGAGATGGGCAGGGCATGTAGCACGTATGAGCGAATCCAGAAATGCATATAGAGTGTTAGTTGGGAGACCGGAGGGAAAAAGACCTTTAGGGAGGCCGAGACGTAGATGGGAGGATAATATTAAAATGGATTTGAGGGAGGTGGGGTATGATGATAGAGACTGGCTTAATCTTGCACAGGATAGGGACCGATGGCGGGCTTATGTGAGGGCGGCAATGAACCTTCGGGTTCCTTAAAAGCCATTTGTAAGTAAGTAAGTAAGTAAATAAATAAGTATAAGTATACAGTTCGTAATAATCAACTTACCCGAAAGTTAGTCTATTCCATTTCTTGTTGAAATGTTGTTTAATATTGAAATGACGAGTAGAAATAAATTGGCTGGGACACAGTAGATAAGCAATTCTTTCGTCTTCTTCAACAACAAAATAATCATATTCCCATTTCCTTTGGAAGTAGTATTTCTTCACGGGTTTAGATTTTGCCATGTTCCTGTTCTCTTCAAACTGCAGTACGCGTATTGTATATTTATTTAATTAATTTATTCATTAATTCATTATTTATTTATTTATTTATTTATTTATTTATTTATTTATTTATTTATTTGGCTGCAGTGCGTTACAATGTGAATGACAGCATTGACCTCCGGTCATATATAACTATCACTCACTTATCAACATACAACAGTAGTATTAACAATACTGAGCAAATAAGGTAATTAGGGGATAATGTGCTTTTGTATTTATTGTGTTTTTTTTATATTTGTTTTTATTGCGTGTATATATTTTTTTTATATCTTACATTTATACTTATTACTTGGATTATTTATTGCAATTTATAAAACACAGTGAAACATATATATATGTTTCACTGTGTTTTTCTTTCATATCTTACATTTATTTTATTTTTATTATTTTTGTGAAATTTGGTATGAAATTAGATTAGTTGTAATCGGATAATTAATGATAACAGTAGTAATAATTGTTATTTTACTATTTTATTATTAGTGGTATTTTTGTTTCCTTCGAAAAATATGCGAACTGTGCATAGTTATAGCACGAACGGCCGTACAGAATCGTGCAGACCCGCAGAACTGTAGCTCCTCAGAGCGACTGTCTTCGTACCCCTCCTATCCCATCCACCTTTTCTACCAGTGTGGTCATGGCGTAGTTGCGCTCGGCTATATCAACAGTCATCCTAGCGGCGGCAGGTACACAATACGCTATCAAGAATTACAAGTGAACGGATAATAAAATCCTTAGGAACATACCTTTGGAAAGTAAGAGAAAAACGAATGAGGGAAATAAATAAAATTATGTTCATATAATTACTTTATATTGTTCTAAGAGTTACTTTATAGGCAATATTGATGGATGAATTTTGTACTTTTATTTCATTGCAATTTGTCAAACTGTATATTGTTAGTAAATTTGATCAAGTTCTTCTGGTATTTGTGCAATAGTTTGTCTTCATTCACTGGCCAGTTTTCAGTCTTTAGAACTGCCGCTTTCAGAATGTCTCTTTCTCTCTCAAGTAATTTACAATTAACAAATGATCTATCGTTTGTTCGTCAATATTGCATGGTAATATTTTACGGCTTTGGTACAATAATGAGGTATATTATGCACGATTTTCACTAATGATAAAGATTGTTAATAATGCTGGAATATTTTTTGTTTGAATATAGCGCACCTAAATTAGCTCAAAGTACTAGACATAGGTCTACCTTATAAACTACATTTTATTTCAAATAAAGATATATTTTCATTTTTTTAAATAAATATTTAAAAGTATTTTATCACAAACACATAATGTACATATTTTTCACAATACATATTTATTTATTACCACGTAAATTTAAAATAAAAAGTTTAATTCCCATGCATGTTTTCTTAAATGTACAAATTATAAAATTTAACAATGCTACTAAATAATTTACTACCTGTACCTAATACAGTGTGAGTGTATACACATATGTGAGAGGATACAATATGTGTGCATATATGAAAAAAAGTAGTCGAAAGTCTTTCAGTAAGCTTTCCAAAAATGATAGATGTAACATGCGTGGTTCATGCTCTACACAGGATATGCGAAAATATCCGACTCCTGTTTCCCTACGTGAATAGATTAGTAACAAATAAGAAAAAAAAAGTGTTCGTTAAAGCTCTTTTAAGAATTGCTCTCTTTAAACAGGAAAATCCCTAAGTTCCTCTTCCCCTTCTACCCGGGGTACATGGCTAATTGCCGTAACATAATACTACTCGTATTCCAACATTTTTTAAGTTTTGCGTTTGCTGTAAATAAATTGGATAGAAACGATGCATCATCAACTGACATACTTCATGATTTACTGAAAGACTATTGTTAAAATAACTTAGCTTTCATAACTTCAAATCTAGGGATTTTTTTGTGGCAATAAAAAACTAAAAACAGCGGAAGGTGCAGTCCGTTGAAGGAAAACTGAACTCAGTGCCAGGTTCAAAAGTATAATTGCTAAAATACAAATTTCAAATACTAAAAAAGTGGATATAAAACAATGTGTAAATTGCTCATGTTTCGAAGGGTGTATCTATAAGTGAAATTGAAGATGTGATTGTTTCTGACCTACCGCTCTTTAAATATTCAAGGTTGGTATCCTGTGGTGTGAAACGTACATTTTCACAGTAGAAGACATTGTTCAGAGACTATCGATATGCATTTAAATTCGAGAATTCGTAGAAAATATTTGTTATTTATTATAACTCTAACGAAACTACGAGAAGTTAATATGTTTGGCTGTTACTTTTTTTTATAATAGAAGAGAATTTTGAGTCAAATTTTGGCTAAATATTTTCAATGTTTTGTCAAATACACTCAGGGACAAAAAAAACCGGACACTTTAATATTTGCTTGTATTTTGCAAAACATTATCTTCTCATACAATATTATGGTAGCCATCTGTTGTTATGGAGACGTGTATACATTGTTGATTGTTTTTTGTTTTATAAACAAGCCATTACAACCAAATATTCCAATTTTGCTTTCGGAGTCTCAGCTATAACAATTTTGTCTCAACCATTTTGTGCTTCATTACCGTTATCATTCGTTATTTCTTTATTTTTACATTTTCTGAGTTTAAGTGGGGTTGTAACATTTGTCTTAAAACAAGATGCGACCTGAAGATGTGGCTCGAGCTGTAGCCCTTTACGATGATGGACGCAGTGTACGTTACATTGCAAATGTTATGAATATGGCTAGAAGCACAACCCATGATGCCATAAAACGGTATAGAGAGACCCTAGAATATACCAGAAGACCAGTTTCGGGTCGTCCAAGAGCTACAAATCCAAATGAAGACAGGTATATGGTGTTGAGAGTTCTTAGGGGGCGCAACCTACCAGCTACTAGTGTAGCCCAGCAATTTGTTAACATGCATGGACGCCCAATTTCGACCAAAACAGTTAGAAAGAGGTTGAAAGCAAGTGGACTGATATCAAGTAGACCTGCAACTGGTCCCAGACTTCTCAGGATGCATCGAGTTGAACGACTGCGTTTTGCAAATGATCACAGGGATTGGAGAAATGGACAGTGGAGCTGTGTTCTGTTCACCGATGAGTCCCGTTTCAATCTGTGCTCACCTGATGGACGTGAAAGAATTTGGAGAAGGAGGGGAGAACGATTTTCACAGTGTTGCATTTCCGAAAATGTGCCGTATGGAGGTGGTGGAGTGATGGTTTGGGCAGGAGTGTGTATGGATGCTTGTACAGAGTTGGTTTTTGTTGAAAATGGAAGACTAACAGTTGATAGGTATATAAATGAATGTTTGGCTGATCATGTTGTGCCATTTGGCCAATTTGTAGGCGATAATTTTGTTTTAATGCATGATAATGCAAGGCCGCATATTGCCCATGCGGTCGGAGATTATCTCCAAGTAGTGGGAATCCATGTTCTTCCATGGCCAGCAAGGAGTCCAGACATGAACCCAATTGAACACGTGTGGGACATACTGGGACGGTGTGTTAAGAATAGACGACCGAGACCAGAATCGTTACAAGAGTTGAGGCGAGCACTTGGCGAAGAATGGGAACTTATTCCTCAAGAAGACATTGCTAACCAAATTGAGAGCATGCCAAGACGTATGGATGCAGTTACTCAAGCCAGAGGGGGTAATACCCGTTACTAAAAAGAGTTTTTAATGTTTAAGGCACCATAAAATGAAAAAACAGTTAGACCAAATGATGCCATAGTTATACGCCCTTTGTAATTTTTTGTAAATTTTCTCATCAGAGATTTTTTTCAAATGTTGGCGTATAAGGTGCTAAATGAAACATTATTTTGTTTAAATGGGTTTTGTTTCATTTTTAAATAATTGGCAACAAAATACAAGCAAATATAGAAGTGTCCGACTTTTTTTGTCCCTGAGTGTATTTTTGTATTCTTTATCACATTAAAATAAATAATTTACATTTTAGCACATGAAAATACATTACGCTCTCTAGTAATTATTCATGTGTTACTGAACGCAACGTTAAAAGTGGTTTTATTATATTATTCCTTTAGTTTTTTCTAAACGAGATGAACCGAACTTGTATTCTGATGCTCTTATTATGTGCATAAAATTTAGTTGGTTAACAAATAAATGCGAAAGAGGATCTGAGAGGTTCAAAACCTATCATAGAAAATGTTACGAGAGTTCTATCTTCATACACGAGCAATTTACTTTAACGAATTCTATTACTGTCAATTATATTTTGTATCAATTACAGATTAAATACGATTCCGAAAATAGTCTATGATCTCTTCGACATCCCACTTATTCTTATGGTTTTGTGATATAAAAATAGGATAGCATAAATCAATGTATCAAAAATATTGTTATAAATATTGATTATGTGTAATACTGAAATAAAATTATAGATTTGTGACATCTACTCAAGACTGGTTTTATGATTCTATAAAGGAAAACAATTCGAGTATTTTTGGTATATCGATTATTCTTGCCTCTAAATATTGACTACTTATTATATAGAATATTGACAGCATAACTACATTTTCAACATAATTTCACATCTATAATTTTGATTTTATTATAAAAGTATAATGTTCTATTGCGCTAATATCTGTCATATCAAATATCGGGAGGATACTTTTTTTGGATTTCTAAATCCCATTCATAGTTATAGCTTCATAATTAAAAAAGTTATTTATATTAAGTGATATTATCTCAGTATTCTCTGCTGTTAATATCGATTTATTAAGCGTTCAGAGTATAGCTTTCCTTATGTCTGTTCTAATAAATTAATATATGACTGCAATTTTATCATAAAATATATATCGAGCATATTTTCATTATCCATTATAGTATGTATCGAAAGTGTGCGTGCGTTTTGTATATCTACTGTACATTTATATTTCTGGGTTTATAGTGGAAAAATATCGTATATACAGAGTGTTCAAAAATTCCATACTCAAACTTCTAGGGTTGATGAAGGAGATCAATAAAAATATTTTTGTTAAATGATCTTGGGCCGGAAAACAATGAGTACTGAGTAGCCTATGTGCAAGTGAAATATGCGAGTGGAAAAGGAAGTCAAAAGACATGATTCTGTTTACAAATAAAGACACTATAAAAACACACCTCCACAGGAACCACAATCAGAAGGCGCGAAAGCCAGTAACAACCAGTTCAGAAGATAATCTACAACAGATTGAAACTAGTCAACAACAAGGTACCTACCTAATTTTAACACGTGAAAGTAAATACAGTAGGATATTCCGAAGTGATATAGTGTTAAAAATTGTGTAATCAAGATGTAAAAAAATATTAGTTTTGGTGTCCTCCATCATTTCTAGAAGTTTGTACATGGCATTTCTGAACACTCTGTATTTTATATATCGACTTTTCAAGTGTAGGAATTACTGTATATCCGTTTGACCTTCGCTTTGAGCTCCATCGTCACGTAACAATACAGAATGATATTGTCTACTGAACTATAAAGTCATCGTGTAGCTGTATGTGCGACCTGTGAATGATTTGCTGTTATAAATACAGATTGATATACTTGTTAAAGTTCCCGCTTCAAATAGCATACTTGATTGTCTTAACTATTGACGTCTTGCGGAAGGACTTGATTGCCACAGGTTTGAACATCAGTGAAAGAGATTAATTCATTCTAGAGGTATCTCGCTGCCAACGATCACGAGAGTAACACAAGCGAGTCTTGATTGATAATGGTTGTCATGTGTGATAGCAATTTCTTCAACCATTTTTTAACGTCATCTTCTATAAACAAGTCTTAGGCTGCAATTTCTGGCCTATGAAACGAGCTGAAACTTCTGGCATTCCCTCTTGTGATAAAGTGGTTGTCCTTATAGGTCAGTGAGTAATGTTTGCCACTCCATTGTACTAACACAACTATTTTTTGCACTCACTTCAAATGCACTAGACCATAATAGGAAGACAGATGCATAGGTTTATTTCTAGCACCATCTGAATAATGACAATGGACGAATATAAAATTTAACCTGAATGTTGCTTTCTATTTATCTGTATATCGTGTGAAAGGGGACTAAATAGGATCATTTTGAGAAATGAATTAGGGCAGTGAGTTATTCAAAAACGTCTAATATCATTGTCGTATTTTGTGAAAGGTTTTAAGAAAAGTAACATTTTTAGTTCAGTGTTGGAATTCTTATTCCTGAAAAACGGGATTAGTTGGAGAGGTTTTTTCTTTGTTATTTAACGACGCTGTATCAATTACTAGGTTATTTAGCGTCGATGGGATTGGTGATAGCGAGATATTTGGCGAAATGAGGCCGAGGATTCGCCGTAGATTACCTGACATTTGCCTTACGGTTGGGAAAACCTCGGAAAAACCCAACCAGATAATCAGCCCAAGCGGTAATAACCCGCGCCCGAGCGCAACTCCAGATCGGCAGGCAAGCGCCTTAGCCGACTGAGCTACGTCGGTGTCCCAAGTTGGAGAGGTGATATTACGAGAATTTGTATAGCAAATACCAACAAATGTGTCTCCATTTGTTTGTTGCGTAATTCTGACAATTTGGCCGTAATTTCATTGAATATCCATAACAAAGTATGTGACGGGAAAACGTAGCAACAGTGCATTCATTTACGACTAGCAAATCGAAGGCAAGACTACAGCGGGAAGGAAAAAATGCACAACCACCAATGTCCTTCTATGACGCATTAGATTACTGAATCTTTCGTGCAGTTATGGATCATTCGTTATCTCTTGAAACCGAATGCTTGTGCGCGCCGTAGCATGTAGTAAGAACCTTATGATGGGAGTAAGTGAGCTCGTTCGCTACAAGTAGAAGCATAGGGAGGACGGGAAGCTTCTCAGTCCACTTTCTTCTTCCCCTGACGCGCAAGTAGGTTTCACGAGATAGTCTCAGTCAACAATCCGTTCCGTAAACAATAAATACGTGCTAGATCCTCTCCCAGTAGAGATCCGAAATAACATAACAAATAGAATCCACATATGTTTAAGGGGTTATGATTTTAGTTGTAGGAAAACTGCACAATAGTTTCCAATTTCTAAATCAGCATTTTCAAACATTAGCAACAATAGGACCTCAAATATTAAATACATCGGAACAAAACTGCAGTGGGGAATGAAAAAGTTTGCAAAACTGTTAATGACGAACTAAACGACAAAGTGTTTGAATACTGTAGTTCCTTAATGATATGTACAGTAATTTCCTTTCCATTGCATGCTAAAAAATTTCTACTTCCCTTTACCTTGGACACCCTATTAAGGTTGAAAAATTTATTTCCTTGTGTTTTTATAGATTTTTACCAAATTCCGATTATGAACATGAGATTAACTGCAAATATTTTAATTGCTGTAGTTTATTTGCCAGGCATCAAGATCTTGATTATTTATTTTTTTTTTTTGTAAAGTCATTAAGGGTGATATTGATTGTGAATCATTCCTAAGCAATATCAGGGTTTAAGATGTGATAAAAGTTTCTATAATAGAAATTCTAAATCTCTCTCTCCGGTCTGCGGATGTATAAAATATGCTAATTTGCATGGATTGAACCTGGATCCATTTAATGTGTGGTATACACTTTTTGTGTTTTATATCAGTTGTTATTAATTTATTCCTTTTGTTTAGATGTGTTTTATAATATTCTCGTCATCTTGCATATCTTTGTAATACTATTTACATGATTCCATTCTTCATTTATATGATTCCATTCTTTCATTTGCAATTATCATCTTATTTAACTGCCATTATTTTAATAATTATTCCATTGTACTGGGACATCATTTTATTTTTACTAACATTTCTAATATTAACCTGACTATACCTTTAGAGAATCGCAAACACCGTTTGCTACCCCCTTCCACGACTGTAGTTCGATGATACTGGCGTAAAACACAAACAGATCACTTTACTAGGTATAGGAGGGAAGAAAAGTAGTTCATCCATTTACGTAAACTGGGAAATATTGCGATTTTGAGTTCGATAATTTTCATTAGGTTTTTGTTTAATCAAAATACAGTACTGTATTAACAATAAGTGTTTTTACTCACAAATTGAGTTATCCATGCGAACATATTCATTATGCAGTGTATAATATACTGTCTACAGCACAGTAGCGTACACTATAGAGAAAGAAGTTAAATTGAAAAATAATCATAATATGAATATTTAAACACATTTTTTAAAATGGTGGCCATTCATTTCGATACAGGCTTCAGTTCTTTTGTGCATATTATCGCACTATAGACTACTGCATCTAATTCCAGTTACCAGTTTCGTCCTTCGTACTAGTACTTCATGTTGAAATAATTCTGTAATAAAAGAGTACCTACCTTACGTACTGTAAAAACAATCTTCACTTCTGCCCGACCCGCACAGACAAAATTACTCAGACATGCTATCGACTGTCCGTCCAAGTGGTTATGCCGCAGGATCGTAGAAAGGGGGGGAAATCACGTGAAGTTAATCACTTAACGAGGCCCTTTTATTTAAGTTATTTTAAACAGTTGTATAATATTACGTAAACGTCCAATTCCTAACAGAAATTAATGTTTTCAGAAAAGAGCTAAGACAGCCCAGCTTTTACAGGGGGGGGGGGCAGCAGAAGCGGGGGGGGGGGGAATCGGGATGCGACGTAGGCAAACGGACAGTTCCTGTGCGAAAATATGATTCAATATTGAAAGCTCTTTCGTCACTGGAAAACGCGAACATATTTCTGGAACGTACTATACTC
The DNA here is from genome assembly GCF_040183065.1 of Periplaneta americana. Taxonomy (NCBI): domain Eukaryota; kingdom Metazoa; phylum Arthropoda; class Insecta; order Blattodea; family Blattidae; genus Periplaneta; species Periplaneta americana. The sequence continues at coordinate 73,210,117 of NC_091131.1, read as the reverse complement.
ACTAACTCAGTGCTGTTTACTACATGCGGCCTTCATTCTGTGTGGAGGACAGTTGGAGCTTCATTAGTAGAAGGGGTGGGAGTGAAGTACATTCAAAAACTCAGATACAATAAAAATTGAAGTAAAAATAAAATGATGTCCCTGTACTTTTATTGTCATTTATATCATTGATATTGTTTTTGTTAATGTATTTGTGCTGAACTGTAATTAGCCACTGGCTGTTGTACAGCACATTAAATATAAGTAAATAAATAAATAAAATAAAATTATTATTATTATTATTATTATTATTATTATTATTATTATTATTATTATTGGTCCACACCTGTGGAGTAACGGTTAGCGCGTGTAGCCGCGAAACCAGGTGGCCCGGGTTCGGTTTCCGGAAATTACCTGGTTGAGGTTTTCCCTCAACCCAATATGAGCAAATGTTGGGTAACTTTCGGTGTTGGACCCCGGACTCATTTCACAGCTATTATCACCTTCATCTCATTCAAACGCTATATAACTTAAGATGTCGTAAAATAACCTACTAAAATAAAAAATAAATTATTATTATTATTATTATTATTATTATTATTATTATTATTATTATTATCGTTACATAGTTAGCAGACAGCCCCGGTACAGACATGTGTGTCTGTGGCGTACGGTTCTGCACTGGCATTCGCTGACGTCCGTGGAATATTTGATGTTGTCTACGAAACCGCAGATCGAGCTACTTGAACACACAGCAAGGCGTGGTGCTGCTTGCGTCACGAAGTTAGGTTCTCACGACACAAGCACACTCTGCACAGAAGGGTTAGGAGGTCTCCAGCCAGCTAGACGTCTCAAGTTTTAAGAATACAATCGTGATGGAACGCATGTTTTGGTCCAAGACCCGACGGAATTCTAATAAAGATGAGACAGAAATAAATATCAGTGAAACGAACCAACAGCACATGTGTTGGGCTGTATCCGTGCATTTATGCACTCATTGTTGATGGTTACAGTTTCAATCCTTCGGATATGCTCAGTGAGTGTCACGAACATGATACATGCTTTCTTATCATTAGAGCCCGGATTTATAGTATGTGCATTTATAGAGCTTGAAATATGCATGCAAATATGTTCTATAACGCCTTAAAATATGCATTATAATATGAAATAACACCTCGTAAATGTTTTTACTTTTAAATGGAGTAAAAAGATGGCAGTTTTAAATCTTAATGCTTACAATATATGCTGAAAATTACGAAAAAAAAACCCTTGCACACTGCAATAAAACATAGTTAAACCACGAACTTATGCTTCACTATATTACTACGGTCTTACTAATAAACCGTGTATAGTTTTATATGAGACTTATGCAGAGTTGAGACAGGAAACGTTACTAATAAACCATGCATAAATGATGGATGTATAAACAGTCTATAACTATACAATGGGAATTGCTTTCCAGTAGTTATATACACGAAACCCCTTGTTTATGTGTTGTATATAGAGAAAAAATGGACCGCTCCTCTAACAGCTGTTCGTATCGACTGTCATTTTATGATGATGGTTGCTTTGTAACAACAGAAGAACAAACCAAAGAGCACAGAATAATTAGAATAATATTGCTGTAGCTTGTACTCTTTGACCAAAATGTAGTGTGGTAATCGATTAGAGCCAGTTGTACTATCGATACTTAACACGGCACACTAGAGCGCTCTACCGGATGCAATAGAGAACCTCAGATATTTTATTATATTTCGTAATGAAGTAATGACGAAACTATGACGTAGCTGTGTAACAGTTATACTGTTATACACGACGTATGTAGTTATTATTAGTAGGGAATTTACACACCACTTATAAACGAACTACTCATTGTATAAGACAGTTAAGCCCCTGTATATAGAGTTTTTATTAGTAAGACCGCTAAAGTATAAAACTTCTTTTATTCACGTCATAGGTGGAGAGAGAACCGTTTCCTTGGGGGTGGGGGGGGGCAAAGCAAAACCATAGAATTCCGATATAAGGGGGTTACGGGGGATATCATTTACTTACTCCCCTGTTATAGCTTAACCGTGGTACAGTATATCGGAATATGATCTTTTAATAAAAGTATTTTTGGGGTGCATGTTTCTTATTAATATTACATCCATAACTACGATGTTTCGGACCGAGTTGTATAGGGCTTCAACTGTAGGTCTACTACAAATAATAATAGGGCATAACCATAGGCAGAATTGTGGGAGGGTATGTGGGAGCACTGCCCCCCCAATTTGTCTGAACTCTTTTTTTTTCTATTAACATTACAAAGTATTGAATTCAAAAGACTTTTCTTTCTTTTGTTTATGAATGGAATATTATTTGTACCATCTTCCTGGAAAATGGCTGTTTTCACAAAAGAAATCTTTGGACTATGATTGTTTTATGAAAACTACTGAAAATTTTCATTCCTTTAACATGGGACTATGGTCTTTTTTTTTTTTGTTTTTTTTTTTTTTTTTTTTTTTTTCACTAACACCTAATTCAGTAGATGGCCGCTGCAGACTTCTAACACAGGAGTACAGGCTGTTACAAAAGAAACATTACAGTGCTTCCATTCCTCAAACGAGGTATAGAAATTCTTATACATTCAGAAATTTAAAATAAATATTATAGTCTAGACACATGATCTGAAGACATTAATTCGTCAATTTAAGCACAACACCTTAATCATAAACAGAAGCAAGAAAAGTCTTTTGCATTCAATATTTTAATAATAATAATAATAATAATAATTTATATTTTTAGCTTGCAGAGTTAAGGCCGTAAGGCCTTCTCTTCCACTCAACCAGCAAAAAGTATACATACATATGTATGAACTTACAAAGAATTCAACAATTTGATTTAGATTTTTTTATTTTAGTAGGTTATTTTACGACGCTTTATCAACAGTTTAGATTATTTAGCGTCTGAATGAGATTAAAATGATAATGCCGGTGAAATGAGTCCGGGGTCCAGCACCGAAAGTTACCCAGCATTTGCTCATATTGGGTTGAGGGAAAACCCCGGAAAAAACTCAACCAGGTAACTTGCCCCGACCGGGAATCGAACCCGGGCCACCTGGTTTAATTTAGATAAGAGCTACATGTATATAAGAGTTATTTACGAATTAAACAACAAAATACTATGAACTATTAATTAAACACTGAAATACAAACTATGTAGCAGAATTAAGCTAAAATACATAGAATGTTAATATATTTCAAATAATGTTAGATAATAGAAAGAGATTATGAGACAATTTTGAAAATACAGCACTATCAGGATACATGTCTAAAGGAAGGAGTAACAATATTTTCCAATGTTAATAGAAAAAAAGAAAAAAGACTTCAGACAGGTTTGGGGGGGGGCAGTGCCCCCCATTCTCCCAGTAACTCCGCCTATGATCCACATTAAAGCTGAGAACTGCAGGAAAATATTAATCTCGTCTTCATGTTTTTCTTAGTGCAGCTCTTACGCCTATTAGAAATCAGAATTTTCTACACTGCGAACTACGTCTCCAAATCCAAGGAGTCAAAGGTGAATGCGATAAAAGAGTCGTATACAAACCCCGACATTTCTCCTTTTCAGCGAAAATGATATTTTCACGCAAAAAAGTTCTCACTTTGAAATCTCAATGTTCACTAATAATTTATAAGCAAATGCGACAATTCCTATTCATTTGAATACTGCGAATGCAGGGTTTAGATTCAAATGCCGACATTTCCTCGGAGCAGTGAGATACAATCCCCGACATTTCCGTTAGCCAATACCTGATCCGAGTTAAGTCACATGATTCCCGCCTTTGCTCCCACTTATCAGCTGTACTTCTTTGTTGACGAATTGGATATTGTGACTGTGTTACTTAAAATATTATAAAGTAATAAAGTGTAAGTATTTCCTGTAGCAGGTCATAGCTATCTTCCCTCTAATAGGGTTTTCGGGCAAATCGAAAAAATTGCAAGGAAAAGATAAACGATTTTTATTAGTCTCCGAGTATAAAAATATATTCCAGCAATTTTGTATAATAAGATAACGTGATAGAGACGCAGCAGTATGACTGAAAAAAATATGCTAAACTTATGAAAATTCCTGGACAGTGGAATTTCAAATTCAACGAGGACAAGAGGATGATCCTGACTCGTGAAAATGGAATTCTGAAAATCAGAGGTGAACCATTCTACAGATCTGGTCAATAATTTGAAAATTCTGTTTTCAAAAAAAGTAATAACATTGACAAGGTCAAACTTCAAATTTTGTCCTTAGGTGTGCCAGTTAAAGAAAAGTGTTCTGATATTGATTCATTACTAAAGCGTCATTTCAGAGATGAATGGAAGAAACAAAGTGACCTTGAGTTCTACAGGCTAGTGGTTGATAATGCAGCACACAGTAAGTCATTACTAGTGGAAGAAGAATGCCTCTGTGAAGCACAAAATGAAGCGGAGTTATTGAGGACTTGAACTGTGCTCTAAGTTTTTTTTTTTTTCAAATAAAAATGTTTATAATATTGTATATAAAATATAAACTAGTTGTGAATACTTTAAAATAAGTTTAAAACATTTTTTGCAAAGAAAAAAGTATAAAAAGTAGTGGCAATTCTGAAGTCATCTTAGTACTAGATCCGTCACTGAATTAATTTGTTACTTTTGTATGAAATATATAGGCCTACTATAAATAAATTTAGTGTCAGATTCATAGGTTGGAGGTTAAAATGTCCATTGTATATATAAATATTTAAAGAAAATAATCTGCCCTCAATGAGGGTGACCATAAAGATCCAGAATAATTTAGAAAGACAGGAAATGTTTAGTAAAAAATTCAGAGAAATGCAAACCCAACATAATCATCAATGGCCAAAATATAAATGGTAATGTAATATTTGGATTGAATCCTTAAGAATATGAAACAAAATTTTTTGAATTTAAAAAAATCGGAGTCCGAGTGCTTTTAAAATATCACATATGAATTTAGGGAGTGTGCCACGTGCACCAAACAAAAGACCAGAAACACTCCACTGACTAGTGGGAATGTTATATTTCTCACTTAGATAAGGGATGCAGGACTCATAAATGGATTTCTTCTCCTCATCAACGTGTTGTGCCTGCAGGATTGTAGAATCAAGGACTAATCCCTTAGATTGAGTCCGCAAACAGAAATGTCCACTTACATAAATGTCCATAAAAATTAAATGCCCACAAATACAATGTCCACTTATATAAATGTCCATAAAAATTAAATGTCCACAAATACAATGTCCACTTATATAAATGTCCATAAAAATTAAATGTCCACAAATACAATGTCCACTTATATAAATGTCCATAAAAATTAAATGTCAACAAATACAATGTCCACTTATATAAATGCCATAAAATTAAATGTCCACTTACCGGTATATAAATGTCCACTTGGTTTATCTACATGTAAGTTATCCATATCAGCATTGGTCACACATCTCGCATCACAGGTGCTTCTTTCAACACACCTCCAATATAATTTATTACCATTTTTTCTCCTTGAATGAAAGTGATACGAAAAGCAACTGTGTACTAGAAAGTTTTTCCTTTTTTGTGAACGTATAATTTCAGCCATTCTGTCACTCTTGATTTAAAATTTGGTACGTCGCTTAGCAATCTCAATAAAACATTTTTACATTGTAGTCTTTCTCTTGGTCACTGCTTCAGTTCTATTATATAATAATGCTCATATTTAATATCTTTGAAGGTATTTGATGTTAATTGTGCGCAAGTATTTGTTCGTCAACGAATTCGCATAGTAGTACACTAGGCGAAAGATCCTACGATCTAATTCCAGCGTATTCAAAGGCAAGTCATGCATTCCAATTTAATATAAAGTAGTTAATGAAATAAATTAAGTAGAAAGGAAAAAAAGAGGAAAGTAGAGAAAAGTACGTGAGGAAGGGAGTACAGTGGAGGAGTGTCGGGTGAGAGGAAGAAAAGCGACGGTAGCAGGGGTAACCCCGATTAAATTAATATTTTAAAGTATTGCCATCGTGCGTGACGTCATATATCGCGTCATCGATTTCCTATAGGTTTGGAAAAGCAGCGATTCATTCTTGAATTTTACCAAAGTTTCTTCTACGTTTTCCGGTGCGGGAATCTGTGACAGGTTAGGTTAGTTTAGGCTTTTTGTATGCCTTGTGAAGTGAAATGTGCATTTCGCGTTATATTTTGAAATGTTCTACCTCTTTATTTCACGTTTTAAATTATCACTTTTAGGTTATCTAATTTTTACCTATATTCTAGTATGTTTTCAAGTCGACCGACGAATTCTTCGCATTCAAATTACCTTCCCTCTGAAAATTAGACCATTTTACCACTTTTTTCCTTCGAAAAAACCTTCAGTGTGGCGTGCTCAGTGTCTGCTGGATCGCATCCTATGGCTGCGTTAACTGACTGCTCAATCAAAGTTACTTTGCCGCTAGGTGCACGCCGCATAACATCCCTAAAATACAACGTCCGGCTCGCGACAGCATCATCTTGGCTGTCTGCTTATGTGCGGACTTAATTAATGAAAACCTAAATTAACCAAACCTAACCTTCGTACATGCAATATTTGTAACCGGAGCACGAAGGGAACTTCTTGATTTGCTCTGGAATATACACGCGAAAATAAATTCAGGTAAGGATCACGCTTGCACTGCATGAGAGGTCTGCGCATGCGCCACAGCCAAACTGTTCCTGTCGTGAGCCCCTCCTTAAAATACTCGCATATACTGAAAACTAGAGGGCGGAAAGATGTGCGTTACCACGCGATACAGGTTAGTTTGGTCTGAAGTATGGATGACGACACAGGTACAAGCGCAATAACATAAATGCACTATGAGAGAGCGGCAGTACAAGTAGGAACCAACAAATTACCTTCAGTGTCAACTTCTAGTTGTATGGGGAAGGTGTTTACAATATTGTTTATTGCCTTTGTGCAGGTGGTAGTGTTGTGTAAAAGTGATTTAAAATAGTTAAATCGAAGGATTTGGAATTGAAGAGTCTAAGAAATAAATACGGAAGAGAGATTTTAATTCTGAAAGGGGAAAATATTTTCTGTGCTGCGCGCAAATGTGAAATTAAAATACGTAGGAAATATTGCATAGAGCGGCATTATAACAGCAAGAAACATACCGAAAACGAACAAAGGTCATCGACATCAAATAATGACAAACATACACGGTCTAAATTTAATGTGGATTTATGTAATATGATGATTTCTGCAAATATTCCGTTCATGAAACTTGATAATCCACATTTTATAGGTGAAAAGGTGAAAGAAAAATTGAACAAATTCTGCAAAAAAAAAATATATACTTATGTGTAACATTTTGAGTGGAGGGAAAAAACGACGATACTACGGCGCTTTTTCATTTGCACCTCTAACATCTTGTGACACGGAAAGTAGCTTTTCGATGTTGAAAAACTGTTGGGGTGAGAGACGTCGAACTTTCTCTTTCGATAATTTACGGCTGTATATTTTGGTTCAGTGTAATGCATCCTTTAAACATCTAGGCGGTGGCAGTTAATATTTGAGTTAAGTTTTTAAATCATAATAACTATATTACAACTTCATTCCAGCATTTATAGATCGATTGAATGGAGTGATGGGGTTCTCATTACCAGACTGTACTCTCTTGCCGCTGTTTACGTGAGTGAATGACAACAGTATAATCCGTTGATACTGAACTTAAGTCTTAACGCACATTTTTCCGCCCTTTACTGATAACGTTAATAACGGTGTGCACTACCTACCACCTAGCCGTTAGCGGCTACTCGCACGTGTGTTGATTGAGCAGGCAGTTTAAGCAGCCATAGGATGCGATCCAGCTGACACTGTGCGTGCTATATAAACCCACAAAACACAACAGAAAACATAAAGTTGCGGGATTCACTTATCAACAATACGGTTTAAGGAAACAAGATAGGTGGCACGAAACTGTGGGGCGTCCTGGGTTCAATAAAGCACTCATTAGAGAATTGTGATTTGAGGTTTCCGTTATGATTGGTTATGGGCAGGAAATAACTTTAGGCCTAAATCACATCTCTATTCAGTCTCAGCTGTTATAAAAAAGAAGCTCCACGAAATGGCCTTTAACCTGCGTCATCTATCGATGTGTGTTTATAAACAACAAATAAATAATATTGGACAAGATTCCATATAGCTTACGTACGGCGGAAAATTGACATTTTAGTATTTTGTATTGATTTAATAGTTAGGGCTTATTTAATATCGATAAAAGTACTTTAAGTGAACTGTTTTAAAATAAAACTTCAAAATCGCTTCATTACGCAGTGGTGAAGGTTTTTGGATCCAATCCCGGCGGCTGCATGTAAAGTAAATAAACATAAAATATATGTGCTGATGAAAAATTATAGCCTATAAGCAGAGGGCGGATCAGAGTGACCAGGTTCCGTGGCTTCATGTTACTGATGTAGAGAGCAGAATGTCTCGGAACGTGTTCCGTAGGTACAGACAGTGGGTAAAGAATTATACAGTATGTACTAGGAACATCACGTTCCGCTTCGCAAGCAGGTGACGTATGCTACTACTAGTGAAAGCAAATGCGAAGTTATTATGTGGGAATACGAGGTATCCGATGAACTACACATAGTAGCGGACTTACAGTTAAACAGAGCAGTTAGGAACAGGCGTGTGCTATTGGTGTTGTTATTTTATAAACTGTCAGAATGCCTAAGGAAAACGTGTACAAAGTGAAAAAGTGAACGCTTGTACACCACTTCGGAGGTAATATCTTCAGCAGTGGAGGAGAAATAATTACGTGTAATATATGTAAAGTGACGTTAAGAGCTACGAAAAAATGGCACTTAGAAAGGCATTGCAACAGCAGACATCACAGGGAATACATACAAGAGAATCCGTCAACATCGGATGCAAATGTAATTGTAGGAACATTTATACCTAACTCTACTGGAAAGAAATATGTACTAACGTGTGAGACGATAGAAAATGTGAACCACACAACAATGGCAACTGTATTTTCTAATGCCATGAGTATTTTGTGTCCTACTGGTATCAGATGTAATAATGTACTTCTTTTAGTCACAGGTGCTTCGCCCTATATGATAAAAGGGCCAAGGACATAAAAATCATATATCCTAAGTTGATTCACCTTACTTGCTTAGAACATTGACTCCATAGGGTGACGGAAGTAATTCGCTTTTCTTATAGTGACGTCGATAGCTTTATAGGCAATGTTAAGACAATTTTTCTGAAAGAACCTTCTCGAATACAAAAATTCAAGGAAATCGCTCCCAGGGTTTCCCTTCCACCAAACACCATAATAACAAGATGGGGTAGTTGGCTGGAGGCTGCCTTGTATTATGCCACATATTATGTTCAAATTGTGAAAGTGATCAATAGTTCAGATTCTACAAAGGCACATGTAATTGAAATAGCAAAATCCCTAATTTCAGATGATCTTGCGAGCAGTTTAGAGTTCATACAGAATAACTTTCATCACTTACCGAAAGCCATAACGTGGTTACAAACATCTGATTTACACATGCCAAAGGCTATAAACATAGTGGAAGAAATATCTGTAAAACTTAAGAAAACCAAACCGGAAGTTACGAAAAAAGTAAACGAGAAACATCAGAATGTGTTAGCAAAAAATAATAGTTTTTCAATCATGTGTTGTGTGCGAGATGTGTTGCTGCAAAAAGCAAATAGAACCCTCGAGATCAAACAGTGAAAGAAATATATCAGACATTGATATCGATATTCCTGATATAGTATATTATTCGTATGCATCTATTACGTCTTGCCATGTCGAAAGGAGTTTTTCACGATATAATTTTTGTTTAAGTGAGAGACGCAGAACGCTCACTTTCGACAATCTCTGCATGTACATTATTGTCCACTGCAATGCACAGACTACGTAGTATTCACTTTACACGTAAGTATAATGTAGTGTTTTGTAACGGAGTACAAATTCACAGCCGTCATGTACACACAGTGTACGCATTCTTTTGATACAACTGTACGGACATTGCAGGTACGCGCCCGTTGTGTACTTCTGTAGTCACCGTCTGTGCTTCAACATAAACAGGCTATAGTAAGTGGTTAGTAAACTTGTAAGAACAGTCACTCTGATCCGTCCTTTGCCTATAAGGAATAGGACAAAAAAGATAAATAACAGATTAAAGAATAAGAATAAACGAGAGACAGAGGAGAGGGAAAAGGAAAACGGAGAAGCATAGATAGATAAAGAAAAGAAACGACACAAAATTATACTGTAATTCCTTACGAAAGAGTAAAGTGCGAAAACCCCACATTTTCACGAGAGTACAAAAACGGTATATAAGTGGCAAGAGTGTATTGTGGTTAACTACCACATTTCTATATAACTTTTAATTTGCTACACATCAATCCTGGGAATATAAGGAATACATTAAGGGGAGGCAGAGGAGAAATTTTCGAACAAAACTGAAGAAAAAATGAAAATATTGTTTTTTCCATTTTTATTATCTTTATTTTCATATTCCGATGTTAGTTTTTGATTTTGTGCCCTTAAAGGTATGAAATTAAAACCAAGATAACTGTATTACTATATTATTCCCATAATAAACTAATACTTATCATTATTTATATATCTTCTCTGAACATATAAATAAAAAGAAATATTGAAAATTTCTTACAATATGGTGCATGGAGCATTTTATATCAAACGATATAAAGTTTTATAAAATGATTAATATTTACAGAACTATTGTACTTAGAAAGTTGAAACTTGGTATGTCCATTACTAATAACATACTTAGTATCCATGATCAATTTCAAACAAATCGGATAAATTTTGTGGATTTTGAAATATTCACCTCTGCCTCCCCTTAAATTAAATGAACAATGAATAAAACCACTTGTCTTACCTTGTTGAAGCATGTCATCACTCGTGCATTAGAGCTGATCATTTCTCGGATTCCATAAACAACCGACGACACAGGTTTATATGTTCATCAATACTGTATATTTAAAATTCACTTTCAACTTGTTATTTCACTTCGTATAAAGTTACACTTACTCACTTTTTCACTTTTATTTAACGATTATAAGCTTTATTTTGTAATATGTTTCGTGTAATTTTCGTAAACAATCAAGAAAAACAATACAAACAGCAGCCACATTTTATAAACAAGTTGACCAACACAACATACGTTCAAACATATTCAAGTGACATAAAATTTCTCTACTAAAAAAAGATTTTCTCTCCTAAACACATTTTATTGCGATAAGATCAAAGTTGAAATATAATTTCTCGCTGTAATGTTTTACGCATTTCGCAACATTGAAGTTGTTTTCAAAATTAGCTATATTGTAATTATTTCGTATATATTTATTTTAAAATTGTTATTCCATATTGTAAATTTTAAAATAGTTATCGTACACTGACGTTCAAAGACACCTGATCCCCACTAATCGATAGTGATCGATAATTTGTTCCTGTAAATGTGGCATCTTTAGTTATTATTTTTATAAATATATGTCGCATTATAAAATTCAAAATTTCATCTCCTTCTACTGATTGTAGAGAACACTAGATTCAGCGAGAAACTGTTGATGCTGTCAATTATGAGAATAATTTAGCTTAGCCTATACTTAATCGACACTAACATTTTCCCAAATACATTTTTATCCGTCATAATAATAGGGTCACCTATTGACAACTAGCGGAACTATTTCAAAGTTTATCAATTTGTTGTATCTTTGGTTCTGACTTTTCATGTGGTAAGAAAGTTTGCTTACATTATCAGAAAATTGTAGATCAGATATCTTTGAAGGCCAGTGTACATTGTAATTATTTCGTAATTTTTTTTTTCAAAATAGTTATCGTACATTGTAATTATTTCGTAATTTTTTTTTTCAAAATAGTTATCGTACATTGTAATTATTTCGTATATAATTATTTCAAAATACTTACCTAACACTGTAATTATTATTATTTTTTATTGGGTTCTTTTACGACGCTGTATCAACATCTAGGTTATTTAGCGTCTGAATGATATGAAGGTGATAATGCCGGTGAAATGAGTCCGGGGTCCAACACCGTAAGTTACCCAGCATTTGCTCGTATTGGGTTGAGGGAAAACCCCGGAAAAAACCTCAACCAGGTAACTTGCCCCGACCGGGATTCGAACCCGGGCCACCTGGTTTCGCAGCCAGACGCGCTGACCGTTACTCCACAGGTGTGGACTGTAATTATTTATTTCAAATATTTCGTATTATAATTATTTCAAAATACGTATTGTACATTGTAATTATTTATTTCAAATTAGCTATCGTACATTATAATTAGTTTGTATACAATTATTTCAAAATACCTATCGGACACTGTAATTATTTATTTCGAAATAGCTATCGTAGGCCTACAGTGTAAGCCGAATATTGTGTATAAGTATAGGTCTTGTCGCTTTGGGTGCATCATTACCAGCCCGAGACAAAGCATGCATCAATGTTCGGATCTAGTCGCCAATAGTACAGTCATGCAGAGATGCTACCATATTGCAGTTGCTGCTTCTTTGTTTCGCTTGTGCGCACATCGACTGCCATCTAGTAGTGATAGCTTCAGGCACCAGTAGGTTTCTACTTCAATTTGTAACTTATAGATTATTCCTCGTAGTTTGAAATTAAACTTTACACACGTATGTGAGCTTGAAGCGTATAAACTCGCCCCTTACCTCATTATGAAAAAAACACTCGTCCATGCTTAATTTAGTTTTAGTTTGATTGTTGTGTAATGAGATTAACACAAACGAGCATCATGTGTCTTTGGTCGTAGATACAAGGACATATATATAGCTTACCTGCCACCGGGATGTAATATCTCATGTGCCTCCTCCTCTGGGTTGTTGATTAGATGGTTAAGGAAGGTGAGTGATTTGAATTGAGTGAAGCTAAATAAAGAATCATTCGCAATATAAACCAAACACTTTTATTTATTATTAATCTCACTTTATGATAACATCAAAATTTCAATTACAATATTCAAGTAACCTAATCAACTTTTCTTGATTATTTTATACAAAATTCTTTACAGCGTCATTAAATTTACAGGGTTAACATGAAGTCTTCCCCTTATTATAAACATTTATTCCTGAAAAACTACGCTAGATACAGGGACGCGGTTTTCAGCAAATGATATCTCAACTTAGGAAGTTTTCATGCATACACTTTAACATGTGTTCCCGCTCCATTTGTTGCCTGGAGAACATCTAATCGATACTCGATTTTATGCCTTGTTTCTCGCAAACATCTCGCTTTACCAACACTCATAACCGAACATTGCATCTGTTGACTTTTCCGGACGTTTGAAAGATTACCTCATCACTTATAAGAAAATCAAACTTACTTAAGATAGACATTGTGCTGTACAGTTCGTTCCAGAATGTTCGCAGCAAATACAGCACTTCATGGACGATCGTCTGACAACAAAGCTTGAACTGCAGTCGCCTGTGCAAAATTTTTCACACCTCCGGAAAAGTCAACAGATACAATATTCGGTTTTGGGGGTCTGAAAAGCGAGATGTTGGCAAACATGTCACGTACACAGAGTGATTTAATTTCAAATTAAAAATGTGTATAATGACTTAATGCGAAAAAGTTTCTATATGAAGGGTTCAGAACCATAGTGGGCCAAGCGCCGTTTACTAAAATCGTAGAAATCAAGGGTTAAAATGAAGTTATCAACAGTAATCTCACTAGAGGTTTTGATTTATCTATAGAAAATCAAAACTCGAGTGGGATTTAATTGACTATTACACGATTAGAAGTAAGTATATAAAGATTAGAAGTAACGAAGTACTCCAATACAATAAAATATTAATTGACTTACGAAAATATAACTGTCTTCGAATGTATTATTGTACCATCTCAACATTACGAATAGCCTATTACACTAGAGGCATGCTAGATGGCAGTAGTGAGTTATGATTAGCTCTTTTCTTGTTATCAGTTGTACCAACTATGGAATCTTCATCGAGCTCTGTAGACGGTTAGTAGTCAAGAAGGTTTTGTTGATTCAATTTCATTTTTATTGAAACAGTTGCATTCCATTTCAATTATTCGGATCCCAGTAATCAACGTCACTTGACAGATGATGTTCAATAAATCTAATATTAAACAATCTCTGACACGTGACTATCCATAATATCACATAGCAGAAGCTATAACATAACCTAAATAATATAAACAAGAGTTACAAAAGTTTTAATTAGATATGATGAAATAAACAAGAAAAGTTTTAATTAACGATGATGACATAAAAAATAAACATGAATAATTCTAAAATGAATTATTAAAAGTACAATTTTCAAATTTGAATGTTTTAGTGGTTGGTGATTCAGTTGATGTTATATTGGACGTGTGCGTGAAAGAAGTGGAACGCGTTGATTACATGGTGTATTCCTCAACTTATTCAGGATTTCCGAATGGTGCTCTTCATTTATTTGTAAATAGGGATTCAGGGAAGATGCATAGCTATGACCAGTGATCTTTATTAATTCTTGTTCTTGAATGCCAATGCGAGTCATATTTGAAACTGCTGTGCATCGACTGGAGTGGTTTGTAATTTTCTGTTGTTGTTGTTGTTTTCTTTTTTTTTTTTTTTTTTTTTTTTGACGTCCAGACCAGCGCAGTTTGAAATGTTGGCAAACAAAGAAACAAATGCTAGGGACGCGATAAAATTGTGCGATAAGCAGCCATGATTGGTTGAAATACGTCCTTTCGTACCGTTTTATTGGTCAAAAGTACTATGACGTAGTAAAATTGTAATAGTCACCATAATTCAATGGAAACATATAACAAGTACCGTCAACTGGGGTAACATTGGCCCATTAAGGCTAACTTTGGCCCAACAGAAAATATTTGAATTTTTATATCTCCCAGAAAAAGTGGTTTATGTAAGTAGTTTCAATTGTACTGTGTAGATGACAGCTCCAGTCGGTAAAAACAATGTGAGTGTCATTGCAATGCATTATGTCATATCAGTTGGGTAAACCAGCAGTTGTTTTGGGGTATCATTGGCCCAAAATTATCCTTAATATAACTTACTATGCTAGTTCGGAAGTTGGGCCAAAGTTACCCCATGTCAAGGTAACATTGACCCAATATTTTAAAAATATGTAAACTCAGATAAAACTAAACCAAAATGTTTTAATTGCTTCAGGATCCATTATTGCTGCATGTAGAACCCCTTATAAAAATATTCATTAAGATAAAGGAGCAAACTCTTAAATTACAGAAGTTTACTTTTAGAATGGTAAAATATTTGGGCCAATGTTACCCCAAGTGACGGTAATATAAAGTATAGACATTCAAACTAAATGATATGTCAATCTTCATTAAACTATGGTATTCACTTAACTTTAACCCTTGCTTTCTCTGTTTTAATAAACGGCGCTTGGCCCACTATGACTCTGAACCTTTCAAATTTGAGTCCTCATGCCAGTAAATCACTCTGTGTACGTGACATGGACAAAATCCTACACATAGTTTAGGAGGAATCGCTTTGACTCAGACAGACCATATGACCAAGTTATCATGGATGTTGCAAACGTGTATATCCGTGAAAATTTCGAAGTATATTTTTGTAGCATCCCTGTACTTCCTTCCTACAGGTACTTAATTTAATGAGAAAGTAGAAAGAAGCGTTTTTAGTGCGCACGAACAAATTGACGAAGCCAGTTGCAGGCTGCAGATTTGCGGAAAGAAGAGCACTTGAGTCTGCCACGAGGGGATGTCGGAAGAGAAATAAGCACAATTTATGTGTCGAAGTGTGTGGTCGGATCACATGCGACGGGACGGGGGCTTCACAAAAACATAAGCACCGCACCTGACATCGCGGAGAGCTGAACAAATTGTTATCTCGTATCTATAACTTACTCTTGATTGCTGATTATTGAGCTGGATGCAGGATCACCATCACACTGCATGTAACGTAGTGGCGCAGTCGTAACGAAGTTGCCCGTCAGGACAGTGGCTCCTCAAAGATAGGATTTATACTGTATGCAACACACATGCGTACAATATTTTGAAACATATTCAGAAGCATTATTATCTAAAAACTATGTCTTGGTCGACAATATGAGATCCACTTCGATGTAGGTAATAGTAATATGCGTTACAAGAGCGGTATGTTGAAGTTTTCATGTTCGAGGAAAAGTCTGAAAAAGCGAAACGTAGTTGAGCTTTTTTAATTTCCGAGAATTGAAAGAAAACATACCGCTCGTGTATCGTACATTATTTTGTGCGAAGATCGTTTATTACATACCTGAAAGAGGAATTTCTAATTAGTTGCAATGAAATCTCCATCTTGGTTTCTGTTCAATAACGGCAAATTTGCAAAACAAAAATATCTATCTTCAACATTGTTGCTTTAAAATGTTTTCTGTGTTTACTATACTCCAGCAGGCCGTGATATACGTTTGTCTTCCCCCCCCCCCAGTCTATGATGAGTCTGGAATCTTGTTGATTTTTTCACGGCTTCCTTAATGTTACTTGCATTACGAATGCAGTAACTTTAGTGGAGTTGTAGAGTTTACTTAATTTTTGCAAATATAACAGTGCAATTTAGGTGAAATATGTTAAAAGCCTAAAGCAGTAAAATCAATATGTCACTTAAGCGGTAAGAAGAGGGAAATTGTTATGTGTGTTATGTTGGGAATACTGAATGTGGAATTTTAGACTTTCCGCGGATTGGTTTTGTGCGGGAACCAAGCAAATACGCACGATCTCTCACAAAAGAATATTACGGTGGTAAATTATTTATCGTCTACATTTGTTATTGCTACAAAAGAGAACTGTCACAAAAATATGAAACGTGTTTCCTTGTTATAAATTTTACACGTCTCGTAACAATTTAGTTCCTTTATCATGTTGGGAATGACATTAATATTAATAGTTTACTTTTAAGGTAGCCATTCCTAAAAGTTAATGTTTTAATTGCATGGTAATATTTTACAACACTGTTACAGTAATGTCATACTGTGCACGATTTTGACTAACGATAAAAACTGTTTATAATCTTGGTACAGTATACAAAAATATAGTGTAGTGTAGTACAATGTATTGCAGTGTACTGTAATACGAAACAGTGCAGTGTAGTGTATAATGGTATGGCATGGTACAGTATAATGTAGTAGAGCGTAATATATCTAGTATATTATAATAGTACACTATAATGTAGTATAGTGTAATATACCTAGTATATTATAATATTACAGTACGGTATAATGTAGTGTAGTGTTATACAGTATATTATAGTATAGTATAATATAGTGTAATATACCTAGTATAGTATAGTATAATGTATTGTAGTATAATATAGTATATTCATTCATAGTATTCTGCCCAAAGGCGGGTCATTCACTGCAAACCCAGCTTTCTCCAATCTTTCCTATTTTCTGCCATCCTCTTTGTCTCCGCATATAACCCATATATTTCAATGTCGTCTATCATCTGATATCTTCTTCTGCCCCAAAACCTTCTCCCGTTCACTATTTCTTCCAGTCTATCCTTCAGTAGGCAGTATCTACTTAGTGTAATGTAGTGTAGTACGAGTATATTATACTATAATGTAGTATAGTATAGTGTAATATAGTATAATGTAGTGTAATGGTAGTACATTATAGTGTAATATAGTATAATGTAGTGTAATGTATATTATAGTATAATATAGTGCAGTATAGTTTAATGTAGTATATTATACTGTAGTATAATATAGTGTAGTATAGTATAATGTAGTGCAATGTAATATATTACAGTGAAATATAGTGTAGTATAGTATAGTATAATGTAGGGTAATGCAATATAGTATATTATAGTAGGCTATAATATAATGTACTGTAGAGTAGTATACGCCTAGTATAATATAATGTAGTGCAATGTAGTATATTATAGTATAATGTAGTGTAGTATAGTATATTATAGTATAGTATAGTATAGTATAGTATAATGTAGGATAATGCAATATAATATATTATAGTAGGCTATAATATAATGTACTGTAGAGTAGTATACGCCTAGTATAGAATAATGTAGTGTAATGTAATGTAGTGTAGTGTAGTATAATATAGTATAGTATGTCATAGTCATTTCACTATTTCTTAAATAACTCTAAAATTGAAAATGATGGCATGAAAATGATGGCAAGGTTTTTTTTTCTGACTTCTTATGCATTTTATCCAGAAGTACATTCATTTGTGAAGAAGAGAAAAAACATACTCCTACCTCTGTATTATCTACGCGACAAAAATTTTTATGCGAAGAACAGCTGCTGATGTTAATACTTTAATGAGAACATTGTCAGTAAAAGATTCATAAGATTCCTTGCATTGCTACGTTAAAAACCTAGGAGTGTTACAGCTTCTTGAGATCCATGTTCGTGGAACTGTTCCTAACTGTACGCCATTTAATTGATTAGTCTGTATCGCCTAGCAATACGTGTAAGATCGGTGGGGGAGATTGAATTCTCCTGCGCTCCACCGGTAGAGATTTCATCCTTCTTCCTCCCTTTGTTGGCGATAGGAAGAAGACCGGCATTTGGACTCTAGGGACTGGTCTCCCTGCTACTGTGCCTTTCTTATCATAGCTATACCTTCTTATAAAGAGAAACTCCCCACCGTCCATAAGCCTAGTAGCGACCATGTGGTCATATGAATTGCTAAGCCGATTTCGAGAAAATAATTTCGTGCTCATGACTTTAAGTAGAAATTCTAGTATATCCAAGTCTTGAGGGGTAAACAGTACAAAGTAGGAGAATGTTGGTCTCCGAGCAGCTACGAAAGCCAGTGAATCCTTAGAGCAGCGGTCCTCAGCGCAGAGCACCTTGGGGCTAGCGTCTCTTACCCGCGGAAAACACAGTGCACCATGGTGCACTCGTAGCTGCTAGCGGGTATGCTCTCTACCTCTTCCTGCTGCACGACGGTGCACACGGGACGGCACCGCTTACTCTTTGCACATTTCAGCGAGTGCTGACGACCACTGCCTTAGAGCAATTCCAAATTGTAACTAAACGACGGAGTATGAACGTCTATAAAGCGTTCGGAGTTTAGAAAATCCATATAAATGAAGTATTCATTTAGCCTACGAATTTTCTACTTACGTACATAAAACAACAGAAAAAAATTATTTCATTTATTCGGTTATTGAAAATACAAATAAACTAATGCCAATGTCTATTTATAAGCAATATAAAGCGTTTATATTTGAAGCAATGCTTAGGTATAATATTTATATTTACTTCTGTTATATATAGGCCTACACGTTAGAAAAATTCGTAAATAACTTATTTTAGTTATACTGCAATGTGGGGGAATGTCCGCTAAGAAGACGCCTATATACCCAATGGTATACTCCAAACGCTCTATAAAGACAAAGAGATGGTTAGTGTCACTATCACACGTATGTACTATACTTGTCCGTAACCTAATAAAAGAAACTTTACATTCAAAAATAAATAAGCACATAGAGCAGGATGCATGAAGTTTCAAAGAACAGGAACTTACAATGACAAAGCAACTGGGTACTGGACACATACATAATGATGCAGAACATGTGTTATAAACTGGTACATGTGTGTGGATGCAAATTTATATAATATTTTGGAGGTTACCTTCCTTCAACATAATAATAGTGAGCTCTCTGACGCAGAATCGTTCCTCTAGGTGACATTTCGGAGTTGGATGTAAGGAAAAATGTGTAACACAGAAGCATCGTTGTCACCATGTCGAAGTGGAAACTGCGAACGCCGTATACCGTTCGAAGGAGGAAGGATACGAGTACAAGATTGTGAAAGTTTCGCCCGCGCTCTGTGCTTCTAGCGGACTGTTTGATGGGGAACTCAGTCCGTCTCCAAAATAATAGGGTGTCTTGGGACTTTTGACTCACTCTGTACATATAATACACATAGGCCTATTATGTCTGAACAATTACGTACGATTACGAGCTTTCTTAGGACCGACATAACTGCGATGAATTGTCCTAAATCCATCATTTGGTATAACTTCACAAGTAATTCGATAATAGGGCCATAGTTTCTTAAGAGATTGAAGATTGAATGCAAAAACTGTTACAGTTAATGGACAATATTATTTGAATACGCTTCGTGATTATGCGGTACAATCTTCACAGGATCAAAATACTGATGCAAGGTGGAGCGCCTCCACACACTTTTAAACGAACAAAACAATTTTTACGTAATACTTTTCGTGGCCGTGTTATCCCTAGGTAATTTCCTGTAACTTTGCCTGCAAGATCGTCAAATATTAACCATGAGGATTATTGGCTTTGGGGTTATCTAAGGAAAAGAGTGTTTCTGAGCAGACGTATGAAAATTCGCCAATTCAAGGAATCCCTCATGCAGTACATAACAGATGTTCAGAACATGAGCTCAGAGCTGCTGTTTACAGCATTAAGAGGTTAGGTACAGCTTACAGCAGTAACATTTTTGGAAATATTCAACTTTTGTTTTCCTCCATTACTGTATCTTGTACAATAATGAAAATTGGTATGTATAAAACATTATCCTTCTACTATATGAAACAATTATTTTTACGATTTAAAAAAAATTATTTATATATTTTTTTCTTCAAAATTCATAATGGTGGCAGTTTACTGTGCAGTGATGAAGCGTTTCCCTCATAACTCATAAACTTGTTAACTTTTTCATGTTTTCTCTCTTTTGTTTTATTGCTGAAACTCATGTTTACAATATCATGCTCTTTTGAACTACATTCCCAATACATTTTTTTTTTTAATTTTCTGTTAGGAGAAAGTAGATATTTGACCATTTTTACATGAATTTATTTTTTATCAGACAATCTATCAAAGGTAGAGAAGTGATCTTGCATCATATTGTAGATATGACATGCATAAATACACACAAAATATTTCATCACAGAATGTTGGATAGTTTTTGAGTTATGTGGGAAACGTTTCATTACTGCACAGTGAACTGAATTTTGAAAACAAAAGTGTAAATATTTGTTTATAATCTTAAAAATATATTTTTTTTTCATATAGCAGAAGGACAATGTTTTACACATACTAATTTGCATTATTGTACAAGATATAGTAATGGAGGAAAAAAATGTTGAATATTTCCAAAATTTTACTATTGTAAGCTGTACCTAACCCCTTAGAGATAGACTGCTACTTATACAATATGAAAATAGTGGCTACATAAACATTTACGAGGAATTTATGGCAATGGATGCTACATGTAAAAAAATCTTGTGTAATAAGACAGTGTTGAGATTTCTAAATTGTATAGAGAATAACAAAGAGCAATTACAATTAGTATTAAACTTCATACTACTTTTCAGAAACCTTATACAACTAAGGAAAAAAAAAATAGATTTTAAAATGTGACTGATATATAACCTATATAAGCATTCCTTCGTGCTCTTCGCAATTTTATATTGCCTATTACCTTCTTTATTTTTCTTGCTACAACCATGATCCTCAAACAAGACGAAGACTATGATTATCGCAAGAATAATAAAGATGGTAAACGTGCGAATTCTAAATGAGGCAGTAAAGCAAGTGGACAGCTTCAAATACTTGGGATGTACTATAAGCAGTAACATGAGCTGCTGCCAGGAAGTCAAAAGGAGGATAGTAATGGCAAAGGAAGCTTTTAATAGAAAAAGGAGCATCTTCTGCGGACCTCTGGAAAAATAACTAAGGAAGAGACTAGTGAAGTGCTTTGTGTGGAGTGTGGCATTGTATGGAGCACAAACATGGGCATTACGACGAAAAAAAAAAACGAATAGAAGTATTTCAAATGTGAACATGGAAAAGAATGGAGCGTGTGAAGTAGACAGACAGAACAAGAAATGAAGTTGTGTTGGAAAGAGGGTGTGGATGAAGAAAGAATGATGCTGAAACTGATCAGGAAGAGAAAAAGGAATTAGTTGGGTCACTGGCTGAGAAGAAACTGCGTACTGAAGGATGCACTGGAAGTAATGGTGAACGGGAGTAGAGTTCGGGGCAGAAGAAGATATCAGATGATGGACAACATTAGGAAAATAGCATATGTGGATCATATGCGGAGTCTAAGAGGAAGGCAGAAAATAGGAAAGATTAGAGAATGCTGGGTTTGCAGTAAAAGACCTGCCCATGGGCAGAACACTTATGTATGTATGTATGTATGTATGTATGTATGTATGTATGCATGTATGTATTTGTTATTTTAACTTTTTTGTGATATTTTCATGTTTCATTGCTCCCTATTTCAAGTATTTTTAAGTATTTAATCACCATTTTGCTCCCGCAGTTTTACTCACGGTGAGGGGAGGGAGATCCTCGGAACTCCAGTATGCCTAAGTTCATTCTAAAAACTAAGTCCCTTGCCAGGGATCAAACTTGAACTCTTCCATTTGCAGGCAGTTCTCTACCAGCAGACTCGGCCATCGAAATAATAAAATGCAAGATACAGTAATGTTAGCCACTTTTGTAAATGTTCCAAATAAAAATGTGAGTTCAGTTTTGTTCTATATACTGTACTCGCTCTGCCCTCCCAAGCTAACACGTAACGGTTCTTGGAGTGTGCGTTTGAAATTCACAACAAAGCCAAACGTGTCTGGGACAGCATTACTTCTTGTCTTGGTTGAGAACTGAGACATTTCCTCTCTTTCTAGAAGCATGTGGAGCTAACGGATGCCCTTCCAATTGGCCGGCACACTTCCTCCCACGTGACATTCGTCAGAATGTGTAAAGAAAAAAAAAAAACAAGCAAATAATATCAATACTCATGTTGTAATATTAGTACCAATTACATGAGAAATTCACGTTCCAAATACTTCACCGACAAAGCCAACACGTTTGGTACGAAGAATGTATCTCAAGGCAATATTTTTAAACAGCGTACATTATTCTGAAGAAGACGGTAAGGTGGTGGTGGTGGAGATACTATTAATATCATTATTATTGCTATTTTCTTAGGATTTCTACACAAATAAACAAACGGACGAATAACATTAGAGGCCTCCTTCATAAAACTTTTACACTATAAAATTAATACAATTAGTAAAAATAATAATAATAATAATAATAATAATAATAATAATAATAATAATAATAATAATAAACGTCATTACGGAGAATTCGATTCATTTCGAAATTAGTATCAGATTGTTTCAGAATAATCCTAGTTTAATTTCTATGCTAGGCTATGAACTTTTCAAATAACCTCCATAAGAGTTTTTCAGAAACGATGAACTGATGACAGAGCTAATGGAACAATAACTTAGAGGAATGAAACAGAAGCAATAGAAGAAAATTGGTGCGATGTCAACAAATCTCACAAGATTGAAAATCGGTCCTCTTTGGTGAGAGAATATCAACTGAGTAGGCTGTGACTGAACCTAAATAGACATAATACAAAATGAACAAAACTTCGCTGTACCAATCCGCATCAACATCTATATCGTCGGGAACATCAATATCAGAAACGTAGGCCTACAATAGAAAATATTTTTCTTTTCAATTCGTACACGCCACTTTTGTGTGCATTAAAAAAAAAACCGAAGCAAAATAGTAAAGAAGCCGTGTGGCGGTATAGCCAAGTTTTGCTCATCTTGTAAATTATATTATAAAAATTATTATTTCTGTACTTACCTCATAAACACATTTTTCCTTCTTTTTTCTTCACGTACTATACTGCGTATTACGATATCATATTTGATCTAAGTGTCTCATCGTCTGAAAAGATTATGTTCTAGAATTTGAATCAGATCCTGTGGCGTTCTATCTAGAACACATCTTTGTTCTAAATACAATTGGTAATAAAATCTAACATTTTAGTGTAAGGGCTGGTTCACAATAAATCGGGAACGGAAACGACAACGAGAACGAACACGGAAATATAAAAATAAATGGATTTAAATAAATTTTTACAATATTTCCGTTCTCGTTGTCGTTTCCGTTCCCGGATTATTATGAACCAGCCTTAACACGAAGTTCAAGAGGTTTCCGCTAAATGTACACATGCCAAAGCTTACGCGTGCTACCCTCTGTTGCGTAATCTTAGGCTTACTTGCGGTTAATAAGCGACGAGCATTATCTGATAAGCTACTCGCATTATCTGCATATAACCAGATACTGTCAAGGAAGATATGACGTCAATGGACGAGTCCATGTAATATAGAGACATCAACTGAAAATGGAAGATTTTATTACTTAGGTGCAAGGGAGTAGATTAAAAATATCTTAATTTAATTAGCAATCTTTTGTAATGGAATCCCCAATGATTAGAAAATAACAAATACAAAACAATAAAACAATGACGTATTCATGCAATCATAGAGATACCACAGTCTAGTATATACAGTCACGAAGCTTGAGTTTATGAGGGTACTAGGAACAATAGAATGTGCAGGTACTATTTCGCATTGTCTGTAATGAAGCGATAATAGCGATCCTAGTGGTTAGCAACTATCTATGGATGCATATTTACTACGTATTGACCTTCGCGACTGTATATACTAGACTGTGAAGATACTGTGGATCCTTGTCAGTTTTTAATTTTTCTTGGCAACTGCATGACAAATTGAAACATCCTTTCTGCAACTGTTAATGACTGAAAAAGTCCAGTCCTTAGTCGAGATTAAATTTTAATCTGTTTAATCTATAAGTTACGTCAAATACTAGAAATTTCCTATATAGTGAGGAGCAAGATACGAATTCTTAGAGGTGGAGGGGGAAACAAAATATTTTGCATAGTTAAATCTCAGAGGAAATTGAGGGCAAATCGCAATATAGCGAACGTAGAAGCTCCGCCCACGATCCCTTCCACTTTTCCCCTACTAACTCACCAAACACACTATGTGATAGGCGAGTGTTGTGTCGAATGCACATTTCATGTGGGTGGGGATAACTTCCCCTACTGGCGTTCGCTATATTGCGATTTATCCTGCTGAACTATTCTCGGATATTTTAATACCTATATGATTTCATTCTGTTGAACATAATGCTTTTATACATACTAGGTTCAAAAAGTTCCCGGAATTTGCTATTATCATAGAAACAACGTACCTTAAACACTATTCCACAGTATTCCCTTCAAAATAGTTGCCTTCCGCAACAACACACTTTTGCCAACGCGTGTAGAGTTCCTGGAAGCAGGCTGGAAGCCATTTTGTGAAACCCGTCTTAGTGCTCTCGTCGCGTTTGCGATAACCTCTTCAGCATTGAATCTCCGTCCTTTCAGATGACTTTTCAGACGGGGAAACAGGAAGTAATTAGGTGGTGAGAGATCAGGATAGTATGGTGGGTGATCCAAAGCAGTTATGTTGTGCCTGGCAAGAAAATTCTTTACAATAATTGCGCGATGAGCAGGTGCATTGTCATGCATAAGGAACCAGTTGTTTTCTACCCACTTTTCTGGACGTTTCCTTCTCACTGCGTCCAGGAGGCGACGGAAGATTTCTACGTACAATTCTTTCGTTACAGTACGACCTTCTGGAATGAACTCATGGTGGATGAGACCCTGAGAGTCGAAGAAAACTTCCAACATAACTTTGCTTTTGGAAGTGTCCCTAGGAAATTTTTGCTTCCGAGGAGATGTTTTCGATTTCCACTCAGATGACTGTCGTTTAGGGACTGGGTCGTACAAGTAGTACCAAGTTTCATCACCAGCAATAATTTTGTTTAAGAAATCACCATCTTCATCAGCCATACTGATCATGTCCCCAGCAAGAGTCATTCTTGTTTCTTTCTGTTCTGCCGACAACATTTTCGGAACTAACTTCTGAGACACGTAATGCATGTTGAGATGCTTGTGAAGAACATTGTGTACACTTCCGACTGATATTCCGACCTTTGCTGCTATCTCTTTTATGGTTATACGTCGGTCGTCCCTCACAACATTACGCACACGCTGAGCGATTGCTTCATTTGTTGCAGTTGTTGGTTGGCCGCTGCGTACGTCATCTTTGATGCTATCGCGGCCACCAGAAAAGCTTTTATGCCAGGCATACACTTGAGCTGCTTCGCCATATGCTTCTTCCAACAATCTTAATGTCTCTGCAGGAGTTTTGTGTATCAAAACACAGAACTTGATGTTTGTACGTTGCTCTGTGGACATAATTACAAAATGCGACGAACAAACAAAACACTATGATAAACAATTGCCTACAACTCAAAACCAACAATCGCCATTATCAACACACTTAAAGAAAATGACATCATGAATGTTACCAACAAAACAAATGTATAATATCCCTTGTTATATATTAATACGAAAAATGGTAGTAAAATTCCGGGGACTTTTTGAACCTAGTAGTAAATGTAAGGAGCTTTGAGAATACAAAGAATCGTTGCTAAAATTGCAATACACTTAAAAGGTTACTGTTGCTTTCCTTTTATAGCTGAAGAGGAGGCTTAGTTTAGAGTGGGCAAATATGCCTGATTGCTGAATTTTTTAGATGAGAATGGAATTTTTTGAGGAGGAGACATGAGGATTTCAATCCCAAAAACCACCCCCCCACTTTTGCCTTCATGGCTAGTATAATATTTCATAAATAGGCCTATATGTTAAACGGATGTAAGAAATTATGCGTGAGAATGGGAATTCCGACACATATAGACGGAAATTTAATAAAAGTGGTAATGAAACGTTTGTAGGATATTATGGTTTCTTCCTTCATGTTTGTGTCCCGAGGCCGGATACACTGATTTCTTTCGAAAAGTTGCAATATTCTGGTACAAGATATTTCTAATGTAAAAATATAGTGCACTATATTCCTACGAAGTCCCCTGCGGTGGATGAGTGGTCAGACCTTCAGCCTGTAATGCAAACGGTCAGGGTTCGAGTCCCGATGAGGCCTGGAATTTTTCATTGAAAAATGCATGAAAAATTCATAGTTACACTTCTAGCGGAGAAAGTCGTAATTGAAGTTCTTCTCGCGTTTCTTCCGTTTTCCCACATTAAGTATCTGCATTATTCCGCCAACACTTCATTCCGTTATGATTCCATAGCATTCCCCGAACGTCTGCTGGTAACGCGACGCACTGAGGGGGCTGACCTAGGGACGAGTGAGGTGGCTTGCTCGAAACTTGGGTACGCAACGAACCTTAGTGTAGTCAGCCAGTGTAGGTTTAGAAATGTGCCTATCTTGAGGGTTAGCGTAAAAGATCGTACAGTAAAAGGTCGCAGTGATGGGTCATACTGTCTCCCTCCCGAAAATTCCTTACACGTTCCTACCAATATTTCACATCATGTGAAATGTGGTGTAATAATGTATTAACAACAGTTATTTACATGAGTGTTAGATTATAAATCACATATCCAGGGTGGAAGTGAAATAACCTTGTAGTTTGAAAGGGACGATAGGATACATGTAAATGAATTGAAAACCTATATTACGTTTTGTGATTAAATGCACGGTTAATTAGAAAATTAAGTTTGACGTTTCAGCAGTCCAGCAACATCGCCGCTAACACACTCTACTCGTGATAAAGATATAAGAGGTCAACGAAGTCGGTGTGTCTAGGTAGGTGAGCTGCTCTCTGCCAAGATGTTGCTACTTGTTCGCATTGTGTAATGGTTTGAATTTAGAGGTTTTTAAAATTAAATTTATACGAAAATCGTCCACGCTATTGAAATACGCCAGAGGGATAAATTATTCCTTATTAGATTTCCTATCGATATGACAAAAATCACGATCCTACTTGCAATAGTTACCGAATAAGAGATTGTTTAACATTTGGGAAAAAAAAATCTGAAAAATCTATTAATTTTTCACTAATATGATATTATAGTTTCTGTTGCATACAACATGAGCTATTCGCTCTAGAAATCTGCAAGGCTATTTCACTTTCACCCTGTATATGTATTAATATTTGTACACTGAAATGTATTAGGAATAGAGGGAAGAAGGGGACTAAACACGGTTTTTTTTAGTGGTGATTGATGAATCAAGGAGAGAAGTTGAACATAAAAGTCTTAATATCATTGTGGTCGTTTGTAAACTGTTTCTGTAATATATATCGTAAGTAAAAGTGAACAGATGGCAATACTGCCACACGTGTTAAGGCAAAAGTAGCGGTTTAGTCGTAAGACAACAAATCATAATTATATACGTGACTACTAAAAGTTCGTAACTTAACGCATCTATGAAGGACATTGGTGGCTGTGCATTTCCTCCTTCCGGCTGTAGTCTTGCTTCTACCGTCACTAAATGCACGGTTGCCACGTCTTCCTATCGCACTTTGCTACCGATCTTCAGTGAAATTACAGCCGAACTGTCAATGTTACGCAACAACAAACCAATAAAGGCTACATTTGTTGGTATTTGATCTGCAAATCCCCCAGTATCACCTCTCCAACGTCTCCTGTTTTCCTGCAATACGCACTCCAAAATTCAACTAGAAATGCTATTTTTCTCAAAACACATCCACAAAAGACCACAATGATATGATACTTTGATGTTTAACTCGCTGATTCATCCCTCAAAAGGACCCTATTTAGTCCCATTCCAGCTTATATAAAACAATGTTCTGTGAAACTGAACAAAAAAAAAAAAAAAAAAGTTTGAATAATTTCAAGGAAAAATTGTTCCGGAGCTGGGTATCGATCCCGGGACCCTTCGCTTAGCGCGCGAACGCTCTACCGACTGAGCTACCCCGGGAACTATACACGACACCGTCCGGCTCCGGCTCCGGAACAATTTTTCCTAGAAATTATTCAAACCTGCTTTACAGGGAGCTACACCCGGCTCCGGAACAATTTTTCCTTGAAATTATTCAAATCTGCTTTACAGGGAGCTACTACCTGAAAGCCAGATTTGGAAAAAAAAAAAAAAAAAAAAAAAAAAAAAAAAAAAAAAAAAAAAAAAGTTTCTTAATAATTAATGATGAGTATGTGAATTTCAGAGTCTCAGTTTAAAAAAAAAATCATGTTTCCATCAATGTCTCAAGTATACAGAATGAAAGAAGGGATATGTCGCCTATATATTTTGGCAGATCATTTAGGTTCAGAGGCTTAGCCTATTAGAAGCAGCGAAGAGCATAAATAACCAAGAAACGGAATTCATGGAGTGCGACCTTGGCAAGTATGGATTTAAGTGGTTTTACTCTATACTTGAGCATGTTTACATAATATCTTGAAATCAGGGGCAATGGTTGTTCAACAATTCAAGTAGCCGCACTAAGTAGTTCGATGAGAATGTCGAGGTCAGTTTCAAAAGTCGTACATTTCCTTTCCAGGAAGGAAAAAAAAAGTCATGAGTATTTCATAAAGCGAACCATAAGTTTTTTTAGTTGGTTATTTAACGACGCTGTATCAACTACGAGATTATTCGCAGTACTGACCAAATAATTAACCCAAGTTGATCGTTTATGTTGTAGTTTATCATTTGTTCATAACTAGTACCAACATTAACTACCTGAAAACCCGGTTCTAAGCAATTAATAACCTAAATATTAACTGGATTAAAACTGCAATTCAAACTAAAATGTATATTATACAATAGGCTAGTACTAAGTGGAAAGGCCCAGTAGCATAAAACTTAAAATAAGAAGACAAAATCATGTTTGTTTCATATTCTTATAGACCCACATCATTTTAGAATATTAAATAAAATGTCCAAAACCACTGTAAAGACTAAGAATATATATATATATATATATATATATATATATATATATATATATATATATATATATATCGTCTTATAGACATAAAGGTATAATTAATATAAAATATTATATCTTACTTCCCTCAAATCAACAAGACGGTGTAGACCTGCCACCTCTTGCATTTCGTTGCAGATTATTAATTTGCATTCTTGCTAAATTTTGCGTTGATTCGTTCGAAAATTGAAATTATCGTCGTTATATAGTTACAAAGGATTATTCCTGTCTCTCATCACTCTAATCCGGAGATGTAATACTTGTAGAATACGTGTAGACACAAATTTTCCTTTGACAATCATCCAGCTGATCTACTACCTCCATCTTGTATACATGAAGCCGTGGTTTTAAACAACGACCACAGAATACATAGAGTAGACAAAAACAACTTGGAAATGAAGCCGAGCTTGCGGACAGCCGCCATCTCGATGCTACCAAAACATTAGCTCCCACTTAGTTGATTGTGGTGCGCCGCTAAACCAACACCAGAGCGTCAAAACCGCGTCACTAACCCACCACTAGAGCGTCAAAAACGTGCCGCTAACCCAAACATAAAGCGTCACAACCGAGCCGATAACCCAACACTAGAGCGTCAAAAACGTGATGCTAACCTAACTCTAGAGCGTCAAAAAACGCGCTGCTAACCCAAGCCAAGAGCGTCAAAACCACGCCGCTAACCCAAACATGGAATATCATAAACATGCCGCTAATCCACACCTGCAGCGTCAAAACCGCGCCGGTAACCCAACACCAGAGCGTCAAAAACGCGCCGCTATCACAAACCTAGAGCGTCAGAAATGCGACAACCCAAACCTACATCGGCAAAAACGCGCCGCTAATCCAAATCAAGAGCGTCAAAAACGAGTCCCTAACCCAAGCCAACAGCGTCAAAACCACGCTAACCCAAACATGGAGCGTCAAAAAACGCGCCCAAACCCACACCTGCAACGTCAAAGTCGTGCCGCTAACCCAAACAGCAGAGCGTCAAAAACGCGCCGCTATCACAAAGCAAGAGCGTCAAAAACACACCGCTAAGCAACCCCTAGAGCATCAGAAATGTAACAACCCAAACCTACAGCGTCAAAAACGCGCCGCTAATCCAAATCAAGAGCGTCAAAAACGAGTCGGTAACTCAATCCTAGAGCGTCAAGAACGCGCCGCTAACCCAACACTAGAGCGTCAAAACCGCGCCGCTAAACCAACACCAGAGCGTCAAAACCGCGTCAGTAACCCATCTCTACAGCGTCAATAAAGTGCAACTATCCCATACCTAAAGCGTCAAAACCGCGCCGCTAACACATCACTAGAGCGTCAAAAACATGATGGTAATCCAACTCTATAGCGTCAATAACGCACTGTTAACCCAAGCCAATAGCGTCAAAACCACGACGCTAACCCAAACCCGGAGCGCCAAAAAGGCGCCGCTAACACACACCTGCAGGGTCAAAACCACACCGCTAATCCAACACTAGAGCGTCAAAAACGAGACGCTAACCCAAACCTAGAGCGTGAAAACCGTGCCGCTAACCCAACACTAAAGCGTCAAAAACGTGATGTGAACCCAACTTTATAGCGTCAAAAACACGCCGCTATTCCACATCTACAGCGTCAAAACGACGCCGCTAACCCAAACCTGGAGCGTCAAAAACGCGCTGGTAACCTACAACTGCAGCGACACAACCACGCCGATCTCCCAACACCAGAGCGTCAAAAAGCGTCGCTATCCCAAGCCTAGAGCGTCAAACACACGCCGCTAAGCCACCCCTAGAGCGTCAAAAATGCAACAACCCAAACCTACAGCGTCAGAAACGCCCCGCTATTCCAAACCAAGAGCGTCAAAAACGAGTCGGTAACCCAACTCCAGAGCGTCAAAAACGTGCAGCTAACCCTACACTAGAGCGTCAAAAACGCGCCGCTAAACCAACACCAGAGCGTCAAAACCGCGTCACTAACCCATCTCTACAGCGTCAATAAAGTGCAGCTATCCCATACCTAGAGCGTCAAAACCGCGCCGCTAACCCAATACTAGAGCGTTTTCTTGCGTTAACCGATACGTGCAGCGTCAAAACCGCGCCTCTAACCCAACACTAGAGCGTCAAAAACGAGCTGCTAACCCAAACCTAGAGCGTGAAAACCGCGCCTCAAATCCAATACTAGAGCGTCAAAAACGTGATGCGAACCCAACTTTTTAACGTCAAAAAACGCGCCCCTATTCCACGCCTAGAGTGTCAAAATCGCGCCGCGAACCCAAACCTGGAGCGTCAAAAACGCGCTGCTAACCTACAACTGCAGCGACAAAACCGCGCCGCTAACTCAACACCAGATCGTCAAAAAAAAGCATCGCTATCCCAAACCTAGAGCGTCAAAAACACGCCGCTAGTCCATGCCTAGAGCATAAAGGACGCAACAACCCAAACCTACAGCTCGGGTCTTTCCCGGGGGTAAAAGGCGGTCAGAGCGTGGTGCCGACCACACCACCTCATTCTAGTGCCGAGGTCATGGAAAGCATGGAGCTCTACCTCCATGCCCCCCATGTTACGGGGACACCTTTACCTTTACCTTTTTTTATCAATTTAAATAAGTTGTATGTATGTGATTTCTCAATGACAGTTTCCAATTTTTTGCTAAAAAAATACGTGTTTAGCGATTCTGCATTACGAAACAAAAAAGAAACTGTGACTTCACCAGGAAATTAGGGACGTATGGAGTTCCTATTATCAAAAAATCTTCTACAACGTAGTAGTTGTTTTGCAATGTTTTGGTAGCAACAAGATGGCCTCAGGTTCATCAGAGCGGCTTCACTCCGCCCAGTGGTATTAAGATCCTAGTGTCTACTCTATGTATTCTGTGCTCGTTGGTTTTAAACAATGACGTTATAGTTACTTACCTGCCCAGCCGTGGTCTCTGCTTCAGACCATGGTTTCGAGCCATGGCTCAGAAAAATGAAAAAGACCATGTTTTATAAATCCAGACGCGGTTTAAAGCCATGGCCATGGTCAAGACCGAGTTTTAGAAATCGACCCTTTGTATACGCGATCGATTCTGAAATAGGATCATCACATGAGAGCACAAGTTAATTTTTCACGCAATCCAATAACACGTAACCAACAACAAACGTCCACACCTGTGGAGTAACGGTTAGCGCGTCTGGCCGCGAAATCAGGTGGCCCGGGTTCGAATCCCGGTCGGGGCAAGTTACCGGGTTGAGGTTTTCTCCGGGGTTTTCCCTCAACCCAATACGAGCATATGCTGGGTAACTTTCGGTGCTGGACCCCGGACTCATTTCACCGGCATTATCACCTTCATTTCATTCAGATGCTAAATAACCTAGATGTTTATACAGCGTCGTAAAATAACCCAATAAAAAAAACAAACCACTAATATGCGTATGCATGTATATATAGTACGTAGGCCTACTTTCATTCATTGCGTTCTGCCCAAGGACAGCTCTTTCACTGCAAACCTAGCAATCTCCAATGTTGCCTATTTTCTACCTTCCTCTTCGTCTCTGCATTAAGACCTATACAGGGTGAACCGTAAGTAATTTCATTAATTTCAGGGGGTTATTCTTTGAGATATTCCAAACAAAAAAGTTTAATACAATTTTGTTCGTTTTTTGCTTTCTTTTCGAAATAAAAATTATTTTGTATGAAACATTTCACAGCATGTTTTGAAAACGCCATTGATTTAATTACCAATATGCTCAGTCAATTTAAGAGAGCAGTATAATGTGATATTAAATGGTTAAAAGAAGTTTGGTTTTGTCCTTTAAATGTACAGAAATTTTATTTGAACAAATGTAACTTTTCGTTCTGAATAGGAATTTTAAAATGTTACATTTGTTCGGATCAAATTTTTGCACATCTAAGACTATGGACTTCAGTTCTACGTTCATAGACCTCTATGACGTAGTGCAGAGGGCGGCCACCCAAGAGTTGGAACTTAAATTGAGACGATTCTGTCCGGCGCCGGGGTGGGTATCCGGTGTGGCTTAGTGGATAAAGCATCAGCACGTAGAGCTGAAAACCCGGGTTCAAATCCCGGCGCCGGAAAGTATTTTTCTCCGTTCCATTACTCTTTCATCGTATGATGACGCACAATATCTGCATGGAAATATCATATGTACTTCGGTACATTAAAATAATATATAAGTTTCGATATGCACATCACCATATCTCTACGTGAGCTCCAGCTGTCACTATGACGATATCGAGGAGATGAACGATTTCTTGCCACCACGTTGGAGCATGTATTCTGGAATGCTCTCAATAGCCTCTATGATGCGCTCCCGAAGATCACGAAGATCTCTGACTGGGATGGCGTACACTTTATCTTTGACATAGCCCCAGAGAAAGAAATCGAGCGGTGTTAAATCCGGAGATCTCGGGGACCAAGCGATGTTAGGCTGCAGGTGTTCAATTTGTGAAAAGAACTGCTCCAGCATGTCAAGATATGTGGTACCACACACAGTTTTCTCGGCGAAGAAAAACGGTCCAATGACCTGCTGCTGTGACAAGCCGCACCACACATTTAACTTGACACTATCACAAACGTGCTCTTGTATAGCGTGAGGATTCTGCGATCCCCAGACCCGCACATTATGCCACTTTACTTTACTGACACATGGAACGTGGCTTCGTCCGAGAAGAAAATCTTGAACATAAAATCAGGATCAGCGCCGAGACGGTCTAGCATCGTATTGGCGAATTCCACTCGTTTGGGTTTGTCATCCGGTTCCAGACGTTGAATTAACTGCACTTTGTATGCGTACAGTTTGAGACGCTTGTGGACAATTCGTTGCAATGTTGATTTTGGCACTTGAAGTTCCCGCGAAGCTCTTCTTAATGAATTCCGCGGGCTTTGCTCATACGCGGCTTGAACATTTGCAACCATTTCGTCGGGTGTTCTACGACCACCACCATGTTTCTTCAACACCGATCCTGTAGCTAAAAATGTATCGTGCCACTTCTCAATACTTTTGGCAGTTAAACACTCGCCGATACTCCCTTTGAACTCTAACAATTGATTTAAACTCCGCATACCACAACACAGTTTGCGCTTTCATCTGCGGTGTCGCCATTTTGACAATCGATACAATCTACGAAAAGAAACCGTGTCTGCGCACCATCTACCGACAGGATTCGAAACTTGTTGAGTTTTCCTTTCATATAAACGTTACCGTAAGGTTCTATCTTCAACCATTCGCCAGTCACAATTGAAATTAGGTACATTTGAGCGGTCCACTCTTTATATTCATATAAAACATTTTTTATCTCGAAAAGGAAGGAAAAACGAGCAAAATAGTATTAAACATTTTTGTTTGAAATACCTCAAAGAATAACTCCCTGAAATTAATGACATTCCTTATGGTTCACCCTATATTAATGTTGTCTATCATATTACTGGTATATCTTCTTCTGCCCCAAACTTTCTTCCCATTCACTACTCCTTCTGGTGCATCCTTCAGCAGACAGTTTCTTCTTGTATGTATGTATGTATGTATGTATGTATGTATGTATGTATGTGTATGTACGTACCTATTTATCTACTATATGTATGTCACGTTGTTGGCACACATCAACCAATTTATCTTAATTCCACACACATTTAATTTTAATTTTCATCAACTACCCTTCTGGCTGAAGTCTTGTTGGTCGATCTATGAAGTGTCCAAGAAAACAGTGATTAAATGTGAAGAAAGATTTTTTTACTTCAGGACCATCGGCAAGATTTTTAATGAGGGATCTGAATGTGATTTTTTTTTCATAAAGTTGTTTATAATAAACTGTTTATTAATCACAATATCACGATTTCAAAAGGGGTGTGTACCTCAGGCATTGTACATCACGCTGAAATATTTCATTATTTCATTTTCTAACTCACTGATTTCTTCCCAAATGGAGGGGAAGAGGAGTTAAACCTCAAAATCCCAACGTCGCTTGTGCACAACCATGTTACATATTGTCTTCAGAATTATTTTCCACGTGGGCAAGATTTATGCTCAGGAAAAAAAAGAGGACGGGTCAAATTAGCCAATTTGCTATTATTGTCATATTGTACACTAATAGTATCATAATAATTATAATTCAGAAATTACGACATTTCTTTTTCATCTTAGGTTTAACGACTGTAGTAACTCAAATATTTTGCAGATATCTTTCCAGGTAGATATCACATGTGAAAACCTAAGGATCGTTGAAGAATTTCAGTGTTTTCCAGATGAAACGAAATTGATTTTCTGCAGTGTCAGAAATGTATGAAACATCCCACATTTCAGAACTCCGTAGCAGTTTCTTCACTGAGCAAGGTATGTTCACTTTTCTTGTCTTCTCTGACAAAGGAAGCTACATGTAGCCTCGAAACATTTGATGTTCCCACATTTCTGATGCAGTGCAAAGATGGAAATAGCTTTCACAAAATATGAAAATCTGCTAACCATAATTTATTGCAAAATGTATGTCCTTTCTCCTTCTCCCATCCTCGAAAAATAGGTTGGCACTTCCTGAGAAGAAAATGAACCTTTTCACTACTTACTGATACTTGGAATCAAAATCTATGTATGGACAAACGAGTACTTTCAAACTGCTCCATGTGTATACATTCCTAATCATGTTTTTAATTATATTAGATAATTCAAATGAAACCCAACCATCGCTAATAGAAATAAATAAATTGAACTTACTGCTTAATAGTTGCCACAGTAAACACATTTCTCCCACTGTGACACCAGGTGACAGATACCAGCTTCATAAATCCCTATGGTCTGGAGGTAAGTCAATGTGTAACAGCATTTTGTACTGCTTTGTCCAATGGAAAACTGGTTCCCTTCAAGCTTTTCTTCAAATCTCCAACACTATGAAAATTAAATGGACGTAAGTTTGGACTGGGGTGTAGTAGTACTGCCCACCAAAACTTTTGCAACTTGTCCCTTGTTGACCTAGTAGTGAAACTGGAGCATTATCATTGAGTAAAATCACTCTTCTCGTCTAAAGGTCTGGGCGTTTATTGTTTATGTTTTGTCTAAGACGCCTGAGAGTGACTGTAAAGCACTAGGCATTGACCATTTGACCACGCTCTAGAAATTCCACTAGCAATGGACCTTGATAACAGAGAGAAGGGAGGGCACGAATGATAACATGATTTGCCTTGCAATTTGAAATTTTTATGGCAAGATATCAAGCATGTTTCCATTCCATACTAGTATATGTGGCTAAAAATTATGGCACCATAACTCGTCAGCCATCACAATCAGATTCAAGAACTAATCACCTTCCTCCTCATATTGTCTCGGGTTCAATAATAAATAAACAGTATGGCATCCATGCACGCAAGCTTCACAATTGTGCAGGTGTTTGTGGAGAACCTTATGGATACTTCCCTGGCTGATATTCAGTAATAAATTAAGTTCGCTTATTCTTATTCTCCTATTCTATCCATCAAAAGCATCAAAATATTATGCTAAACTAGAGGAGTAGGTATCATAGCTTTCAACTGTGCCTTTACGATGTTAACCAAGTACACAATGTTGCCAACATATGGGCATGACATTTACCTGCAATACTGTTACCAGGACAATGTTTTTTTCTTTCTCCCTTTCTCAACATTACTGAGAAGTAGTGCCACTGCCAGTGACAAGTTCAGGTAGGATTTGATGAGGAGATATATTAGTGTCAATTGACGCACTGTCGATTTCAACGATATTCCCTGGTCCACACCATATTCCTTCTTCACTTCACTGTGATAGTGTGTTATATCTTCAAAAACGTGCATTTTTTTCAGTGCAATTAAAAAAAAAAACAGTCATTATGCTCCATAAATCTTGGACTTAACTAGTGCAGTCAAATGTTAATATAGTCAAGAATTTTACAAACACTATTTCGATTCTCTTTCATTTCACATGGCTCGGTATGACCTGGTCACTAGTGGCGAGCATAGTCACACTTCTGTACGGTCTGTATTATCCAGTTGTTCCAAATGTTGAATTGAATTTGGCGTAAAGGCTTTGAGTGCTTGTTCTGGATGTCGATTGTCCTGTAGAGATGTTCAGCTGGAATGAGACCACGCATACCAATCCTTCACAAGTGATTTGCCGAGGGATGTCTCTCCATATACTGCAATTATTCTGCGATGGATTTCAACAGGCTTATGCTCTTCTGTAGTCAAAAAACTACTTACAGCACGCTTTTTACTTCTGAACACTTCCATTTGGAGGAACATGGAAAGGTCTGCCTACCACTCGTACCAACAGAAAGTCTATAACAATTGTTACCAACACTACTAAGCAAACTCCGGCCACAATAAGCCTCAGCCAATTTTAAAATAGTCAAATAGTACATACATTCCTATACCTTTCAACTTCACATATTTCATTTCGAGTTTAATTCCAACTTTCGTTAATCCTCATTTTAAATTGTTTTATTTCTTTAAAAATATGATATAAGAGATTAAATGAAACTAGATAGAGGTAACCTGCTAAATTACAAATTTCTGTGTAATACTTGTGACCAAATACTGGTGCTAGAGCATAATGTTCACATGGGGAAACCTTCTTGAAGTTGATCCATTGATCTGGTGACCGTTTGGTTACTGCCTGAGACTATCTCTATTGTATCTCTGGGCTATATAATATATACCCAAAGACTCCTCTTATATCAACATAATTATTATCGTAATACAGAAGGACTTCCAACTCCCCTCTGCATGGAATAAAAGAATATGTGTCCTGCATAAGTTCACACTCATTACATGATATATTTAAAACATAACTTAAGATAATGTTTTCCTCTTACTTTCTGTACAGAAGACAAGTAAGATAAAATTTAATTTAATGATATAAGCTACAACTACCATGTTGATATACGTTTGAAGCAAAATTTCTGACCCATGCAGCTTATTAGAATAGGTGCAAATTTAGTTATATTTACGAGTATGTTAAATTTGACTTTCTAACATACAAGTATAATTAAGTGATATATAATTCTTAATCTGATTTCGTTACACAAAAATATGATTTTATAATGTGAACAATAGCAATGCAGAGGTATACAAGAAAAATATCTAAAGTTGATGAGAAAGGTTGTGCAGTTTATTTGTACTATTTTATTAACTACTATCTCATTTCTTATTCAGTTCATATTTAATACAACAAAAAATTTCAGAAACAAAATCTAGGAATTCGATTTAGTTGTAAAAATTTAACTTTCACATGATTGTAATACATTATTACATCACATTTTAACCTTCTACTTTAAAATTATCTGTCGCAGAAATGTATCAGTTTTATGCAACCAAAGGGACGATCATAAGATTGGTTTCTTCTTAAATATTGTGAAATTATTAATGTTCCCCACTATATATAATATATGGAAAATAAATCTTAGCCTTGAAGATGAGAATAGGTATAACAAATTTACTATTTCATATATTGCTATAATAAGTTTTAAAATATACATGATTATTAGTTTATAAAATAATCATGTTTTATACAAAAGGTAAAAGATTTTTACATATAGAAGGGATTATTTATATGTTCACGGAACAAGGTATAGGTATCGATTCATTAAAGAAGGAATTTTAAGATTAACATTTATGAAATAGTAGTAACCAATTGAATTCTATTAAAAGAGATAGTATTCTTTTGGCAAATAATAATAGCATTTCTTGTACTGAAGAAAAGAAAACACAGAACTTGCATTTCCAAAGCAAAACACGTATACAACAACTAACAAAGGTCCCATAATTACAACACTCATATTCATAATTGGAATTACACATTTATTATTATAATCATCTGTGTATATAATTATTTTCCACAACAAATTTAAATAATTCAACATAACCAAATAATGCCCCAGTTTTAGAACCAAAATCAAAATAGTCAAGTACTACATGCAACAGAACTATTCCAGAAAAGTAGAAAGTATATACATAAATATTCTTAAAAATGAAACAAATATATTACACGTATATGTAATTGCTAACATTCTGTTAAAAATCCACTACATGACACATTTCATGATGTCAGAGTTAAAGCTTGTCAAATACACCATTAAAATTAATTACTCAAAAATAGAAACAAAATCTGAACACAATTACATGAAACTATTATCCATGTAGCATGCTGTAAAAATTTACATAATGAGCATCATTAAGTCCAAAAAAATACTATCCCTTAGAACTACAATTAAAAAAAAAAATATTATTGCATGCATTTTTGGCCTAACTCCAAGTTATTTCAAATTTAAGTCTCAAATTAAATATTTGAGCAGGAGTTTTATTATTTCATACTCGTATCACTATAATTTCATTCTTAATCATTAAAAACTTCACTTTGATTTCCTGAGACAACTTTGTTTATACAGTAAAACAATAATTATAGCCTATTACACAAGAGATTATGGAGTAAGAGATGGAGAGGAACTTGTAACGTCAATACAATACTGACAACAGATGCTATCCAATGACAAGTTCCAAGTCCACTCACTCACCCTTCGTAGAAGATTGATAAAGGTAAGTACGACAATGCACATAAAATACCACATGTGATGGGAAAATAAGGACGGGTATGTCAATAATGATCAACACTGACTATTTTAGAAACCTCAGATGCCTTTCACCCAGGAGAACCAACAGTTATTTCAATGGGACATAAATTCAACAAATTCCCACATTCCCTAAGGCTGCCCAAAAAGTATACAAAACATAGTAAGTACCAAAGTGGATTATCACAACAAGAATCTGTGCCATTTTTAAATCCTAAACAAATGTCACACACATCCAGAGAGCTTCACAAAGAAACTGAAATTAAATAAGGTATTCAAGTTAGGTAATAAATAAAGCAAATTTTAGTCTTAAAGCAAGGGCCTACAGAATTTCAGAGCATTTCGTATATATATTTTAATTTTTTTACACAACAGAGAACATCCTTACTGAAAAAAGAACAGATTCGTGGAGAATAAAGTTTTGTTTTAAATCTTAATCTATGCTGAAGGCATGTCAGTACTTTTATTGTGAAAATTATGGCAATCGTTACTCCAGTGACAATTAATATGAACTATTAAAAACTTTCAATATACTTGTCAATATATGTTCAGTACCTTTCAGTGAGGAAATTCTCTGATAAAAACAAAATAATCATTTTGTCTTCTAACAGGAACTTGCTGTGTTCATTTTCTTCTGACATAATTTACATATAAATTACATCACCAAGTTTTTCCTTTAATATTTTAAAATTAAATATGAATTAGATATTTCTCTCAACAGGTAGATTAACAATGCAAAGTAATATAATACATTATACTAACATACTGTGTTAGTAATTTTTTTCACAAACTGCAACAAATCCACACATTAAATATTTACATACATACATTAGCACTAAATCTCATTGGTGGGAATGTGTTCTATCTAATTACTTCTCACAACCAAATGCAGAAAAACGTGAATAGGATTCATAAGAAATTACAGACATACCAATAACATACAATTTGACACATTCACTCACCCATTCCCCCAGAGGACATAATTATAGTAAAAAAGTAAAACTCAGGTATTTGTATGTGATTTTTAAACTCGTAATAATTTTAGAAAATTGTATCATAATTGTCATTTTATAAAGTGTACTTTAAAACTGCAGAAAAGTTGTCAAAACTGTTAAATTTAATTATTATTATTATTATTACCTTCACTGCTATGCAAGCAATGTAATCATATACTCCACTGAACACCCTCTTGGTATTATTTAAAAATACCTGAGGTACCAATAGTATAATAGGGGTTTTATCATGGCCCCTGAACCCTAAAATTCAAAACTTGAAACATGAGGTTATGAAAATCGTAGGGGAGAAAGAAAAGACATGAAGTAGTTCGTTGGTATATATTTTTGGTTTCATTTAAAGTTAGATAAGATATATCTGATCTGAAGGCTAGAGAAAGCCTGAAAGTAATGAGAAATTTCATAACTGAACTTTTTATTCTGATATGCATAACAAATGGCACAGCTACAAAATCATTTGGCATATAGAATGCCCCTTCATTGTCAGTCTGAATCCATTATTGTACTTTCATTAGAACGGATGCAGCCTGAATATTATCAGGGGTTACATTGCAGTC
Organism: Periplaneta americana; assembly: GCF_040183065.1. Lineage (NCBI taxonomy): Eukaryota > Metazoa > Arthropoda > Insecta > Blattodea > Blattidae > Periplaneta > Periplaneta americana. The sequence goes on along the minus strand of NC_091131.1, from coordinate 73,168,354 downwards.
CATGATGGCATCATTGTAATTTCACTGTCTTCGTGGCACTTTTTCAATTCCCATTATGAAGTATTTATTACTCTGTTCTAAGTCGATGTAAACGCGATTTTAATGTCTGTATGAGGAAACAGTAACATTCTTTCATCTGAAACACTACTAGTATGACCTACATGTCACACTATGACCTACATGTGGTGTTCAGTGCTACTCAAAATAACGCAACTGAAGCACAAGTGATTTTAAGAGCTAAATTGAACTTGGATAATACTGAAAATGCGAAAATAGTATCTTGACCATTTTTTCAGATGACTAATATTTCTATAGTGTATCTTTCTTAACAATTCCTACATTGCAAGTACAGTTCAACCAATTATTTAACTTTTATTATTATACCTACATTTTCCCTTCACCTCATTTTAGAAGATACACGGGACAGCACATGTGGATGAATAAACATGCAAAAACTACTTGAATAAATACAAGTCTGTCAAAATAAATTAAATACACCTAACACAATAATTATTTCATTACAACTAATTTCAATTACATTTTTAAATTTAGAACACTGACACCTTTGTCCCTGTTGACTTTCAGTATAATGTTTCGAAACGTCCCATAATGTATCAAATGAAAGAAACAAGAGCTTGTCCCCAACCACAATTTCTAGAGCACAATTGATAGAATGGAGAAGTATATTTTTTAGATATAAAATAAAAGAGCCAAACTACTTCCCATAAACCTAAGTCATTTTCTTCCCGTTCCTCTATTTAGAAAGCCTTCAAAATAAGGAAAGAAACTGCCGAAGAAGCTTTACTGATAGCCACGATTGCCTGAGAAGTTCAAATATTTCTACCTGAAAACTTCTCTCACATACCAAAATTGTATTGATGCGTAACTCTCCATCCGTTTGAAGATGGGGCCTGAGATATTTACACTGCTGCTCCCATTCTTTCCCTGACTGGGACTTTTCTTCCCTGACAGATGGACCTACCTGAAGCCCGGTCTGCACATACTCGTGCGCATTTATTCTCTGCATGTTTTTGGATTACCTTCTTGCTAGGTGTTGCAGGGTCACAAGAGCCGGGGGGTTCAGCCCAGACCCGCCCATTGCATGAAATCAGGCACCTCGCGCACTGGGACGTGTCTTGCCAGTGCCTTCACACGCAGATTTCGGTCTTCAGTAAGGAGCACCACATCTCGATACAGACGTCGTGGCTCACCTATATTCAACATTACAAATAAACTAAAGATGTCTTATGTGCACATCATGAAGTAGGAAGATATCTACATTACAAGGTAGATGACAAACAATATATTACGTAAATGTTTTACTCCTAAAGAAAGAACCGCCAATTTTCATTTCACCAAAAGCTATAAGCCTCAGAACTGTTCCAGAACCTACGTTAGTTCAAAACTTGCCTTATATGTGAAAGGATAGAAAAGTTATTTTAAATCTGCTAATATTGAGACAAAGAGGAAGGCAGAAAATACGAAAGGCTGGAGAATGCTGGGTTTGCAGTGAAAGATCTTCCCTTTGGCAGAACATGTATGTATGTATGTATGTATGTACGTACGTACGTACGTACGTACGTACGTACGTATGTATGTATGTATGTATGTATGTATGTATGTATGTATGTATGTATGTATGTATGTATGTACGCACGCACGTACGTACATATGTATGCATGCATGTAATATTGAAACTGCAGATGCACAAAATGTTTTAGCCATAGTTTGATTAGGAATATTTTATGGTGTGGGACATAACTTTCAGGTGCATAATTTTTCCTTTACTCACTATTACCTACTATGGGTGTCCGCTGATTGAGGATATGCACATCTATTATCAGGCAGTACATCTCACTTGACGATATGTGTCAGAGGAAGAACAATTGTTTGTATGCATCTGAAGTCTGACTAGTGTAATATGTAGCTAGTGCACGATGTATGCAATAGAGGGGGAAAGGAACTAGCCACCCTATCCCATTATCTCCTGGCCTAGTTTTCTCATAAGTGGTACCTTCTTGGTATCACTTGTGGGGTTCAGATCTGTCTTCGGACAGTTGACTAAACAACAACCTATTATGGGGAAAATATTTTTTAAATTGAAAGACAAGAGTACGAAGGCACACATCCAAAAAATAAACTACAGTATGTTGGAATCTTGATTTCTTTACTGGTAATTCTTAATAAATAATCTTTAAACAAGAGTATTATAATTAGGGGTAGGATTCTTAAGTAAATAAATATTTTAATAGCACTGAAATAGAAACTCGTAACTGAGTTTTTTAAGTTTTGGACAAGGTCGTCTGAGCATATACAATCAAATAAAAACACATATTTTGAAAGGTTTAACATATTTTCAAATATTCAAATAAAACAAATTAAATTTTAATTAAATAATATTCGGCAAAAGCCCAATTTCAGATTAATTATCGATAAGTTATTGTCTGCAGTAATATGTTACAGAATTTAAGGGCATTTTTAGTTCAGACGGATGTGTCCTATACTGCCAGCAAAGCATTAAAATCTGAACAACGATCTCAGGTTACACAACACCTAGCAGGCAATAAACACATTGCTGCAGTTTCACGCTTTACAATGAAACTTTTGCCACATAATGCACTCCTTATTGATGCCAGATAGTATACAGCATACGCTTTTAGAAGGCACATGAGTTCAGCCAATACTCATCCAGCATTACCGTGCTATAGCCAAACTGCTAGCGGGAGAGAGAGGACAAAGAGAAATCGCTACGTGTCGAATATACAGGGTGAATCAAAAGTCTGGAACCATATAAATACCTTCCATATGATTCATTTTCAATTACTATAGGTGTTACCAGTATTTGTAAGACCAAATGCTCTACCAGTGACACATTCGATTCTAGCCCTCAGCTATCTCAAAAGCCGCCATTTTGGATGCAATTTTGAAATTTTAAATGGAAAGGGGGCCATGTAGGTGCTCAAAATCATGTGAAATTTTCTGAAAAAAAAAAATCAATGGTGCAATCCGTTTTGAGATATCTCTAATCGTTTTCAAGTTATTTGAAGATAACTGTCATAATGACACAAACATTAGTTACTGCATAAACAGATATTTTGTAACATGGTACAGTACTAAGGAGGCTTTGGAAAAGGTATCATTATACAATTCTGGTAATTAATTTTTCCTGCTTTACTGTTTGGTTAACCTGTGACAGTTTCAACGCATTGCTGTGATTATTCGAAGCTTTCTTATAACAAATTTCTTGATTTTCGTGATAGTATTATGGAAAGAGGAAAGAATTGATATCATTCTTCATTCTGGTAGGTTAAGCCACAGAAATGTTGCAGCAGATTGGACGAACAGTTCCCTGTACATTGGATTAGTTGGCGTGGACCAGTAGAATGGCCGGCCAGGTCTCCAGATTTAACATCCCTTGAAAATCGAAAGGGAGGGGGGGAATTACGCGGTTTGTACCATTGTGAGGAGAAACTTAGCCAGTTCTAGGTAATAAACATACAATATGAATAGACGAACAGTTCGTTAGGTTAGTTACTGATCTATATAAATGAAATGAAAGTTTTGTCTGTTGTATGTATGTATGTATGTATGTATGTATGTATGTATGTATGTATGTATGTATGTATGTATGTATGTATGTATGTATGTACTATGCATTGTTCTTTAAAAAGGTATTTATTCGGTTATTTAACGACGCTGTATCAACTACTAGGTTATTTAGCGCCGATGCGATTGGTGATTGCGAGATGGTATTTGGCGAGATGAGACTGAGTGAACAGTGTTAAAACTGTTTTTCGCACTAGTGTTAAAAGTACTTTTCATCTGCTACCATATAACAGTCAATTTTCTACACACTTGCCTAGTGTTAAAATATCTACTTTCAGGAATGGTTGCCTAAAAGAGTTATTTAAAATGTACAAATTCCTTACTAGAAACAAACTACAGTAATTTCATTTAAAATAAATATACCTGGCTTGCTTTGATCCTTCCCTGATGACCGACATAGGCTCAGACTTGTAGCAAGGATTTTATCGTCATTCCGTTCATCCTGAAAATAAAACAAAAGAAATGTTATTAAACTTGCATGTATAAAACCCTTAATACCTCTAGAACAGCTAACAGATAACTCAAATTGTCCGACACTTTGTATATCATATTACCTGCTCTGTATCTTCCTCCATTGCAAACGCAAGTGTGTGGATTACTGTTCCTCGTGTAGTGACGCACCGTACACCAGGGTTCCGAGATCTTAGGAAGGTAAGAGCCGATTTGGCAGCTTCTGCAACCTTGGCCGCATGTTCAGGGTCCACACAGGGTACAGGCATGTGGTCTCTGTCTTTTCCTCCACGGGCCAATCCTTCTAACTCTTTTACAACTGAAAACAAAGATACAAACAATAATATATAAGGATTGACAATATATCTTTCTGAAGAACTATTAAGCCTTGGTTTTTCTGAACCGACGCATGCGAGTTGCGGCCCGGACTACTTGAGAGATAGTGAGTGGTTTCTATAAATGCGAGGTACGCAGACCTCGCTCATCTCGCAGCTATAGAAACCACTCACTATCTTTCGTGTAGTTCCGGATTTGTGCGAGGCAGGCACCGCATCTCGCAATTCACATGCGACGGTTCAGAAAAACCAAGGCTTAACAATTTAAACATACGCATCATGACATAAATGTTAGTTATCTCCACATTATCGCTTTGCAATATGTTCAGCGAAATATAGGTCCTACTTTAGATTAACGTCCAAATAAAAAAACGAAGTAATCAGAAGAATGTCACCCAAACTGTTCAAATATTCCATTCTTGCACAGGTAAGGCTTTCAACATGCGTATTACAACACATAATTTGAGAACACATGACAAACTTCCACTGAATGAGAAAGATCGATATGATGGTTTGATTTTCTCATATTTATATGCAAAGGTTATTTGCTGTAGTAGCTGTCTGCAGTAGTGTTACACTTGGACATGTTAGCAGCTACTGATTACTTGCACCCTTTTTATTAACATCATTTTGAGACAATTTAAAAAATGTATATATTTGATTCAAGTCAATACAATACTTTAAAAAGTCATCAAACGATAACATAAATAATAGTTACTTCTAGAGGACTAGGTGAATCTTGTTTAAAAAAAACGATCAAAAGGAAGCTGAGGATGATTGGGGGCCAACAATTATTTCAAAAAGGCAAAGTGAATCTTGTTTACAATACCGGTATTAGAAAGGACTCTGATGAAAATTTGGGCCAACAGTTACTTCAAGACAACAACGCGATTAATGTTAACAAAAAAGTAAAACAACCTGAGGATGACTGTTCTACGTAAAGATGTACAGCATAGTAACGCTATGAACCTGTCGACGGATGAGTTACCAATACGTAATAAATACATATAGCATAGTAAATCTACGCACCTGTACAATGTGATCGCATGCACAAGTAGTTCTCCGTAAAGGTATGAATCTGTCGACAGGTGATCATACCTACATGCGTCCCATGTAAAGATATGCAGCATAATAAAGTTATGCACCTGTCACAGGTGATCCCACCCACATGTATTTCTACATAAAGATATGCAGCATAGTAAAACTATGCACCTGTCCATAGGTGATCGCACCCACATGTATTTCTACATAAAGATATGCAGCATAGTAAAGCTATGCACCTGTCCACAAGTGATCGCACCCACATTTATTTCTACATAAAGATATGCAGCACAGTAAAGCTATGCACCTGTCCACAGGTGATCGCACCCACATGTATTTCCACATAAAGATATGCAGCACAGTAAAGCTATGCACATGTCCACAGGTGATCGCACCCACATGTATTTCTACATAAAGATATGCAGCATAGTACAGCTATGCACCTGTCCACAAGTGATCGCACCCACATGTATTTCTACATAAAGATATGCAGCACTAAAGCTATGCACATGTCCACAGGTGATCGCACCCACATGTATTTCTACATAAAGATATGCAGCATAGTAAAACTATGCACCTGTCCATAGGTGATCGCACCCACATGTATTTCTACATATAGATATGCAGCATAGTAAAGCTATGCACCTGTCCACAGGTGATCGCACCCACATGTATTTCTACATAAAGATATGCAGCATAGTACAGCTATGCACCTGTCCATAGGTGAACACACCCACATGTATTTCTACATAAAGATATGCAGCATAGGCCTAGTAAAGCTATGCACCTGTCCACAAGTGATCGCACCCACATGTATTTCTACATAAAGATATGCAGCATAGTAAAGCTATGCACCTGTACACAGGTGATCGCACCCTCTTGTATTTCTTACATAAAGATATGCAGCATAGTAAAGCTATGCACCTGTCCATAGGTGATCGGACCCACATGTATTACTACATAAAGATATGCAGCATAGTAAAGCTATGCACCTGTCCATAGGTGATTGGACCCACATGTATTTCTACATAAAGATATGCAGCATAGTACAGCTATGCACCTGTCCACAAGTGATCGTACCCACATGTATTTCTACATAAAGATATGCAGCACAATAAAGCTATGCACCTGTCCACAAGTGATCGCACCCACATGTATTTCTACATAAAGATATGCAGCACAGTAAAGCTATGCACCTGTCCACAAGTGATCGCACCCACATGTATTTCTACATAAAGATATGCAGCATAGTAAAGCTATGCACCTGTCCACAAGTGATCGCACCCACAAGTATTTCTACATAAAGATATGCAGCATAGTACAGCTATGCACCTGTCCACAGGTGATCGCACCCACATGTATTTCTACATAAAGATATGCAGCATAGTAAAGCTATGCACCTGTCCATAGGTGATCGCACCCACATGTATTTCTACATAAAGATATGCAGCATAGTAAAGCTATGCACCTGTCCACAGGTGATCGCACCCACATGTATTTCTACATAAAGATATGCAGCATAGTACAGCTATGCACCTGTCCACAAGTGATCGCACCCACATGTATTTCTACATAAAGATATGCAGCATAGTATAGCTATGTACCTGTCCATAGGTGATCGCACCCACATGTATTTCTACATAAAGATATGCAGCATAGTAAAGCTATGCACCTGTCCATAGGTGATCGTACCCACATGTATTTCTACATAAAGATATGCAGCATAGTACAGCTATGCACCTGTCCACAGGTGATCGCACCCACATGTATTTCTACATAAAGATATGCAGCATAGTAAAGCTATGCACCTGTCCATAGGTGATCGCACCCACATGTATTTCTACATAAAGATATGCAGCATAGTAAAGCTATGCACCTGTCCATAGGTGATCGCACCCACATGTATTTCTACATAAAGATATGCAGCATAGTAAAGCTACGCACCTGTCCACAGGTGATCGCACCCACATGTATTTCTACATAAAGATATGCAGCATAGTAAAGCTATGCACCTGTCCATAGGTGATTGGACCCACATGTATTTCTACATAAAGATATGCAGCATAGTACAGCTATGCACCTGTCCACAAGTGATCGTACCCACATGTATTTCTACATAAAGATATGCAGCACAATAAAGCTATGCACCTGTCCACAAGTGATCGCACCCACATGTATTTCTACATAAAGATATGCAGCACAGTAAAGCTATGCACCTGTCCACAAGTGATCGCACCCACATGTATTTCTACATAAAGATATGCAGCATAGTAAAGCTATGCACCTGTCCACAGGTGATCGCACCCACAAGTATTTCTACATAAAGATATGCAGCATAGTACAGCTATGCACCTGTCCACAGGTGATCGCACCCACATGTATTTCTACATAAAGATGTGCAGCATAGTAAAGCTATGCACCTGTCCATAGGTGATCGCACCCACATGTATTTCTACATAAAGATATGCAGCATAGTACAGCTATGCACCTGTCCACAAGTGATCGCACCCACATGTATTTCTACATAAAGATATGCAGCATAGTATAGCTATGTACCTGTCCATAGGTGATCGCACCCACATGTATTTCTACATAAAGATATGCAGCATAGTAAAGCTATGCACCTGTCCATAGGTGATCGCACCCACATGTATTTCTACATAAAGATATGCAGCATAGTAAAGCTATGCACCTGTCCATAGGTGATCGTACCCACATGTATTTCTACATAAAGATATGCAGCATAGTAAAGCTATGCACCTGTCCATAGGTGATCGCACACACATGTATTTCTACATAAAGATATGCAGCATAGTAAAGCTATGCACCTGTCCATAGGTGATCGCACACACATGTATTTCTACATAAAGATATGCAGCATAGTAAAGCTATGCACCCACATGTATTTCTACATAAAGACATGCAGCATAGTAAAGCTATGCACCTGTCCACAAGTGATCGCACCCACATGTATTTCTACATAAAGATATGCAGCATAGTAAAGCTATGCACCTGTCCACAAGTGATCGCACCCACATGTATTTCTACATAAAGATATGCAGCATAGTAAAGCTATGCACCTGTCCACAAGTGATCGCACCCACATGTATTTCTACATAAAGATATGCAGCATAGTAAAGATATGCACCTGTCCACAGGTGATCGCACCCACATGTATTTCTACATAAAGATATGCAGCATAGTAAAGCTATGCACCTGTCCACAAGTGATCGCACCCACATGTATTTCTACATAAAGATATGCAGCATAGTAAAGCTATGCACCTGTCCACAAGTGATCGCACCCACATGTATTTCTACGTAAAGATATGCAGCATAGTAAAGATATGCACCTGTCCCCAAGTAATTACACCCACATGTATTTACCGTAAAGATATGCAGCATAGTAAAGCTATGCACCTGTCCCCAAGTAATTACACCCACATGTATTTCTACGTAAAGATATGCAGCATAGTAAAGCTATGCACCTGTCCCCAAGTGATTACACCCACATGCATTTCTACGTAAAGATATGCAGCATAGTAAAGCTATGCACTTGTCCACAGATGATCGCACCCATATGTATTGCTATGTAAATATATGCAGCATAATAAAGTTTTGCGCATGTCTACAGGTGATCGTTTCCACACGTAGTTCTACGTAAAGATATGCACCTGTCGATTTCTTAGTCGGTTATTTACCGACGCTGTATCAACTGTTACGTTATTTACCGTCGATGGACTTGGTGACAGCGAGATGTATCTTGAAGAAATGAATGAGAGAATTCGCCATAAAATTAGTTGAGATTAGTCTTATAGTTGAGAAAAGCCTGAGGAAAAAAACAACCTCAAGCGGAATTGGAACAAACGCCCAAAAACATCCTCGAAGATAGCCACTATTTCAGAATTTCTGGTACACAGTCTTAAGAAACTGCACTAAATCACTGCTTATTAAAAACTGATAAAAGAAGGACACGACAAAAAGCCACGTGCATATTCGCAAAAAAGAGAACATCGTAAGTTTTCACATCCAATGGTAATAAACATTCTCGCAGTTACGAAAGTACAAAGAAAACATTTATATTAAACATTAAAAATCGGGCGCCAAACAGTTGGTCGTAATAAAACGCAGAAGACATGCCAGAAAAAAAAAACATTACGAACCAACTGTGCTTTTTCTTTGTAATGTTACAAATGGTATAAATGCCATAACTTAGGAAAACTACAAGAACTCGGAGAGACGTACGTAAAACTTATACGAGACGTGTGAATGCGAGAGAGATGGATCCACTTCCTATGACAGCTTCGAGGGATGCTGCAGTGGCGCCGTCGCGGGGAGCAGAAAGCTGGTGCACTTCCTGCAGTAGCAACAACACCAGGAGCAAGTGGCAATGCCCTCTGCAGTGCCGGTCGCTCGCTCGCTCTTGTTACGTCAGCAGGTATTCAACACATTCAATCCGAGACTGCTTTCATACCGTCAAACCATCTGCGGCATCCAGTTCCATAATTTCCTCTCTTTGCGTCAACTTTTGTGTAAACTGTCGACAGTGATTACGGACGTTTTACATCAGATCTGCGGAACTGCCGCTAGTACACAGATACATAAATAAAATCGATTGTACATCGCCGTATCACCATTGTTGTCATTTCATCTTATTTTTGTTATTGTTCTTATCATCATTCTCCAACACATCCTATTTTTATTTTATTCTTCTTTTGAATCTTATTTTTGTTATTGTTCTTCTCATCATTCTCCAACTCATCTTATTTTTATTTTATTCTTCTTCTTGAATCTTATTTTTGTTATTGTTCTTCTCATCATTCTCCAACTCATCTTATTTTTATTTTATTCTTCTTCTTGAATCTTATTTTTGTTATTGTTCTTCTCATCATTCTCCAACTCATCTTATTTTTATTTTATTCTTCTTCTTGAATCTTATTTTTGTTATTGTTCTTCTCATCATTCTCCAATTCCAATGGAACCTTTTTTTATTTTATTCTACATACTTTCGCTCTTTCTCGCTTCTATATCTCTCTTTCTTTCGTTAAATTAATTATAAATAGACAGTATCTGTACATTACATGTACGAACAATTAAAGCCTTTAATACCTTGAAAAGAAAATTATTATAGGAAATAATATTATATGAATCCATGTAAAGTGTGTCCAAAGTGATGATGAAAAAATTAACAATGACCATTACACATTAATTGCACATTGATTCCTAACATCGACAACTCTTAGTAGGTTGTAAAGGACGGCAAATTGATCGTGTTTTGAGAGGGAACTCATGTCCATAAATGCAAGGTTTGGCTGCAACAGGGTTTCGAAGTTTGTTCCGAGTGTTTTCGGCGTCCTTGTAGTTATGCAACCCATTAGCCATCAGTGCAAGTTGGATGGACTAATTGCGTCCGATAGCTTTTTAGCGCATGACCAATAGTCCATTCTCCATATCCTAATTGGGTCATTTGTGGTATGTTCCAACGTTGTTGACAGCAGTAAGACATGTGTCAGTACACAACTACGAAATGACCTATATGCTGCTTGCATACGGCAGTTTGGATGGCAATGGTACGAGTGGCCTGTTCTACGGTCACCACGGACATTAGATCTTAAATCTCTCGACTATTTTTTTTTTTTGGAGTACCGTGAAGGATATTGTGCACTAGGCCGTGCGCCGATCTCTGCATTGCCGATGTACGCTCTATAATCAAGTTGAAGGTCGTCAATTCGAATCCTTTTGTAATTTAATGCACGATGTGATGCTCTTGTTTGGCTTTCTGGAGATTTTTTTAATAAAATTTGGAACGCACGTCGAACACCATAAACGATGCGTTGTCATTACATTGACGCTCCCCAGCGATCCAACTATATATTTCTGGACATGGGTTCAGGTTAAAGAATGATCAGTTTGCTGTCCTGTACAACATTGTAGGAGTTATTGGTGTTTTGAATCATTCTGTATAAGCAAGAAAGTCTCAGTCAACATGGTTCTTTTAAGGGGTTAGGTACAGCTTACAGCAGTAACATATTTTGGAAATATTCAACATTTCTTCCCTCCATTACTGTGTCTTGTACAATAATGAAAATTGGTACGTGTGAAGCACTGTCCTTCTGCTATATGAAAAAAAACATTTTTATGATTTAAAAAAACTATTTTTTTTTTCAAAATTCAAAATGGTGGCAGTTTACTGTGCAGTGCTGAAGCGTTTCCCTCATAACTCATAAACTTGTTAACTTTTTCATGTTCTCTTTTATTTTATTGCTGAAACTCATGTTTACAATATCATGCTCTTTCAAATACATTTCTTAATAAACAATTTTTTTTTTTGTTAGAAGACAATACTAATATTTGTTCATATTTTTAAATGAATTTATTTTTATCAGACAATCTATTAAAGATAGAGAAGTGATCTTGCATCATTTGTAGATATGACATGCATAAATACATACAAAAAATTTCATCACAGAATGTTGGATAGTTTTTGAGTTATGTGGGAAATGCTTCATCAATGCACAGTGAATTGAATTTTGAAAAAAATTGTAAATAATTTTTTTATCGTAAAAATATTTTCTTCATATAGCAGAAGGACAGTGTTTTACAAATACTAATTTTCATTATTGTACAAAATAGAGTAATGGAGGGAAAAAAGTTGAATATTTACAAAATTTTACTGCTTTAAGCTGTACCTAACCCCTTAATGAACGGTTTGAGAGATAGTGTAGATTCTTTGCTGTCCATTCTAGGTTATACAGTGTGTTTCAAAAGTGATTAACAAAATTAATAATGGATGTGACACACGCACTTTTATTACGTTTAAACTTCAGTTTTTTTTTTTTTTTTTTTTTTTTTTTTTTCCCCCAATAACCACGGTCTTTGTCTTGATTACATTTATCTTCATCCCATAGTGCTCACATCTGTCATTTAGCTCCGATAATATACGTTCCTTAATATCGTTCCCCTATATATTATTCACTTCAATTTTCAATAAAACCTTGCAGGTACTATTCCATCACATTAGGTAAAAAAAAAGAAAAAAAAAAGTTAAAGTTTTCTACAATAACATATTATTTAACAGAATATGTTGTTGTTGTTTTCTAATGCCAGGTGTTTGACAATAAAGTCATTTGACCTCTTGCACTCCAATATTTTTCAAAGATATTATCATGACTAGCCATTTAACTCCCATTTAACAGAATATACACTCTGAGGTTAACTTGAATATCAAGGTATGGATAAGCGAAACGAATGAGTTGGACATTCAATAAAAATATAGTCAACTCTGGATATAGTGAACTCAGTTATAGTGAACATTCGGCTACAGTAAACCTAAATCGTTGGTCCCGACCCGCACACATTAAAAAGTACATTAATATTTCCGTTTATAGTGAACCCTCGCTTCGGCTATAGTGAACCTTGTATCCTGACAAATTCTTATTTGAAGTCAGACCTTGTATAAAATTGAAAGAATAGGTTGAGAACAACATTCTAAGTTAAATAATTTCGAGGGAAAAATTGTTCCGGGGCCGGGTATCGAACCCGGGACCTTTAGTTTAACGTACCAACGCTCTACCAACTGAGCTACCCGGGAACTCTACCCGACACCGATCCAATTGAACATTCTAAGTTTCTTACTCCCTCAGTCAAAGGACAAAGGTAGGATTAGTGATTCCTAGACAATAAGCTGTACTGTAAATTGAGGCAACGAGTGACGACGACCTTACCTCACTCCACCGACGAAGGGTTGACATACTGTTCTTAGGCACTCTAATCCTTCACCGTCAGAGGGTTGCCTTTTGTTCTCAGAAACATTGACGGATAGCATCTAAGCAATGGAAAATGAAAGTGACTTTTTATATTAAAAGGGGACGGACATTATGTCCAGAGCATAAATAAAGGTAAGATTTCGATGGCTTTCAAACTCCATCAACCCCGTCCCAATTTTCATTAAGTGACCCGGGAAATTCCAAGGCTGAGTACGCAGTCACACCATAACAGCGTTTGTCATTTCTACCTGATCTAATGTTCCAACAATGAATGTACTGTATAAAAATGTCGAAGCGTAAATAGTTTTCTTTGGAAGATAAGACGAATATTATAAGTGACATTGAATGTGGTTTTTCGCAAGCGGAGTGGGTCGACAGCATAGTTTAAGTAAATCAACTGTGAGTAACAGTATACAGTGTAATCCATTCCACAAAAATGAAATATTTTAGTTTCTTGTTCAGAATTTCATTCATTTCTGTCATTTAAGGTTAGGGGAGAGACACTTCGGATATAGTGAACCTCAGATATAGTGAACGAAATATGCAAGTCCGCAGAGGTTCACTATATCCGGAGTTGACTGTATAGGAAAATGACACAGAAAACATTGGTTTTAGTTTATAGTGAAGACGATAAATACAAATCATTTGTTCAGTGACAGCGCTTACGAACTGACTGTTTTTCTTGCACACATCTGTGTTTGTAAAGGAAACCAGTTTTGAATACATCATCGTTCAAGGGCTGATGATGTACTCTGTAATTTGAGTGTTCCGCAATCAATATTACTAGGAGTAACGTCATGAACTTTGTACGCACAATTTGCCAACTGTAACTACAATGTACAAAATACTCAACTCGATTGCCGCACCCACACCAGACAAAACGTGTTCCTCTCCTAAAACAAGCAACCAATCAATGTTTAGCCGTACGCTTTGACTCAACTTGTTATTAGTTAATTGAATTACGCCAGCTAACTCTGCTCTATATAAGGCTGCAATACAGCAGACAGGTTTTTAAACAAGCTCTTTCGTAAAAGTGTTGATAATCACTTGCTGGATGGGAGACAGTAAAAAGTATTCCTGTCTTTTCGAAATAGTAATAAAAAAGGAGTATCTATGGTTCACATTAATTTTTAACAGGACATTTATAGCACGTACAACACGTTTCGACAAATTTCCATACGCATATAATAAAACTATTAATGACATAAAAACTGGGAGGCAGGGAAACTGACGACGCAATAAAAATAACGTTTTCGCCATATATACCGCCTGGGAAAACTTTACAACTATTAACGGGAATGCATAAAAGTTTAGTTATGAGAATATGACAATTTTTATTTAGCTTTAATATTTCCGGTTTCTGGTATACGTCAGTTAACAGAGATCTACATAGCTCTTATAAATTTAACTGCACTGATAATTTTCAAGAATTTCCCGAAAAATTATATATATATATATATATATATATATATATATTTCTGTCGACTATATTCATGTTTTTATTGAATGTCATTGGTTTTTGTCTATTGTCAATTTATATTAAATGTGTTTTTTTCTCTTTCTTTTTTCTCTTGTGTATTAGTTGTCGGTCCGAATTAAATTAGTGTATTTAGTAAACAGTCTTTTAAATTTTATGTTGTATCGTTGGCTAAGACCACACCGTACATGAGCCTGGCTCTTACGGTAATGGCTAGAAACATTTTTGTTGTATAATTTTGAATTTGTACTCACTTTCTTACTAGCTAAAAACAAATAAAGTCAACGCTTGTAACATACAACTCAGGTAAATTTATGTTTAGTGTCTTTCGTCCTCTCTAGATATCTCCACTGTTATTCTGTTAGTGATTTTAATGTGGAACGTTTAAGCGGGCACCTATTTGGGAAAGATATCTGCCAACATTTTTTAATACTGTATGCCAGGCATTTCCAACTGCTAGCTCTGTCACATCACACGTCTCTGCTTTTGAGCTCCTTGAGAGGGGAAGCATAGCTACAAGAGCAAAGTAGGGAAAGTGGCAGTGGATGGGATGGAGATGTTTAAATTAAATAGCGGAGACACAACATTACCCTCCCTCACTGCTCTACCAGTTCTGCTCCAGGGAGAAACGCGATCCGACGTCATGGGTTGGCCAGTTGGAAATGACTGCTCTAAGCGCATCTTACTCATCAGCGGTAGAGCGCCAATATGCATCCCGCAATATATCATTGCTCCTTAACGACAGCGGGCCGATGCAACCCGCAACATAGCATAAAGAGTGCCATTTTTAAAATTACAATTACTTTTCTTTGCTTTAGTTTTCTGTAATAACATAGCTCTGTGTAGAGTTCTTTTTACTTCAGAAACTTGTGATAGGTCTGCATGCTCACAGCCATATCAATCGTAATAGATTAAGATGGAAATTATTTTTAGTATTTGGTCTCCACATCAAGATAAATAATACAACTGGAGAGAGATCTAGATGTAATTTCAGCTACAGAAATTGAAACCATATTGCTGGACGTATACTTCATTTTCGTCCATAGCAATGGTTTTATTTAAGTGTTCAAATGGACTTCTCGAGGCCGAAAACACTCTTGGTATCGATAGGCCTACAGCACCCAAAAGAATAAAAATTTTCTCCGTCTGACGACTAATAATCTGAAGTTGATGAAAAAGACGAAGATGGAGATAACGATACTTCCAAATTGTTGTTGTAAATTCGAGTATCATATCGTTGAAAATGAAGATATTTACTTAAGTTAGGCTGCATAATATTATTTATTAACAATGTAAGTACTGGTAACTAAATATGTCGCTAAATTTTGGTTCAGAAACCCATTTCAAACATCAATTCATTCATAGTTTTCTGCCCAAGGGCAGGTTCTTTACTAAAAGCCCAGCATTCTGCTATCTTTCCTCTTCTCCGTCTTCCTTTTCTATTCCGCATATGATTAATATAATTTAATGTTGTCTATCATCTCATATTGTAATTTCTTCTGCCCCGAACTTTTCTCCCGTCCACTATTTCTTCCAAAGCATCTTTAAGTAGGTAATTTTCGATAGTTTCCTTTCAGCCAGTCACCCAGCCGATTTATTTTGCTTCTATCAGTTTCAGCATTATTCTTCCTTCACCCACTCTTAATAGCACAGCTTCATTTCTTACTTTGTTTGTTAATGGAACATCATTATTGTAATATAGGCCTAGACTAGGCTGAAACATTGGTTTGTTGTATTTTACATTATTCTACAAGGTGCTTCAGAACAACTATTTCTAATCTTCAGATGTGATAAAGAGCACGGAATGAAACATTTTTTCTTAAAACACTACTGTCCAAAAATGATTCCCTATCGAGATAATACGATAAAAGTCGAAACTCTTCGTTGACCTTAATAACTTCCATGGCTGTCTTTTAATTACTGTCTTTCAGCTTATTCCATTGCCATGGAAACAACTGAAGATTATCGTTCTGGGCTATCTTTTAATTATTGCGTTTCTGCTTATTCCTATTGCCATGGAAACAACTGAAGTTGATTTGTTTTCGTTATATTTCACAAGATAACCTCATGTCTGAAGAGTTGTTTCAGATTATCTTCATAACCGTTCGAAGATTATTATTATTATTATTATTATTATTATTATTGTTATTATTATTATTATTATTATTATTATTATTAGGGTGGGCTTATTTTTTAATTCACACATACGTGCTACATGCCCTGCCCATCTCAGACGTCTGGATTTAATGTTCAATTATGTTAGGTGAAGAATACAATGCGTGGAATTCTGTTTTGTGTAACTTTCTCCATTCTCCTGTAACTTCGCCCCTCTTTTTTATTCGGTTATTTTACGACGCTGTGTCAACATCTCAGGTTATTTAGCGTCTGAATGAAATGAAGGTGCGGTGAAATGAGTCCGGGGTCCAGCACCGAAAGTTACCCAGCATTTTCTCATATTGGGTTGAGGGAAAACCCCGGAAGAAACCTCAACCAGGTATCTTGCCCCGATCCGGAATAGAACCCGGGCCACCTGGTTTCGCGGCCAGTCGCGCTAACCGTTACTCCACAGCTGTGGACCATCCCTCTTAGTCCCAAATATTTTCCTAAGTACTTTATTCTCGAACACCCTTAACCTCTGTTCTTCTCTCAAAGTGAAAGTCCAAGTTTCACAACCATACAGAACAACCGGTAATATAACTGTTTTATAAATTCTTTCAGCTTTTTGAGAGCAGACTGGATGACAAAAGCTCCTCAACCGAATAATAACAGGCATTTTCTATATTTATTATGCGTTTAATTTCTTCTCGAGTGTCATTTATATCTTATGTTGGGTTGTTATCCCTTTTCCCAACCCCCAAGCTGGAGGACCATCCCTTATCGGCTGTCCGCGACTGCTTATTCAATATATTCGCAGCTACCCTTCATATCTGGAGGCCGTCTCCTCTCCCTATTTAAGCAATAGAAAAAGAAAATAAATTTACATTGAAAAACAATTAAAAGTCGCTAAATTGGCGTAAGTTAGAGTTCGTGTGAACATAACCTCAAATACTATTTGTTCACATTCATCACTTTATTGATTTAAATGAAATCTAGGTTTCGCCAAGCCTCGTGCCTAAATGATCTTTATTCTGTCAACATTTTCATCTCATATTCTCTAATAAATCACCTTCCATGCTTCCAAATGCTTGATCTGACGCAGTTTTTTTGTCTTTATCGTATCCAATCATTCATAAGTGGGCAAAAACTCTCTCGTACTACATACCGTTATTGTAGTCACTGTATACTGTCACGTGGCATTAGAGTATGAATTATCGTATCAAGAAACACTTTTTTTTTTCAAAAACTCTCTATCATACTCCATTTGGATTCATTGCCACTGTTAGCTACTTAACCGCTCGCACTCGACGGGTTAGTAAATTCTCATGGTTAGCGTGGTATAAACTCGTAACCGATCTTGGTGCCACAGAAAAACAGCATAATGTGTGGTTAACTAATATCTATTACTTAAACGTTACTAACCGAGATTTGTGCACTCGGTCATAACACTTTTACAAAACGCTAAACAGACGAGATATTGTTTCAACTCTTATGTAGGAACCAATAAGAATAATTTCCATATCTTTCGAAAATGGTCCTAAAATGAGTAAATCCGGGACTGACTTGAGCGGAGCGCTGTAATGTAATGCTCACAGTGAGCAAATGTTACAAAGTGAGCGACGAATGCTCACTTTGAATACTCGGTGTAGAAATGCTCCATATTTAGTTCTCGTGTAAGATGTCGGATAGGGAAGTCGTAAGTGCTGCACTCATTCTTATGGGATGGTGTTATTGTATTTGTAAAAGAAGAAGAAAAATCAGAAACGATGGTAGCACGCGAATCTATATAGAGACAGAAGTGTTAATACTATTTCGCACTTATGGAATATTTTGAAAAAATCAAGAAATCGGTGGTCAATATAAAAATGCATTAGAATATCTTCTACAGATTTCGAGTAGTCTACTTGCTTGATGTAAACTGAGTCAAGGGTTGCAAAAGAAGACACTACGTTCAGTTTCATAAAAATCTGTTATATCATTATCATACGTCCCAAAAAAGAGCGCCCCGTCGCAGCGCCCTGCGTGGTTTCCGCCGAGCGCGTAACCATTTCTCCGGCGCTTCTCCAGTATATAACAGTACTAACAATAAATGTTCAATAATTTGGACTTACCATGCTGAAAATGGGTCCTGTTTGACGCCACAAATAACTGACATATCTGATAAACGAATGAACAACACTCTGAAGTTCCACATCATTGATAGCTTGGATTTCTTCTCGTATATAGTCTTTTAGTTCATCTATAGAATGAGGATTTTTTCTATAAACCCTTTCTTTTAGTGTTCCCCATAACTAAAAGTCGCAGGGTGTTATATCTGGGCTTCGTGGAGGCCTGAAATTATTACTGATTAGTCTCGTACCGAAAATACGCCTCAATTCCCTCATTGACAAGGCAGCTGTATGAGCAGTGGGGAATCTTGTTGGAAATAAACTGACAATCGTTCCGCATAAGAACACTACGTTTTCTGCTTGATTTTCGATTCTTCACTGAGCCTGTTCCCTTAAATCTTTTAGCAAGTCGTCTAATTGTTTGGCAGAAGGCACAGGTCTGTTTAGAAACTTTATTCCAAATTTTCGTCTTGTTTTCGCACTCGACCTTCTGCCTTTTATGTACGTATTGTATATATACACATGTTCACACAGTGAGAATTTGTTGCTAGGCATTACCTAAATACACAATAATCACTAAACTTTATACATTAACGTTGTACACTTGAAGAATCGAGAGTTTCATTACACGATTTCTAGGCACAACGAATGCCACATGGCTCCTGGAGCTCGATTGCGCGGGAGAAACGGTTAGCGCGCGGCGGAAACCACGCAGGGCGCGGCCGGCCGCTCTTTTCTGGGACATATGATAATAATAGCTCTGTATATTATAGGAGAGAATATAGCAATTTTCTCTAAAACCACCCTACACAAAGGAGTAGTTCCTCTTATATAAACGTAATAAAAGTTTGCACAGAATAGTACGAGTACTATATTACGATACAAGGTTGGAAAGTGCTTTTTACAAAATGGAGGAAAGTTCGAAAAACGAGCAGAGCGATAGATAAAAAATGAAACTTGATGCAATGTACTCACCAACCAAAGGAACCATGAGAGTGTAGTAATGTTCTGTGACTGGGCCGGCTTGTGCTAGTATCTGCAACTCATTCAGGTAGTCGATGAAGCAATTTGTGTCTGGTACCAGATTGTGCGGTTTCACTTCAATTTCAACACTCACAACTGAGTCTCTCAGAATTGCCTGTAAAAGAAAACAATGTAGTCATAAGTAAATTACATACAATTCAAGTTAATTTAGTTAATCAAAATTCTGTTTGCGCACAATAATTATAAACCATTGTGCCCGTCACATTGGCAGTGAAGCAGTAGAATTTCATTTAAGGATAGAAGATAGTGAAATACAGTGAAAAGCGTAAATTTTCAATTACTTTTCCTTCAAAATAATTCTGATAATGTGTGAAAAATATATTACATAAAATTTAATGTGCATTTATGGTATTGTCAGTTGCTGTGATGTCATTTTTTAAGCTGTGGTGCAAAGGAGTTTGCAATGACACTAAACTTCGATTGAAATTTTCCGTATCTTTATAAGTTATATATTTTTATTTTTTTATTCTTTAAAATACTGTTGATATCTGAAAAATACATCACAGGTACATAACATTTAATACCATTTATGGTCTTATCATTTCCGTAACATCATTTTTATATATCTGCTGCACAGAGATTTTAAGTGACACTAAACTCTAACTACAATTTCCCGTAACTTTAACTTTTTACTTTGTTTCAAACAAAAAGTTATATAAATTATATCTTTGGAACTATTAATGCTACGTACATATTATTTTGGTATTCATATTCCTTAGGCTATTAGAAAACTTTTCTCTGGAGTAGAAATTCATTGTCGTTGCATTTGAAAAATATGCCTACATGTTTCTATAAAAGTGCCTCTAAAATTTATTCTTAAACTGTAATTTTTTATGTTAAATTTTTTAAAGACAATATCAAAATTGTGTTCCGGACATTTATCAATTTTAAAAACCGTGCTTTTAGCAGTAAAATGTCATAAAAAGTTTGAATGTATCTTTAAAAATGGCTGAGATATATACATTTTAATGAATTACTATAGCCTTTTTTTTTCTTCTTTTTTTCAAAATCTAGGCCCCAATTTTTTTTAACTAATTTCGAATTTACGTTTGTTGCAACAATGATATTTCTACACACAAAAATGAAGAATGTGAATCAATTAGAGAAAAATATCAAATTTCACTATCTCATTCCTTAACGACACCTTCAACTGCAGAGACCATTACGCGTCATTACGCTGGGTGATAACCAGCAAGAGAGTTTGCGTATAGCCCCCTATTAAGGTAGAGATCTTTTACGTGCCGTAAATCTACGACAGATCCACAGCCACTTCCGGGACAAGCCACGATACGGATTTTATAGTTCATAAAAATTTTGTGCCCTTGGCCGCGTTTCAATCTGCGAACGTTATGTCCAATGGCCAATAAAGCTCAAACGGCCATATATGACAAATTCTATATTACGCAATGAAATTCAGATCAATGAGAATTTAAAACGGATTTTAAACTTCAAAGTATTAACTGATCTATCCAT
This sequence comes from Periplaneta americana, assembly GCF_040183065.1. Classification (NCBI taxonomy): domain Eukaryota; kingdom Metazoa; phylum Arthropoda; class Insecta; order Blattodea; family Blattidae; genus Periplaneta; species Periplaneta americana. Next base: position 73,146,958 of record NC_091131.1, on the reverse strand, counting down.
TCAGCTTACATAATATGGTGGTAGCTATTCAGAAATACAGGTATTTTTTTAGTTGGTTATTTAGCGTCGATGGGAATGATAATAGCGAGATAAGAGCGAGGTTTTGGCATAGATTACCTGACACTCACCTTACGGTTCGGAAAAACCTCGGAAAAAACTCAACCAAGTAATCAGCCCAAGCGGGGATCGAAAATGCAAGTATTAAGGTATCATAAGACTCGTAATATAGCAATGGAGAAATGATACAATAATAAAATTATTGGGTAAGAGTACTCGGAGAGATTTTACAGCCTTATCCGCCACATATTTTATAGAAGTCCAATATTCTAGACAGGTACAAAAGACAGAAAATTCATTGTCAATTTTCTTCGTGTCAACTTCGGTGGTCCAATGATTAAGTATTGCGGGTTCATACTTGACCAAGCACGATGGATTTTTAAGACAAAATTCAAAGCAAAACTTCTTTCTCGGAGAAAGTAGAGCTAGAGGTTCTATGTAAAAGAAAAATACACAACAGACCGATTAATGTCGTAAGAAATATTATTAAATCGCCATGACAGTTTATATTCCAGGTAGTACAGATGATTTTCTCAGCTAACACCAATGCTTTTTTTTAGTAGGTTATTTTACGACGCTTTATCAACATCTCAGGTTATTTAGCGTCTGAATGAGATGAAGGTGATAATGCCGGTGAAATGAATCCGAGGTCCAACACCGAAAGTTACCCAGCATTTGCTCATATTGGGTTGAGGGAAAACCCCGGAAAAAACCTCAACCAGGTAACTTGCCCCGATCGGGAATCGAACCCGGGCCACCTGGTTTCGCGGCTAGGCGCGCTAACCGTTACTCCACAGGTGTACTCCAATGCTGAATTTTCATGTTTAAAATAACAAATTATGTAAAAAAATATTTTGCTACCCAGCCCCACCTACCATTCTATTATTAGAAGTAATAAATTCCGCTTTACAGGTGATCTTAATTCAGCAGTGAACTCAACTAAACCAGATTAGCAGCATTATAGAAACGTTTTAGCTGACTATACATGAAGACCATGGAAACAAACCAACAGCTTTTCTTTATTGATTACACTAGACCAGGGCATTTCTTTAGTCGAACAAAATCCTATTTCAAGACATATATATTGCTCTAATGGGTTCCTGCTTTCTTTCAATTTTGGAGGAAGTTTATGTGCCACTATACTGAACTTTCTGCCCTTACATTCTTTCAAAAGAACCCACCACCAGTCACAAAAAGCTACAAAAACTTTCGTCGCTAATGTATTTTCTAACGTGGAAGGAGGTGGGAAGTAAAACACGTATTTCTTCGAGGACCAATGGAAAAACAAGAGTTTCTCAAAAAGCTTCAAAATATATCTGTTCGTCCAGCAAACAATATTTGCACTACATGAACACAGACAGCTTTCGTTACGTAATTTTTGTTTGTACAGACGTTTTTATATAAAATTGTAAGAATATTTTAAAATGCAATGAGTCAATTAATTTCATTAAACAAATAAACACACCATTTTAATAATACTCTGAAAGCATAACTCTGATTGAAACAACTGTCCACAGAAATGAAAAATTGTGAAATTATCCATATACATTTACACAAAAAGTTAATATGTTATAAGACGTTAATTACCAAACGACGTCTTACGTCATTCAGGCAACAATGATGTAATAGGGGTCTTACTTTTAATGTGGAACGTTTAAGTGGGCACCTATTCGGGAAAAATGTTACCGATACCATTTATGTAATATTCTACGTGCATCTTGCTCCCTAGAAGTGTATTTTCATTGAAAAAATTAATGAAGTTTGATTAACATCGTACATGTATTACACTCAAGATGTTACTAGTGGCTTGAGCAGCAAATGTTTCTTTTATTTTTTGCACTGGTTACGATACCTATTCCACAGAAGTTCAAGTTCTATTTTTTATGATATCGTACTATAATCATTCTCATCAAGCGATGACCTACGATTATTTGAAATCACACAACCACTATAGGGATCTACGAATTCCCTGTCATCTTTTTAGTAACAACAATAAAAGCGAAAGCATTCCAAATGTCATTTTTTCGCCTTTCAGACTCTTATAGTAGAGGAGACAAGATATTCACTAAAAATACATAACAGCGACGTTATTAAAATCAGCTTATAATTATTTTCGTCTTTGAATTATTTATATAAGATAAAGTGGTAAATAAAAAAGGTAAAGACCACATGTCTCCAAAAACGATTACGAAAAAAAAAATATTTTCTAGACCAGCTTTTCTCTAACTTTTCTGAAGTGGGGACCACTTTTTTTTAAGTCAGAACAGTTCCGCGGACCATCTTATTCTTGTTCCCTTCGAAAGTATTTATGTAGCATAAGTTATTTTAATACCAGGATACTTACATTTTAATGTAGAAATAATTAATTAAAATTAATTTAACTGAATTAATTTTATATTATTATTAACTAATTAAGTTAATGTTAATAGAATAAAATTTCTTATATCGTCATTTGCAAAAACAGAAATAAAAAAAAATTAATGCCGAAACATGCCCGATTTTCAACAAGTAAAGATGCAATTTTGCACGTTCCATTACTGATGTACGACGTACAGTACGTGACCACTTCAATGTGCAGACTGAGTGTCGGAAAAACTATTAAGAAAGTCATAAATACATGAAAAGGTTCGGTACTTTTGTCCTGTTATGAATTCGGGTGGTCCCTAGCTGGGTTACAGGCACAGCGCCAGATGTGCACGGAAAAGATGGCGAGAAACACCACGTTCATAGTGCTTTAAATCCCTCTTTTGTTGCTGAGTGGAAAGGCGATAGACGGATAGGGTAAATTAATTTAATAAAATGTCAGTACTAGGCGATTGCCATGTGTTATTTACAAACTCTGTGATTTTCAGCTATAGTGTGATACGCAATTTGTTTGAATTTTATTTTTCTTCTGTCTTTTTTTCAGGACCACAAGGGCAAACCTCGAGGACCACAGGTGGTCCGCGGACCATAGTTTGAGAAACGCTGTTCTAGTCTATTTTAATCACACATTCACTCACCAATGGAATGCAAGAACCCGTTGAATTTCAACCAACAGGTGAAATAAACCACCACCACCACCACCACCGTTAATGCTATTGCTGGAGCTACTACTGCTTTCCAGTATTGCCATTAATTAAGTAACAAAAGCGGATAAATAAAGACTCGTAGATCGACGGAACTATAACAGATTCCATGTGATAGGTTGTCTTTTTTTTTTTTTTCAAAAGTTGCCTAACTGGTCAAATGTCGCATACTATGGTTCCATCCATGGCAGCAGACTGTATTATGAGTTGCAGAAAGCGAGGGTTTGTTACGACAATGTTATAAGAGTACTTTCTCTCCTTGTCAATCTCATTTTCCGCTCTTTCATCAACATATTATCCCATCGGCCTTCATAGTCCAGAAGCGTCGTTAAGTAAAGAACAAACTACTAGACTACCACTTCTCGTACTTCTAGCAGAGAGTGAGTGACAATGTGTCAGTTCAGTCCGAAAGTTGTATGATTTATTGGCTCAGTTGATTAAAAAGTTGAGAAGAGGCCATTATCATAATGAAGATTGTACCCATTTTTAAATAATAACAGAAGTTTGAACACATTTGCGTATTTTTTGTAAATTAATTAAAATGAAATATAATTCAACAGAGTTATTTAGTAGGCTACAGTAAGTTTTCACGGCATCAAATTTGCCAGAGAAAAAAATAAATCAACTCGATTCTCATCAAATATTCATAGTAAAATATTACGCCTACACATTCCAACGAAGAGAAAAACAAATAGCGTAACGGTAGTCTACCTGTAATGTATAGGGGCAATTATTACTTATAACATGGTTACTGAAAATGAACTAGTTGAAAGATGATCATAAAAATAATAATAATAATAATAATAATAATAATGATAATAATAATAATAATAATAATAATAATAATAATAATAATAATAATAATAATACGATGATGACAATAATGATGACAAAAAGGGGGAGTAAGAAGAAGAAGAAAATAACATCTCCAAAGACCATGGACATGCCAACGAAGAACATCAGGTAGAAGGTAATCATGAGTTCATGACTGATGAGTAGGGGTGTGATTGTTTGGCATTAACGATACACGCGAATTGAGTTAAAAATTTAATTTTATGCATGTAAAATGCAAATCTCTTAATTAAAGTCCAAAATTAATTGCAATATACCTAGGAATTTTCGCGAAATTTATACAAATCCACTAAATTACTTTATAATCACATTTTCAACAACAAAAAAGAGGTATTATGAAGAATTCGCAACGAAAAATAAAACTTCAAAATTTTCTTTGTTTTTCCATTTTCAGCGCTATCAAATCATTACATATTTTAATTGTTGATGGGATCAACGTCTCAACTCTTATTATTAAGGAACTCTAGAGTCTATACATTACAGATATTGAGGGATTTATTATTTCATCGATCCAATTTATTTTATTTGAGTACATAATGCATCTAGATGTATTAATTGTAATTGCATGGATGTTATATTCCGCTGTGTCGAGTGCAACGAGCTAGGTCGGCTGCTAACTGGTGTGATGTCAGCGCCAACTCTAGAGAAAAAGCAGAATCTCACGCTCAACCTGGTTTGAATGTCATTGAAATCAGTCCTGTTACATCAAAGGTACTGGCGCGAAGTGTCCATACTTGTAATTCCCTATACGCTGGGGATATCCTATCGTTCTCTCGCACTGGAGAAAAACGAATCGGTGGTGAAAGGCGCTAATTTACGCCTATGGTTTCGCACAAATAATGCGCCGGTAAGAGGTAATACCAAAACATCACTGTGATTGAATCAAACACAAGAAACGGTCGAAGATAAACTGAGGAGTGTTCTAGATAAGAATGCTGGGTATTAAGAAATGCGTAGAATAAGGGATGCATTACTCACTGAATACGGCACAAACGACGCTGATATCGCATGTTTTCAAATTGCAGCCACACTTTAAATCAGTTGCAGGCCTATACATTATATGTGTATAAATTGTAAATTAAACACTTATGCATAATGAGATAACGTAATCATATATTTAAAATACTGTAGACTATAATTATGGTCTTGCAGTGCGTTGTTCAGTTTTAACTGCTTCTGAAGCAGCCTGTACCTGTGAGTATCCCATTTGTTTAGAGATAAAACTGCAAGTTTAACAAGTGTACCCTGCTCCATATAGTTCAGGTCACTTTACATGATGGTATACTTACTGTACTCCCTCTCTCTAGCTGATGTCGACCAGAAATCAAGTTCCCTTATGAATCCGTTAATTTTATCTCTGACTGTTATGTTAACATCTTGGCCTTCCTAACTATTATTCAAAGTGTTCAAGTGTTCGAAAAATTTATCAGAAAGGATAGTCTAAGAAGCTAAAGAGAACTGGAATACAGATTTGCATATTCCGATGTCTCGTCTTGCAGTTATCAGTACATTAGGGAGTTGGGTGGTATCAACTGGTTTTGAGTAAAATTAACATCGTTTTCGATTTTACAGGGATCTGTATTTTTCTTCTAATAGGGTTAAGCACCGCTGCGATAGTGGGAGGGAAGGGATGGCAAACAAAATATGTCTCGCCTTCAATAATATGGGAATCACTGACGTAGAGAGAAATGAGGATCGGGAGAGGGGGGAAAAGAAAGGGGGAGGGGAGGGGTGGGGTGGGGAGGGGAGGAGAGAGAGGGGGGGACCAGCGTAATCATCCAATCATATCATGGTCAACCGCTGTGGAGTAAACGGTTAGAACGTCTGACCGTGAAACGAGCGGGCCCTGTTTAAAATCCTGGTTGGAGTTTTTTTCGGGGGTTTTCCTTCAACTAACTGAAGAAGAATTGCTGGGTAACTTTGGACCTCGGACTCACCTCGCCATCATTAATTCACATACCAACATCATAAGCATAAGCATCATCATCACCATACCAGCGATTCACAATCTGTGTTCCGCGGACCCCTGGAGGTCCGAGTGGTTCGAAAGGGATCCGCCGAAACAAGGTATATTTTAAAATGGTAATTTAATTTAACTTAACTTTATCATGTTCTCTGATTTTTCTGAGTTTGCTGGAATATTTTTGCTTGTGTCAGGCGTATGAGACTCAGAATTTAACAGAAATGAAATAGCGTGAGGAATTTCTCTTGATTTGCGTATCTTGTCTACCTATCTGATACTTTAGTTTTCTAAATTATCTCATTTCAGTCCTCAGGGCCCTACTTTAATAGTCTTCACCATTCACGACATGACTGAATAAAAAAATAATGATTAAACTTGTGGTCTCGCTTTGTGATCAATCGACAACTCAATTTCCCAAAGTGACTTTCTAGCAAGAAATAATGATGTGTTCTCCTGTTATAATACATCGTTGGAAATATAAAGAACGTCTTCATTCATTTACATTAAAATTAGGGACGTATTTTCCTTCCTGCAGTTGAAAAAGCAATTAATTGGGTGAAACCTTTTTTATGATTGGTTATTTAACGACACTGTATCAACTACTAGGTTATTTAGCGTCGATGGGATTGGTGATAGAGAAATGGTATTTGGCGAGATGAGGCCGAGGATTCGTCACAGATTACCTGACATTCGCCTTCAGTTGGAGAAATCCACGAAAAAAATCCAAGTAATCAGCCCAAGTGGGAATCGAACCCACGCCCGAGCACAACTCCGGATTGGCAGGCAAGTGCCTTAGCCGACTTAGCTACACCGGTAGCTGAAACCCTTCTTGCTGACAAAATATAGTTTGTCAGTCGGAGAAGAGTAGAAGCTGATAGAATTGTCTTCTGATTCGAGCTTAAAATCAACCCTTGTTTCCTCCAACGACCCTGTTACAATCTTAATTGCATGCACGACCATGTATTCGTATGTTTTCCAAATTACAATAAAATATTTTCATCAACATACTTGTGGCCAGTGTGCAGTTTCTGCTTTTATCTTCTTGAAGAACAAATATAGTCTACTCGTAGAAGTAAATTTAATGTTGAACTAAATTTTCGATTTCAATAGCTACAATTGAACCAGACTTATAAAAACTCACATCTGCAAGGTAATATTAACCATCCCATTAATAACTTTACGGTAAGTCTAACAAGTCAATTTTATTTAAAAAACGTAATAGAACATAAAATATCTTTGTATTTTCAGTTTATATTCAAAAGCTAAAACTAAACTTCAATATCACTACCACATTATTAAGGATCCTTAATTCACTACATCATGTAAATATTTTATAAGTGGAGCAGGTTTATGGGCCTAAATTATGAAAAGCAATATGTGCCTAAATTATGAAAAGCAATATGGGCCTAAATTATGAAAAGCAATTTAGGGGGTCCGCCATAATGAAATAAGAGCTTTAAGGCAGGGATATCAAAGCGCCTGTATTATCGGCACATACTACAATGCGTATACTAACTGGCTCCGAAGGAGAAGTGGCAAGCAGAACGCGAAAACTCGAGGAGTTGTGTTGGTATCGTGCAGGTAGAGTCAATGGCCTTGGTCGCATTGAATCGTGGAGGGTGGGAGGGAGTGAGAGAGGAGATGTAATATTCCTACATGTTCAAACCTGGCGCTACCAACTTTACATCGCTGCCGGGTCGAATACTGCCGCTTGTTTCACTGCGGAGCCAGTTAGTATACGCACTGTACAAGCAATACAAATCCAACGAGGTTCACTTTTTAGTAAGATAAAGCATAATCATCGTTCTTAAGGAAATGTGCGTGTTCTTGAAAGCACGCAATGCAGGCGCTTTGACATCCCTGCTTTAAGGGGTCAGTGGCACTCAAAAGGTTGGGAATCGCTGATCCATACCACAGCCCGGGTGAAGTTCACGGTGTGACGTGCTGTACTTGTACAAGAGCGCGGCCGTTCGGCTACAAGAATCGTTCACACAACAAGAGTGGTAAGCGCAATAGGTCTCGGGCTGCAGTGTAAGCCTTAGGAAAAAGGAGAAGCTACATGTGAAATAATGTCCTACCTGCACTCGCTGACGATGCTTCTCCTGCCTGCGATGCCGTCGCTCGAGTTCCTCCTTCCTGTGAAGCAGAGTCTGTATCTCTGCAGGAGTAGCGCCCGTCAGAGACTCGGCGTCTTTGGTAGGAACAAGTGACACTGCATCCACACTACCGTCCTTGTCAGTTCTCTTGTCCTCATCCTCATCCTCACTGAAGCTCTCTACCACCAATTCCGAGTCACTCTGAAACCAAAACAGTAACGTCTCGTCCAGTAATCTGCGAAATGTTTACTTCATACACTATGCGACATTCTTCACTTTTAAACAATTCATAATTACGTTTCTTACCAAGAAAGCAAAAAAATATACTGAAAGATCACTTCGTCAGGGACACCTTACCCGAACTTATGTGAAACGTTTGCGCTCGAGTGGCAAATGAAAAATGTTACAATAACTGCAACATCTCACATCAGTTCCTTAGCAACGGCAATGAGTTACGTCACACTATTCTGACGTCAGATTCTTACATTGTTACAGTGTTTGCTAGTTAAGGCCCGCTCCCACTCAGCGGAATCGAACTGAAACGAAACGTCTGTTGCAGCTCATATCTAGTAGAACCGAACCGAAGCCTGTTGTGGATTAAAATGTATCGCTGTAACGAGACTTCAGCACAGTTATATGAAGAGGCGAAGAGAAAAAATAAACATTCAAAACATGAAAAGGAAGTACTGGATTCATGATATATGAACTAGATATATACATGGAGAATTTTCACTTTATTTTACTATATTCTGAGAGATGAAGCAAAATTTCGTTCTATAGCGCTTCTTTGGATTATAATTTTTAACTGGGGTTAATTTACTTATTGCGCTTCAAGCATTATCATGGAAATAATTATTACGACAGTATTTTTGTGTCATGTAATAGCGGATAATTGAAGGGTTCAGAACCATAGTGGGCCAAGCGCCATTCACTAAAACCGTAGAAAACAAGGGTTAAAATGAAGTTATTACCATAATTCAATGGAAACGTATAGCAAGTAATATAAAGTATACACATTAAAACTAAATGATATGTCAATCTCCATTAAACTATGGCATTCATTTAACTGCAATCCTTGCTTTCTCCGTTTTTAATAAATGGCGCTTGGCCCACTTTGCTCTGAAGCCTTCAATTTTAAACAAAGTTTATTAATTTCTCTTCGTTCATATTACTGAACTGTTATTTATTATTACAAACTGCCTCTCAACGACGGTAGACTCTTAAGTGTTGTATAATGACATATGATTTACAAATATAAATAGAGAAAATAAGAAAATCAATTAATACGTATACTAAAATCTAATTTAAAAAATATATTATTAAGAGTGTAAATAATTATTTAAAATTTGACATGATTTTTTTCAAAACTATTGTGACAATGTCATCTATTAAAGATTTAGGTAAACCAAATTGTTTCCTAAACGTATTAAAGAATTTTCGGAATAACGTATATAGTAGTAATATTTCAGCACTAACTTTCAATAAACAAATTACGCTACCAAAAATGGATGTAGCTCATTTATTTTTTTCACGAAGGCTTCTTCACAAGAACATACGATCACACCGGAAACAAGAAATTCTGTTCCGATAGTCGGAAAAAATAGTCTAGCTCATGAATTCTATTCGATTCGCTTCGATTCGACGCGCCGCTTTCTGCTGTCTTCCATTTAAATACGTTATGAGAGAAATTCTGTTCGATTCGATTCCGCTAAGTGGAAGTGGGCCTTTACTTTTTTGCATGAATTACTGTATATTTATTTATCTTATCACAGATCCATACTAACGCTCTCCAACAAATCAATTCACGCGAAATACAGTAATTCCATTGCAAATAAATACTTGCACGGATATATGGTACATATTCAATAAATAAATAACGGAAAAATAAACATCAATTACACGAAACATAAATAGCATTAAATTTATTTCATTCCCAATCATATTAACAATCCCTACAAATAGGAAACAATATTCCTTAAAAATGTAGATACCACAATAACATCCAACCGAGTGCACAAATGTTTCACGCAATTGTAGGGATCCATATCAATCCTCTGTCGCTTTTTAAAATATAGTGATAGTTAAGGAAACACCATATTTGTATGTAAAAATTATGGAGGTATTTTTAAGTGAAAGAAGGTCCTAAATATCAGTTAGAAATTAAAAAAGTATTGTAAATTCATGAGCTGTGTTACTTAGAGAATTCTATAGAAATAAAGAGTGTAAAATATAAATTAAGTTTCAAATTCCACTTGTTTACAAATAGTTAGCTATTACGAGTATTATTATTATTATTATTATTATTATTATTATTATTATTATTATTACGTATTATTATTATTATTATTATTATTATTATTATTATTAAAAAGTATTGTAAATTCATGAGCTGTGTTACTTTCTTATAGAATTCTATAGAAATAGAATTATTATTATTATTATTATTATTATTATTATTATTATTATTATTATTATTATTATTATGCCAGACGTCTGGATCTTGAATACTTAATCTTTTCTAAGGCTATAAAGAGTGACATTCTTTGTGAATCCATCATAAGTAACATCTACCTTAGGATTCCTTCTAAAGGATTAAGATTTCAAAAACTTTTTTATACCAGTAAGTCTAAATCTCTCTCACCGGTTGCCAGATGCATAAAACTTGCCAATTTGTATGGTATGAAACTGGATCCTTTTAATGTATAGTTTGAATATTACATTGCTGTTTTAATATTGGATACAACTCTAACACAAGTTTTCTTATTATTGTTTCAATTGAGTTATTTTTCATTTCACATCTATCAATGAACGTCTATTCATATACATTTATTGCAGTTAATGTCATTATTTTTAATTATTGTCATTATTTATCATTTTGTCATTATTTATCATTTTTGTCATTAATTGTAATTTTTGTCAATTGTATTTTTTTTTTTTTTTCATTATTTGTATTTTTGTCATTTGTGCTGAACTATTATTGGCCTCTGGCTGTTGTACAGCACACTAAAATTTTAGTAAATAAATTATTATTATTATTATTATTATTATTATTATTATTATTATTATTATTATTATTATTATATGGAGGATAACAATATTTTCAAACATACGAGTTAAAACAATATTACAGAAAAATCTTATCCATGGCATTCTTTGAAATTCCTTTCCACAAATAAAATATATTATGTGACTTAATAACGTGTTGCGCCGACCATTTCAAGTGTTACATGCACAACATACTGCATCTTCAGCTTTGACCAAGTAACACGTTAACGGGCATGCAGTAATAAGAGCGAAGATGATTCTTACCTGATCCTCCTCCGGCAAAGAAGAAGGTGAACCTTGACTTGATGATTGTACTACAGAAACATATTCACTGAAACCACTATCAAACTTCTGTAATTTCAGGACTGGAGGATCAACCCCACATAGGAACACCGTACCAAAGAAAATTATCTTCCGAATCCTTAAAACAACCTGAGCCAATTCCTGAAACACACAAAATGTACAATCCATTTTAGTAACACATTCAGTACACAGGGATATAACAGTAAGAGAAGCAGGTACAGATGGAATTGTCCAATGAACAGTATATCCTGCATTAGCAAGAGGTATTGCACACTTTAAAAAAAGTATTTAAGTTAATTTCAAACTAATATACTTCAAAGCTAACAATGTAATAAAATCACTACATATCGCCTGAATACCTGCAGTCTACTCTCGACTGTCCTCACAATTTTCACATATCGTGAGTACAGCACTAAGTAATAACACAGTTTTTTTCCGGTTTTGAGTTATCCACATCAGGAGATTATGTAGTAAGTTTAGCCCTAAATTATGTTTCCTTAAAATAAATTTATTAAAAAAAAGACTACTACATTTGTAGACAATAGGTTGTACGCGCAAAACTATTTCCTATACTTAATTATCCCAAAACATATTTGCAGTTACTTAGTTATACACCGTGTCCACAGGAACATTCCGTGATTATAAACTGCTATAATTTTGTAACTATGCGTATTACTTAATTCATACCGGTGTCATTAAAAAGAACGGTTCAAAGAATTTCAGGGGATGTGTAATTGTAATTTGTTGTCTGAAAATAATAGATGACACCATAAGAAAGAAAAAGGCGCTGTTCCCGCTCTTTCCCTTGTCACTGTGGCGTTGTTGGATAGAAGCAAACTGCATTAAATAGTGTGAATGTTTACACTTCAATTCAGTGTCAATTCTGCAACATTTACAGAGTTATGGCGAACCCACCGACACGTATTTGGCGTATAATTGTATCACCACAGTCTACTATATGCAGTCGCGAAGCTTGAGGTGATTTTTTGCAAATCTCGTGATAAAGCGCTCCAAGCGGTTAGCAACTAGAAACAATACACTGTCCACGGTCGACTTTGGACTGTGTCGTATTTCCATCGAGTGCTAGCTCGTTGCGTATTTCACATTGATGCTTGTGAAATGTTCGTTATTGGTTGTAATGAAAATGTTAATGGCTAAAATATAATAATTGGAATAATAATATTTTACTAAAGACGTAGAAAAATTAAGTTTGTTTTAATTAAATTTATTGATCACGTTTTATTTTCAATTCTGGTGGGATTATTATTGCTTAGGCCTACTTTTTTTTTTCAAAGGATATGTTTTTAATTATAGCTGTTAATTTTGTTGTTATTTTTATTTGTTACTTTACTAGAGACGTAGAAAAAGTCTATTACAATAAAATTTATTGATCACGTTTTATTTCCAATTCTGGTGTGATTATTATTGCTTAACCTCATCCCACTTTGTTAACTACGTAAGCCTACACTACAAGTACCGGTACACGTAAGTTACTCCATTAATTCATATTTCCATTATTATTGTTGTAAAGGGAAATGCAAATTAATATTTATTGGTTTCATAGTTAATTATAGCTATAATCTTGAATGAGTGAAGCGATTATAGTAAATTTCAGTTCGTTTTGCACAAACAAAAATTATATTAACCTATTTCTTGCAGGTATCTTCGAGTTTATGGTGGAATTTAATATACTTCATTAAAATAATAAATTAACTTTATGCATTTAATATTTCAATAATGGAAGGAAGGTGGTAATTTTTCCAAAAGAACACAACGAAAGTGTAACATATTTTGCTGTCTACTAGGAGAGAGATCTGCGATGATGAGGCGATAGTAGCGATCCTAGTGGTGGGCAACTACCCATGTTTGCATTTTTAGTAGGCCTACATATTGAGCTTCGCGACTGTATATAGTAGACTGTGGTATCACCTTAGAATCGCCTTGTCAGTAGGTGTCGCATGTTGAAATTTCCGTCTGAAGACCCGCTGAACTCTCACAACACTCCCGTATGCTATGGTATTTCAATACACACCAACCACGTTCCTATGGGTTCGCCATAAAGGCTGGTCCACAAAAAACAGGAAACGGAAATGACAACGAGAAAGAGAACGGAAATATTGTTAAAATAAATGTATATAAATGTGAACATTCACAATTAACATTCACGTTGCCGTTGCCGGGCTCCGGCAAGCTTCTCGTTAATTGTGAACGCTCACATTTAAATATATTTATTTTAACAATATTTTCGTTCCTGTTGTCGTCGTTTCCGTTTCCGGTTTATTGTGAACCAGCCTTAATTCTCTAAATGTTGCAGAATTCACACTGAGTTGAAATGTAAACATTCACACTATTTAACACAATTTGCTTCTATCCAACAATGCCACAATGACAAGCGAAAGAGCGGGAACAGCGTCTTTTTTTTTTTTTCCTTATGGTGCCATCTATTGTTTTCCGTCAACAATTACAATTACATATCCCCTGAAATTCTTTGAGCCGTTCTGTCTAATGGCACAAGTATGAATTTCGTAATACACAGTTACAAAATTATATCAGTTTATAATCGCGGAATGTTTTTATGGACACACTGTAGTACTGGACGCAAAATAATTATATTCTCTACTTTGTCCTCTGAAGTCTCATGAGCCTACAATGGCATCTGTGTAGAAAGCAGAGAACTTCTTGAGAAAAAAACAGACGTTTGTATTTTCCCTGGAGCTCTCAATCATTCATGAATAAGGTTCAGATTCGTGCCGTACACAAACGACACGCGACTCCAGTACGATACATTAAAACTTTTTTTTATTTCAAGCGCGGGGTATAGAGGTATAACTTCAGTAGATTATATTATGATACTGAAACTCCCTTCCGTGTAAAAGGGTTATCGTGTTCTGAAATAAATTCAGTTTATAGGTTTATTAATAGAAAGGTAAAACACATCTTTACTAGTTACTATAAAACAAATACGGCATAGATACGCTCATAAAGGACACATTAAAATTAGCAGCGAACACAATGGCGTAACAGAGCGCCATTCACTAGCTTCGAGCGTTACAATTCTCAGCTGGTAATATGAGATTCGTGGTGAATGAAGTGGCTATGGGCAGATTTTCTACGAATACAACGGTTTCCAATTTCATTTATATCATATTCTTTCGTCATTATAATCGTCGCTTCGTCGTCTTTGAAGAGAATGGTAGAGTTATGCAGCTTAAAAATCACCCAACATGAGCCCACGAGTACAGACCATACCATAACTCGGCAAAATTTATTCTACTTTTCAAACTTCTGATGATTTTTAAAATTTGACATGTGTCTTACTGATTATGTTTGGTGACTGAAAACTTGAAGTGCTAATTACAATTTAATTCTAACATCTAAGATTCATTACATATAGCCTATTATTTTCCCAATGCTTTTTCTATTCATAAATATCCAGAAAATTTTGCATCAGTTAGGCCAGTACCATATCTGGAAATTCCGATTCCATCCCCGTAGTCATTGATTGCAACCTCTCTAAAATTAACATAAGTCACCTCTTCCTTACAAGACTAATATTCAGAATACAAGAAAAATGACAAGTAAAGAAATGTATGTAATTCAGAAATTTTGGAAAATCAGAGGCCCTTTCAATGTTCCCTTTCCTTGCTTTCTGTGTCTGTATCGATGCCAGCGATTCGGTTAAATATTATTTATGTCTACAAATAATTCCATTAAAACTACAGTTTTGTAGAGCTCTCTCCTCACATACAATATTTTATCCGCATATGGTTGGATCTTATGTTTTCAAGAGTTCCGTTGTCTGAGAGACTAGGGTCCCCCGTTTCACCGCGACTCTACTGTTTTTCGTCCGTGTTATAAGAGAATTTTAATGCACCAAAACTTCTTATAGAATTTTTATAGTTAACGATTATGGTACTGGAGTAATAATTTGGTAGTGTACGGGCTTATACTTTCTATTCGCCATAATTTCTTCTTCTACGAGTAACTTCGAATATAGGCATTTTTCCCGGTCCTCTGCAATCCTTTGCCTCTATGTCAACTTTCTATTTTTCTCCGAGCTATGCTTCATTTTCCAACTGGAAATGTATCACCTGCTATTTCTTCCGTTTTCCATAGGACTTCTTTTCTATTTTGAATCTTATGTGATATTTGGTTTATTTTCAAATCCTACCTTAATTTTTCACTTCTGACTTTATTTCTTAATGTTTTATTTGCCGTTGTTCTTAAAACTTCCATCTCTCATGATTCTAAAAAAAATCCTGTTTCAGTTGTGTTTAGCTTGGCTTCTGCTGTATATGAAAGAACTGGCTTAACAACAACAAATGGTTTTTAAGGAACTCGCAGGTTCATTGCCATCCTCACATAAGCCCGCCATCGGTCCCTATCCTATGCAAGATTAATCCAGTCTCTATCATCATATCCCACCTCCCTCAAATCCATTTTAATATTATCCTCCCATCTACGCCTCGGCCTGCCAAAGGTCTTTTTCCCTTCGGCCTCCAAACTAACACTATATGTATTTCTGGATTCGCCCATACGTGCTACATGCCCTGCCCATCTCAAACGTCTGGATTTAATGTTTCTAATTATGTTAGGTGAAGAATACAATGCGTGCAGTTCTGCGTTGTGTGACTTTCTCCATTCTCCTGTAACTTCACCCCTTTTAGCCCCAAATATTTTCCTAAGAACCTTATTCTCAAACACCCTTAATCTCTGATCCTCTCTCAAAGAGAGAGCCCAAGTTTCACAACCATACAGAACAACCGGTAATATAACTGTTTTATAAATTCTAACTTTCAGATTTTTTGACAGACTAGATGACAAAAGCTTTTCAACCGAATAATAACACGCATTTCGCATATTTACTCTGAGTTTAAATTCCTCCAGAGTGTCATTTATATTTGTTACTCTTGCTCCAAGATATTTGAATTTTTCCACTTCTTCGAAGGATAAATCTCCAATTTTCATATTTCCATTTCGTAGAATATTCTTGTCACGAGACATAATCATATACTTCGTCTTTTCGGGGTTTACTTCCAAACCAATCACTTTACTTGCTTCAAGTAAAATTTCCGTGTTTTCACTAATAGTTTGTGGATTACTTATTATTTCTTATATTACTAAATAAACACAATGAAAATCGAATAAAAGCCATTTTGTAGAATATTATCATAGCGACATAAAGTAACTCGTAGTTACATATTAATAAGAGCAAAATCCGTTCCATAGACAAGTGAATGACATGGAAAAATCACTTCCTGGCATCAGAATGCCGAAAACATGTAAATTCGCCAACATTTCTAAATATTTTGTTCGCAGAATTACAATACACTCCTCTAGAAATGTTCACTTACTAAACGAAGTCATGACAGGTGGTATGAGACTGTTTAAAATTTTGACCTTTCACAGGATTGGATAGACGCACACACAGAAGGATCCACCGCTGAAACGTGCACCAGATTTTCTTTTTTTACGCCCTCCTAAGAAAATAAACAAAATGACTCATGTCTGGTGAACGAGTAGAGCCCGCCCTCCTATCTTTCTATAGATGGCCGAGGGCAGTCAAAGTAATTTCTGGCTGGTGCACCGTCATGGACGGACATCACGTGAACTACTGCACTTCAGATATTAATCTGCATTACTTACAGCAGCGATGATCACGCCGAGACTCATGAACCAGTTACCAAACAGTTTTAACCATGTTTCTAAGAAAGCTAACTAGTAAATTTCAAATGTGACTTATTTTAATTTATCATTATACGAAAAACAAAGAGAAAATAAATTTCAAAATTTTCACGGAAATGTACGTTTCCAAGGCCGAAATCGAATATTGACTTTGGAAATACCCTCTGTCCGTCCGTCTGTCTGTATCTACCTGTCTGAGTAAAACATTTCTCCAAAACTATTGAAGGGACTTTTTTTAAACATCAAAACCTACAATCCAATCAGGAATGAACATAATTAAATTACGATTTTATATAAAAAATTATTAACGGCTGTCCATCTTAAATAAAAAACATTCAATGACGAATCACCAAATCACTCCAAATCAAAACAACGATTTTCTTCATAATTTTTTGTACAATGTCGAATAAAATGAAAATTAAAACCTTACAGTTTGTAACAAAAAAAAATGTGATTTCTTCACAGAAATATTAATTACCCTATGTACAGAATGATTTATTATTTTCTGTTGTGTTTTCTATCGCTTCTTTCACAGAAAAATCATTACAAAAGACTATTCAACGTACAAATACCATAGGGTCTCTTATTCTTAAAGAATTAGCGTTCACTAATTCTAAATTTCTCTCACTATTATGGACGGGCGAGTGTCCCTATAGAAGCAATTATTTTCACAACATATGCTTTAACGGTCTAATGTCACAGTGCTACTGATCATTTGGCGGGATAGCAATCTGTCTAAAATTTCATTATGAACCAAGAGCTAATATGTTTTTTTACACTACCAACCTCCAAAGTATGTCACATTTAAATACTTCTGAGTGTCCAAAATGAAATTTTTTGCACCCCGTTTAAAAAGAAATAAAAGTAAACTCAATTTTGTAATATATTATGGGTTATGTACTGTTGGTGACGTTATTGATATAAACCATATGACGTGTCGTTATTTTCACTCAACTCGTAATTGAAGATAATTACAATAAATATTTCCGCAGACTTATTTCATGAACTGTTCCTTCCAACAGACAATGGCAACAGATGATTTTTTGTTATTTATTTAGTAACTTAGCAACGCAATTATTGTCGTTAATTCAGACTTCAGTTTTCGTACATTTCACAGGACCTGAAAAATTCAGATCTAAGTTTATTCAAAAATAACAAAACAAAGCAACTGATTACTGCGCTTGTGAGATTTTTTTTTTAAATTCACGTAACGGTCCATTAAAAAAACCTCTCAAGCGGATAAAATTACTATATCAGGAGAACTATCTGATATGAATTTGTGAGCAAATAATATCATTAGGCTATAAGGTCTCGGGATCGATGCCCGACCCCGGAACAATTTTTCCCTTGAAATTATTCAAGTCTGCGTCACAGGGAGCTTTACCTGAAAGCTAGATTTATATAATGATGCATGTGTTTTGTTAAACGGTATTAATCCGTATGTTTAGTCTCTCCCTCCCCTCTCTATGTGCTCTACGCACATATACAGTATGTTTAGAGTGCAAGGTTTATAAATTCAATTATATGTTTCTCGGCTCATGTAACATCGATACGAATGAAGAAATGAACATTAGAAATTGAATACTGTAGTTACGAGAAAAGTTACAACTTCTTACGGTGCGTTCAACGCTAGTCAATGAATGAGGGTAAATATTACAATGATGGACAGTAGTGAAGAAAGAAGTGCACCTAGAAAAGCTGTCACAAAAGCTATATCCTTGGTGTAGAAAATCGGCGCTCTGTCGGGCAAACGACTCAGTGAATCCATCACGACAATTCAATTAAAAAGAGCTTATCACATTTTGACCATTTTGTTAGGTAGTCGAACACATAATAAAACGGGAAAATTCGAGGGAAAAATACATCTATCTACATACATGACGTAACCACAGTCTAGTATATACAGTCGCGAAGCGCAATACGTAGTAAATATGCAAACATTAGATAGTTTAGATAGTTGCTCACCACTAGATCGTTAATATCGCCTCATTACAGGCAATGCAAAATAGTACCGTCACAGTCTATTGTTTCTAGCACCCTCAAAACTCAAGCTTCTTGACTGTATATAGGAGACTGTGGTATTATATCAAAGTTCCACTCGCTACCCAGCCCTGAAGAAACTGGTGTCTGTTGACTTAATATTTCTACTCTCTTATTTTATAATTATTTTATTTTCCTGAATACTGGGGAGTGCAGGGTATTGAGATCGCTGATGCTCTAGCTAAGAAAGATTCAAACTTTATACAAATATGCAACAGACTGTACAGAAAAATCGTATATTCACATGAACTATCAATGAAGCACTGAAAACAAACTCTTAACAAGGACATCAGCGTTAAAAACGTTGGAGGGAAGCCATTAAAAGAGTTTCTTTCATATTCTCTAAGACATATAGCTGTGGCAGAGTTTCATCTACTTACAGGCCATGATTATCTAACCCACAGCATTGCTATCAAATGTACAGTCCCGGAAAAAAAAAAGGCCCGACTATTTAAGATCCTTACAGAGCACGATTCACACCACAACGATTTAACAACGGCTTTCAACGCAGCATTATTTAAATATTATTACAGGAAAGCATTTCACAACTAATGCGAGAAGCATGAAATTAATTTTAAATAAGATCAAATTAATGCCCGAGTCATTATTAAACAAACATGATGCACACCAACAACCCCGATTATGACGATTCATCGCAAGCATTCCGATACTTCTGTGCTAGTGTGCTTGCTCGCAGACTACAAAGTTCAGGATTCGGATACTGTTGGGGAAAGTTTTATTTTTAATTCACTATGCAGGTTAATTTCGTAAAGCATTTTATATTTTATTGCACGATTTATAAATATTCATCTGCTATTAAAACAGATCAATTTTAATCTTATCTTTACAAATGCCTTTCACATTACAACAGTCAACGTGAAATGAATTTCAATAACTACTAAACGATCTAGTGCGTACCATTGCTTTGGAACTCTGAGCATGCACACTGCGATGAATCTGGAACTTCGAAAATTCAGGCGGGCCATTTTTTTTCTGGAACTGTATATTGTGTGACCGAGATGGAGCGTTTGACAAAAACCAACTGATAAGCTACTCATCACTATCAAAAGACAGTTTTAGCAGCCGGTACTGGGAAGCCAGAAGTACATTAGGATTGTAACAAACTGTTAAACTTTATTCCTCGCTCCGCCAATCAGAGATCACGGTGGTCTGATGAAGTCTTGATCTGCACAGTTAGGTGAATGCAAAGTAAGGCCTTAGTGAGACGTGAAACAGTCGCAAATTTTGTTCGGAACCCTCTGGATCAGAAATAGGACTCTGACACGTTGTAAATCTAACGTAAGACACGAAACCTCTGACGACCTACAAGATGATGCTACATTTCAGGCTGCATAAGCATCGAGCAGCGTGAAGTATACCAAGGAAGTGGGAGGAAAGAATGCTTTACCAAGTTTCCGAACAAAAGCATGACCAGGATATTTGAATTGCCTCAAAAATTCAACGTCATTAGTAGAGTTGAGCTCGCAAATTTTGGATATGAAGGCCGCCTCCACCACACTACAGATGATAATCGTGGTCGCCAGTTAGTCACCAAGTAGGTAGTAAGGAGCACACTTGGAGTCGGTTCGTTAAGGGATTAGGTACAGCTTACAGCAGTAAAATTTTGGAAATATTCAACTTTTTTTTCTCCATTACTGTATCTTGTACAATACTGAAAATTAGTATTGTGTAAAACACTGTCCTTCTGCTATATGAAAACAATATTTTTATGATTTAAAAAAATTATTTACTTTTTTTTTTTTTTTTTTTTTTTTTTTTTTTCAAAATCCAGTTTACTGTGCAGTGATGAAGCGTTTCCCACATAACTCAAAAACTATCCAACATTCTGTGATGAAATTTTTTGTGTGTATTTATGCATGTCATATCTACAATATCATGCAAAATCACTTCTCTACTTTTGATAGACTGTCTGGTAAAAAATAAATTCATTTTAAAAAATGGTCAAATATCAGTATTTTCTTCTAACACAAAACAAAAAATATATATATTACTTATGAAGGAATGTAGTTGAAAGAGCATGATATTGTAAACATGAGTTTCAGCAATGAAATAAAAGCGAGAGAACATGAAAAAGTTCCCAAGTTTATGAGTTATGAGAAAAACGCTTCACACTGTACAGTGAACTACCACCATTCTGAATTTTGCAAAAAAAAAAAAAAAAAAAAAAAAAAAGTATAATTTTTTTTTTTTATCTTAAAAATACTTTTCTTCATATAGCAGAAGGACAGTGTTTTACACATACCATTTTTCATTATTGTATAGGATACAGTAATGGAGAAAAAAATGTTGAATATTTCCAAACATTTTACTGCTGTAAGCTATACTTAACCCCATAAGTAAAAACTACGCACGGAGACTGGCTCGCAAGAATACACATATCTCTACTGTTTGAAAATAATGGTTTATAAAGCTCAAAAGCTGTTCAGCGACGACGACGACGATGATGATGATGATGACGATGATGATGATGATGATGAAGAAGAAGAAGAAGAAGAAGAAGAAGAAGAAAAGGAAGCAATACAGGAAAGAAACTTTGAGAGAACGGGACATTTCCACAAAAGAAGTTTCGGAGCTATTTTGATCATAATTATCTCAAAATCAAAATTTCAACATTTTTTTTTTCAAGACACGACTAAGTCGATATTCCGTCATCCGCTACTAGTTTCTTCCACATTACAGAATTTATCCAATATACTGCATCATCAAATACTAGTTTCTTCCATATTACAGAATTTATACAAATGTTTTATGCTTTATATACCGTAGACCTACTTAGTTTTACTTTATGCTGAGATATAAAACTCGTGGGTTTTGGATGAATTTGTATCTAAAATTCAAGAATGTCCTCTGATTGAGGTTCTGGCTGATATGCACATCTATTATCAGGCAGTACACCTCACTTGACGATATGTGTCAGAGGAAGAACAATGCATCTGAAGTATGACTAGTGTAATATGTAGCTAATGGGCGATGTATGCAATGGAGGGGGAAAGGAACTGGCCACGATACCCCATTATCTCCTGGCCTATTTGCCTCATAAGTGGTTCCTTCTTGGTATCACTTGTGGTGTTCAGACCTGTCTTCGGACAGTTTATTAAACAACACAATTCAAGAATTACCACGTTAAATTACTGATGACAGTTCTTATTAACGTTCCGTCTAAAGATCAAAACATCGTATTTAAGGAATTTAGTGAATTGATAACTATTTCACCAGCCAAAGGATTTATCTAGCTATTCAGGCTGCTTTTCCGCATTTCCTACCACTAGGAATGTAATGCAGCAACACAATCAGGTATATGGAAAACAAATAGTCGACAATAATTAGAAATTTATTATTACCCCTGAGGTTGAAATATAATTTACGGACTTACTATATGCATAAATTCAGACATTTTTATGCCCCTTCTGTTCATCGTAAATTATCGATACTAAATTACGTTCACCTATCTTTCATAAGTTAACCGCAATGCACCACCCCGTCATTAACATCATGGCATCTCCTATACAACGCTACTTACAAATTGCAGTTCACTTTATGTCGTTAAATAAAATAATTTATCTTTTCGTTAGTCCATAAAACGCACTAAAGTATGTGCATACTGAGTTTACATTGTTTAAGTATGGGGAAAGTAGAGACTAATGAGCAAACAATGGTTCTGGACACACAAAAAAAAAAAAGCAAATGCAAATCTTACTGCTGGAATAAAGAAAAAATAATGAAAGGAAGAATAAAATAAAAGATAAGAAGAAGGGGGGAGCAAAGAGAGAAAAGGAGCGAAGCGAGCACGGAAGAAGAAGAAATAAAGGGGCGTAACAGGCGTGCAAACACAGAAAATTTGTAGGCCTAGTCTTAAAAGAAATGTTATTGAAAAAGATATAACAATATTAGAGTATGTAAGCATAGACAATGTATCCCAAAATGATTGCTCCGATTTTAATATGGTTTATTTCGGAAACTACGGTATGTAAACTGTAGGAATCCTATTTTGTTTAAGCGTGCAACTACCTATGCGCATGTGCTGGCTATTGTAAAATGCCATCGTTAGAAACTGACGCTACCGAAACATCAAAAAGCTTTTTGTGTTCTGAATTTTCCAAATCATCGTTCTGTTGTAATTACAGAAAGAGCAAGACGAGTTCATTTTTCAGCAAGATGGTGTACCACCTCACTTCCACCACCATGTGTGTGAGCACCTCAACGAGAATCTCCCTCAACGTTGGTTTGGCCGTTCCACTGCCGAAGAAAAAAAAAACTTTATGAGGTGGTCTATTTTTTCCTGAGGGGATATGTAAGAGACCATCTTTAGCCAATAACTTGCAGGAGATAAGGCGACAAGGTTGATTATTATTTATTACTGTGAAGTCATACGCCAAACGGCCAGTGAATGCTGTGAATTTGCTCTATCTATTGCTATAAACTAGAACAACACTTTTTTTAGAGTGATTTCTGTTGGTTGTAGTAGTTTCTCATACAATTTCTGAATCGTGAGAAATTAGATTCAATAAGAAAAGGAATTCTGAAATGCGGGAAGTAGGAAAACTATATGAAACCATCAAGAAATACAGAACTGTCAGAATAAATACAAGGTGTTATAGAATAACTATTCCTTATTCCTAATCTTCAAATGTGATAGAGGACAAGTATTTAAATATATTTTTAAAGAAAGCAGTATCTGGAAATGCTTCCATATCGAGGTAACACGGTAAAAATCAAAACTCTTCATTGTTGCATTCTTTGTTTTGTGTTTTGTATTTAAAGGGTCCACGGACACTTTCTGTTTATTTTTGTTTTTAGGTGTCATATGCTAGCTCATAAGATCTTTCTAGAAATCAGAAATGCAAAAAAGCCTGCATTGTAACATGTTAACTTAAGCTAAATGATACGTAAATTAATGTCTGACGCAATATTGTAGTTAATGCTCTCCTGAGAAATTTAAGAACAGTCTCAGGTCAAGATGCTTATATTTAATGAAAATGGTTGTTCAAGCTAATTTTCGTTCGTTAAGAAACGTGGTGATAGTCGTTCGTTTCGCTTTTTCCTCGTTTACGAAATATATCGATTTGAAAATCGTTGCTACTTATGCCGCTTCTTGCGCGCACTCGGATCCTCATAGTTACGCGACACCGTGTCACAGCTATCGCATTAATGTCTAATCATTTTTCTCTTAACTCACATTAATACAGTAGTAGTGCAATCTATGAAACCTGTCATTCATTCTTGCACCGTCCAAATCCATAGGTATGCAGCTGGAAGTATAGCAACACAACTGTAGGTCTACAAGAACCAAAAGGGAAATTTGGGCATAAAGTAAAACAACATGTAAACAAAGATAGGCCATTTACTGTCGTGGCTGAAGCAAGCAGTTCAGGTAAACTGACAAAAAAATCACCTAAGAAGATGGACAAGAGATGTATTTCTCCCAGATATTAAAAAAGACACACTACTGCTTCTGGACTCCTGGAGTGGTCAGATAGATGACATATTTTCTGAAAAATTAAAATTATGGTTTATTTAACGACGCTCGCAACTGCAGAGGTTATATCAGCGTCGCCAGTGTGCCGGAAGTTTGTCCCGCAGTTCTTTTACATGCCAGTAAATCTACTGACATGAGCCTGTCGCATTTAAGCACACTTAAATGCCATCGACCTGGGATCGTGTGGCCGGGATCGAACCCGCAACCTCGAGCACAGAAGACCAACCATATTTTCTGATGAAGAAGTAAACAATACTTTACATAAGTAAGGGAATTAAAACACAAATTATCCCTCCAAAAACTACAAGATTTGTGCGACCCTTGGATGTCTATTTTTTAGGCAATATAACATTCTGATTCGAAAGCCAGAAGAGTATTTCAGACATAAACTTACTGTATATGTGAAAACATTCCCGACACATTGCACGATAGGGGCTTCATAATAACATTACGTTCAGTTGTGTATCACCAGTTTCATTCACCTGTCCTCAAAGACATGCTAATATACGCGTGTGGCAGTGGTGTGGATATGTGACGGAGAAACACGTGAAAAAGTTTGATAACGTTCTTGCAACAATGCTGCATGTTGGAAAGTGTGTGTGTTACAAAAAGTGTGAAGAACCAGGCTATATAAAATGTTTGTACTGTTCAACAGCTCTTTGTTCCGACCACTTCATTTCGAATCCACACTATCATATTTAAGAGGAGTCACAAAGTTAATACATACTTCAAATTCAAATTGAATTTGTATTTCAGCAAGAGTGCTGTATTATGTGAGTTAACAGAAAAAGAAAACAGACTAGAGCATTAATGCGAGAGCTGTGATACGGTGTTGCGGAACTGAGGAGCCGAGTGCGCGGAAGAAACGGCATAAGTAACATCGACTTTCAAGTTATACTTCGAAAACGAGGAAAAAGCGAAACGAACGACTATCACCATGTTTCTTAACGAATGGAAATTAGCGTAAATATGTATTTTCATTAAATTCAAGCACCATGATCTGGGACGGTTCCCTTGTTGGTATGTTCTTTCCGTGGACACTTCATTTGTTTCATTCTGTATTGTAATAACTATAACATTACCATCGGATATCTGATCATTTGTAATGCAATAAAAATTCATTATTTCCTTCAAGTCCTCATTTCTTTCACATCATTATAATCTCGATACGGAAGCATTACTACTTTATTATGTTGCTACTTAATGTTCCATTATGTGCCCTCTATCACATCTGAAAAATTAGAAACATTCTGTATAGAGAGAATTACTGGAACTGAACTCCTAAAACGATCTACATGTGCCACGCCGCAGATAAGGGAATTTTGACAATCCAAATAAAAATTTTTACATCAACTTACATAGTTATAATCGATGAACTTAGCCCAAACCGTAAAACGTAACAAAAGGATGCAATTAATATTATACTGTTAAAGTATGGGACACAAACACTGCTAATAACCCTGTTATTATTTTTCCGCAAGATCTCTTTTCTTGATATACAAAAATCACTAAAGATACGCCAATTTCACAGTATATTAAGGGCAAATAATGCCAGACAATGCACTTGTCAGTCTTTAGTTTTTGGTCAAATGGACGAATGTACACAGTACATAAACCACATTCGACGTCCCGACGCAACTTTTTCTAACAACGCTACCAAAAAAGTTTTCTTAGAATCGCCGATATGCTTGATCGACCAACCGCGGTGTTATGTGGTGGTACCACTAACCCATCAACAACAACTTTACCACCGCGAGCAAGTATTTTCAACGACCGCATGCTGGTTTTCCCTTCAGAAATAAATTATTAAGGTATATTCCAGTACACAAGGCGAACGTGCATTTTTACCTTCTCATTACACGAAATGAAGGCTCGGCCTTGCCAAGGGCATCTTATCCGACCAGATACTTGACGCAAAAACACATTAGCACAGAAGAACACGAAGTAAAGATATATTGCTATACCACTAATAAAAATATGTTCTTTCTCATCGACATTTACATAGTGAATAATACACAGTAACAACTGGAATTCATGTGACATTCATAGATTTAATAACAACAGCGTCTGTCGAACTAACGTCACTGTAAAATAAACGTGTAAGAGCGTGTAAAATACTTGAAGAAAATTTTACAGTATCGGCATATCGTATGTCAACATTATTCGGCTAAATTTACATACATTTTTATACAGATTTTTTCTAGGCTTAAAAACTGAAGTCTGATGACAGTGTTCCATTTGTGAAATACAGGGTTGTTTCCGATCTCTGATAACGAATTTGAATGACATCATATGCGTCAGAAGTCACACGACAACTGAACTGTGGCGCGAGGTGACAGACCAGTAGTGAGTGATATCATAGTCAGAGTGCACGGCGACTCACAACAGAAATTCCAAAGAAAATCGAACCCTTTTGAGAGGGATACATTTCGACCCTTTCCAACGCCAAGTACAGTTAAGTGAAAATAAAACAAGCCTGCAATAAACGAGGTTTCGTTATTTCCAAGAAAAGCATCTTCTGTGTACTTAATAAGATTGGTAAAATTCGAATGGAATGAATTTGTATCATCTCGTGGGGTGCGGCGACTTGTGTCGGGGGGTGGATTTGCTTGCTTTTTCCACTCTGGAATTAATCCCATTCGAGCTTTGTCAGTCTTATTAGGTACACACAAGATGCCTTTCTTGGAAATAACGAAACCACGTTTTTTGCAGGCTCCTATGATTTTCACGTAACTGTACTTGGCATCGGAAAGGGTTGTTATGTATCCCTCCCAAAAAGGCTCGATTTTCTTGGGCATTGCTACTGTGATACACCGTGCACTCTGATTATGAAATCACTCACTACTGATCCGTCACATCTCGCCGCAATTCAGCTGTCGGTGTGATTCCTGACACACATGACGTCATTCAAATTCGTTATCAGAGATCGGAAACAACCCTGTATTTAATCATTAACTGTGCTAATCAAAGAAATTTTCGAAACTTAAGGGGACATTCCACTGAAAATGACAACTTTTTTCCTAATCATTTTCTTTTCAACCAAATTTTGAGAACATGTTTGTTATGTAATGGACTAACAAAACGCAAAGTTTGAACTCCCAAATATTTCTGGCTTTTTATTATTTCCTTTTTTAAATTCTTTTCTTTTTAGAAATATTGCCAAACCCAAGTTTTTAGTAGAAGATCTCAATTTTTAACTTTCCTCTTTTTTTTTTTCTCCCCCACAAGACGTAGAGAAATACTTCTATGCATCCATTTTATGAAATATCTCATTTATTCACTTTGAATTTTTCAATTTTGAAAAATGTTATTTTTTTTATAATTCATGGAAAAAAACATTAATAAAATAAACTAGCAGCATTTCTTACAAAATAAATACACAGAAACATGCAGTTACCTCATAAATACTTGCAGTAAAAATGTCATCCAGACTGATTAATATTTGGCATAAAAGTGTTGGTGTTGAATCAAGAAAAATAAACTTAGGGAAAAATGGATTTGAAAATAAAATGAATGTAACACATCCTATTAAAATTCTTCTCCGTTACATTCATCTAGCAACTTCAGGGAGTCAACTTTAGGAAAAAAAGTTACTAGATTTGTAATCAGAAATTTGTAAAAAAAAAAAAAAAAAAAAAAAAAACATGAATTCTGTGATGAAAAAATAATTTTGATAGCTCTTTAAAATGCCACAGCCCCTTACAACTTTAATTTAAAAAAAATTAAACATATTTGTAATCAGAATTGAACACTAAATCCATTTGAGAATGAAAATAGAAAATATACATTCCAAAGAAGTAAAGTAGCCAATAACATTTTTTTTTTTTTTTTTTTTTTTTTTTTCATGATTTGCAGTGAAGTCCCCCTTTAAGACTTATACTGTAGAGGTTACGATTATTTCCCCGTTACCATTACATTCAATTAATGAGCATATTTTTAAAGCACAATTTTATCTTTCCATTGTCCTTTGAAGTTTTTAATGGGAATACATGTACAATTAACACACTGCACACCATTTTCATTCCAATGTTTCTACGTCCATTAAGCATCGAAAACTACACAAAATATTATGTACAAATTTAACACTAATAATAATTAAAATTCAATAGCCAATCTACTTACCATATCAGTCTCTACGCTTGTATAGATAGTTTCTTGGTCATTACACATTAGAGGAGTAAATCCACATAATGTGGCGTCTTCTGGCAGCCTAACGAGATCACAATCTGTAAAGAAAAAGAGAGCTAAAAATGACACGAGACAAGACACTAATTTCAAATTCAAAACACTTATATAAGTATTTATCAATACACGAAATAACAATAAGTATAACATTCTACAGAAATAAAAGCCCATAATTCCTAAAGTTATCATCGCTGGATGGCAGTATTATCGATTTGCGCACAAGCGAAACAAAGAAGCAGCAGTTTCAAAATGGCGACACCTATGCACGAGTGTACCTTTGGCGACATTATCCGTGCACTGACGCATGCTTTGTCTGGGATGGTGATGATGCACCCTAGCAAAACGTTTCGTGCTGGTAATGATGCACGTCAACATCTGTGACTCCGGACTAGAATATCAATCCCTTAATTCTGTCTGTTGGGATCAAGTCGCCAACCTATTGCACATTTTCCACCGTGGCAATCTTCACTGACCGATGGATTCAGTGTTCGATACTTGTTCACTCTTCAGAGAACTTCTGCACCTAATTGTAAACAGTCTGACGTGACAGGTAATGCTCACCATATACGAAGAGCATTTCTTTACAAATATCCTTTACTACCAGTATTTTGACCAGAAAAGTCACACGACGAAGTGATGTTCGTCAATGGTACACGCGTGCAGAGGTGTCACCATCTTACAACTCTGTTTCTTTGTTTCGTTTCTGTAGTGCCTGCGTAAATCATCACTCACACACCTAGATTAATATTTATTAATTAATTTATTTATTTATTTATTTATTTATTTATTTATTTCACGGGGCCCGTTTACTACGCAGTCCAGGACACACTCCAACCTACTGGCTTGTTGTGCCCATGTTCGTAATTTTCCATTGATTTCCTGTTTTATGTCAAAGCATTTGTAATAGCACAAGACTTTGGCACTCTACACCATGGTACTTGCACTTTTGCTTCCCGATCGAAGGAAGCTATGTTAAGAATTTTATCACAAAAATGTATCATCATCGCTAGAGTTTAAGCCCACAAACTTTGAATCTAACAGAAACTCTGGTAACAATTTGACTACCTACGGTAACACATCCGATGTCAGAGGATACAGTGGGCTAACATAGAAGGCTTTTAAATCTAATATATCAATCATCCCTAGTCTTTCTTATTCTAAGACTGTATCATCATCTCCTTACAGTTTCTGCATAGTTTTATAGTTTTAAGAAATGTTTTTTTTAAGTACGAGTAGGCTTATAACTAAAATTAGGCAGTTATCCTGATATTGGAATAAACCTAAACAACACTATAGTAATCAAAATTCTACGGAAATTATACTTGCCTTCCTTGGGTCCTGTACTAAGGATAGTCTTCTGATGGTCCAGCTTATCTAGAAGGTTGACGAGAGACGCCAGCCGACTCCATGCG
The DNA here is from genome assembly GCF_040183065.1 of Periplaneta americana. Classification (NCBI taxonomy): domain Eukaryota; kingdom Metazoa; phylum Arthropoda; class Insecta; order Blattodea; family Blattidae; genus Periplaneta; species Periplaneta americana. The sequence continues at coordinate 73,116,755 of NC_091131.1, read as the reverse complement.
TCCCCTGGAGGCCTGTGGACAAAGGGAGAGAGCGCTTAATTTATATGAATTTGAAGATTAATTATAGGCCTACATTCGTCTCCTGTGTGAATTGCAGAAGTTTTCTAGGGTGCTTGGCTCTGAAACTTCGGCATAGAAATCCACTGGAGTTGAGCGTCATCATGATCATAGGCCTACACATTTATTTAGTAAAATCAAAACACTGAATAATAAAATTATTGTAATATTTTCTTTAGATGAATTACGAGATTCTCATTCCGCATAATAAGATTCATCGTCAACGTCATCAATTCGGTAAGAAAAGCATGGATATTACTGAGAATAAGCAATACAAATTAAGAATCAGTTCACAACAGAGCCCATGCTTAAGTTGATGTCTCTTATGAATTCTACCTGCGTTAGAAGATTCTAACAGGTAATACTGTTAAGAGTGCAGAGTTTCTGTACATCGTTGATGCATTTTAAAATAGCTACGTAGAATATTAAGTAAAGTGGGAGACAAGTAGAGTTGTGCTGAGAAATTTAATTAGACTGGACCTAACATTCAAGTTCACATAACTGCTGTTCTCAATAAATTAACAAAAAGTTATATCTCGTTCAGAAGGACAATCAAAACAGCTATTTAGTGCGAAACATACAACATATGTAGTTTCCAAAACTAAATTGCTTAGTTGATAGACGGACATACTTTTGATACATATAATGCGAAAATAAAACAAATTAGAACAAAATTAAGTACGCTATGATGTTTTTTCTGAAGACTGTATAACTGAAGTATGTCTAACATTCATTTCCTAGCGATTTCATTACGCAATGGTAATACATTCGTTAAAATTAAAGTCATTTTTTAAAAGTCTCGGACGCAAATATTAAGATAATATTTTTATTAAAAATTAAACAAGAATTAACGTTATGCTGCTCCCTTGTTTATATCACGGACCAATCGCGCGCGCATGTGCGTGTGCGTGTGCGCGTGGGCGTATCGGACCATTGTTGTTCACGATATATGTCAGTGATATTACATCTCATGTAAGGCATTGTAACTATCACTTGTATGCTAACGACCTTCAATGCTACATCTCTTCCCGCTTAGATCGAATAAATGACGCTATAGATAAATTGAACAAAGACATTGACTCGATTGTGACATGGACAAAGAAATTCCATCTTAATATCAATCCTGGAAAGACACAAGCAATCATATTAGGACACAAACGGCAAACCGACGCTGTAAAGCACCTCGACATTTCCCCCGTTAAAGTAAGTACAGTGCATATCCCTTTCAGTTCTTCGGTAAAAAATCTTGGCATTCACATGGATAATAATCTCAACTGGGACATGCAAATCACAGAAACCTGCAGAAAAGTATATTCTATTATTCATGTGCTAAAAAGGATAAATTTTCATCTTCCCTCTTGCTTAAAAAAGTTCCTTGTGCAGACCCTTGTATTTCCCCATTTTGACTATGCTGACATTTTACTGACTGACCTTTCCAGCGACAACAAAATGAAACTTCAACGTGCTCATAATTTGTGTGTACGTTTCGTAAGCAATGTTCGTAAATATGATCATATTACCCCATCCCTGGAAGCAATAGGTTGGCTTAAACTAGATAAGAAAAGAAATTTACATTCACTTCTCTTTCTCTTCGAAATCTTGAACTCTTCTATTCCTTCGTACCTGTCGTCTCGCTTCACTTACCTTTCTTCCCACCACAATCTGAACACACGCTCTCGCCATGAAACAATACTAACAATACCATCCCATCGCACCTCCTCATACTCATCCTCTTTCACAATAGCCCTGCCAAGACTCTGGAATTCGTTACCTGCTAGCATCAGGGACTGTCGAAATAAAATTCAATTCAAGCGCAAACTTACTAGGCACTTGGTCAGTAATTGAGACTCGTTCAGACATGGTTTCTTGTAAATAGTTCTTTTAATCTACCACAAAATATCTCAATATCCGGTAATTTCATCACTATAGAATTTTGTTATTGTAGGTTTAATTTGTAATTTAGTAAATACAAAAATATTCTTTGTTCTTAACTTCTATGATAAAATGTCTAGCTTTCATTAATCAGGTATTCTTGTCGTACTTTAATTTTTATTGTAATTGTAATTGTAAATTTAATATTAATTGTAATCTTATTGTTCATGTTATAGTTGTAATCCCCTGGTAGAGGGGCAGAGAAGGCCTGACGGCCTTATCTCTACCAGGTTAAATAAATAAATCTAATCTAATCTAATCTAATCTATGTATGTATGTATGTATGTATATATGTAGCCAAGAGACGAGCCTTATCGGAAGAGGTCGCTACTTAAAATTTCTTGTCATCAATGTGCTTCAACAAAAAACCCACCAATTTTATTACTTTCATGCATAATGCACGAGTCACCCGCAAATAGTTACGGACTTTCGGTCTTACGCAATGATAAGATATTCTCCGTAATTTAGACATAATCGCATAACTTTCGTGTTTTATTATGTTCTCGTCCTATTATTATTATTATTATTATTATTATTATTATTATTATTATTATTATTATTATCATCATCATCATCATCATCATCATCATCATCATTATTAAAAAGCCATATCCCTTAATAAATTCCCATCTCCTGCATTTCATCCCTCGAAGTTGGCAGGTCTGATGTTACATGCCCTCTGAGATTGGAAAGAATGACGTAAGCCGTTTAGTTCAGTATTCGCCGATAAGCCTGAATGCTTGACCACACAGTATGCGCACAGTCTAGTATATACAGTCACGAAGCTTGAGTTGTTGAGGGAACTAGGAACAATAGACTGTGCCGGTACTATTTCGCATTGTCTGTGATAAGGCGATAGTAGCGATCCTAGTGGTTAGCAACTATCTATGGATGCACATTTCTTATGTATTGAGCTTCATGACTGTATATACTAGACCATGGATGGGCAACTCGTGCTCACAAAGTGCTAAAAAACCTTGAAAGAGAGAAAGACAGACGGAGCCAGCCGCATCAGTTACAAGTTTTTTATAGTTTCGCTGCAAAAGTAGTTCACTATCACGGTGCGCTCTGGCGGCTCATGCAAGTGGTCGTGATATGTACTCCATAGTTTGAATTTCAGAATGACGCATGGTACAATAATATATTATAGTAATTTTAGACAGACTGCACCTAAACACACATAACAAAATTATATTGTTCCCTAGCTTTGTAAATTAGTTTAATACTGGAAAAACAAACTGAATACAACAAATATAGCTTCAACACTTATTTATTATTACATATTTGAACATAGCCTAATACAAACTTTACCCCCCTTCTTAATAAAAAATTCTTTCTCTTACAACTCATCACTAAACGGAAATGATCTGGGGATTATATTATTTTTCACTTAAAACGTGCCGTCACTTACTGCAGACGCGAGCAAACTTGGGTCTTGTAAGAACCGCATACATACACTACAGCTAGTACAGAGTCCATTTTACTTGCACTGAGGTTGTGTTGACACTTTGAGTGCACGAGTTGCCCATCCATGTACTAGACTGTGGTATGCGTGTGTGCAGCTAAATTATTCTCCAGAACCGAATATGCACAGACACGATCAGACAAAAATTACACACGTTTAGTGTAAGTAAAAAAATACAGCAATATAAATTAAACTAAAAATTAGCAAAAGAGTATTACAATTACCAGAAGTAATAAGAGATGTCAAGAGGATAAAACACGCTCAAAGGACCTATCTTGATGAAGTTCACGACCATAGAGTTTTAGTCCAAATATACTTGGCCTACACATTTTATTCTGCAGACTCCTGCAAATACAAGACGTTGATATACGTATTAATTAATATATTCTCAATCCAACTCATTATTTCAATAATCTTTAAGACCAGGAATGCACGTACTCCCACATTTCAAAATTTAATTACAGTCTGCGTACGTACATTAATTATTCAGTCTACAAGTTTCCAGGTCATTACATGCGATACTTTTTATATACGTGCCTTCTCATGCACGCATCGCCTTGGAATGTGGGAGGAGAGCACAGGACCTTCGTGTTCGTAAATGAACCATGCGTACAACTATACCAAATCGGACGCGGAATTGCAATTGCTTTCAGCGCATTTCCCCTCGTGATGTAACATGTTACACCATAATTACTACCTCATTTGTCATGCCCTTACGAAAACGAATTATGAATTTCAATGTGAAGTATGGCCCTTGAGGCCGACTCTTCTTGAATACAAAGGAGATGTCCAGCGCCTTTGTTTCGCTGATATGCACACGAAACGTAACAGAAGCACAAACAACAAAATATAAATTCTCAACCCTACACTGTGGCGAAAAAGATATTGTTTTTCACTACAAACGTTACGGATCCAAACTCGATTTATGGCACGGATATGGATTTACCTCTTTCTCTCACAGAGACCGAGTATGTGTCCATTTTCGCCATGTTGACAACATTGTTGCAATGTCCAGTATTGGTTCAAAATCACCACGAGTGAGGACAGACAGATCAAAGGACTCCGACTTCCGATGTTGATGATGACGACGTGTCAAAGGCGGTTTCTTAATCGACTATTTAACGACATCGTATCAATTGCGCGATCTAGCTGGAATTATAGGCTACCTGATATTTTATTTACAGCTGACGAAAACTACGAGTAACAAGACCAGTCAGTTATCCTCTATATCAGGAAAAATGAATCCTCATTTACAATCAAGAAATCTACAATATCTTAGATATATCGGTGTTTGGTTATTAAGATTATACGATAGTCACGTGTAGAGGTCTAACACACAGGGTGTTGCGACTTTTCCTTATGTGGCACATTTATTAAAGGAAGACAGAATATGTATGAAAGAAATGAGATTACGCATAGCTGTAGTACAATAACTGACATTATTCCCTTTCAAAGACACCATTCTTCAAGAAAAAAAAGAAAACAAATATTTCGTTATCGTGAGACGTTGTTACTGAAAGCTATATACTGTTATTGCAATATTTAATTCTGGCTAAGTGAATAATCAAGATTCGCATTCACGTCCAAGTGCAGCCTCAAAGAGCAAGTCCCGTTCGTTAATCTTAAAACAGACCAAGTAGCCGAGATTGAGTTGATGAATTCCCTCATCCTTTTTATACAAGGTGTTCTGGCGACTTCGTTACAAACTTTGGGAAATAATGATTAGTAACAAAAGCAATAAAGTTTGTTAAATTATAGGCTGCGCTTTAGTGTGTCGCTATAAGAATGTCATCTTAATTAACGTTACCTGAATGGTGAATGTAAAGAGGAGGGCGAACTGCTTGGCCACCACGCTACCCTGACTCCGACTTTTTCCTCCAGAATATTATGAACAGACTAATCCATGAAACACCAGTAAACAACGCAGAGAAACTTTTCGCGAGAACCTTACGTATGTCCTTGCGATGATATTGAAAACCTACAACCATCTAACAAGTGCCATACTGAAAGCACAATGTTGTATCGTATGTGCAGCAAGCAGGATAGAAGAACCCCGTTTAAGCCATAATATTTTAATGTTATAAATAATTATGCAGAAACGTGTAATGATAATATAAAATTACAATAATAATAATAATAATAATAATAATAATAATAATAATAATAATAATCCTTGTACGACAAACGATTGTCTTCCGGTCAACTGCTGACGTATCGTTTTTTAAACCCCAATGCATCAACAATTTGTTTAAAGTTGTGCACATCGTAATAAAACACAGTTAAACAACTAACTTGAGTTTCACTACATTACTTAAGTGTAAGATGTATTTCTTTTACCCACATTAAAGCTAAAAATTGCAGGAAACGAATAATGTCATCTTCATGTTTTCCATGGTTAAGCTCCTACATCTATCAGAAAACAGATTTTTGTTCACTGAGAATAACCTCCCGACGTCACAAGAAGCCAAATCGTTTTAAGAGGCAGGCCCATGTATACCTTTCGCTTGTAGAATTTAGTGAAATTCAAAATTTAATTTCTAAGTATCTTGAAATAATTTTTTGCTGAAATTTCTTTTTAGTGATTAGACAATGCTTCTAAATTAATAAACAATTTTTAGAATCTAACAAATTTAACGTTAAAGGTAATTATATTATTAAATTGGGGGGTGGGTGCAATTTTGTGCAGGGAGAATTGGTTTTTCTGATACAATTTTCAATATTTTTAATGCTCTCTTTTCCATTTTATTCATAATGAGTGTGTTAACAAATCCTGCCTTTATCAGTTGGATATATACAGGGCATATCAGAAGTCCGGTAACACTTTCAATATTTTATTACACAAAAACTACTAATGATAGCACTTTCAAACACACGTCAGTTTAAAGTCAAACTCTCAAAGTTATTCAGCCGCTTAATTTTCAGCGACGAAGCGACGAGTGGGAAAATTAACAAGCACAACTGTCGTGTTTGGGATACACAGAAACCTCACAGGATCATTGAACATGAGCGTGATTCACCAAAGGTGAATGTTTTCTGCGCGTTGTCACAACGAAAACTGTACGGACCTTTCTTCTTCATTGAGGCTACTGCGACTGGACATTTATATCTGGACATGTTGGAGCAATGGTTGGTGCCTCAACTTAGACAAGATCTCGATGACGATTTCATCTTTCAGCAAGATGGGGCTCCGCCACATTTCCACAGTGCAGTTCGTGCTTACCTGAATACGGAGATGTCTGATCGTTGGATAGTACGTGCTGGAGTAAGGGACAGATGTTTCATGACATGGCCACCAAGGTCACTCGATATGACTGCATGTGACTTTTGTCTATGGGGACCGTGTGTTTGTACCGCCTTTGCCACGTGATTTACGGGAACTAAAAACCAGAATTCGAGAAGCTGCCGCCACCGTCACAGAGGATATGTTGAAAAGGGTATGGGAAGAGTTTGATTATCGTTTGGACATCTGCCGAGTCACTCGTGGTTGACACATTGAATCTCTGTAAGGTGTAAACAGATCTTTTAGGAGTTTGACTTTAAACTGGCGTGTGTTTGAAAGTGCTATCATTTGTAGTTTTTGTGTAATAAAATATTGAAAGTGTTACCGGACTTTTGATATATATATTGCGAATTCGTTTGCTATGAATTGTAAAATCCAGTATGAAATACACTTGCATGCCAATTTTCATAAATTTATCTAAAAGAATGTGGAAGTTTTCAGGAAAATGGATTTGGAAGATTTAAGCAACAAACTTACCGATGATGAGAAGTTCTGTACATATTTAAATGAACAAGTCAATTGACACAGCCTCAGCACTTTAGGTCATAATTCGAAAAATATTAGAGATATTAAAAAAAATGTTCACCATACTACTGAGGAAAGTCCATTCAAAAGAAAAAAAATTCGACTTCCCTTTAAGAAACAAGCCCAGAAGCCTTGGAAGCTTGAGTGATGTTGAAGACACCGAGGAGCTGATAAGGGGGTAGCACAAAGAGCCCATCTGGGTGGCCTAAAGGCGTGTTGGTTTGTCTCGCCCTCCACGCTCTGATCCAAGTCAGTGAACATTGTAAATTAACTCTGATGTAGATGCACCCACGTATTCGTTGGAACTTGAACTTGGGTCTCTGGCGTGGAAAATAGACAAGAAAGAACGTGTTCTTACGATTTAAGATGCAACATGCGTACTTTAAGATTGCTCGCCTTTAACAGGTTGTAGTAACGTAAGCTATTGACAATGTAATAAAACAAACAAAGTTCCCAGTGCCCAGGTACACGGTACAGTTTGAGGTTGATGAGTGAGGATCTATACATATGTAAATGCGAAGCGCTCGCGGTCAAACTCGACTGATCGTGTACACACTGTGCGCAGCGGAGAGGAAGAAAATAAGACTATTAAAGGCAGCTAATGACGACCTCATGAGGGGATCTGAATTTCCTTGACCTCGGTCAATGTTCGTTTGATAGGCGGTAATTCCCATTCCACATCGCTAACTATTTACAAAACTTGGTTATTACACCCCCTCTCTCATTATGAGAATGCAGTGTGACAGGTGAACACGAGAGATTAGAACATTTCATAGTGACGCAAAAATATCAAGGAAAGCAACACAAATTCCAGACGTGCCTTTCTTCTTACTGGCTTAATTGAGACTGTTAATGAGACAGCTATTCTTTATTGTGTATCCAAGGCAACATTCCGAAAGCATCTCACTTCTGCACTCTATATCCCCTAAAATAAAACGATAACGGTACTTTGGCAACATGGACCAGCCATGTGCGAATGCGAAAATGTGGCTCAAGCGTGTAGCTATGTACACCAATACTATCTGTCATCTGCAAGCCTCGAAATATAGTAAAATCCCTAGTATCTGGCACCCAAATAACCGGCAATACCAAAACAACGGCACTTTTGGCTAGGCAAAAAAAAATCATTCATGCGAAAGGGAAGAGTCGGACGAAGATGTGAGTGGTTTTCGTGGATCGCACACGCCGCAAATTGTATTTACTCTTTACATTGTTCACGCGTGAAAACATAGATAGGAAACTTAGTTATGACCCTGGAGCAGATCGGGTAGCATCCGTAAGCTGTCACTTGGGCCTTGCAAACAATGCGCAGGGACGATATCTTTAAATTTACCACTTGAACTCACCCGTTTCGAGGGAGTGTTGGATGAGTCTAAATAGAAAAGTGTGAAATTCTCTATTCCTACAGCACGTAAAAGTTTCATTCGAGTGATAGATAGATAGTATATATAAACAAGCAGACATTAGAGATATGTTAAAGAGGTTCAAATCATTGAGCGCTACTTCATCGTCTTCATAGTTGCGACGTTGGCTACACTACTCTTCACGTCACATGGCCGCCATTTAAAATTGTCATAATGTTACGAAAACTTTTAGTATTTTTTACGCTGTTATGTATTACTGTAATTATGAACTGATTAATGTGTATTACCGTATTCAGTAATAGAAATAAACATTGTACGTATTTCGAAATTTTATTTTTAAATATCTATATGGAAACTACTAAATTTCAACATGGAAAAAAATATTTGTGCAGTACAGTATGTCTTAACATAACCTATAAACTTATTTTCCAATTATCCGGCAAAATCAGTTATCCGGCACTGGCTTTGTCCCACAGTTGCCGGATACAAGGAATTCTACTGTATATTTTTTAAGCATAACAATACTCTATCCTTTAAGAGAAACAGGCCATTAAAATGTAACGTATTTTGTTTTAATTTTTATGCAGTTAATTAACCATTCTACTTTGAACGTATGTAACGAAAAAAGTGGACAAAACTTCGGGCATGGATTCCTCATATTTATAGAAGAAAATATGGTGCACCAACATGGTTCCTGAAATGCTTGGTTTCTGAGTAAGGCTTGGAAGTACGATTATAGTGCACCCCAGTAAGTTTGATTGCTATAATTATTGTATGTGTTTACATTTCCTTAGAGGAACTGTTCAAAATCCTGCCTGAATACATATGGGGAATCCATAGCTGAAGTTTTGCCCGCTTTTTTCGTTACAACCTGTTTACATTGCATATTCCTCCATTTTAAGTAATTTTACTACTTTTAAATATACGCCTGCGTATGCAATGGTAAGATATAAATTATTTTAAAGGTTAAAGTTCATTTTTAACCTTTGGGCACATTTTTCTCAGGTAGTACATTTTTGACATTTTCCAAAATGATAAATCAGTCCAGTAACAGTAGAAGGATGTACAGTATTACAAAAGCCAATGGCTTTCCCAAAAAAGGTAATGAAATATTTTATATAAACATTTTTTTTTTCTCGAAAAGGAAGCAAAAAAAAAAAAAGCGAATTTGTATTAAACTTTTTGTTTGAATCATCTCAAAGAATAACCACTTGAAATTAATGAGTTACTGACATTACTTAGGTTCACTCTGTAAACAGTATAGGTTTACGAGTTAACACGGGTATTAGTGAGATTCACTGTTGGATCACAGTCTAGTATATACAGTCACGAAGCTCGATACGTAGTAAATATGCATCCATAGATAGTTTCTAACTACTAGGATCGCTACTATCGCCTCATTACAGACAATGCAAAATAGTACCTGCAGAGTCTATTGTTTCTAGTACTCTCAAACTCAAGCTTCGTGACTGTATACCTTATTTTATTTCCAGGAGTGCAGTTCGGTGGCTCCTTTGAACACCCACTTACAGATTTATGACTTCCTACACAAACAACTCTGACAATTCTATCCTGTCCCCTCGTCCCAACATTGCACAGTTGCCACAATCCTGGAGACCATCGAAGTCAGACTGACGGGATTCTTGGAATTCGGAAAAGATGCGACAACTCTGCCTCCACGTGGATTTGAGGGGAGCCTGTCAATTCTTCTCAACGAGGGTTGTGATTGGTTACTGACAGTAGAAGACAAGATTTCCGTCACAGTAAGGAAGACATTTATTAATGACAACCAAGTAGTAGGGGGCAGTAGAAGGTCTGTCGGCAAAGTTCCTTTCTATGAAACTGCACTCCATGAAATAAAATAAGGTATATATACTAGACTGTGATTGGATCGTGGTTACACTTTATGTTCATGGATATTTGAAGGGCTTTTTGTTTATACCCGCGAGATATAGACAAAAGAATAAAGAAAATTTAAAAATAGCATCATGGTTCAGGTAGCCATGAAACCTAACGTGACGAAGGAAAGTTTGACATTGGCATACTCTTAAGTATGTATAAGGAACGGCAATTGTAAATAGCTCCATTCAACCCCGTGTGTTACGTTTTTCGGTCACTTCGTGTCACGTTAAGGGGTTAGGTACAGCTTACAGCAATACATTTTTTTGGAAATATTCAACATTTTTTCCCTCCATTACTATATCTTGTTCAATAACGACAATTGGTATGTGTAAAATACTGTCCTGTTATATGAAAAAAATATATATATTTTACGATAAAAAAAAATATATATATATATTTTTTTTTTTTCCAAAATTCAAAACGGTGGCAGTTCACTGTGCAGTGATGAAGCATTTCCCCCATAACTCATAAACTTGTTAACTTTTTCATGTTCTTTCTATTTTATTTTATTGCTGAAACTCATCTTTCATCTACATTCCTTAATAAATAGTTTTTATTTTGTGTTAGAAGAAAATACTGATATTTAACCTTTTTTTTAAATTAATTTATTTTTTATCAGACCACCTATCAAAGGTAGGGAAGTGATCTTGCATCATATTGTAGATATGACATGCATAAATACACAAAACAAAACAAAAAATTCATCACAGAATGTTGGCTAATGTTTTAGTTATGTGAGAGAAGCTTCATCACTGCAAAGTGAAATGAATTTTGAAGAAAAAAAAAAGGAATTCTTTTAATCGTAAAAATACTTTTTCCATATAGCAGAAGGACAGTGTTTTATACATACTAATTTTCATTATTGTACAAGATACAGTAATGGAGGAAAAAAATGTTGAATATTTCCAAAATTTTACTACTGTAAGCTGTACCTAATCCCTTAAGTTAAGTGCATCGTAGTCTGGGCTTAAAACAAAAATTTACTTTGATTACTTGTTATAAATTAAAGAAACATACATCATATTGAAACACTTACGACTAACATCACCTTTCCTGACATCATGTACCCACACTATAATTTGAAATGAGTATTGTGATTAATATCTTAGTGATTAAGTCTATATTGTAAAGTACAACATATATGAACACTTACCCAACTCTGTAGTCCACGACGGAGGGGGGTGGATTCCATACAACACTGTGGCACAACAGCCAATCGCACCAGACCTGACACAAATACTTCATTAGCATCATCACTATGAAGGGTGCAACATACAACTGTATTGCATAACGAAGGGATTCAAATGATGGTAGTTCAGACAAGAGGAGTAATGATACTGGTTTCTTAATTACACAAAACTATCCATGCACAGTCGACAACATATCTCACATGTGTTCAGAATCATCATTATCACGATCACCTACGTTCAAAAGTTCAGCTACTTGTCCGTTCCGTCTTATACTTAAAGCACTTCGAACGAACGAAGATTTTTAAAAAAGAAAAGGACTCTCTGGTCACGTTGTCAACACGAGAAAAGGTCACTTTTAAAGAGGGTCACAACAAGACCAGAGAAGAAATTAATTTCCGGAAATCGAACCACAACATGCTACTTGCGTTTGTTCAATATTAATTTCTTCCACGAGCGACAGTAGTACAGACGAAACAACTCAATCCTTACTCCAGTTATCAATCATTAACAGTAAATTATTATTATTAGTATTATTATTATTATTATTATTATTATTATTATATAGCGAACTGTGTGTGAAGTTACTGATAAAAAATGAGTAAATTTTCAAAAAAAAAATCTTTAAAACACTTTGTGATATGTGTGGAATACATTGCATAACACTTTGTGGGTATTTGTGCCCTTATCGGATGTTGAGACACCATTTTTAAAGTTCCAGCGCTCTGGGTTTTTTAATCACACGCCTCTTTGATTGCTGTTTCCGATAACTTCATTTTTTGCTACACTGCCAGAAAAAATGGATATAATTTCTGAATTATTAAAGATACATGCATAAATTTAGAACACACATTCTCTACTGTTAGGAAACGTTTGTCTGTAATAGAATGTAATTGGTTCCAATATAAAAATATGTCTGTCTACCAAAAAAATAAATAAAAAGTGTTATTAAATTTTAATTGTTTATTTCACAAATGTAGTGACTAATATCAAAATTCTGTTACAGACAGTTTGCACAGCATGCTTTTACAAGTACAATGTAAAAAACTGTTTGAATTTATCTTTAAAAATGGCTTAGATATATCGGTTTTAGTAAAATCCTGCATTGGGTACATATATTTTTTTTTTCAAATCTGGGCCCTCAAATAATTTTTTCAAAATATTTATATTTGGTCCAGTTGCTATAGCCATGAGCTCTCTACATACAAAATATTAATATTTTACACCAAACAGGAAAAAAAAGTTAAAAAAAAATACCGTCCTCTCCCCTTAAAAGTTGTAGAAAAAAGTAAATTTCATCCACCACCTCCATTAAAATATGTGATGTGGCCAGCATATTTTAATTTTACGAGAACGAGATCGCTCTGTAAATTTTACCTGGAATCCACTCATTCAGAAACTGGAATCTCATAAATTTATTTCCATCCTCAAAGACGCTATCGCCCTTGATGGGTTTTGTACTGCCTCAATTACGAAACTCTTGTTCTGGATCAAATGCCACACACTCACACGAGGGAAGGTGGGGTCTGTGTTGTAAATAGAGTCGATTATAATTTCTAGTGGGTAAATATGGATCGAACTGTGTGCAAGATGGGTTCACAGTCTCACGCCTGTCCTTCAATGTCAACGCATGCCTGACAAGGCAGTTCAGCCAGGTAAACGCACTCAGAACCCGTCTCTCATTGCAAGTCGTCTCCAATCGTCACGACTTCGTCTACAAGACAGGGAGGATGGAGTTCCATACAATTGCGGTCTAATCGTTACGCTGTACCTAAACCAACAGACAGGCAATCAGCTTATACTGATACAGCCACTATTAAAAAAGATTAAACGCTTATGCGACAACACTGCAGCAGTACAGTCGAACTTCGATATCTCGAAGTACTTTCGGAAATAAATAATGCTTTCATTTATCGAACATTCGAGATGTAGAGAGTACACAAAAAGAAAAAAAAAAAGTTTAAATTATCATTACCACATAAACACAGTATGCCTAATGGCGAAATCGAGACACGGGATGCGGTGTTGTATTCCCCCTTGACATACTTCGGACACGATAACAGCACAATGGGAATCCCGAACACAACATGATTTTCGAGAAAAAAATACCAAACCTCTATTCCGCCAACATTCTCGCCGCCATAACTCCGCCGTATGTATAGTGAGAACAAAGCTGATAAGTGCGTAAAGCTCCTCGAACTCTATCTGTAGTGCAAAGGACAACCCTCTGCCCCCAGGCATATGGACGGTAGAGGCCGGCAAATTTTCAAAAAATGATCATTTTCACTTCCCAAAACAAACTTTTCTCTACACAAGGTGAACGAAGCGTCTCAGAGACCCGCCCTTTTCACTGTAGCATTCCTGCATGTTTACTATTAAACACCAATAAAATCGAGCAAACCCGTTTCAGATTTTTCCAAACTTGTTTCCGACTACTTAAAAGGTTTCAGTCTCTAATATCAGGAAACAATGGCAATATCGAGCAAGGCGTTGCGGTGTTGTATTCACCCTTGAGATACTTCGGACACGATAGCATCAAAATGGGAATCCCGAACACTAGCTGATTTTCGAGAAAAAAATACCAAACCTCTATTCCGCCAACTTTCTCGCCGCCATAACTCCGCCTTATGTATAGTGAGAACAAAGCTGATAAGTGCGTAAAACTCCTCGAACTCTATCTGTAGTGCAAAGGACAACCCTCTGCCCCCAGGCATATGGACGGTAGAGGCCGGCAAATTTTCAAAAAATGATCATTTTCACTTTCCAAAACAAACTTTTCTCTACACAAGGTGAACGAAGCGTCTCAGAGACCCGCCCTTTTCACTGTAGCATTCCTGCATGTTTACTATTAAACACCAATAAAATCGAGCAAACCCGTTTCAGATTTTTCTAAACTTGTTTCCGACTACTTAAAAGGTTTCAGTCTCTAATATCAGGAAACAATGGCAATATCGAGCAAGGCGTTGCGGTGTTGTATTCACCCTTGAGATACTTCGGACACGATAGCATCAAAATGGGAATCCCGAACACTAGCTGATTTTCGAGAAAAAAATACCTCTATTCTGCCAACATTCTCGCCGCCATAACTCCGCCGTACGTATAGTGAGAACAAAGATGATAAGTGCGACGAATATAGAGATCCTCGAACTCTATCTGTAGTGCAAAGGACAACTCTCTGCACCCAGGCATATGAACGGTAGAGGCCGGAAATTAAAAAAAAATGGTAATTTTAAATTTCCAAAACAGACTTTTCTCTACACAAGGGGAAGCAAGCGTCTCAGAGACTCGCCCTTTTCACTGTAGCAATCCTGCATGTTTACTGGTAGGCCTAATCACCAATAAAATCGAGCAAATTCGTTGCACTTTTTTCTAAACTTGTTTCTGACTACCTAAAAGGTTTCAGTCTCTAATCTCTGGAAATAGCCTACCTACTATAATTGATTGCTATGTCCTAATACTACAAGTTCCTTTCCCCCTCTATTGCGTACATCACTGACATAGTTCAGTAATTAAATTTTAGATGTAATGCAACAATTATAGATCTTCCTCTGACACATCGTGAAATGAGATGTACTGCCTAATAATAGATGTATCAGCCAAAATCTCAATCAGAGATACACGAGAGCATTATACACCACAAAGCTCACAGAACCTGTTCAAGGTCAAATTCCAGAGTCCGTTAGTGATAAGATGTCAGCCGACTGAGATGTAGCAGGGGGACTCGTAATATGTTAAATTACATGCTTCCATCATCATCATCATCTACTGCATGTATTAGGCTATAATAGACTGTTCCGGTAACAAGATCAGGCGTCCTTGTCTTCGTTAACTCTTCGGTTTGTAATCCAATATCTATTTTGGAAATCTTGTTATTGTCATTTTTTGTAAATGTACAAACCATTTCTGGCGGCCGGGTAGCTCAGTTGGTAGAGCAGCTGGCTACGGACTGGAAGGTCGGGGGTTCGATCCCAGGTGGTGACAGGATTTTTTCTCGTTGCCAAACTTTCAGAACGGCCCCAAGGTTCACCCAGCCTTCTATAAAATTGAGTACCGGGTCTTTCCCGGGGGTAAAAGGCGGTCAGAGCGTGGTGCCGACCACACCACCTCATTCTAGAGCCGAGGTCATGGAAAGCATGGGGCCCTACCCCCATGCCCCCCAAGTGCCTTCATGGCATGTTACGGGGATACCTTTACCTTTTTACCTTTTTACAAACCATTTCTGTCGATACTTCTAAATTAATTCGTTTATTCCTTTTATTCGTAGTTCTTCCCTTATATCTTCGTTTCGTTTGTGGTCATTAGTCTGTAACCGGCTACCGATCTCAAAAATCGCAACTTCGTCGCCTCTAGCCTCTTTCTCTGTCTTTGATCAATGTTCAGCATTCTGAACCATAATTTAGAACAGGCATAGTCACCATTTTATAAAACTTCAACATTGTTTCTTTGTGGCATTTCCACATTAAAGTGAATTTCATAGTACCGCAGAACTGTTTAAATATACCTTTTTTTTTTATTTTTTTTTTTTTTTACATCTGAGTCTCTTTCACCCAAACTACAGCCTAGACAACTGAAGTTATTTACTTTTTCTATCGTTTTATCTTCTATCATAATGTTATTTGTAACTGGTGTTTTTCCACACAATTCCGTAACTTTCGTTTTATCTTTGGTCCTTGATTTGGTTAAAGTTCTAATGACCGTCCGTCTATTTCAATTTCGCAACTTATAAGCAGCTAAATGCCTCACAGTGGTTGGGTTGCCAGTACAACGCAACAACCCCCAACCTGGACGACTACATAGAATTTGATTTTCGGAATACCTTCCCCTAGAGTAGTTTTCTTCACCTTGAATAGCGAGTCTCCTCTGCCCGGGCAAAGCCTAATGCAGGGATACAGAACTGGCGAGAGAGGGGTGGAAAGCATGGGGAACGCGTTGGTTCCCCATCCACAGTCCACCGGCGTTGAATGACGTATCTGTGGCCCGTACGCAATCGCAATCACATAAGACAGACACTGAATACAAATCCCCTCCCCTACCAAATCAATGACGCGGGGGTGGAAGGAAGGGATGAGTGACGTATTCCGATGAGTGACGTATTCCGATGAGTGATGTAACGTTACAATTGGTGCCCAGTTCTGCAAGCCTGGCCTAATGTATAATATAGCACTTCCGCTTTCTCATCCGTTGGGAATCCAGTTCTTCCGTCTTCAAAGTCATTGGACATCATCTTTACAGAAGACAGCGGCCCAATTTGGAAACAGAAGCAGCTTTCAGTGTTTCAGGCTATACTTAATTTTTCCTCGTCTCTTACCAACCGGAAAGAGCAATTGTTTGATCAAATGAGTAATAAAAACTGTAAAATAAGCATACTGTATAAAACTTCTGATATTTCAAACTTTTGGCAGCGCAAAACATTTCTCCGGACTTTCGGAACTGTCTACGTACAGGCTCTGTACTCTTCAATACCGTATCCGCCGTATCGCCTACAGCTGGCAGGGTCGCCTACATTGTTGGGCTACACGCCCATGAAGATGGGACATGGAAGCATGTTTTAACAACGGAAGAAAGAGGAATTCTACTGAAGAGATGGAGGGACATGTTTGATTAGATCAGAGACTGGAACGTACCAACAGGCCTACATATTGTGAATGATGGTGACAATGATGAACTCAATAATACACAGAGCAAGTATGTTAATAAAAAGTACAGAATAACACAAACTACCAAGCCTCTGTTTGAATTTCGTTAACGTGGTGTATAAAGAACAAGTTGCATTATGTTATTATAAAACAGTTAAAGTTACCTTGACTGCAGGCAGAAGAACTTGCATATCTTCGCTAACAATGAGACGCGACGATTGCGAATCTGTAGGATGCTCCAGCTGTTCCCTGAGGAGAGAAACGCATTTCTCTAAAATTAAATTGAACATCTGTAGAGACACGATGAGGGCACTTTCTTGAACTGCAGACCGATATCCCGGTTCCAAATGGGCAGCATCTGAAACAAAAAAAGAACGACGGTCAACATTTGTAACCTTGAAGCCTAATTATTTCGGTTCTAACGTAATAATTTTTATGCTCCTCAATCTTTGCATATAGATACTGGCGAAAAGAGTAATATATTTGTACACTGGTCAAATAATATAACCGTTTAATCCTGCTATATCAGTCATCTTCAAGAATTCTTTGTCAAAGGTAAAGTGTAAATATCCATAAACTGATCTCCCAATGTGTTACCATCACAAGCGTTGTATACATTTGGAAAGGCATTATGCGTCGCATTTAAGTCACTCGTTGTTCTGTCTCTAAAACGGCATGTGTACTTACTATTTTCATTATGTGATTCCTAAGACCTCTTTATGCCTCAAAGATTTCGCCTGAAGACGCTTTCGATTTGAGACATGTTTCTGCGTCTATAATTCACAATCAAATATTCATGGAAATATCGTTGTATCGTATTCGTCTTACACAATGCGTAAGAAAAAGGAAGAACAATTTTAGAACCACATTTGTAGGAATCATAATTTTGTATCTGGAATATTTATGCTGTGCGGTAAAAAGGACGTCAGAAATGAATAGTTTTGAGTTACTACCTTCAGATGATTACAAAAAATGTATTTCTTCAGATGGTATATTGTAAAGGGCATAATATGTCTATCCTCCATAATGATGTAGAGCAGCAGTCATTAACACAGTGCAACCTCGGGCTAGCGTCTCTTACCCGCGGATAACAGACTGCACTATGGCTACTGGTGGGTATGCTCTTTCCCTCTTCCTGCTGCACGAAGGAGCATATTACGAAGTACTGCTTACCCGTTACCCATTTCAGCGAGTGCTGACGACCACTGATGTAAAGCATCAAATTTTCTGTCCATCATAAAGATATTGGTCCTCAGTTCAAACTTTGCTTTTTCTCTACTGAAAACTTGCATTCTATGAATTATGCCTTCTTACTGCGCACCGTATAATGTCGTTATTTTTGAGCGAATTACTAACATTTCAAGTTAATCTTTTTCAGACAATTTCACTTTTAAATACTGAATATAAGCACAGTTCTAACGTAGAACTATGTCTTTCTTCGCGGCATCTTGGAAACTGACAGTCACACAAAAATGCAATCCACTCTCCCCGCTACACCAGAAATATAAGGAGAACAAGGGGAAGACATTGACAAAAAGGGAAACAAAGAGAGAACAAAAGAAATACATGGAGAAAAATATAATAAGCCTACAGGGAGAACAAGGAGAATACAAAGAGAACACGTAGTTCTAAGTAAAAATGTGCAGCATAGTACGGCTATGCACCTGTCGATTTTTGTTCAAATAGTTGTTAAGCAAAAGCTGTACACATACGAGTAGACGGAATAAAATAATTTCTAAGCCCCGCAATACTTTCAATATACTGTGTACGGTGAAAAAGTAAGAATGATCTACTGAGTTCGCATTTTCTTAAGCATGCGATTTTCTAATGGCGAGCATCACGCTACTAAATCACACGGCATGAAAACAGTGAATCATGAACCAACTCATGCAAGGAAAAGCAACCGGTGTATAAGTTCATAACGCAATGAGGATCATTCAGGTTGTCATAATTGAGCGTCGAACAGCGAAAATTATTTTCCGAGCAAAATGAACGTGTCATGCAAATTACTGTTTCTGGCCATTTAGTCTTATTTACTCATTTATATGCAGACAGGATTGAGTATATGATTATACAAAGATTAACAAGCCCATAGCTATTCGGGAAGGAAACTACATGAAGAAAAATGTTCGTAAGTGCTTATATTTAAATTTATGTATATCTGGTTTAACAAAGATTTCAGATCATATGTAGTCTCACCTAGTACTCGTGTCTTTTACCATAATACTTACGTTGAAAGAAGTTTAAAATATTGCGCTAAACATGTGAATTTTCTGTATACTGTACAGTATACGGTTATTCAAAAGTAAGTTACATTCTAAATTGCCACAAATTGCTTAATTTGATTGCAAATTACTTAATTTGAGTGTACTAAAAAAATTTTTCTTCTTAAAGCTTGTTTGTCGTTTGCTTGCAGCAATATTCTTTTAGTTTTCGTTACCATGACAGGCCATAGATTTGTTGAACATTCAACAATTGGGCAGGCAATAATGAGCCCAGATCTTATTAGACTAGTATACTGTCCTGATGACACAATCTGAATATAGTTTCGAAACGCTGGGAATTTTAAATTTCAGCACATGGTGTAATAAATAAACGTCTTCTGAACTCAATCACTGTCAAAGTCTAACACTGAATTTTACTAATATTCGTTAATTTCTACACTGCTTAAAATCCTTTTGATTTTTCAAGTTCGTATGGTTCTCCTTCAATGTTAAGGCTGGTCCACAATAAACCTGGAACGGAAACAACGAGAATGAGAACGGAAATACTGTTAAAATACATGTATTTAAATATGAGCATTCACAATTAACGAGAAGCTTACCGGAGCCCGAGAACGGAAATTAAATTGTGAATGCTCACATTTAAAAACGCTTATTTTAACAATATTTCCGTTCTCGATCTCGTTCTAGTTTCAGTTCCCCGTTTATTGTGGACCAGCCCTTACTATGAATGGATAAAAAGTATATTAATGGATATAAATAACATTCAACAAATATTTACTTAAGAAATGAACCGTGCATTGTAAAGAGTTGCCGTATATGTTTCGCAATTATATATAAATCATACATTTTCTCAATCCCTGGTGAGTGTGTTCACAAGATAGGCCTATCTATCAGAGTTTATATTTGCAGACATCTAAAATAAAGTGTTTAAAAGTCATTCTCCGATTGCAGTAGAAGTGAGATGTGTAATTTAACGACAGATTACAGATATTTCAAATGATTTACTGACTATTTCTACCAATAATAAAGAGGACGTTGCTGCTTCAAGAACAATATGATGGGGATACCGTTTGAAGTCAATTAAAATAAGTTCACTATTTCACGAATATGAAGGGTGTAAGGAGAAAAGGGTTCACTGCACTTTTTTCTTTTTCATAAATTACGATATTAACATCATCTGTATCTTAAGATGAGCACTTTCACTTTCACCGAAAAATATGCATTTAAAATTTTTCCATGTCGTAATATGATTATAGAGAGACATTTTTATGATGTGAGGCGAGAAAACAGCGGGGATTACTGGCGGCCCGCTCCCTGCGCTATCTGCGATGCACGGGCTGTTACGGGTGCAGCGTAGTAAACCCAGTCGCCATATGACATTCGCTATAGTCACAAGTCGTGTTAGAAAAGCTTGACTCTTCAAATGTACAAAGTTAGTGTATAAAGTTTAGTGATTGTTGTGTATTTAGGTAATGCCTACCAACAAATTCTCATTGCGTGAACGCATGTACTGTATATGTGCAATACGTACATAAAAGGCGTGCAAAAATAAGACGTAAATTTCGAATAAAGTTTCTAAACAGACCTGTACCTTCTATCGAAATAATTAGAAGATTCGCTAAAAGATTTAAACAAACAGGCTCAGTGAACAATTGATAGATGAACAAAAGACTATATACCAGACGAAATCGAGGCTATCAAAGATGTGGAACTTCAGAGTGTTGTTCATTCGTTTATCAAAAGATGTCAGTTGTGTGTGGCGGCAAATTGGGGCCATTTTCAGCAACGACTGTCAGCATGGTAAGTCCAAATTATTGAATATTTATTGTTAGTACTGTTATAATATATAGTAGACGTGTCGGAGAAATGGTTACGCGCTCGCCGGAAACCACGCTAGCAGTGGGCCACGAGTCACCCATCGTTTTCTCGCATCACGTCATAATATGTCTCTGTAGCATTTCCTCACTTTAAAAAGGCATCCTGTAAGATTTAAAACTTGACGAGTCCCTGTTTCCTCGGCAACCTTCAATGCGCTTGAACTGTATATACTTGACTTTTAAAAAGTCACAGCAATCCCAAAATGTGACGTTTCTTTTGAATAACTTTACACATTTTGTTAAACCAGGGCTGGGCAGCAAGAGCGGATTCTACTCTCTCACGGGGAGCCATATGATTTCTCTTCATCCCCTTTCTTCCCCGCCGAACACCGCGCAGCGTTGATTCAGTGACGGATGAATATTAAGCGTCCCCGTTTAGAGACTGGTTCCGCTCCCGATGCCCAGTCCTGCATTAAACGGAGCATGTAGCTGTAGAAATTCCTGCAGTTTGGGAAGGTATTCGATTGAATTTGTAAGACCTTTCTTTGAAATCGAAAATGAGATTAAATTATTTTATCGACAATGTTATTCATCACAATATGATACGCCAGTAGCTAAAAGCACTGCACTTCATAGCACAGTACAAACATAAATATAGTCGTTCTGACGGGCAGCTCAACACTGAATGTAACTCGTACCGAGTGCGAGATCATAGCTTTCATTATAGCTGGTAATGAAAAGATGTTTCTTGCTATCATTTTTCTGTATTTCTACATAAACAAATTTTCTTTTAAGGGTTAGGTACAGCTTAAAGGAGTAAAATTTTGGAAACATTCAACATTTTTGTTCCCCATTACCGTATCTTGTACAATAATGAAAATTGGTATGTGTAAAACACTGTCCTTCTGCTATACGATAAAAATATTTTTTTCAAAATTCAAAATTCACTGTACAGTGATGAAGCGTTTCCTTCATAACTCAAAATGTATCCAACATTCTGTGATGAAATTTTTTGCGTGTATTTATGCATGTCACAGCTACAACGTGATGCAAAATCACTTCTCTACCTTTGATAAATTGTCTGATAAAAAATAAATTCATTTTAAAACATGGTCAAATATCAGTATATTCTTTTAACACAAAATAAAAAGATATTATTTATTAAGGAATGTAGTTGAAAGAGCAACACGATATTGTAAACATGAGTTTCAGAAATAAAATAAAAGAAAGAGAACATAAAAAAGCTAACAAGTTTATGAGTCATGAGGGAAACGCTTCATCACTGCACAGCGAACTGTCACAGTTTCGAATTTAAAAAAAAAAAAATATATATATATATATATATAAATAACTTTTTTTTAAATCGTAAAAATATTTTTTTCATATAGGAGAAGGACAGTGTTTTACACATACCAATTTTCATTATTGTACAAGATACAGTAATGGAGGAAAAAAATGTTGAATATTTCCAAAAAATTTACTGTTGTAAGCTGTACCTAACCCCTTAAAGTAATGGTTGTATTTCGTTCATATTCAATATGTCACTTCATCCAGATTAATAAAATGTCACAACCTTCATGTTTCGAAAAATAACGGTAAATTATTTCAAATTTCTAAACCCAAAAAAAAAAAAAAAAAAACAAAAAACAAAATACCATGCTGAATCAAACTATTGTGCACACAGTAACTAACCGCTTTTGTTCCTACATTTTATACAACAATATCGCATAAAATATAACACGGAATATGTTTCCAAATTGTTCAGATCCGAGTAGACCTACTGAGCTTTAAGTTACACATAAAATGGAGAACATCTGCAAATAGTTTTCAAGCACAAGAAAATAATATAATAATTATTTATGCATAAATTAAATAAAAATAGGCCTAACCTTTCTGAAATAAAATGAAGATTAATAATGTACTTTAGAACAAATAGGAGCTCAGCCAGATAATTTATTTAAAATTACATATCAAATTGCGAACATCATACCGGGAGAATGAAGAATAAAACCTGCAAAACTATTTTCAAGGAAGATTTCAGAGTAGCAGATAAGTTTACAATGATCCAAAAACGGATTGGAATTGAGACTATGATCTAAGCCGATGATAATGATAATGACGTTGGTGGTGGTGGTGACGATGATATGTGGCATGCATTCTGCATGTCGTCTTTAGTAAATTCTTTGTGTTCATCAACTATCCAGGTTCTGTAAAAGTCGCCCTACTTCATTGTAACATTGTAACTAGCTTATCACGTGTTACTCTCACAAGTTTACAGAATTCCTTTGAATTAATTTCCGTAAAGTGACACTTTAATGTGCATATGAGAAAATATGTAGTACTATTTAAATAACACTTCATCACAATTCACACGCTTTCCTATTTCTAGAAGTAGTATTATTATTTACCCATCAATTTTCAGTAGCGGCATATGGATTAAGCTGTCTTCGTTTAAATCCTGTGTTAATGATCCAGAACTTTGCATATAATCTAGGCGGTAAATGTCCGTGGTGCTATTATAAACACATTAACAGTGGTGGCTAAAGATGAAACGCTCTAAAATCTGATAGCCGTGGGACCGGTCTTAATAGGAACAAAACGCCAAAGACATGTAATTTGCAGTAATTTTACGCATTATCAGTAGCAATTGAAAAGGGTAGCCATTATATTAACAGAATACAAAATCTAATTCGCCATTTATTCCTTGCAAGACGAGTTATCGCATGCGAAACGAGCAGGCAATTCTGTCGTTATTACTACAATCCAAAATTGATGGGTAATGCATGACTTCAAAATTAAATGTTTTATGATGATTAAGAATCACGTCAGAGGTGGAAATAAAGACACAAGATATAATCGGCAGACCGACATATAGACTACTCAGCGCTTATGTTGGATGGAGGTAGCGGTATCCCGCCTTGGACACGGATGTCAATGTGATAGCATGTGTTATCTCAGGAGACCCAGCGTCATGCTGTCTGTGTCCATCTAAAAATATGGTAGGTTTACAAAAAGTGCTAAGGAGTAAATAAAACAACACCTCAACCAGGTAACTTGCCCCGACCGGGAATCGAACCCGGTCCACCTGGTTTCGAACTACAGTAGAACCCCGATTATCCGTCACCCTATTAACCGATTGGTGGATTAACAGTCTGTCTTTCTCTAGCATTTTTCTGCTGCAGAAATACATGAAGTACTCTACATTGTAATAGCACATTATTTTTTTCTAGAGAGTGTTATTACAAGTCTTTTTCCATACACAGTATGGTGTACTATTAGAATTGTCGTACTGTATAACTTCTATATGAAATGTTTCCTACGGATGTCAAAATGAATCTCATTGTGCTAAGAATCGAAAAAAAAAAAGTGTAAATACACTCAGGGACAAAAAAAACCGGACACTTTAATATTTGCTGGTATTTTGCAAAACATTATCTTCTCATACAATATTATGGTAGCCATCTGTTGTTATGGAGACGTGTATACATTGTTGATTGTTTTTTGTTTTATAAACAAGCCATTACAACCAAATATTCCAATTTTGCTTTCGGAGTCTCAGCTATAACAATTTTGTCTCAACCATTTTGTGCTTCATTATCGTTATCATTCGTTATTTCTTTATTTTTACATTTTCTGAGTTTAAGTGGGGTTGTAACATTTGACTTAAAACAAGATGCGACCTGAAGATGTGGCTCGAGCTGTAGTCCTTTACGATGATGGACGCAGTGTACGTTACATTGCAAATGTTATGAATATGGCTAGAAGCACAACCCATGATGCCATAAAACGGTATAGAGAGACCCTAGAATATACCAGAAGACCAGGTTCGGGTCGTCCAAGAGTTACAAATCCAAATGAAGACAGGTATATGGTGTTGAGAGTTCTTAGGGAGCGCAACCTGCCAGCTACTAGTGTAGCCCAGCAATTTGTTAACATGCATGGACGCCCAATTTCGGCCAAAACAGTTAGAAGGAGGTTGAAAGCAAGTGGACTGATATCAAGTAGACCTGCAACTGGTCCCAGACTTCTCAGGATGCATCGAGTTGAAGGACTGCGTTTTGCAAATGATCACAGGGATTGGAGAAATGGACAGTGGAGCTGTGTTTTGTTCACCGATGAGTCCCGTTTCAATCTGTGCTCACCTGATGGACGTGAAAGAGTTTGGAGAAGGAGGGGAGTTTGGAGAAGGAGGGGAGTGTTGCATTTCCGAAAATGTGCCGTATGGAGGTGGTGGAGTGATGGTTTGGGCAGGAGTGTGTACGGATGCTCGTACAGAGTTGGTTTTTGTTGAAAATGGAAGACTAACAGCTGATAGGTATATAAATGAATGTTTGGCTGATCATATTGTGCCATTTGGCCAATTTGTAGGCGACAATTTTGTTTTAATGCATGACAATGCACGGCCGCATATTGCCCATGCGGTCGGAGATTATGTCCAAGAAGTGGGAATCCATGTTCCTTCATGGCCAGCAAGGAGTCCAGACATGAACCCAATTGAACACGTGTGGGACATGCTGGGACGGCGTGTTAAGAATAGACGACCGAGACCAGAATCGTTACAAGAGTTGAGGCGAGCACTTGGCGAAGAATGGGAACTTAATCCTCAAGAAGACATTGCTAACCAAATTGAGAGCATGCCAAGACGTATGGATGCAGTTATTCAAGCCAGAGGGGTAATACCCGTTACTAAAAAGAGTTTTTAATGTTTAAGGCACCATAAAATGAAAAAACAGTTAGACCAAACGATGCCATAGTTATACACACTTTGTAATTTTTTGTAAATTTTCTCATCAGAGATTTTTTTTTTTTTCAAATGTTATCGTATAAGGTGCTAAATGGAACATTATTTTGTTTAAATGGGTTTTGTTTCATTTTGAAATAATTGGCAATAAAATACAAGCAAATATAGAAGTGTCCGGTTTTTTTTGTCCCTGAGTGTATTTGAGTGGTTTGGGGAAAGAGAAACCGTGGCTCATCTCGCAACAGAATACGAGATTTGAGTGTATAAACAACAACACAAGACCTCCACTACCCATATCTTTCCACAGACTGCGATTACAAGGAGTTTCCTTGGCCCTTAAAAACCCGTCGTTGACAACCAGACTTATGAACTTCTGATCCATTATCTAGCATGTTAAACATAACACCACGAAGGGAATTGCGAAAGTGTAAATATTATTAACTAAATTTACGCAAATATTTTATGGTACGGATTATCCGATTTTTTCGATTAACCGTTCAGCCCACCCCCTTCATTACCACGGATAATAGAGGTTCTACTGTATATTTTTAAAAACTCGAATTACTGACAATTTTTTAACACTGCCTTGTATAGGAATATCAAAGGATAGCGTGAGAAGTTCGAATTGTTCACGATTTCGAATTAAAACGTTCCAATTTAGACACGTTTGTAATACATAAGGCTTAATTACAGCAGTTCTCCGCTTATGAACAAATAAACCATGTTCATTTACACGAATATTTTGAAATGATTAATTAAATTTATTTTCAGTTATGCTACGAGTTCTATATTTGTGTGTTTAGCATTTACCTACACAATGAGTGCAAATCCAAGTACAAGGTATTCACAGTGTGATTCTTCACCAAAACAAAAAAAGTAGAAAATACCATACAATTTAGTGTGACATGTAGTTTTCAAGATACAAGTCATAGTCAAATTGAGTTATCAGTAACAAATTTTTCAAAGATATTTCCGTCACAACATTTTTTTTTTTTACTTTCCCATTATATGAAAAACGAAGAAAGAATACAATGACAATGAAACAAATGAACTTTCAAAAATTTCACGTAAATATAATAATTCTTTATGCAATAAACAAAATTATTTTTGGCATGTCGTGTATTGTCTCTTCACCTAGATGCGTACACCGATTTGCCGTAAATTATTACATAAATTTTGCTCACATTCAGTATCTGACTAAATATATCCAAGCATGATGTATGTAAATATAACCGTTTTAAATAAAATAGAATTACAATATGAAGAGTTCGCGGGAAAAACGATGAATGTCACAGTTTTCTTAAGGTTGATGTCATTATCTAATTCAATGGATCACTACGAAATTTAATGTTTTTCTTATGAAAAATGGTAAAAAGGAGAATTATCACCACGAATACAGTAACCCTTTCCTTTATAGAAACAGCACTACATCTTGCAGTTACAGACTCAATTAGATCGTTATCTAATCCTTAACAGAAATGTGACATTCATCGTTTTTCCCGCGAACTCTTCATATGTGGAAAAATACGCTAAACGATGGTTTATCAGAAGTCCGCTGTAACGATCAGAAATGGATTAATACAGACCTGTCACCAAGAACAATAGTAAAATCAATTATTTACAGAATTGTGTCTGCAAATGAAAACTTCAGAGAAAATCTTTAAGCCTTTATTAAAGACATGTAGGTATGCTACGCGAATTAATTTTAAAAACTAATGTAACCTTTATCGTTAGGGAACAGAGGAATAAATGGCACAGAGAAGGTCCAAATGAAAAGATCCAAATATGTAAAAGTCTACTATACTATAAAGTCTACACAGGTATTAGTACAGGAAATATTTAGTCCATGATTAAAAAATCCAGTACATACAGATGTCCAAAGTTGAAATGTTTAGTAGACAAAAAGGTCCAAAGTGTAAGAACTCCAGAAATATAGTGAGGTCCAATGTTTAATATATTTAAAGAAAAAGTACAGGGAAGAATATTTCCAAGGTGATACAATCAAATCGATGAACTCAAGAATATATATACATTTTTTAATAAAAAGCCGCCCTAAATAAGGGTTCGAATAGATCGGCCTACTAATCAATTCATAAAGAATAATCATGAAAACCAATTGTGTGACAATTTGAAAGGAAAAAGAAAACATTAATATAAATGATATGAAAACATAGGAAATCATTTACAATAAAAGTTTGTTGGGTACAAATGATTACTAATTATAGCTAATATTATTTAATATGTTTCATGAGAATGCATTGTTTTTGTTGATATGGTAATGTTAAATCTGTTTTAAATTCCGTTGAAATAGTCACTTTTTTTTACGAAATTCAATAGCTGAAATTAAATACACACAGAAGTACAGAAGAATATGCTCATGCTTCTATTCAGAGACAACCTATACCACTACCATTCAGGAAATACAACTGGAACTATAAATATTGGCGTCGTTATGACAGGTGTAGTAACGCTCGATGCGTAACGAATGCTGGAGAGCATTGTAATTAAGAATTATGCGACAGGGAATAACATCCACCAAATTATCGAGGTGCATGTGCGCCGAGTGCTGAACACAATCTTGCCTGGAATCTTTCCAACATGACTTCTTTGAAAGTGGATATTTTCGACATTGGAGCATATTTAATTCCATAATGAACGTTTTTATTTGACTATATTATTAATGGCATCAATTTATTTTTCTTTTCAGTTTTCAAGACACATTTCTTGTAAGTCTTGCAAATAGTACTTCTCGTA
Source organism: Periplaneta americana (assembly GCF_040183065.1). NCBI lineage: Eukaryota > Metazoa > Arthropoda > Insecta > Blattodea > Blattidae > Periplaneta > Periplaneta americana. Next base: position 73,087,870 of record NC_091131.1, on the reverse strand, counting down.
ACCGACTGATTTTTCCCGCCAATGTTAAACTTACGATCGCCGTAATCATTGACGTGTAGTTTAAAAGCTGTCTTAGGTATATAAACGAAGCTGTATTCCCAAACATCACAGCAGCATAAGGCACATATAAAAGCTCTAAAATTACGAGGATCAAGGACTGTAGCAACAAATGGCAATCGCATAGCATCAGTTCTTTTTATAGATATGCGCGGTGTAAAATTTGTAATGCATTTCAGTTGAGTATCCTCATTCTCGGCAGTCACGATTGTACTTGGAGGACTTCTTTTTGTTTTATACGTGTTTCTTGTTTGTGTTTTCCTGCCCATTTTGGGAACAATGTCCATATCGAAGAGAGGAGGGTCCATCATGGAAAAGACTGCTGATGCAAGGCGGCAATGACCTCCGGGATCGCTGGTGCAGAACACGAGAACACAAGGAGAGGGAAAGAAAACGCGGAGATTACAAAACACGAAGAACAAGGAAAAATAAACAATGATGCAAGGAGAAAAAAAAACAAGTAGACAAAAAATGTATAGGTGTAGCGATCGGAGAAGGTACGACCTTGGGAACAGCCTTGCTCGGGTCATTTGCCGGCCGACATGGAGGAATGGTTCTTGATGGTGGTGATGCTGCGGAGAAAAAGACGTGCATTCCTAGCTTGATTATTCTGCCCGGTCTGGAAGGTTTTGCCACGACTCGCTAGATAGGCCAACGCTCCCTGACGTGTTGATATTATCGCATATTACACGTCCCATAAGCCGTGTCACAAATGACCAACTACATTGTTTACCATCTCGGGAGTATCTTGTCAAGCGTTATTACTTATTCAGCAGGGAATTGCACAAACAAGATTCCAATTAGAACATGATCTGGAATGATTATTTTATAGCTGTGTTTCCGAGGAATACTGCATACCATAATTAAATACAAATATCTCGATGCTAATTTCTTCTGCATTTCATCCTCACACTTTATCCATTTCACATAATTATGTTCTACGTGACTAACTCACGGCGCCGCCGATCTTGTTTATTAAACTACTTTTTGTATGCTGTACAGACCTCGTTTCTAAACACAGACGACTTACTACGAAAATAAACTACTGTAAAAATCGCAATCTCCACAATCTCCACGTCAGAATCATCTTGTATAAGGAATACGATCAGCAAATTATCGTCAGGTTTGATCAACAATATACCAGAACAATAATCCCCAAACTTTTAAGTTCATGGCCATCTATCGAAGACTCCGAAATAGTTACTCTTTTCTTCCATAGTAAAAGACTATAATTCATCATCATCATCATCATCATCATCATCATCATCAGGGCTACGATTTTAATGGCAAAAAAAGTTTAGAAAAATAAACTAGAATAAAGCATTTATGACTTAAAAATTCTTCAAAATGCCTAATAACTAAAATAAAAAATATATAAAATAGACTCTATATTGTGAATTTTACATAGTAACAAAAAAATTGTACGGTTTAATATTTAAATTAGTACTTAATAATTCTCATAATTGAATTCAGAATCAACACTGAATAAACTATATTATTTTATCTTGCATTAATTTTATCTAAATAGTTCTACATAAATTATTTTACCTGAAGTAATTTGTATCAAACAGTATTTGTTGAATTGCATTTTTACTTACTGAGTTGCAGCATACAATGAACACCTTATACAGAATCCGGGAGACTGATCCCCGATTTGAAACATAAATCAAAAGAGCAATATAGATCCTATTCAAAATTTTATTGTACCATCTTACAGAAGAAAGTTTGTCATTTTGACATCACACGAGCTCTACATTCCTGAAATAGTGACTGTGCGTTTTTCCTAAAAAAAAATATAGCCTTATTATTCCAAATTGTGCAACAGGCTACCAAACAGTAATACCCTCGCTGTGGAGATCGCTGATGCATTTCTCGAAGATTTTTTGGGGCCAAATACCGAAGGTTTTGTTTGTTGATGCAGCCCGACAAGTGAAAATGACCATCACTACTGAGTACAACAGTGTCACCTGGAGCATTTTCCAACATGGTCTCGCAAGGCATCTTGACGGTTCTTCCGAAGTTCCTGAACCACCATAACTTTGTAGGGATGGAACTTGGGACTAGAGTAAGATTCGACACTCCGATCAGATATTTCCAATGGCAGAACATGTTTAATGGTTGAACGTTGTGGAGATGTGGTAACAGCGTGCCTCATTGCTATGATATTCTCAGGAGTCCGAACGTTGCGACATCTACCGGACGACTTCTGTTTGAAAGTTGAACCTTTCGTCTGAAATTTCTCACTCATAACAGTATGGTTTTCTTATCAGAAACGGAATGGCAGCTGCGTTGCTATCACAGAATCAGCATTTTCTAAATCTGCTTCAACAACAAATGCACGATGTTCTCCTGTCGACGCCATGATGGTAACTGAAATGACACGGCTTGTGCTGCTCAAAGATATATACCACTCAAGCGCAATTATAAGAAACCTATGTGGCAGCCATTTCAAACCGGGGAGATGATTCTGCCGGACCCTGTTAAAGTCTTCAAAATTGAAACTCTGAATCTTATATATGAAAAACATCCTTTCTACCTCAATTGAAACAACAGGAGTAGACTCTACTTAAAATACACAATATCACTGGTCACTAAATTTCTCCCAATTGCCTCCCGTAAAAATTGTTCTCCAGATAGAACCTTTGATAGGAAGCACATCATTGCACATCCCACATTTTTATTTAAAACTTTCTTCTTTAGTTTATGATCTTGCGATGTCTAGAAACGTCTTGCGATCATTTGTCCCAAACCGTATCAATTTATATTGAAGGGGAGGTTGGACTGGTCCATTACAAAGGGGTGAATGTTAAAAAGGCATATTGAACGTGTAGAAAAACTATTAGGCTAAAAACATGTAAAAAAATAATGGGCATTCTTCATCAAAATGTGTGGAGAAAATATAAAATAAAATAAAAGACGAAATAATGGACCAATGGTATTTTGCCATGAGGCTTCAGTTTCCATTCTTCCATAAAAGCATTTACATATATTACAAATAACAGAGATAATAATAAGTCACAACCTTGGCAAACTCCAGCATTAATAGATCTCTAGTCAGATAATGAGTGTTCAACTTTAATTGATATTTGTGTTTTTATATACCTACAAGGTAGGTCACAAGTCGCTTTCCCCAATATCCGTCCTTAGGTTTCCCCAATATCCGTCCTTAGATTTCAGCTTAATCAGAGTCAAACGATTCAAATATTAAAGTTCGAGCAAATTTAAATTGAATGTCTGACGAAACAAGAGCATTATACGGGAAAGCAAAATTCATATCGTTTAAAATTATATAAGGTGATGACTGTATCCACGGATCATACTGCTTGATCCCCAACGAAACTGTTTTTGTTTTGATGGAATTTGTTCCTACAAAACCTTAGTTTTTTAATCGAAATTTTCAAATTACATTTCTTTGAAACTGTTTATAATTTATAAACAGCTTTTTTCAGATTGTCATCTGAAGATTATTACTACTATTATTATTATTATTATTATTATTATTATTATTACTGTTAATAGTGGGAAGAAAGAAATATGCAATTAAACCTAAAAACGCACATTTCATCCTTCCATACCTAACCAATTTCCAATTCCACTAATTAGAAATAATGTCGCTTTAAAAAACTTATAATAAAACTAAAAGCACTGACCATAAATCTTTCCTTACTAGCGTTTCATTAGCAGCACGTTAAGCGATTTCAAAAGTATCGAAACTGATACCATCTGATATCTTCTCGCAATTTAAAAAAAATAACACAACTATAATAAGCAGTCTAGGTCAGTTTCTGTCAGATGCGTTTCCAATTCACTGTGGGCTAAAGCAAGGAGATGCACTATCACCTTTAATTTTTAGCTCTGCTCTAGAGTATGCCATTAGGGAAGTCCAGGATAACAGAGAGGATTTGTAACTGAACGGGTTACATCAGCTGCTTGTCTATGTGGATGACGTGAATATGTTAGGAGAAAATCCACAAACGATTAGGGAAAATACGGAAATTTTACTTGAAGCAAGTAAAGAAATAGGTTTGGAAGTAAATCCCGAAAAGACAAAGTATATTATTATGTCTCGTGAAATATATCCTTTGAAGAGGTGGAAAAATTCAAATACTTGGGAGCAACAGTAGCAAATATAAATGATACTCGGGAGGAAATTAAACACAGAATAAATATGGGAAATGCCTATTATTATTTGGTTGGGAAGCTTTTATCATCCAGTCTGTTGTCAAAAAATCTGAAAGTTAGAATTTATAAAACAGTTATATTACCGATTGTTCTATATGGCTGTGAAACTTGGACTCTCACTTTGAGAGAGGAACATAGGTTAAGGGTGTTTGAGAATAAGGTGCTTAGGAAAATATTTGGGGCTAAGTGGGATGAAGTTACAGGAGAATGGAGAAAGTTACACAACACAGAATTGCACGCATTGTATTCTTCACCTGACATAATTAGGAACATTAAATCCAGATGTTTGAGATGGGCAGGGCATGTAGCACGTATGAGCGAATCCAGAAATGCATATAGAGTGTTAGTTGGGAGGCCGAAGGGAAAAAGACCTTTGGGGAGGCCGAGACGTAGATGGGAAGATAATATTAAAATGGATTTGAGGGAGGTGGGATATGATGATAGAGACTGGATTAATCTTGCTCAGGATAGGGACTAATGGCGGGCTTATGTGAGGGCAGCAATGAACCTCCGGGTTCCTTAAAAGCCAGTGAGTAAGTAAGTAAGTATAATAATAAGCAGTTGGTCTTTTAAAACACGATTTTAATAAGAACTTATACATGACATAGCCTTAAATAACCAATGGTGTGCCTTGACAATTTTTAATGTCAATCATTAAAATTCATATAACTAACCACATTCAGAGTTTATACCCTAGTCCAGATTATTCAAAATTCGATACTTTTTAGAAGAAACTTTCATGAAAGTGTAATGGAGTCTCAGGACAGCAACACCTTATGTGAGCAGCTGACTTTGCCAGTCATTTTCAACACCAGGTTAGCCAGCAAACGAAGGTAGAGAGGAAACAACAAGCTTACATTCTACAACGCGAATTTCGCACTTGGATTACTTCTGCTGGCAGAAAGAGTGCGTATTACAAAATCAAAACTGGGTCTGATCAGACATCTTGACTGTTCAGGTAATACGACTTGCAACCTTCCGTGTCGATAATAGTTTCACTGTTTTTGTGCTTTAGTAACTCTTATATTTTCCTGCAGTAGTAATAGTACAGCTATAACTTATTTAACACTAGAAGGACCAATCGGTCATTTTGACCCATTTTGATATTTAATTTATTTGTATCTCCTCTGTGTGTTGGCTCATCAAGTTCGTTCTTTGGGACTTTTATTGAATTTACTATCTTTAGATCCCCTGAAAATGTCAAGTCCCAAACGTTATTATTAGGGTTAGGATTATGATGAAATTGCATCTTTTTTCTAGTAAGCCAGAAACATTGCTGTTTTAGGATTCATATGTTATGTGATAAACTGAGTGTTTTAAGACATATTTGTTAGAACATTTTTTTGCATTTTTTGCCTGCTTCGGCTCACAAGAGCATCTTTTGTTTTATACGGTCATTTTTGAGGCATTTTCATTTAATTTTGATCATAAATCTCCATTATTAATGTAAAATAATGTTTATATCCTTTGATATTTTTTGTCTACATATTTTGTCCATTAATACCCATTATTTTGTATAATATTTTAATCGTTTTTCTACACAAATATTGCCATTTCAACGTAGTACACCCCATGTAATGATCAGGCAAACCACCCCTTCAATACAGACTCCTCTATACCTGCTAAAAATAAAATAATTAATTAAAGTGTACCACTTAGAAAAAATTATTTAAAATTAAGTAAACTTAAATGCTGGTACTAGAATTTAATTTAATTACTAGTCTAAATATTAAGTAGTACAAAACCTCTTTTCCTACTAAGCCAATTATGTAAGATCAATTTTTAGGACATTTTAAAGGGCATTTTTTAAAGAATTTTAGGTCATAAATGCATTGTTTTAGGACATTTTTTCATGATTTATAGGTCATCAAAATCCTAGCCTTAGTTATTATTTATGGGCGTAAAAGTACAGCTACCTAGAAGGACCAATGCAGGTCATTTTGACCGGTCTGCTCTCTTTTATTTTCATGCAGCAGCAAACTACGAATATTATTTTATTATCGTCTTCCGCCGTCTAACAATGAACTCAATACATTGTCGCCATGTGGCAATGACAATAGGGATTTTATAACCGCTTTCCTGTGACATTACAATACAGTCAATATATTTTGGATGACAGCGGCAATTATTTTAACAACTGTGTGAAGTATTTCAATACTCTATCTCAAGATTCCTATTCGCCATTTACTATAGTTCTTTTGCAAACATCGCAGAAAAAGGTTCGAGTGATGAACTTCTGGCACGAAAGATTATGAGCGATGACGAATTCTGCATTATTTAGAAACATTGTGAGAAATAGATTCGGAGAGAGAATACGCAGTTAGTGTTTGTGACAAAGATGAGAATGAGACTGGTGATCCTAATTATATCTTGCAAGATTGTACATTCCAAAAGGGTCCAGGAAACCAGGGAAGACGACCTGTCAGACTGGAGGGTGCCACAGCAGAAATAAGACATCACATGTTTGTGCAAAGTGTAACAAATTTTTGTGTGATCAATATAAAAAAAATTATGTGTGTGCACGATATGATTATAGTAAACAATAGACGACAGATACATTCAGAAAACACAAAATATATATTTTCAAAATATATAATGTAAAATTGACTAAAAATGATAATTCATTGCTCATGAGGTTAAGAACAAAACTGTATCTGAGAAATGGTAGAATTAATTAAAATGCTAGTAGTTACAGTTAATAAAACAAATTTTTTTTAATCACAGCACAACATATTTTTTTCTTAGAAGAAGAGTGCATATCGGTCTCAAATTATGTTTTGAAATTAACTCTGAACTCTTTAATTACAGTCACTAAGTCTGTAGTAAGATGATACTTCAAATAAAAGTTTATAATAAGAGAAAATTTGACGATAAAACTTGTGGGTCAAAATGACCGGTGCTGGTCGTACAGTGACTCTCCTAAGTTCGACAAAACAGAATTGAAAGTTCAGTCCAATAAGGGTAGTGGGTGTGGCAAATGAAATGAATACAAATTCTTTTTGGTTATCCATCAACGAAAACAATACTGTACTTGCATTTCCTGCCCGCTTCGAGATTTGTGTATGTGCTCCTAGTACCACAGTGGGTTTCGAAAGATCCGTCTCACAAATGGCACAATTCTCAAATAGAAAAAAAAAGTTCATTATTTTAAAATCATTAAATATGGATGTCCTAATCAATAAAACATTCTGTTTTCCTTTAACAAAAATATCACTATAAGACACAGAACTAATTCCCACTGAAATGGCAAACCCATATCTTAGTGCCTGTATAGGGGCATATCTAATCCTCCTACGTAAGCAGTCGAACTATGGGATGTCGAACTTAAGAGCTTCCACTGTACTAGGTAGTGTGAAAGTTCCAGTCCTCGTAGTGTTAACAAATCCACTGCTGTGAAGTAGCGGTTAGCATGTTTGACTGTGAAGCGAGCAGGTCCGGGTTCAAACATTGGTTACCTGGTTGGGATTTTCCTCAACCAATTGAAGCAAAGCTGCTGAGTAACTTTCGTGTTGTATCTCGAACCAACGAATTCATTCCGCCATCATTAGTTTCAACTTCTCCTATCAATTCGGGACGCAGCAGGATGTAGTGCCGTGAATTGAAAACAGATGGCATCGTACTCAATAGGCTGTAGACAAAGTCTTAGGAGTGACGGAGGAACGTTAATCGCTGACTCCATCGGAACAGAGTGTTCTGTAGCTGAATCGATAGATGGCAACAAACAGTGAATCACGATACTTAAAGGAATGCTGTCCTACGGACTTAAACAATCATCTCTACCAAAAAGAGTGGTAAGCACAATAAGCGTCAGGCTGGGGCGTTAGCCTTCGGGCACCTCATCCGTAAAAGACAGAGGGGGAAAAATCTACGATTTCTACTATGAAGATTATTCAGCGTCGAAATCAACCTGGAAGAAAATTTGCCCGACAAATTTTGTCTGAAACCTATCAGAGTTCGTTTACGTGCCATAAATCTACAACACGGGATCCATAATCCACAGCTTTACTTTCTTCCCGGAATAAGCCACATTTGGAATTTTATCGTCTTTCAAACTCAATCGTTCTCGGCCGGGTTTCAACCCGCGCACGAATAGCTTTGAATTTCCTCCATTTTAAGAAGTAGCAAACGGTAAAAATTTATTAATGCTTTTAATATTAGCTTTAATCATAAAATGTATCCTTAAAAATTGATGGTATACCTTGACAATTTTAAATTTTAGTACCTTCTTCAGTGCACAGGGTTGAAAGTCACTGCTGTAGCATCATCGTGCACTGCAAACGGAAGAGGCGTCAAAGCCCGTGAGTTTGCCAAAAAAAAGTTTAAGAACCCCTGATCTAACCGACTTAAAGGGGTTGCCAACTCGAGAGGTTCCTCCGCATTGGAATGCAGCTCGGACCGTGGAAACTGTTCATCCGTGTTCATGAGCAACGGCACGTCATCCAATTCACTCGAGACGAGTTGCTATTAGGTGCAATGGCTGAGTAAGCCTTGGAGTTTATCACGCCCAACTCACGTGCTTCACCCAGGCACTCGCTTTAGATTCCAATAATCAGGGAGAACTCGGGAAGTAACGGAAAAAAACTCATTTTACGGAACTGTAGATCTCATGGGATTTTCTTCTAAAGTAGCTCAACTCGGAAAGAAAGGAACAGGAAGTCAAAATCCGATTTATCTAAAGTTTCACACAACCCTTAGCGTGAATAATCGTTAACTAGATGGCTATCAGAAGATATAATGAATAGAGATATCTAACGGATTCGCGAAAACGATTTTTCAGCTGATAAAATCAAACATTTTATTCAACCCCTTCCAGAACAAAATATCGTAAGTTTATACTCGCCAAATGACATGAAATTTTTGTTTTCAGCACAAGTTTATTCGAAATTAATGTTTTTCAAGAGAATTTTTTTTTTTATTTTTATGAAATTTTAATTGAAAGCGCCCAAAAGATATATTTACTGGAAGTCAAATCAGTACTGTATATGTGCGTGAATTAGCCTACTACAATAAGTTTTGGTGACGCTACGTTTCCTGCGCGCTCTACTGTTGGCAGACATGGCAATGATTGCAGTTAGCTGGATTTACGATTTTGTTTTAATAAAATTAGGTAGTGGAATTTCTTTTAATCGTAATTAAAATATAATATGTTATGCATTTATATTCTGAATTTAATATTCAAACCCTATTTCAATACAGAATTTTGAATCCAATATTCAAAACATATTTAGAATAGCTTCATTTTTAAATATAAATTAGAAATAGCCTGAATGTTTTGTGGTGCCTTATTCGTTTTATATAGCAAACGCGGCTAATTTCGTGATAGTTTTATTTAAATTTATCACGAAATTATACCAGGGACAAATGTAATTTTTATGGTATAGTATAAATGGCAGAAGATATATTTATAACGCATATTTTGTTCACTGCGTTCTTGCAGTGACGTGAGCGGATTTTCTGCAAACTACTTGAGATCTATAGCTTTGAATTTGTGAGTGAATACACCATCCGATTTCCTTTGTTAAAAGAAATTTTTTTTGCAGTGTTTTGTGATCCAAACTGTTTTCAGTGGACGTACTGATACTGTATACTTCTTGGTGAAAAAATATAAACTTATCAGTGCACTTACTACGTAACACAGCCTTATCTTCGGGGGTTATTTTCTTAGCGTTTTTCTCATCCCACGAGCCCATTTTTTCTCTTTCAATTTTTTCTATGGTATAAAAACATTCTTTGGTGGAAGAAATATCACATGCATGAAACGTAAAACATTTATGTGTGTATTCATACCATCTCTGATATATTATACGTGTCGTGCATGTTGCAGATAATCGCAGGGTCAAATGTGAAAGAAATACAATATTATAAGTGATATGAAAGAGGCAAATGACTGTATCAACAAAAGAAAACTGCCGCAGAGGAACCTCGTCATTTTCTTGGCAAGTTCGACAAGAACCAGGAAGGGACCAAAGTAGCAATCGAGGAGAAAGACATTTCCAGCCTCTCAAGTGAGTTAAAAGAGGTAGGCAACGAAACAGCATCATCTTCATGAACCAATCAAAGAAGATCTGTGCTTAAAGAAAAGTCGAATGATAAGCCTAGTGTTTTGTGCGATTCTTGCTCAGAAGATTTCGAGGACGACAAGCCTGGTGCCAGGATTCAGTGCGTCAGTTATGATCAATGGTTTTATGATACTATCAATACCTTTCAAAATACAGAAAGGATTTTAATTGTTTGGGTTGTACGTATGAATATGACATGCCTAAATATGTTTAATTTAAGGACCATCACGAAAATGCCCTTGTACTATCACGAAATTATACCAACCCTTCTAGAGTGCTTATTTTTTTTATTTGTATTGCTTGTTTGTAATAATTTTATAAATTTATTTGAGGTAAAAATGCCGACATGTAATTTCCTGAAACCTAATAATATGTGTACAATAAAAACACTCATTTTACTGAATATTTAAACCTTATTTTTACACTAAAACCTTAGTATCCCGAAATTAACCGAGTCTACTCTATCACTAGTATGGGAGATCGTTACACAAATTTCTTACACAACACGTAAATACCGATAGAAAACTGTAAATATTGTTAACATGTGCAAAGATCCTTAAAATGCCCTTGACGATGTAGACCTCTAGCCTTTGTAGGAATATTCAATAACATATTTTGCACAAGGAGAGTCAAAAATTTAAAATTTGTTTTATGTCAAATAACATCAAATTAATGTTTTTGTGCGAAATAACACCGAAATTAACCAAATTTTTTAAAACGAAATTTAAGAGTTTTATTCGACGGTAAAATAGGATCCCAAATAATGACTTGTTCGCGGTCCTGTTCAAAGAATAAGTCACTTTATATTTGCTTCTTTGCTTGTGTTTTTTTTATTCCCTTTGAAGATATTTCTTCAGGCTGTAACAGCCTCATTCAATGAGCAAACACACGTCGATGCTTCACATACAGAATGATGTGCGTGTCAGATCATAATAACTTCCTCATAATGCAAAGTAAGAAATATTTTGCCCTAAAGAAACGTATATTTCCGGAATACGAATTTAATTTAGTGCTCGCAGTTCTAGGAACTCCGCGCCGGGAGGTCAAGGCCCACATTAATCACACAGGAGGTAGGTGTTGGTTGAATGTCTGGCCTCTGTTATTTTTACACCCGTGTTTGTCCCGCTGCTTCACAACCGTGGAGAAACACGAGATTGGTTGTTTTGATGCAAACGCCGTATGTATGTTAATAATTTGTCTTTGTATGAAGTATGAAATCACAAACATATCCAATACTTCATACTTTTCAATTACTTCAATATAAAATAAATATACAACTTTCTTGTTAAAATTACAACAAGTAGCCTAGAATGTTATAAAAATCAACAAAACCCTGACCTTTTCATAACACAGAGTAGTAGCACAGATCTACAGATCATTTTAATTACATTACATATCATATGTCTAAAAGATGCAGCAGAGGCGTCATATAGGGAAGACAGAGCAGAGCAATTGCCTCCTCCCCGAGTTTAAAGCTAATAATAATAATAATAATAATAATAATAATAATAATAATAATAATAATAATAATAAATGAAAGCAATGGCAATGTGTGGGTAAAACATCCAACGAGTGAAAATTGAAATAAATGGGGAAATAATAGAACAAGTTTCCGAATTTACATACTTAGGAAATTTATTTGCAGAACATAAAACTGATCTAGATGTCAAACTACAAAAATATAATAAAATGGAGTTATTAGAAGACTTTTGGCAAACAGATGACAGTAGATACAAAGTTAAGACTGCAGAACATAACTTCAAACGCAGAACTCAGTTATGGAAGCAAAATTTTTGGATATTAAATAAACGAAATTCACAGAAACTTGAAGCAGCTCAGATGCGTTTTTTAAGGTCGTTATTGTGTATAATGAGGTTAGACCATAAAAGAAACATAGATATCCGAAAACATTACAAGTTCCTTCTATAACCGAAGAAATTCAACAATATCAGCAACAGTGGAAGAATCGTGTACAAATAATGCAAAGGGAGAGACTTCCAAGATTAGCATCAGTATAATGAGCCAAGAGGATACAGAGATCAAGGAAGACCAAGATATCAATGGAGGGATCAAGGCCATCTTTCTTCGATTATCGTTACAGATCACATGGTCTAAAACGAAGTTCATGGTGATGATGATGATGATGATGATGATGATGATGATGATGATATAATAATAATAATAATAATAATAATAATAATAATTCAATAGAAATGCATATAGAGTGTTAGTTGGGAAGCCGGAGGGAAAAAGACCTTTGGGGAGGTGGGATATGATGATAGAGACTGGATTAATCTTGCACAGGATAGGGTCCGATAGCGAGCTTATGTGATGGCGACAATGAACCTCCGGGTTCCTTAAAAGGCATTTGTAAGTAAGTAATAATATAATTAAATAATACTACTAAAGAAAAAATGTGAAAGTGTATTTTTAATATTACGAATAAAATATTCCACTTTTATAAATGCTTATGAAATAAAGATTTATTTATTTATTTACTTCATTATTTATTTATTTATTTATTTATTTATTTATTTATTTATTTATTTACTACGCGACGAAGGCGGGACCCGTCGTGGCAGAATGAGGAACTCCGTGCTCGCTGCGTATGTTTACAGCTGGAGTGTCGTCACATCCAATACCTAGCGTTTCAAGTTGGTCGCAATGCCGCATGTAGGAAGACGTGTGTTTCGTAGCCAAGCGCGGAGCATTATTTATGCCATAAAATTTTGTTATGAAGAAAAGACAACGGGTTTATTCCTACCTCTATCGAAGAGAACAGAGCGTGCTGCAGCTATTGTGAAGTTAAATAAGGAAACAATTAGTAGAATTATAAAGGAAGGTAAAGAATGTTAGGACAAGGGTGTAGAAATATCGACACCAAACAAAGTTAGACGACCTCCTGCAAATAGGTTGAATTAGACGACATGGACAAATGTATCATAAGAAGAGACGTTCATAAATATTATGGTCTCTACAAAGAGCTTCCAATATTAGGAAAGTTGCATAAATTTTGTAAGAGAGAGATAGGTTTTAAAGGGGGCAAGGAAACTTTACGAAAACTCATGCTATCCATGGGGTTTGCATTCAAAAAATGTAAAGATAAAAGGAAATATCTAATAGAACCCTCTGATATAGTTATTTAGCTGGATGAAATATGGTTCCATACTCATTACACTGTCCACAAATGTTGGCAAGACGTAAACGTGCCAGGAGTTTATACAAATAGCAGTGCAGGACAACGAGTTATAGTAGCCCATGCTGGTGGTAGTGATGGTTTTATACCGGGTACTTTCCTCATATATGATGTCCGGAGTCCGGCCACTTTAAAATGCTGAGGTAAGAATGTATATCAAATGCAATATTGTATAGAATACAGTATCTACTTTAGTTTACGTTACTTTAGATTCATGTTCCCTCCTTTGCGAACACCGATGTTGTGGTGTGTTTTCCGAATAGATTCCTATGTGTATAAATACGATAAAATAGAACTAAACAATAAAGTTAACCATATATACGAACATATAACATAGCAAGCGCGTTAATAATAATGAAACAAGAGCGCAGTTCAGCATGTGCTTCATTTTGCATTTGATGCGGACTTTACAACACGGCCTGTTCTGTGAAGCGAATCGCAGCGCCACCAAACAAAACGGTTCCCGCCTTGGTCGCGTAGTACTTATTTATTTATTTATTTATTTATTTATTTACTTATTTACTTCTTTATTTGCTTGTTTATTTATTTATTTATTTATTTGTTTACTTATTTATTTACCTTTTTGCAAAGGCACAGCTTCCCGACTGCTGCAACACAACGAAGAGTGACATTTTCAACACATTAGTCTGTTTCAACATCCCGCCGCAACCATCATCCATAAGCCAGCTGATGAGACAATCTAGAGACTTGACGGCACGTAGGCATTGAGACTAAATAAAACTTTTATTATTCTGAACTAAATATTTCTAAAAAAAAACATATTCGTTAATGTGTAGGCCTGTGCAACAAATAAACAAAAAAATCAAACATATTTCATTGCATTCACTTTTATAATTGCTATGTGAATTCAAATAATGTAATCTATTTTTATGTATTTGTTTTTTTTTATTGTTATATTTTATACGGATATTTCGCAAATAAACTGACTCATAGAAACTGAGTGCGACAGTAATTTATACAGCATTTTAGGAGCAACTGGCAACACGCCAATAAATACTTTCTCAGTATCAGGGACACTGAAGAGTGTATATTTCCGTGAAAATCTGCTGTAAAGAAATAACTTTTCTGTATTGTGTTTAATGAGGAAGTAAAAAGCAAAACTGCCGAAAATGGTAACTGTAAAGAGTTAAACACACCTGCTAAACACTGCGTACAGAGGTCATGCGAGTTTTTTAAATTGCATCACAAGGCTAGATAGCCTTCTTCCGTGATATCTTAACCTCTGTAATAAACATTTCAATGCTTCGTTATGAGGTGCATGTGTAAGCTAATGGAATTTCAGCACAGGAAATAAATTGAACTGCTATTAAATGCGCGCTTTTCAAAAATCAACTTGAATTACGTGGGGCCATTATACGGAACATGCTCAAAATTTCACACAAGACTGCATTAAAGCACCCGCTGTGGTGTAGGGCAAATGGCTTTAACACTGCGTGGAAATCATTGCCGAAAGTTTGAATGCCGTCTAGGCATTAATGTTTGTTCATTGGCAATGTGGAGCTTTGTTGTCTTAAAGGTTCGGCACCGTGCTGAATTTCATCTTGTGTTGGTCTAGTAGCAGATAAAAACACATTACAGCTCCCTGTGACTATCCTTTATTAAAAAAAAAAAAAACGTAAACCAAAAGGATAGAAGTTTTCATCAAATGAACAGTAATAAGTAATCTTCGGATTTTTAGGCTCTAAAAATTAGATTTCAGTCATCTAAAATAGGCTCAAAAGACTATGAAATGAACTACAAATTAAAAAGAGTCTCTAAAAATATCTCAAAATTGATCTTTTAAAACATCATACTCAAAATTATTAAATATATCTTACAGGCCTACCTACTATTAGACTATTAGTTGAATTTTATAAACATATTGTCCCTTAGAAACCGTCTTAAACCAGGGGTTCTCAACCTTTTTATCATTGTGAGCACCTATACGTAATATGTCTAATAAATGAGCTAGCACCATGAAGTCGAATAGCTTTAATATATGAATATAAGTAAATTAAATAACAAATCCTTAAACTTCAATGTTATTCAAAATTTCAGTGATGTCCAAGGAGAAGTCGCTTAGATGTAGCTTTCCCCCCCCCCCCCCGTATAGGTAGTTCATCCCGACATTTGAGAGAAACACTCCATAGTATTTGGAACCGTCTTGTGTATTTTGCTTCCGAAAGGCTATGAATTTCTCCTCTTACACCAAATATTTCAGAGCTAAGGACTGGAGATCTACTCGTATCAATTGAAGTTCCTCACGAGCAGTCATGTTATTCTCTTGAATAATACTGATTTTTCTAATTCCGCACTGTATTGAAAGGTTTTATACGAGAAGGCCTATTAGGTAGCTAAAATAGTAGTTTATAATGGATGGATATGAACACTATTTGTTCTGGCTCATACAACAAAATTTGCAAAAAGAGTACTTCAGGAGCTTCGTGATCGGGGGCACATTTTTATTCGCATGATGAGAGTACCAAATGCTATTAAAAGAGAATGTCTGCCTTAAACAATAGTGTATTTCCTTAAATTAAATGAAACTATGCAATGATGATGAAAAATAACTACTATTTTATACCTTAAATTTACATTAAGATTCATTCATTTCAACCATAATATAATACTTTTCACAATTACACTCGCAATAGGTCTATAGTACAATCAGTAACTTTTCCAATTCTTAGAAAGACAATTTCAATTTATGTCTGTTAGCACAAGTTTGTAGGCAGAAAACGAAGCTTAATGTCTACTGACGTCGCGGGAGCACACTTCAATTCTGAAACTGTTGGAAATGCAAGCGTATGACGTTACGAACAGATAAGCATGTTTAAAGAAAGCGGTCATGAGTATCAAGAGGAAAATAAAACGTGAAGAGAAAGATAATTTCCAATCTAGTAATAATGTACCCAAACGAATAAATAAGCCTACCAATGCCGAATACATACGTGGCCACCGCGGTCACCAGATTTGTCGATATGTGACTTTTATTTGAGTGTACGTGAAGAGAAAAGTGTACGAGCGAATCCCCATACTATAGATGAACTGAAGGATAACATTAGGAACAGCATCCGCACTATCACTCGTGAGGAATTGGCACGTGTCTATATGAACCTGTTAAGACGTGCACAGAAGTTTCTAGATGTTGGTGGAGGGCACTTTCAATATCTATTATGAAGGTTGGTACAGGACACATTCATTTATTCATTTTATTCCATTTCTTTGATAAAAATTTGTTTCAAATCAAATGAGATGAGACGGGCCGGTTTTATCTGCCCAGCCCTATACTTTGGATGCTGTAAATTAAATAATATACATATAGCAATGTTCCAATGAAGGTTTAATTTTAATCCCACGGTAAAGTTATGAAAACAACCTATGGATATGGCATATTCATTACATACATTTACAAATCTAACGTGTAACACACAAGACCTAATATTTAACGTATAGAAATTCAACGCAAATTCTGGAACAAAGTTTTTTTTTTTATTATTTGATATAAAGGTACGAAAAATGAAACAGATTTCGTTAATAAATTCAAAATCAAACAAATATTTACATCCCTTAACTCACATTAATCTTTCTGATGACACAGGTTTCACTTTTTTTTTTTTTTCAAGAATAAGTGAATTCCGTCAAATTTTCACATTCCAAAGAGGTGTGCGGATGATAGTTAAAGAGGAAAGCAGATGTTGACTGTTACTCAGGATATGAGCTTTGGACTAACTGCCACAGCAGAGTAAGAGAATAAATAAATACCTACTTAAAAGAAATGACTCTCATATTTTAGTTGTACACACTGCCTCGGCAATACCAGCACGTGTAGAAAGTGCCAACTTGATAAATAACTGTATACGCAGATTTATAGAAAAGAGAATTCTATCCGCGTTGTACATACTTTCTCATTATAAGCATTCCCCCCTCTCAGTCATTTTCTAAAACCAGCTATAATTCCTTCACGCCCTGCGACAAATTACATTGTCTCTTACCTGTATAAGAAATTAAGAAATAATAACTGTTTTACAGTGTAGGTAACAGAAATCTCTACGCTTTTCTGCAGAAACATGATTTTTAAATTCTAACGAAAATGTTAATTGAAACTAACTTTCGCGATCCATTATTAATTTGAAACGGTTCATCAAAAGAAATATTTCACATTTACGCAATCAACGAAATACGAATATGAGCAAAATTTAACGAACAGAATTCGGCTGATATTTGATAAATTTAATACAATTTATATATCTGAAGAAAAATATGATCGGTGGCCCAATGTGCAGATGGTTTCCGTAAACGGCATTAGTCATTACTAACAATTCACATGTCAAGCTAGAGCAGAATTTATCTGTAATATACCTGAAGATCAGAAATTTCTAACACTACTCAAATTAAAAAAAATACACATTAGAATACTCTATAACCATTTTTAAGATTTTTTTTACTCATTGATTATATAATAATCAGGCTTAGGATCCGAGACAACTTAAGAATGAAGTGAAGTTAACAGTGCAACGGAATTTAGATGGAGTGAGGTGGCGCGGTGAGTTCTGTTTACTTGTGCGATAGAGTATATACAATCCGGTTCGTGATCAGAGGTACAGTATTCTTCCGTTTCTCCCTACGAAACGAACTCAGGCCATCCCGGATCCTAAGCCTGATAATAATTTATCTTCTCAAAAATATTAGTATTCATAGAAATAGATTTTATGAATAATTTATTTCATATTCGAATTAAGTTCCGAATAGACACGAACAAACAGCTTCGTTAAACACTATACCAACACAAAAAACATATACCTACAACCGCACTGTTGTTTCGTATATCACTATGATTTTTTGTTTGTAACACAGATCCTGAATGTACGGACGCGTCAGATGGCAGCAATGTGTGGTGGCATAACTTATCTTTGCCCACTTTATAATATAAATGGTAGCTTATCTTTGCCCACTTTATAATATAAATGGTAGCTTATCTTTGCTCACTTTATACAGAGTGGAAGTAATACACTGTACACATTGAAAGGGCAATATAATATATTAAAATAAATAAATAACCTATTATGCGTTTTATAATTAAGTACATGGTTAATTAGAAAATTAGGCTAAAAGTCTGTGTAGTTTGGAAACAGCTGGTTCACATACGAAAGCACACACGCATTCGGTCTGTACAGCAGAGGTCCGTTTCTTAGTCACTCCAGTAGCGTTGCTAGAATTTCTAATGACAGGAAATAACGATACGTATTTTTATTTAATGTGCAAGATAACCGTCCATTTTATTTAAAAACTGCAAAGGGATAAGTCATTCCTTGTCAGCTTCTCTAATGATGAAAGTAAAAATCAGAATCGTGTAGTAATTATCAACAGTTATCTCACTAGACGTTTTTATTTATCTACAGAAAATCAAAACTCGAGTGGGATTTAATTGACTATTACACGAATAGAAGAAATAAAGTAGGCTACTCTAATACAATAAAATATTGACTTACTAAAATTCTATTTCACTAATGTTAGCTTCACCAAACGTTTGAACGGACCCGCCATTTTCAGTTGACTATATGCGGTAAACAAATGACGATCGCAAGTCATGTTTTATAGTACCGTAAAGAATTTGCAGTTTGAAATGTTGGAAAACAAAGAAACAAATGCTAGGGAAGTTATAAAAGCAAACAAATACTAGAGAAGTGATGAAAATAAACAAATGCTAGGGGAAGTAATAAAATTGTACGATAAACAGCCATGATAGGTTGAAACACATCCTTTCGTACCGTTCTATTGGTCATAAGTAGTATGACGTAGTAAAAGTGTAACAGTCGAATAAAACAGTGTTAACATTTAGGGGAAAATTATTTTTTCTGAGAAAAGTATTCATTTGGAACTATAATATTAGAATGTTTTTGTTGTACTTTATTTAAGGAATAAGCTGTTGAAATCTGCACAGTTGCATCATTTCCACCCTAAATATATGGTATATCTTCAAAATGTTGGCAATCTCCTCCTTCTTAGAGTCATCTTACGGTCTCACATTCTGGAAATCATTCCACTAATACCGCAGATCCGGGTTCATCCCTCTGTGAGATTAAGTATAGTCTGTTATGGAAATAAGACGACATTGTGATAGATTTTTTGGGAATACTTTCGTTTCCTATGACAAATTCACTATTTACCATTTCATCATCATCGTTCTCGTCATTATCGTCGTAATTTTATTAATTGTGTTTTATTTAACGACGCTCGCAACTACCGAGATTATATCAGCGTTGCCTGTTTGCCGGAATTTTGTTCCGCAGAAATTCTTTTACGTGCCATTCGTGATCTGAGATGCAAAGTATAAGGTCAAACGCTACTTCAAACTTCAAAGCGTTATAAATATTATAATATTTGAGGTAGGAAAAAATCACTGTGTTGGACAAGCAAAAATTCCAGAAAGATCTTCACTGGCCAAATCTGAAGGTGTGAGCAACCAGCCAACATAGGTTGAAATCAAATGTATATCATTTAATTTTATGAAATGAACACTGACGTATATTTTTGTTACCGGTACCGTTTGTTTTCATAGCCAGAACAAAAATGGTCAGCAAAATAAAACTTTATTATGATGCACGTCGCTCTGTGCGAAGGTTCGTGGCTTACCCATTGAGAATATGTCGAGACCTGTTCAAGAACGTAACAAGCATGAAGAATCCAAGACATACCGTTATTGCTATCAGAGTAGATCTGAATTTCCATGAACATGAAAGAATGAGCAAGCTCCGGTAGAAGTCCTTCTTGGGAAACGTTTTTATTTCAACATGTTTTACCACAACCGCACACGAAACATGAAGAGAGGGTCCGGGATCAAACGACTTCACAACAAAGCTCTCAAGCGTGCTGAGTGCATATAATTCATCACTATCACATCTTCGTAGCAAATTTCCCATTTTTAACAAAAGCTGCTATTCAGAGCTGCAATTATTTTTTCTTTTCAATGTGTTCAAATTCGAAGTTTTAATACTGATCACATTGGTAGCACAATAAGCCTAAGGCTGCGGTGAGTTCGGAGAAATGACGGGCCTAATATGGAGAAAAAAATACTCATCAAGTACTCAGACTTTCTAAGAGAGACGACATTTGCATTAAGTTCCTTTTTGAAACTCGCTGAAACTCCTTCGGCGATTGCGAACAGTGTTATCACACAAATGCGTCAATATTATATATTCTTTGTATATCTTTTAGTATATGACGTAATGAAAATGTAATTATAGCAGTTGCTAACTACACAACATAGACTGAGTATATGTGGTGATAACACTTTTTTAAATTTTCCATAGCATAGTTTCAAATACGAAACCTGCCAACATTGTTTAAGAGAAGATACTACTGATTATTATTCACGTACACTGGCGCTTTTTTAATAGCTTTGCAATAAAAATAATGTAAATTCTGAATACTAGTTCGAACAGAAAAACAAACAGTTAATAGACGTAGTTGAACCAAGAAAGAGCTTGTGGAATTTGCAAATACCAATGCCACAAAAGAATTAAAAGACAGTCGGCTTTAGCAGAAATTGCGAATACAATGGAAATTTCTGAAGACTGTTCAAAATAAACTGTATACCCTTCGGGATCAATATAATGATACTTATCTTTATATTTTTATATTTACTCGTAGGTATATCATTAGATTTGTTTTGTATCCATTTATTAGCCATTTGGTACAGCCTACATTTATTGAAGATCTATTTATATATTTATAAATCTACTATATAATAACTTATAAATTTATAAGTAGGCTATCTGTAATTGTTTTGTATTAAATAATTAATATTGTATATATGATCATTCTAAGTGGTTTATCGTATCAATTAGATTCAAATGTAATAAGTAATAACTGTAAAGTAATAAATCTGTAACCGAAATTTTTCTGGTAATTTTCGCTTTTCCAAAAATAATTGGTTTTAACATGTATAATTAATCATCCTGAAACCAAAAATCGCTTTTTTGACATTTTCGTTTGTATCTCTGCTCGTCTATCTGTCTGTATGTCCGTTACCTTTTCACGCGATAATGGCTGAACCCATTCATATGAAAATTGTAATACAAATTAAGTTCGTTCTTACTTAGATTTTAGGCTTTCAAAATAAGTTATTTAAAAGGGAAGGTTATAAGGGGGCCTGAATTAAATAAATCGAAATATCTCCCTTATTATTGATTTTCATGAAAAATGTTACATAACAAAAGTTTCTTTGAAAATGATTTCCGATAAGTGTTATTCTATGGATTATATTAGTATACACCTATGGTACAAATTTGAAAAATCTAACTTTTTATAGCTTAGAATTTCGTAATTTCACTCATGGATACCCTTAACGTCTTCAACTGCAGCAACTAATCACTCTTGGTGCAATAATATTTGCTAATGTAATACACAATTTGAAAGCTGTCTTCAACTATAATAAAAATCAGTCAAAGGAATACCGTACAGAATACAAGCAGGATATTTAGTCTTGATCTTATGCACTATGAACAGAGCGGCGACTTCATAAAAATCTTCAATATAATACAAACCCATATAAGACATTTTTCGATAAGAAGGTAGGAACCTAAGAGTCCTCCGTATATGATGCCACAATGCGTATAGAAACGTTGCCTCCCACAGTGCGCCTGTCGTACGCACAGAAGTTCAAGGGCGTTTGTCAGGCGTTGCATGTGTGCAATTTACCTGTCTGTATTAGCAATTGAAGGAATAACGCATTCGTGCATAATGTTATGCAAACTATTGTTTTTTAATTGTTCGAGAAAACTAAAGTAATAACTCATTCGTGCACAGTGTAGTACAAGCTAATGTAGGTTTATTTTTCTAATTTGAGAACACTGAGGGATTAATCATTCTGCGTAGTGTAATACAAGTTATTGTTTTTCTTCTAATTGTTCGAGAATTATGTATAACATTGCAGCGAGTTTTCTTTTCTTTCTTTCTTTTTTTTTTTTTTTTTTTTTTTTTTTTTTAAGCTATGAAAAAAAGTTGAATAAAATATCGGAAAAGCTAAGTAGAATATTTCGCAAGAAGAGATGAGTCGAGTATTTCAGAACAATCTTCAGACATATGGAAGTGTAGTGAAGCAGGAGGAGAATCCTGAACATGTGTTTGACAAAGGTAAGATGTAACTTGTATTCATTTTTAGTTGTTTATAAACATTTTCTCCGCTAAACAGGTTTTAAAAGCTAAAGTTATTACCGTAGAAACGGTGGCCGATTTCGCGGCAATTGTACAAGGCGTGAAACAAAAAATGCCGCTGAGTTTGCGCTGTGAGAGGAGCATCATACATGGGGGCCCTGTAGTTGGGCAGGAGGATTGGTCTCCCTCATCGCTCCTGGACTCGAGCTACATTTTCGGTAAGGCAGTTTTCAATTGCCAGAGTCTACTTATCGTTTAAAAAATGTAAGATTGCATCTATGAGGACACGTAAACTACCACCCTCAGTTAAAGCATTGAATATGAGACCAATCATCTCTCTAATTCCAACACAAAGGTGCATTCCTTGTCCTTGAAATCATCACAACAAAGATTATCTATTCAGTCACGGCACACACAAAATGTTGAAGAGGCTCTTACATAAAGCCGGCTCTGTTACTGAAACTGCCGCGGGCGAGGATTGAAAATGGTGCTCTCCCATCCAACACTCTTATCTACAAAATATACATGCTGTGCACTGTACAAGGACGAATACTATTAATATGAAAGCCTACAACAGACAACAAATCTGTTGTAACTCACAAATATTACACACACACACACACACACACGTA
Source organism: Periplaneta americana (assembly GCF_040183065.1). NCBI lineage: Eukaryota > Metazoa > Arthropoda > Insecta > Blattodea > Blattidae > Periplaneta > Periplaneta americana. Next base: position 73,064,585 of record NC_091131.1, on the reverse strand, counting down.
ATATATATAGAGTGTTAATGAACAATGCCGAAATATTTTCACTGAGTATAGACGAGCCCTGCAAAGATGCAACTTGAGATAAGAAACCCACGATCTATGGATTCAAATTTCCATGTTGTGACATAAAATCTCTGAAGGATATGCACGCCACTGACTTCTGCCCTTTCGAAATTATACGAAAAGATACAGGAACTTTACTAAGAAAGAAAAATTAAAATAATTACAGAAATTGCTAGAACTGGCGACTTCCAGCAGCAATACAGAAACGACATCGACGAAGATACAGTCCGAGCGTACAATTAATACCCTGGAGTAAGATTTTTGTGTTGAATATATCTTTTTGCACGCATCAATACCTGTAATGTCAAGCGGTGTTGTCACGTTTCCATTGCGAAGGTTATTTCAGGTTACAATTAATTTTATACAGACATCAATACACTGATGTCTACCACTATCATCCACAGTGATAGCATTTTTAGCTATAAGATTACTTTTAATTACAATTGAAATTAAAATTACTAATCTTTTCTGCCATCATTTAACTCCAGATACGGCAACATTGGTTTCTAATCCACGTGGAGTAGGCAATTATAAGAACGTCAATTACAAGTGCTAACGCATTATTGATAAGACATAAATGCTACCGCTTCCTGTGACCGGAGCAGCATCTGAGAAGGTCTAATCAACAAACAAACACTCTTCAAAAGAAAAGGACCTCTTTGACATCGCCTGGCTATTAAATGAAAGCCCGGACTATAAGATTCTCATACCCTATCAAAGATTCCTGGCATATCACGAATAAATTCATAGTCTATAATTGTATTATGATAGATATCTCGCAACACTAGAGGAAAAAATAGCCCTACATAGAATCGCAACAATTGTTAATGAGTTCCGATTACAATATTAACACAGTGGCGTCCAACTATGTGATTAGTTGGTAAATTTTGAATATTATGACAACGCCAATTGATGAAAACGCTATTGAGTTAATAGCAATCCGGTTTCTCTCGATCACTAAGACGGCGTGAAGTCATTCTAATATAAATTGTAGCTTCTTGTCGCTTTGTTGGTGATTTATGAGTACCAAACTGTAATTGCTCTAATGCCTTGTACCACAGGCATTTTACGTCAGCGACCACGGGTTTCCTATCTCATATTGGTTGTTTAGGACCTCTCTACTACTTACAAATAAATGGCTTTTAAGGAGCCCGGAGGTTCATTGTCGCCCTCATATAAGCCCCCAATTAATCCCCATCTTGAGCAAGATGAATCCAGTCCCTAGCATCATATCCCACCTCCCTCAAATTCATTTTAATATTATTCTCCCATCTACGTCTCGGCCTTCCCAAAGGTCTTCCCTCTGGCCTCCCGACTAACATTCTATACGCATATCTGGATTCACCCGTACGTGCTACATGCCATGCCATCTCAAACGTCCGGATTTAATGTTCCTAATTAAGTCAGGTGAAGAATACAACGCCTGCAGTTCTGCGTTGTGTAACTTTCTCCATTCTTCTGTAACTTCAGCCCTCACAGCTACAAATATTTTCCTAAGCACCTTATTCTCGAGCACCCTTAACCTTTGTTCCTCTCTCAAAGTGAGAGTTCAAGTTTCACAACCATACAGAACTGGTAATATAACTGTTTTATAAATTCTAACTTTCAGCTTTTTTTAGAGCAGAATGAAGGACTTCTCCTCTATATTTTGTGAAAATATTTCGGTTTGTTCATTAACATTCTGCATGTAGGCTATATACACAGGCTATATATAATGTTTATCAAAACATGTGAGAAAGCTCCGGCGAGTTGATAGAGGACCTATAGACAAACAAAAAAGTTCATATAAACATATGGTCAATTTCGCTTAGTTTTTTAGTTTGTGGTGTGCATAATATCTGTAATGATAAAGTTTAATTTACAACTTATATATTTTTTTCCTTCTACAGAAAGTGCTCAAAATGGCTTCAGAGCGCCGCAACATCGACTGTCTTACTCTCTTCCACATTCCAAGCGTCTGCCTTATCTGCTGACATCCTTCTTCAAGTCGCGCGAAGAATTTCCACATTATGAATAGGTCTGGAATACACAATGGCCTTTAAATGACCCCATAAGTAAAAATTCAATGGACTGAGGTCGGGAGAACGAGCAGGCCAGGATGTCGGTTTCTCACAACCTATCCATTTATTAGGAAATCGTTGATATAAAATTCCTCTAGCAGCAAGAGCATAATGAGGCGGTGCTCCAACATCGTGAGCCACATGCGCTAAATTAGTTCAGTGAAACTTGTTCCAACAAAACATTTAAGTTAAGTCCTTTATTTAAAAGACGCAGTATGATGCTGCTGTCAATGTTCCAGGTAAAATGAAAGGACCAATTAATGTGTTGCCAATTATTCTAGCCTAAACATTAATGCTGAACTGTTATTTGTGTCTTGTTTCCAAAACTGCTTTGGGATTTCTGTCAGACCATACATGAATATTGTGAAAGTTCTCCACTCCATTCCTGGTGAACTTCGCTTCATCGGTGAAGATTATAGGAAAAAGTGTTGATCCTGAACACAAGTTTGTTGTAACCAGGTACAAAATGCTCCTCTGGGTGGAAAGTCAGATTCACTAAGACCTTGGACTCTTTGAAGGTGATATGGATAAAGGAGTAGTTCTCGTAGAATTCTCCACACTGTCATAGTATGACTCACATCCTCGATTGCTGCTATGTCTCTGGTGCTGCTCTCACTATTATCCTCAATATGATTGAGAACTCGTTCCTCTAAGTTAGATGTTCTGGTGCTCCTTGGTCTTACACCATCTGAAACACGTTTCTTAAAAGAGCCTGTTTCCACAAGACTGTCATGCATTCTTTGGAACGTCTTGTTGTTGGGTAAATGTCTATTAGGAAGTTGTTCAGCATACAAACGTCTTGCTTTATTTGCATTGCAATTATCTCGTCCATACATAAGGTGCATTTCTGCCATTTTCTGATTAGCGTACTTCATTTTGACCACCAGTAGTAATGTAATTAATTATTACACTCAAAATAACAAATTTTCACAATATCAATAAAAGTTTCAGCATATGTCTTGTGTTTATTTTATTATGGCAACTGTCATCAGATGGCTTTGAATACAAAACAAATCAACAACGACTTGAATACAAAAGAAAATTACATGTGGCTTGTTTATCATCACAGATATTATGTACACCACAAACAATGACTGTAACTAAAAAAAACTAAGCGAACTTGACCATATGTTTATATGAACTTCTTTGCTTGTTTTCAGGTTCACTATCAATTTCCCAGAGCTTTCCCACATGTTTTGATACACCTTGTATATTATGTCTATGTGTGTAATGATTGTGCATCAGCTTATTTAATACAATTACCATTAAGTCCATGTACGCATGTACAAATAAAGGATGCCGATCGAGATATAAGCTTCACTTAACGACTAAGGCGCGGCTTTAATGTTGTGTGGAAGCCATGTCACGGAAATGAACCCCATATAGAACATAGGTAGGTATACCTGTTTATCCACTGCCAATATAATATCCTATGTTGTCTTAAAACTTTAATGAAACCCGTAGGCTACCAAGTTTTGGGGCTGAGAGTTAAAACTTCAATTCCTCTACCCTATGTTATAGGACAGGCAAAGATGGTAAGTTCTAAAAAGAAATAAACTTCTAAACGGTAGCACTACTACCTTCAGACATCTTGACTATGTTTACGCGTCAGATAGTTTGTACTGTAGTCAAACAGTCGAATCGGTAACGTTCCAGACTAAATTAAGAGGAAAAGTTGGGTAGAGGGTCATATCGGACAGAACATGCAGCATCCCTAAGCATTTCAAACTAAGGGAGCTCCTTGTGTACCCATTGTGGAATGAGCTGCATGTCGAAATACGCTGCCCGACTAAGCTGACCCCACCATCCGCCACACCATGCATTTTCTTCAGCCATAAAGCCCGTACATGTCCCCTTCGAGGGCAGGGAAGAACCTGGAGAGCTCGGTGTCTCTTCTGTGGAACTATGAGTCGTCTAGAATCTATCACACTGCTACCTATCAATATTCCGACAAACCGCGAGAAACACCCACCACGACGGACGACCGATTCGGTGTCATATGAACACGGAGATGATAACGAAATGGGTTGTGGAAAGTGCTGGTGGAATGGCTAAAGAAAAGCGAAAGACTCCAAGAAAAATCCTCAAAACCTTGAATTTGAGCACCACAAACACAACTCCGCAATAGCCCAGATTTGAACTCGGGTTAGAGATTAGCATGCATGATATTCAAGATTTGAATATCTGTACTTACCACTTTTTCCTTTTGATTTTTAACTTATTTTGTTAGAACTCAATAATTTTCTACCACAATTACATTACTGTATTCCTGTATTTAATTCCTCATATTTTCAACACATTTCTCGCCAATTTAGTTAGAAAATTTCAAAGTCCTGACAGATCTCAGAAATGTCATTTCTGCTGGGATTTTCGAGCTTCAGTATTATTTAAAAAGTCAGGCAACTTCACCACTTTGAACAACAACCGAAGTTCAATATAACCATAAATATTTACAGATATGTAATAAAATCTCACAAGAAACTGTGACAGCACTAATTTCGCAGGAACGCGATAACTGAGCCCAGACTTTTGATTATTATGATCATTATTAAATTTCTCACAATTCTAAATATCACCAATTTCTTTATATTTCTTCACAATGGCACCTTCTTTACAACTTCCTGTGTATTTTGAAAATTTCTCAGTTGTTTTCTAACATCCAAAACAAAGCGGAATTCCAATGTCAAAAGCAATCGTACAAATTGCAGGGACTGACAAAAATTCCCCGCAAAAAATTGTTGAGAAACAATAATTACACAATGCATTTTACATTAAAAATACAGAGACCTATATTATTATCACGCATAAAACGTTTTCTATTTAGTTAATGAGAAACAATGCTGGAGATGCGTGTAACAAAAACAAAACAATTTTGAATCTGATGAACAAGAAACAATCTGAGAAATAACAGCAACAAAAAGAAAACACGTTGATATAATAACATGCCTGAGCTAGCAACAATAATTTGATGAGCAACATAAGCAGCGGGCAGCGAGCAAAGGGGCGTGTAGGTCCACTTGTGTTGTATGTCCACCAGGAATGTTACACCGTGGCGCCAGGAAACCGGCAGTAACGATTGCACAACCGTCTTTTTCTCCACTTAAATGTTGTAAGCATTAACACAACTGCACGCCACATGTGGGTTACGGGTACACGAGTAACCTTCAACTTTTAATAACACTTTTTTTTTTTTTACAATCTTCACGAAAATCTTTCGACTTAGAAAATGAACATATTGATTTCGGAATTCAAATTAAAACAACATATATTTCGAGCTTCAGGTTTCCAAGAGCACAGCATCCGTTACAGCAACATCAGTCACTTACAGAGTGTCAAAAGAAACACTTTCGAGTCTATTAAAAATAATATTTTAAATGCAGAAAGAAGAAATTTACTCCAAAATTAGAAAATTATGTAACTTGACGCTTCAAAGAAAGCATCAGTAGCACTCTCTGGATCACGCAGTGGACAGAAAAGAATTGCTATATACCTGTAACCTCTGCATCACCTCAAATCTGAACCGGTCTCAAGAGATGTAATAGAACTGTAAAGTATAGGCAACAAAAGGCTCAACTTCACGTACGTATCTGCACACCAGCCATTACTTTTCATCTCATAATAATGATGCGGAGAAGGGAGGACAGTATATGACTGGGAGTGGCATCTTACCTTGAAAGAGCGAGTGATATTCACACACTATTAAACCTAAAAGTTACATGAAGAAGAATGGAAACAAAATTGATTCCACCACATTGTACAAATGGAAACAAGTTGTAACCAAAGAGTTGAGGGAACGCTGGAGAATAAAAAAATACACATTTGCAATATTTCTGATGAACTGAAATTTTGGTAATGATGAGGATGAAGATAAGGATCATTGGAAAGATGAGAGAAAAAATAAGAATGATGAGGGTGATAATGAGGATAAAGATAGGATGAGGACGAAAATCTGGACAAGTGAGGACGATAACAAAGATTGCGGATGATGTTAAAAATAAGATGAGAATGGGGATAGGATGGGAACGAGTACCTGAACAAAGATGAGGACGAGGGCGAATAAGGGTGAGTACGACGAAATTGTGACGATGAGGACGAGGACGATAACCTGGGCGAGATTGAGAATGAGGAACACGGTGATGTTGGGAGCAAAGACGATGATGAAACTAACAAGGGCGGTGAATGTGATGAGAATCAGGTCGATAACGATATCAGCGAAAATGAATAGATTGAGAATCGAGGACGAGAATGGTAGTAAGGATGAGAGAAGGGCGAGGAAGACGATGTGGGTGAGGGTGAACGACAAATATAAGGGTAAAAGTGGGGATGATGAAAACTTAGGATAAGGAGTAGAACGGCAATAAGGATGAGGATATGAACGATAAAGGTGATGATGAGGATGAACACGAGGGAACAGATGAGTACGAGAACAATAGTGATGAGGATAGACGATAAAGAAGAGGACGAGGATGAGCGTGACGGTGCAGATTAAGATGAGAACAAGGATGAGGATGACGTTGAGGATAAGAATGAGGAACGGTGAAGAAATACGAGGATAAACGATAAAGACGAGGGCAAGGATGAGCATAAGGGTGTGGATGAAGATGAAAACATGATGAGGATGATAAGATTGAGGAAGATGAGGATAACATTAGTATTAGTATTTATTTATTTAACCCGATAGAGATAAGGCCATCAGGCCTTCTCTGCCCCTCTACCAGGGGATTACAACTCTAATATGAAGAATAAAATTACAATTAATATTAAATTTATAATTACAATTACAATAAAAATTAAAGTACGACAAGATTACCTGATTAATGAAAGCTAGACAATTTATCATAGAAGTTACGAACAAAGAATATTTTTGTATTTACTGAATTACAGATTAAACCTAGAATAACAAAATTCTATAGTGATGGAATTACTATATATTGAGATATTTTGTGATAGATTAAGAGAACTATTTACAAGAAACCATGTCTGAACGAGTCTCAATTACTGATCAAGTGCCTAGTAAGTTTGCGTTTGAATTCAATTCTATTTCGACAGTCCCTGATGCCAGCAGGTAACGAATTCCAGAGTCTTGGCAGGGCTATTGTGAAAGAGGAGGATTAAGGGTAAAGATGAGAACAAGCACGATCAGGAATTGAAATTGTAGTTCAATAGTTAATATTTATCTTTATTATCCGCTGTAGGTTCCGTATTGTTTCAGAACTGTTATCAAGAGGAGTCACTTGAAGTATCGTCCTCATACTCATTCTCATCTTCAGTGTCGCAGTGTCATCATCTCGCATAAGGACGTTGATGGTAAGGATGAACGTTGAGGGTGTGAATGAAGATGAGAACAAGAAGAGAATAAGATTGAGGAAGATGAGGATGATAACACTAAGGGTTAGGACGACGATGAGAGTGATGCGATGAGAGGAGGTCAAGGACGAGGATAGGATTAGAATTAGAATCAAGACGAGGGCGAAGATAACGAGAGACGTATGTGCGAGATGATGTGACAATATGAGAATGAGTTTGAGGGCAATACTTCAAACGTGTTTTGAACATTGGTTCTTCTTGATGACAGTTTTTGTAATAATACGGGACCTACAGCGGAGAACACAAAAAAATATCAACTATTCAACTACTATTGAAACGAAGGAGGATATTCAGAATCAGTGAGGTGACATCACGAGAATTGAACAACGGTAAAATAAGAATATGAAAAGAAACTACAGCATCGGCGGCAAATTTGCCTCCCAGCTGCCTCGTCTGCCAGAGAAATGACTGTACAGAAGAGGTACTCAAATCAAGGCAGCGTGCGATGCCTGAGACACTAATAATAATTATCGAAGAAAGAATACGCAACATACCCGGAAGATTGAAAATCATTAAGAGTACGGGCACACACGCACGTAGGCAAGCACGTACGCACAAGTTCCGAGCAGCATTTTACATTTAACAATTACGCAGGAACACAAATTGGAAATCATAAATATAATTTCATACATCGCTATGCTGAATCAAAAGCGACACGCTCAGTTATTATCAAGTTAGGATTTTTTCACATATTGCCACAATTATTTTTTACATATATTGGAGAGAAACAAAGTCCATTATGTAATAACTTGCGTATTTTCTATAAAATTAGCACGATGCTTGTGACTGCGTAGAATAAAGGCTGAACTTTTATAGTATGCATATTTAAAATTTATATGAAAAAACTGAAGTACTGTGCCTCTAGTTTCATATTATAATTATTAAAATGCGCTATTCAACGACGTCATATCTGCCAGATAATCTAGCATCGATAAAATTGCTATGCATTACCTGACATTCTTACCAGAATTAGGGAAAAGCATTAAATAAATGTTACCAGATAATTAATCAGCCCAAGCGGAATTGGAACCTACGACCCAGCCATGGCACGAGTCAAGCTCGTTACCCCTGATCTACACCGGTGGCTATATAAATATTCTAATATTTTCATACTTCGTTATATCCGACAACGTTTCTAAAACTAACGTTAAACAACTTCACGAATAATTTCATTCACATATAATTCACAAGACAGATAAGTATTTTTTACTATTTAAAATTAATGAAACAAATGATGCGTCCAAACAGAGGGGGTGAACTTTTATGAAAAGTGGCAGTTTACAGGTTAGAGCTTGGGGGGGGGGGGGAAGAAGTGACAGAACTCTGAGCTAGCTTTCGAGAGGCGAAAGATCCGGCATAAACATGTTGACCGAATGGAAGATCAAAGAGTAGCAAAATAATTAGCTTGTAAGAAAAATCAGATACGCAGAAGAAAATTGGGATGTCTCGAGAAGACCAAATGGGAATATAACGAATTAAAAATGTCTAATGCATACTTTCGACTTCACAGAGTTCATTTATTTGAATAAGATAATATGACAAGGCAAATATACATATATTCGTATTCATATAATTTCATCCTGAAATCAGTGTTTCCATTTGTGAGATACACTTTCCCACGGATGGATAGGGTAAATCGCGATAATTTGGGTATAGTGAGGTAATTTTAAAATGTTACAATTTATTGAATAAAACTTTACCTAATCTTCAAACACATGTAAATTATAATTTACAAACAGGATGTAATTCCGGTGTAACAAACGTATATATAAATGTGTCGTACTTAAGATTCATAAGAAGTCTTCAAAGTCATTAATACAAAATCGTACGCTTTCACGGCTCAACTATAAGTATGGTTCTACTAATGAAATTTAAATGCATGGAAACATTTAATATTTCTCTCGGGCTTGCACTTCTGTTATGATTTTATTGTTCCGAGGCACAAGATGCTTAATTACACCGTTAATAAGAATTCAAGAATTAGTTACGAAAATTACACGCCCATTACATTAAAGGATTAAATATCATTAGCTATGGCGCATAAATGCATTTGTTTTCACGAGATAACGAATGACCTAACCTCAGAATGTACAAAATTACAAATATGGGTTTCTTATTTAAAGAGAATGTATAATAAAAAAAAATACTAAAGCTAATGGTAATACATCAAATTATGAATTGAATGAACCCGCAACATACCTATCCAAGCCATGTTGTGCCGGTGACGACGACGACGACGACGACGATGATGATGATGATTATGATGATTATGATGATGATGAAACCCCTATTCACAAGCTATGCACATGAACTCAAAATTGGACGGAGTTACGCAAAAACAGGCCAAGCGCCAAAAATCTGTTTTGAGATATTGGCTATTGAAATAAATCTGTTCTTTTCTTATAAAACATTTTATGCAAGAAGTATTATAACATTGATATTATTACAAAAAGTAGCACAAATGATACCGAAAAAGGCTAACCGATTTTGAATAAGAGACCAGCAGTTGAATTAATATTTCAAAGTAAAATAAATAAATGAATTTTATGCAATAAACGAATTTTTACTTATAAATAGCAGCAAAATTCAGATATCGCATTCTTGATTTTTTTCCGAATTAAATTACCCTGCCATCAACAGATTTGCGCAAATATCCCATTTTTTTTTTTTTTTTCCAATTGTCGGTTGGTCTATTATTGCGTAACTCCAATTATCTGACCGTTTTCCAAGTCCAAGACGACCTACGAACGAATATCAGAAATATTGTTGTGTACTTCCATTTCCTGACTGTCAATTACATTCTACAGGCCACCGGCTGATATAGGGGAAAACAATCGGTACTCTCACGGGCGCGGCTTCAAATGCAATTCGGAATGTTTACTCGGTTGATCTGTAAGGCCAGTAATCCAAACTTTGTACATATATTTTGTGTTCAGAAACTTCCCACTAAAATTAGAAAAAAAGAAACCTAAACTCCACTTCCTCTGATATTGAGTAGCGTTAAACCAGCACTAAAATCAATCAAGTGCAGTGTCAGACTTATATTTCCTTGCACGTACACTTGGACAAAATGAAACCCGCCGGCCTCTTGAGCACTGAATTTTGTCAAGTCCTCTTCGGGTGAGTGTGCGGTTAACAAGAGGAAATTTCTCCGCGCAGTTTCCGTGCACGCAATAATACAAATAAGGAGCCAATATCAATAGTTGGAGATAAACTTCTATGAAAGAATGCTAAAAAAAATGAAATGAAGAAGAATACTTCTGAAATAATAAATAAGATTATACCTCATCGGCACGATTGGTGGCACCCTCCACAGCGTGCTTCTAACAGAACAGTGGTTATGAATGATTACTGTTTATATTTAAGAAGCTAAAAAGTTTTATTTTATGCTACAATAATATTTTAGTTACAAATCACATTTTCTTTTTCCATCATGTTAGGTTTCGGTCTAATATAAGAATTAAATACAAAATAAAAGAGGAAATTATCATAGAAATAAAATAATGGAGCAAAATTCAATTTATCAATCTATTAAAAAGCAAATATACCGAATGGAAGTGAAATAATCCTGCAGATTTTCAGAGCGAAGAGCCCATGTTGTATGTAACAAAAACTGTAATACCACATTGGCGGAAAGTTCATAGCTTTTTTTTTTCAGACACTTTTTTCCCAAATGTTTAACACCCCCTCTTATTCGGTAACTACTGAGAGTAGGATCGTGATAGATAGAACATCTAAAAAAGAATCATTTATTCCTCTGGCGTCTTTCAATAGCGTGGATGGTTATAGTGTAAAACCACTAATTTCAAGCCACTGAACGATGTGAGCAGATTGCAACGTCATAGCCAGAGAAGGAGGTGGAATGTAGCTCACCGGGAAACAGACCTGAGTTCGTTGACATCTTATATCTGTATTACGAGAAGAGAGGAGTGCGTGTTAGCGGCGATGTTGCCAGACTGCTGAAATTCCAACTTAATTTTCTAATTAACCGTGCAATTAATCACGAAACGTAATATAGGTTTTCTACTCATTTAAGTGTACCCTAGCGTCTCTTCCAATCAGCAGGATTATTTCACATCCACCCTGTATAATAAAAAAATACCTCCATATTATAGTATAGAGGTGATACGAAAATGCAACTTCAACAACAAGAAACTAACACTTTACCACAGAGCTAAGATTACTACAGTAAAAACTTGGATTGTAATGAGCACTGGTGTAGACTACTTCACTCCAGCACCGTAAGCGATCATGGGTTTGTCATAATAATCATTATTTAAGCACTCTGAGGCATCCGTCTGTTGTTTTTCATTTATTACACATTTCTTCACGAGGTTGTTGTGATTATTTAGCTATCGACCATTATCACTCTAAAAATTAAACGCAGTCTTGCGCATATAGCTTGACTCTCCCGAACGATCACGTTACGTATCCGATTCACGCTTTCTTAGAGACGCGGTCATTTTCATTTTGACCAAAGATATTGGAGACCTTGACCTTCTATAAGGCTATTCTTATTATGATTTATATCCACTCATTTTCGAATAAATGCTATCAGTGAAATGCTACTAATGGAAGAACAATGTGAGTTCAGATGCTCCGATTGCGTATTCATTTTAAAGAAAATTCAGTGAACAAGGAAGATAATTTAATTTACAAACACACATTTAGTTTCTAGACAATGTGAAAGCATTTGATAGAATTACAAATAACATTTTATTTATTTATTTAATCTGACAGGATTAAGGCCATAAGGCCTTCTCTTCCATCCTACCAGATAGCACATATAAATACAAAAAAGAAATACAAACACTGATGAAAATAATACAAATTAAATTAAAGCCCTATAGAGGGTCAACAGGTCAAAACAACACTACAGAGCTCTCATCGAGCTAATAAAAGAAAAACAACAGAGATAGCAATGATGATAGTGATAACTGATAACTGATGATGATGATAATAATAATAATAATAATAATAATAATAATAATAATAATAATAATAACAAATTACATATTAATTACCAATTTTACAACAGCATAGTTACAATATTTATTATATGTCATGGGTTATGCCGAAGTTGCGCAACCTGACAACAAGCAATTCCATGAACTAGAATGTTATTTTTTAATTTAAATTCTGATATTGTCCGACAGTCTCTGACATGGTCAGGGAGATAATTCCAAAGGCGTGGAATCGATATGCTGAAAGATGATGAGTAGAAGGATGTTCTGTGCAGAGGAATAGAAAGAAAGTACATGTTCCGGGTTCGAGCTAGTGAAAGGTATATGGAATATTATGGGGAGAAAAGGATTTCCACAACACCTGATCAAACTGTATAGAATTTTGTTTTTTAATACGTTGATGGGCATTAATTTATTATATCCCCTAATGACGGAACATTAGCTCGGAATTGCCATGGCCTTATAAAACTTAATTTGGGTCTCTCTTTGAGTTTTATACTTCTAATTTCTATTTACAGTTCCACACATTATTTGAAATCTATTCCATTTTTTATTTATATCAACTTCACAGTAGGCCTAATATGAAATATCACATCTTATAATTATAACAAATTTTTCACGTGTTCTATGATACTATTAATAATAACAGTCTTCCTCCTTCTGTGACTTTAGCCTTTAAATCCATTGGCTTCGTCTTTTCAGTTGAAATTTCCAAATATAATTCTTCATGATATTATGTAATTTGCTGCCACTTGCAATTCTTCTTCCATTGTTACTAAAATCGCCTGATCATCAGCAAATAAAATTGTGTTTAAAATTACATGTCCGATTTTAAAATGTAGTTTTTAGTTCTTCTGCCATTCTGGAACGGCTTCGTCAATATAAGTTGCAAAAAAATGCGGGAGACAAAGGTATCCTTGTCTGAATTCTTGATTTACATTAATATACATTAATATATTTTTGAGTATGTCCAACTTCCTTTCAACAAGTCAGGTGATCTATACTTTGTGGCTGATACCCACTCATTTTATCCGAATTATGCTTTTATTTATTAACCATATCCTGAAGGGATTTCTGGTTCCTGTTAAATTTTGTTATTATTTTGTGGTCTAATAAATTTATCCAAATTTTTCTCAGAGAAATTCAATTTCTGCTGTATTTCATCCAGACAAGTCTTATTTCCGAAAAGTCCAAAAGCCATCGCCGGAATAACAAGTTTTATTAATTAAAATGTAATTAATTTCCATCATTCTCTGGGATTGGCCCCGTTGTTCTCTTGTCACTCATGTAATGTCTGTAAGTTAACACTAGACACTCTCAAGTAGTGGGATGCTGTCAGCATGGCACAAGGCCACAGCTTAAAATAACACAGGAAAACAGAAGACACATTCAGTCCACTTCCTTGCCGAGAATCGAAGTCGAGTTCGCTTGAACAAAAATAACTTAAACCCTAAAAATGAACAAGTCCAATCTAAACCCCACATGGTCATAAAAATGTAAAAATTAAAAAATTCGCCACACCAGCCGCCACTGGAAGTACGCTTCAATATAAATCTCGAATGCATATAATTAAACAAGTTTTTTTTTTCTCCGCCGTAAACAAATCTCCCAATACCTTAAGGCACAACGAAAATAGAATATTACTAGCAAAAAGAAAAAGAAAAAGAGCCGTGACTCCTCTTTCCTATCCCATGTAACAGTTACACATGTACAAAAAACTTGTGGTTTACGTAGCAGTCAAGTTAACCAGAATTGAGATTAGCTTTACGTTCATCCTCTTTATTTTTTCCTTCTTCTCCCTCTCCCCCTCACAATCATTTCCTTTTTTTGCGTTCGCCTTGAAGGTAGCACGTTGTAACCTTGTGAAGGTCGTCCGCCATGACTGCACAAGGTGAACAGCCTCGAGATGTTGGTGCAATTACCCTCCCGGCTACACCGGCATGGGATGGGCCAGCTGCTGTCCTCTCATCAGATAAATAAAAGTTTCGATCCAAAGGATGAGTTACAATAAAAGATTTCCTCGGGCTAGCACAGTTCGAAAAAAAATATATAAAACCCTTTGTACCTTCACAAAGCAACACAGCAACAAATTTAAGTTATGAAAAATGAATACAGAGGGTTCTCTCTCAAATATTCAGCAATAGGGTGTTACTAGGGACCCCGATAACCCTGGCATTCAATGTCCGGGTCAAGCACCACAAGCGATTAAACTGAAATATTCTTGCAAACTCCACAGCTACGATACACCATAATAAATAAGAGCCAAGTACATCAAATCTATCTACCTAAGTACAACTGCCACGAGTACAACCATGTGATACAATGTACGTGCTGCTTGGCAAAAATAATTCGTGCCAGGTTTTCGACATATAACAAGATTTTATAGGTTTTAAAATGACAGAGAATTAAATATATAATAGAACCTGAGTTATACGTAACCAAGTTATACACAGTTCTGATTCGTATGTACTAATTACGCACAGATGCCGGAAAAATTACATTTAATTGCATATAAATTAATTCTGAACTGTACACAATTGATATGTGCGTAATTCGCTTATGTAAGTACCGATAGTATTTTTAATCAAGTTTGAATTGTACGTATTTTTGTTCGCTTTGATACATATTAAAGTTTAATTTCAAATAATCATAACTGATCTTACTACCTTGAATATATTTTAATAATTTTCCACGATCCTCAAAGTCAGCTACTGGAAACATATAAACCATGTGACAGTACAGACCGCAGCCTCTTTACATTAATGATCTCAAGGTTACAGGATTTATATCGATCAGACACAGCCCAGACGAATACAGAGTCGTCATGCTCCATCTTTACGTATTAGCTTTTCTTCTTTCTCACGGGGCATGTTTCACACATTTGAAAACAGCTGTAAAACACTCAGTATCTGTCTACTGGAAACATATAAACCATGTGACAGTAAAAACCGCAGCCTCTTTACATCAATGATCTCAAGGTTACAGGATTTATATCAATCAGACACAGCCCAGACGAATACAGAGTCGTCATGCTCCATCTTTACGTACTAGCTTTTTTTCTTTCTCACGGGGCATGTTTCAAACATTTGAAAACAGCTGTAAAACACTCGGTACCTGTCTAGCAGTGTGTGTGACAGTAAAAGGAAGAGCTAGTCGCTAGAAAACAAAGTTAGATTTATAAAAGAAGTCGAGGTAAATTCCAACAAAACAAAAACTGAAACTGAAAGAGGTTTGTAATAAACATATACGAGTATAAAAAAATTAATGATTAAGATCTCTTAAAGTTGAGCTCATTAACGATGAAAAATTTCACAGTAAATGTATGTAGTGCATTCAAATTAAACATTACAATTCTAGTCGCTTTCCATTCTTTGATGCATATTTGGACAAGTTAAAATAATCCTTGAGCGCTTCTAGCTCTGTGTGTTCTGTCAAACTGATTCCTAACCATTAGATAATTATATCCAAATTTTAATTATAAGTAGTTCTGACTTGTATGTAATTTAAATCTTTTCCCTTCACTTCCGTAAAACCCAGGTTTCAGCGTATACGTATTGTACTCGCCAAACTTAGACGACACCAGCTCAGAGGAAAGAAGTCAAAGAAGTCACATCAACATGCTCTCGATGTTTATGTTATGCAGTTGGCAGCGCCCGATAACTGAATTGCTTTATAACAGCGTTGCCAAACATAGACGGCCTCAGCCCGAGCAGAGAGGTCAGCTTATCTTGCCGCAAGAGACAACTACTAACTTCTCTGTTAAAAAAAAATCGTACTTGCCTCAGCCCAGCGACTGGGTTAATTCAGAAATGTCTGATCAGTGGAATATGTAGCTAACCGGCGATGTACGCGTTGGAGGGGGAAAGGAACTGGCCACCCTACCCCATTACCTCTTGGCTTAGTTGTCTCATGAGTGATGCTTTATTGGTGTTACCTGTCTTCGGACAGTTGACTAAACAACAACAATGTGACAACGCTGCATAACTAACAGGCATGCACCGTATGATTTATTATATTTTGTGTAAGGCACGAGTCAGAGGAGTGGTGTGAGTGAAGTCGTCTAAGCTTGTATGTATACATATTTTCCTTTTTTTCTCTTTTAGAAAACAATATGAAGCTTGCAGAAAATACATTCCGTTATTGATAAATACAAGAATATATCAGCAACTGAGTGGAACATAAACAATGTAAGATACGGGATTGCCATAAATACATATCGAAACCCTCAAACAGAAGCTTGCATGCAAAAAGACCAACGAAGACAATGAAGAGATATAATCTAAGGATTAGCCTATTGCAAAATGCGAATAGGTGTACTTATTTCATAAAGCGAGGAAAAAAAGAAAGAATTTTGATTAATCGGCATACCATTAAGTTTAAACCATTGTTTCAGTGTACTATTCTTAAAAAGCAATAAATAAATAATTTGTAACAGAAAAAGAAAACGGATGTCCAATAAAACATTCAAACACATCACATAACATAATTATTTTGTATAGCTTGAAACACTTCGTGACTTCGTATTAAAATATCAGTACTAATCCTTTAAAATGCTCATACCTACCAATAATGGAAACACTTTGCTAGCAATTAACTATAAAATTCGAGTCAATTAACACTTCTTAAATGACGCTGCACAATGAAATATTTGCAGAGATTTTAAGGAACCAATTATTTTGCTTCAGTAAAAATGCGATTCAATAACCGGAGAAAACACTTTACCAATGACGTTTGTAAACAGGTGTGATCCTTAGATAGTTAGCCTATGACTGAAGTTTTCAACTTCTACAATTTAATAATTAGCATTATAAAATCTTTACCACATGTTTATCCACTAGCAGTACGTCATATTGTATCAAATTTTAACTGGAATGGTTTGTGCAGCTATTGGCATTTATTATTTTTCCATTTCCATTCGAAGAGTTTTAATATGACTGAGCTGAAATTATACACAAATAGATCTCACATGAGTATAAAAAAAATTGGGATGTTTTAATATTATATGTATATTTAACTCTCCACAATTGTTTTAAATTTCGTTTTCATTATTTTAATTGCATTACTAAGATTGGAAATACGAAGACATTTGAACTGAATAAAATAGCGACTATCGACTATCGCAGACTACAGAATATCGAGTTCCGTTACGGAATTCGCTCATTATTTTCAATAGTTGTCTGACGCGGTGCACACAAAGGCTTGGCTTTAACGCTGCGTCAAACTCACGGTCCACAACACGCTATTTAACAAAATATGCCTTCCGGCATCCATTTATATCTCTATAGATTTTAATTATTTGAAAATAAAGCCAGCAGAGAAGTGTCAAATACAACATCCATGAAATTAATCACATGTCCAACTCATCTTCTTTTATTCATATTACAGGTTCTTTAGATATTTATCTAAAATGTTACCATATACCTGAGGAATGCCATTTGGCCATGCAAACATTAAACAAAGGCCAAAGAAAGGGAATAAATTAATTGCACAGACTGCTACAAAATCTACTCATTTTAAACAGCATTCCCAGAACCACAAAAATGATTTCGGCGTAACAGATTATACACAGAATTCATCTGTGCCATTGTTCTGTTTGTAGATAAATGGAGAGGTTGTCTTTACACATATAATCTCACAATTTTAAAAGTAACATAATATAATAAAATCCTGGCAATAATTTAAGAGAAAGAAATAACAGAAAGATGCATGCAAATGATGCATGCAAATATACGTAACTCATACACGCACATACGCACGGAATAAACTATAAACATTACCCGGTACGTCATAATATCAGAACACAATATTAAATACAGACTGGGCTTAGATAAGACCACCTCATTTCACTCCGTACATTCTTAAATTTTAATAGCAGAATCGCAAAAGAGCAACATGGAAACAGCTAAGAACGTTATGTTTTTATCCGTGCATTCTTTGCTTATTTCAAAAAGAACAATTTTTTTTTTTCAAAAATAGTGGTAGATGACATAAACATTGAACAAGAATCGCAATTTAAATATTTAGGATGTCTCTCACTATTACGAAATAGACTTAAATGAAAAAATCAACAAGTTTAACTACAGTACAGGAACATTAAGAACACCACTCAAACATAAATCACGCAGACTCAATAATAAAATTATATAAATCAATAACAATACCGACACTTACATACGGATCAGAAACATGGGTAATAAATAAAAAACATATTTCAAGAATACAATCAGCAGAAAAGACATTTCTTAGATCCATAGCTGGATATACAAAACTGCATTAAAAATGTAACACGGACATTCGACAAGAATTACAAACAGAAGAACTGAATGAAATAATTAATAAACATAGGAAAGACTAGCGACAACATGTAGATAGAATGACAGAGAGTAGATTTCCAAAGAGGGCCTTGAAATATCAACCTAGAGGGAAAAGAAGTATTGGGAGACCTAGGAAGAGATGGTCTGAACAAATAGGAGCAGGAACAGACTGAATGTCCAAACTATGAAGAAGAAGAAGAAGAAGGACAACAAAAATTGTATCTGACATCCGAACTATAGAACGTTCAATTTCAACATACTCAAGACTGTAGCTTTTCTTATCCTCGAACTATAAATTTCAATAAAGGGAATAGTGCTACAAAAATTTCAACAAACACCTTTTTTACGTTTCACAGAACACTTGTAATTTGGTTGTTTCTTTGTGGTTTCGAAACACGAACGCTTACTGCAGCACAGGAAGCAAAAAGTACAGATGCAGATGAAACGCAATTTTTAAGAGCAATAGCAGGTCCGAAGCTTCAGATTATAAGCAAAATGAAGACATGATAAGGATTTTTAAAACATCGTTTACAGTTTATAACCAATAAATGAAGAAAGAAAACACTTGAAATATTGTAAGCATACTGTAGGCCTTACCATACCGATTGTCTAAAATGTTTGAAAATAAATTACTGGTGCGGAAAGGATTGCAAAACTAAATTAGTATTTGATCTCAGCCCAAAATCATAAATGTAACATGTAGCCTGAAGAGATCAAAAAATAATAATAATACACCCTCAAGGTGGCATTTCTCGTTTGATTATGAAACATTACACCAAATATCTCATTTATTCGTCATATGGTTAGCATGCATAAAACAGGGATTCGAAGCCAGATCTGATAAATATGTAACCAGAAATGCTATAGTTTAAGCTATATCCGAGAGCATATCACAGTAGCAATAATAATAATAATAATAATAATAATAATAATAATAATAATAAATCTTAAAGATGGCATTATTGATTTGATTATGAAACATTACACGCAAATATCTAGACTCATTCGTTATATGGTTAGTATGCACAACACAGAATTATCACAAGACAAAGGATATACACCTCGTTCTTACGAGAGGAAAATAAATCTTGCCCCTACAAGAACTCGAATCCAGATCTGAAGAATTTGTAACTAGTAATGCTTTAGTTTGAACTACAGTCGAAGGTATATTATTATTATTATTATTATTATTATTATTATTATTATTATTATTATTATTATTATTATTATTTCTATAAATTACAAACACTGTATCTTTAAAAATATCTAGCTGTATAAACAAAACAAATTACTTAAAACAGTACTTCCTGGAACACAAATCGGTAGCCATCACACATGTACAACACTTGTTTGAAAAGAGCAAATAATTGTTGAGAATTATGACTTGTCTACGTACACGCATCAACACACAACAGAACGCGAATGACGCCATGTCACGTACGTGTGTGACAATGCAAATGGTGTACAGTTCTACATACTGCAAAACGCAACAAGAATACAGAGGCGAGGCGGCCTGGAGAACTTTGTATAAAAAGGAGTGCGCTTAGAAAGTATTACTACGTATGCTAACCAAGTCACTTGTATGAAATTCAACCTTCACATCACATAGCATGGAATTTTATGAGCTTCTAGTGACATTTGAAAAATACAAACGCCTTGAATAGAATACACTATTTATGAATCCTATACAAATTACAAAGCTTACCTCTAGTTTCATATATAAAAATTGGGCTGTTTATTAAATAGAAGACAACACGAATAGAAGCAAGTGAAATTAAAAACACAGAGCCGTAATTTTATATATTTGATCTCAATGATAATATTCTACAATAGAATAGACTGGATTGAACACATAATATGAACTCACCAATATACAGGACGTCACAAAAAGTGATAAATACAAAAATGTTTCGTACTTAAGAGAATATCTAGCTTTTAATATAAACATATATTTGTTTTCAAGACGTAATTCATATATTTAGCTTAAATCTCTAGTTCAAAATTAATAAAATGGTAATGTGACTCTGATCCCTCAAAACAAAATGGGTTCTATTTTTCAGTAGGTACTTCACAAAAGACCACAAGTTTTTCTTTTACCACAGGGACTTCATAACATTATTTCGCAGGCTTACAGGAAAAACTTAATCAGTAGCATTGCTTTCGTATTTAGTTACCAACTTTTTCAACTAACCCGACGATTTCTCATGCAAAAAAGTCGTTCATGCTCATCCTTTGTTGTTAAATAAAATACTGAGTAATAAAATTCAAATAATTCGACTTCTATTTTATTGTCTCTTATTTTCTTTTCATTCCTTTTCCTTTTGTGAAATCTGCTTCTTTTCTTCAGGGCCATCTTTATATGACAACAACTATAGACATTCCAGCTATTATGAAACACTGCGCGCCATCTACTGTTACAGAAATGAACAAGTATGAGAACATCGCTTGGTCAGAAAAATGATGTCGATCTCTCTCATTCTATTAAAGAGTCTGACAAGTGAAGTAAGCGAAAATAATGCATATATTACCATTTTCCTAGTTTCCATCAGGATAGGTTGAGTTTATCATTAGAGTTTAACCTAGTGCCTAGCGATTTCCCAGTCACTGCGTCATTTCTATCTTCCAGATATTATATTTGAACACTTTTGTCCTTATACTTCCATCGTCGTCCAGAATGTCACTTATTTTACGCATCTTTACGGGGGAAGTACACCACTGGCCTGTATAAATTTAGTGAAATTGATTTTTTTTATATCTCAGCTACCACAGAAGCTAAATGAACAAAACTTTTCATGCTTAAATGTAGGGTAAAGTTTGGTAATATTATGATATGAGTAATATTGTGATAGTTCTTTTTGAGAATGTATTACGATTTTACTGAGCGAGAGGAAGATCGGTTTTTTGCGTCAACGTATTGAGGGAACGTTCGTGGACAAGTTTCTGCACAAAACCGTTCCTTCACTCGCTCAGTAAAGTTGTAATAAATTCTCAAAAAGAACTATCACAATATTACTCGTATCGCAATATTATCAACCTTTACCCTACATGCATTACACTTTATAAAGCACTATTCAGAATACTAAAATAACTAATAATTTCCTGTAAATATACTGTCAAAGTTGAGTAATTTTTTTTACAATCGTAAAGCATTTACATAATAAAATATACAATTAATTAAATATGTGCATGATTCTTTCACTGGAATGTTTTAAAAACCTACATCAACAACTTAGTTTAGGAACTTTTACCTATTTCTTCGGGAAATATATTTTTTTTCATCAAAAATTTTATAAAATTTAATATTGAAGGTAACGATTAAGAAATTAGTTTCATCAGGCGTTCTGAATGTTTTTCCAGAGAGAGAAACTTAAAAAAATATATCTCAGAAGAGAAAGATGTATTTACTACCGAAACAACATTGAATATATTTAATAATTACGATTTAACATTATACATTCGGGAATATAGTATTCGGGAAAATGAATTCGGGATATCGCATTCGGGATTCTTTCCTTTCGGGGAAATGGTCATCCAGGATAATGAATTCGGGATTTTGTACGGAAATCCTATATGCAGGTTTTGAACCCCCTGCCCCAGGCAAACACGTACAGTTAAGAGTTTCGTCTTAACTGTTGCGTATCCTAACTCCGGCGCAATCTTAAATATCAGAATGAATGCAATACAGACCAAAGAATTCTACAAGTACAGAATCAATTACGTCAATCTAGTATCCAGCGAAAGAAAAACCGCAATTGGGTACTTGTCATAAGCTGCTACAATGAACGGTGCATTTCTGAGAGAAGAGAGATGAATGGAAGAATTGGATTGATATAGAGGACTATTAGACCACCATAGTTGAGTCAGAACTCACGTAAAATTCTGCAATCCGGACGAGATGATAGAGACCCCAGAGCCCAGCGCTGTTCGTAAAATTGTAACCAACTTAACACCTGAACCGTATCAATCTTGATAATACCTTTGCCAATTCTTGCGGTCCCACCTGCTGGGAACAAGTTGTGAAGAAGGAACGCTTTAGTTTCGTGGTGGGAAACATTTCCCCGTCTTTGAGTGCAGGAAGGGTTGTTGCACCAATTACTCAAACCGTATCTTTTTTTAGCGTTTAATTATTTTTTTTTTATTTTATTCTGTGGTTTTGCCCTCTTGTACACAGCGCTGCATAGACCAACTTCGATGCTTTTGAGTGTTCAAGAACATGACACGGAGCACTACAAACTCTACAAGCCGTTTCATCGACTTTTCATAAAAGTATCAGCTTGTTAGACTGCAATTATGTTGTTAGTTTGAATGGGTTTATAACACTTAAATGTTTCCGGTTTATAATAGAGCTTAATCTTTTCCTCTGTAGTTCAACAGCCATCGGAACAACCTCTTCCAAAAGAAAACAAAACGACTTTCAATTCTTTTAGATTTGAGTTATGACGCACACAAGTTCAATGCTTCTGTCAAAATGGTGAGGATTATTCTTCAATAATGTGTCTGTTCATATCTAGAGATGGTAGTTTTTTCGCAATCACGATAAATTCGAAATTTGCCCAAATGCTGTCAAAATAAGTAATTTTATGTTTAAAAATACGTTAAGTGTATTATTTCAGCTCTTTAATCCGTGATAAAATGTCCAATGTACGTGTTTCTGCGAAATAAGAGAGAAATCATATTTTATGAGCCACGTTTATATTTTTGTAGAAAAAATAATAATCTATTTAGCTCTTGATGTCCCAATGTCACCTGCAGGTGACGCTCCCTAACAAGCTGTCCAAAATTAACAATAAATATATTTAAACATAAATTGCCGTCGACAATGCCTTATTAGACATCTGGTAACTGAATTTCAACCATTTTTGGCGACTAGCTCGTAAATCTGCAGCAGTAGAGAAGAAAACATCAGCGTGGATGCAGAAGAATCTCAACTTTGTGCGCACTTCACATAATGGCTTGTGAAAATAGTACTAAGAGTTAAGTAGTTTCACTTTTGTTTCCATATATACATTACTAAACTATTGATATTGTATATGCAATTTTCAAAAACAAGTAAAAAAGTTGCATATAGTGTATATAGGGACTACAAAGTGACATGTCACCTCCAGGTGACATTGGTCAGATACATTAAACGTCCGATCTCATTATATTAGTATAGTTATGTTACTTATTATTCTTCTATAGTCTGACTGTGTATGAAATACTGGAGATGATGGCCGAAGATACAGTTGGAGCTTCGTCTGTTATTGATATTACCATATTTCCACTGGCTGATGGACCAGTTATCGGTGAGGAAAGTGGTGACGAAACAACCAGTGACATCAACCATCTTCCAGGAAGAATACTCAGACCTACATTTGAAGTCAACGTTACTTCTGCCAATGACGTACTAATAGATAATGATGAAGGAAGTAACCCGAGACTATCAACAATTGACGAGATAACAATGTCCAATTCTTATATTGAGGAAATAAACACTGAAGTTTCAACAGACAAAAACAAACTACCGAAATCAGATATGAATATACATGGAAGAAATAATTATGGTCTACGAAAGAACACAGTGTTATTCTAACATTTCACGCGATGAAAGACAATCTATTTCTAATATTAGACTTCAGCAGAGAAAAAAAATTAATCTACTTCTAATATTTCTTTTCGAAATAAAGAGTGGTCTGACAAAGAAGAAATCTTTACTTGTAAATCTAGAAGAGGCGACGTAGATGAAACATTTACAGATTATAATGATTCAAAACTTAATCCTGTCTAATGTTTCGAGCTCCTGTTCAGTGAAGAAATACTCGCTGTCATGTGTAAAATGTCAAAATTTTATGCCCTCCGAAGGAATCATTCTATTGAATTGGACAAAAATTATATAAAAATTTACATTGCCATTTCTCTTACTGACGGACTACATGTCTCCCCAAAGCATAACAATGTTTTGCGAAACAAAATCAGATGTACACAATGAACTTGTATCCAATACCATGAGGAGAAATAGGTTTACAGAAATCCGTAAGTATTTACATCTTTCGGACAATTTCAGTCTTCCTCCTAATGATGAATTTGGTAAAGTCCGAAGATACTTCGAGATTCTAAATGGCAATTTTGGCCAACAGTTTGAAAAGATATGGTGGAGTCACAAATCTATTCATGAAACAATGGTTCCTTATTATGGGAGACATAGTGACAATCAGCATATTCATAGTCATGCGTTTTGGATATAAACTATGGTCAGCAGCTTCACGTCTTGGCTACCTCGCTAAGCACATGAAAAAGCGCAATCGTGGTGCAATATCTTTCGCTGTGACACAGGATGATGCTGTTGTTCGATGGCATGATAATAATATTGTCACTCTTGCTTCAAACTGACACAATGTAACTCCAATTTTGAAAGCAGATCGAGTCAGTGCTATTGCAAGGAAACGAAGCAAAATTCAAGTGGATTGCCCTTCAGTTATTGAATAGTACATCAAATACATGGAAGGAGTAGATAGATTTGACGAAAAAGTTCATTCTTTGAAAGTGAGCTTTCATGGAACGAAATGGTGGTACCCAATTTTGCATGCATTTGATCTCGATGCAGTCTGTCATAATGCGTGGTTAGCATCAAGGAGAGATGCAATACAAAAAGACTTGAGAAATATCGTGCAAGTATGTTGTGGTCTTTATGGGAAAGCTCCATACAGATATCCAGCCAGCGATTCAGTCCCATCCAGTAGTATTATTACATATATGCTAACTTAAATATTCTCCACTGAATAAAATATGATATTGCAGTCATTAAATGTGACAATAAGATTTATTGCCCAATGTCACCTACAGGTGACACCCCTACAATTCGTTTGTAAATATGATTTTCCATGAATTCTCAATAAACAATACTTCTATAGGCTATAATAAACATTATTTAATCATTTATAAACAATTCGTACATCTGTAATGAGTTTGGGCTAAGACGGGTTAATCTACAGATTATGATTTTTTTCAAATATTTTGGTCACCCCTCCATGTTAGCTTTTACAATATGAATAGCATAGGAATGTAAGCCTCCTATTTGTTATCTGTATCGTGATTTCGAGTTTTCGAATAATCTTTTTGGCACAGGTGGTAGAATATTGCGACCCAGGGATATTGATGATCTCAAAGCAAAGATTGCCTCAGCTTTTGTATATATATAAAAAAAAAAAAAAAAACCTATCCCTGAGACGTTGCATAACACATGGGAGAAATAAGCCTCACCATATCGTCGTTGTTCCTGCAATAACTCCTATGTGCAAAATATAATATTTTTCAGTAGGAAGAAAAAAACATTTATTCATCCTATGGCAGCCGTACATAGGAGACTGTGAATTCCTATTTTCGAAACAAAGAAATATAATTACATATAGGAGATTTTGTTATTTGCTGTATCACTATTTAAGTTATTTAATCTGAAAATCGATAAATATGTCACATAGGAGTTATTGCAGGAACAACGAGATATGAAGTTATTGTGTTGTGTACGCAATGTTGGAAGGTTGAGGTGTAACGTGGGAAAAACTCCCAACCTTCTAGAATGCATTTACAGATTAATGAAAAATAAACAGCAACAGTTCTCATGTTACAGCGTTTTTATGTTATATCTTTCCAAAAGGATCACACGTAGTATATGAGTGCGAAAATACAGACTCATAACGTCACTTAACCACAACCTCTTATATGCTGAGGCACATGTAAGAGATTCTCATCATGAGAACATGTACGGAGCATTCCACAGATTCACTTTATTCTATTTCTAATTTCTACTCTGAAATTCGACAGAATTAATTTGAAAAATGTAGTACTACCACAGTCTAGTATATACAGTCACGAAGCTTGAGTTTCGAGGGTACTAGGAACAATAGACTGTGCAGGTACTATTTCGCATTGTCTGTAATGAAACGATAGTAGCGATCGTAGTGGTTAGCAACTATCTATGGTTGCATATTTATTACGTATTGAGCTTCGTGACTGTATATATTAGACTGTGGTACTACTCTGTGTAGTACATTGCTCAAAGAGCTAAATCAGCCTTTGCGCCGCTCCGTCGTCAGGAGATTGAGATACTGAACACGATACCGTGTGAGAGTTGGCAGCTGTTCAAAACAATAAGTTCGACCTGTTATCCTCTGCCAAATGATTCTCGCGTACTTACTACAAGTTTACATACCCCACATTAAGATATCTTATTTCCAACTCCAAATCTATTACAAGCCAACTACAGTTTCTCGAATGAGATGAAAATTATTTCATTACTTTAAAAATACTTTACTGTCGACGAAAGATATGTTTTAACTTATCTTCTGCCATATACCTTCCATTATGTGTGCCTGTACTTACCATAAGTTCACCCAGCACAATCTGTCCCGGAATCCGGATCATTCGTTATGAATTACTAGTCCCGCATCCAATTCGTCACGCAATGCAATGTAATTTTCATCATGGGATTATTGGTTACACAAACTTTTTCTACAGACAGATTCGTACACGGTATCATTTCGTCAACATGCAGAAAAATAAACACTTACACGGTTTCTATGTTTAGGTATTATATTTACAAAATACTTTTAATGTTTTTAAATTCACTGTGACAAAATATCAGTAACAAACTTACTTCCCGGAAGCAAAATTACATATACTCAATCATCCCAGTATTCCTGCGTCATGCATAAAATGACGTTCAAAAACCTGATCATGAGGACAAACAAACACATGAAGAGTTCGCGGGAAAAACGATGAATGTCACAGTTTTCTTAAGGTTAATGTCATTATCTAATTCAATGGATCACTGCGAAATTTAATGTTGTTCTTATGAAAAATGGTAAAAAGGAGAATTATCACCACGAATACAGTAATCCTTTCCTTTATTTTCTATAGAAACAGCACTACATCTTGCAGTTATAGACTCAATTAGATCATTATGTAATCCTTAACAGAAATGTGACATTCATCGTTTTTCCGCCGAACTTTTCATGTTTAAATGTGGTAAAAAATAATGGCTTAAACAGAACGAGTCTAAGTGACAATTTTTCATTACTGATAAAATACAAAGTATGCAGTTTCCATAGTCAGAAGTACCTTAGTTTTAGGCGACAAAAAGAAAAAAAGTTGGTGTCTGCTAGTAGGCACTGTAGTAAGGATCGTTTAATTATTATACATGGTGATGCAAAAATCAGATTACATAGGAAAACTGTCAGTTTTCTTTTCAACAAGATGATTCCCCACACCATTACAGTCACCAAGTTCGTTCGTGGTTAAACGAAAAGTTTGCAGGAAGGTGCATAGGTCGTCGAGTTCCTGTTGTATGACCACCACGGTCGCCAGACCTAATACCCTTGAAATTTTACGCTTGTAGGGACAGTTAAAGATCATTGTGTACGCTGAGGAAATTAACAGCAAGAACCACCTCAACGAAAGGATCACAGAAACAATGCCACATTTCACTCCAACCACATTAACACAAGTTTTAGCCAACTGGGAACATCGAATTCACCCAAGCAGGTGGTTCTCATACTGTATTGTACAAATACTGGAATTGCTCTGCCTGCCTTACAGCGACACTGCACCAACTGTGAGGTCTAGCGTATGTGAAAGAGCAAGATGGTATTTTGGAGAGACCAATCCCAGGATTCGCCATGGGATTATGATGTATTCGCCTTATCTCTGAAGAAAATTATCCCAAGAAAAATTGAACCCAACCTCGGAGCAAACGTCCCGCTCTCTATCTCTCGACAACGCCAATGGCCTTGGGGTCGTTACAAACGGTAAAATCCACGGTCACGTTAATCAAGTGAATTTAGCAGCCTATAAACACCAAAGGGAATAGGATACATTCTCTCTCGACCACCTACTATAAATTTTACCTAAGTGGACGAGAAGGAAATGATACAGAAGTGGCAGAACTCGTAAGAACTCAGGTAGACGTCGCACAATCAAAATTTGCCGAAGACCACATTGTTTGCACTTTATCAGAAGCATTCCGCTGACTGAACTGCGCCTGGACATAAGCTGTAATAAAACGTAGTTCAAAGATTTGGAAGATAAACGTTTTTAAAGATCTGGAATATAAGTCATTAAGAACTATATTTGAGTGTATTCATATGTTAGTTGCAAAGCAATGACCTAAGAGTACATTTTTTCGAACATTCCAGATAGAGTTCCTACATAATTCAGCATCATAAGGTCAAGGTCTACGACTTGAGCTGAACTAAATTTCACGGCATGCATTTGAGAAGGAAAACGAAGGAACTGGATTCCACTATGTAGTCGAGTAATGTGGTAGAAAGTTTTTATACATTTAACTCTTAACAAATTCGTGGAAGTGATTTCAGAAATATATATGGTTCCCGAAAGGAGAAAAAATTAATATCACCCCACTCAAGGTCCACAAGTATCCGCAGAAATGACTATCTACTAAGAAAGCAAGAATTCATATAAAAAGTGTTGTCGGAAATATCACACAAATTTCCCCTGACGAAATTTACGGTGTTGCTTGCAACTGCACCTAAGAAACGATCTGGCAGTCTTACTCCCTAAAGTTTTAGAACAAAATTAAAAAAAAAAATAATCTAATGGAACTAGTGCAAACAGGATTAAAGGGCAAATTCATACTTACAACGTAATGTCTCCAAAAAATTATATATCAAGCTACTTATATAATAAAGGCATAATGTATTTAGGCCTAATATTAGAAAGATCTTAGACTTCCTTTTATTACATCTGTGTATCACTATATAGTTTAACAAGAATAAATGTTTACAGTATACAATTTAAAAGACACTCTTAAGGAAATGTGTATTTCCCTAAGAAATTCCATTAATGATCTTTTCAACCACTTAGCGAATGCATTGTGCTAGCAGGTATAAATTGTGTGATCTATTGAGATATGTTATGAAAGGAATTAACTTTCTTCAAACTTAAAAATAGAAATGTAATTCTGTACTCTAGTGAGCATCTATCGGATGTCCGCCGGTTATATTAATCGAAACAGCCGAAACTGGTCGAATTGTGTTTCCGGCGTACTGAAGGTCGGCCGCCGAGAGTCATACGCAGCTGAGTTGTGAATGTGGTGCTAGTTTGACACATTAATAGCTCTGCACGTGGACCTTTCTGTAGGTAATACTGCGCAATATGGTGAGAATTCGATATAATTTACAAGAAATAATATTCATTCAAGACAATTATGTGAAAAAAAAAAACATTCTTACAGATAATGCAAAAGAAAGTTTTGTCGTATTACCTCGGGATACACGTTCCATCACTCAAGTTTTCAAGTCTAAGTTAGTAAAAAAATGTGAACACAATGTATTCCCTGACTTCTCTTTGTGAGCTACTCTTATACAAAAGTACACGCAAATAATCCAAGTAAGTTAATATGAAGAATTAAACGAAAATATTCGCCAAGCGATTTTTTGCAATAGTTACAGCAAAATGAACTTAACGCAGTCCTTTAACAGGACTGTCCAAGTTCAAGAGCAAAATGTGAGCACTTCGATCGTTTGATGTAATGGTGAGTACCATTTGATTATTTCTAATAATTAATTAAAGTAAATACGTCAGTGAAGTAAATAATCAACTCAAAATCATGAATACAATGTTCGAACATAAAGAAAGTCAAAATCTATCATCGATTATATCATATGTAATTTTCGTTTATCAGACATGGTTATGGATGCCCGAGTTTTTAGAGGCCAGGAATTAGAATTAGCTCAGTACGTTTAAAACCAAGATGGTTGAGAAAGAAAACGCATATGAAAAATGATAATTTACTCTTCAAAGTCAGTTTACTTAGATATTTTAGTATTGCTAATCTCTACCGAAATAGAATGGATATTCTTGTAGATCAATTACCCCTTCTTGATAATGTTGAAGATGAAAGGTTGAATATGAAACAAATTTTAACACAAGCCGCCAAAGAAAGTTTGGGACAAAAAAAGGCGTGGTTTAGAAAGAAAGGCTTGCGACAGTGGGATGATGACATAAGCAAGATAATTGCAGATAAAAGACAAGCATTCAATAAGTATATCTCAACCAAGAAAGAAGATCAAATTGATTATCGTAAGAAACGGGCAATCGCAAAGAGAGAAGTTCGAAAAAAAAAACATAGACAGAATTGGATAAACTTTGTGGCATACTTAGAAAATGATATTACTCGGCCTCAACCACAGACTTATAAAATTCTTAAGAAATTAAATTGTGAAGTAAAAGATAATCTAAGAATAAATGTTATTTCTCAGAACAATTGGTTACAGTATTTTCAACAGTTATGGTCTACATCAACACAATCTCTCACGCTTCCATTTTCAACTAATCCTTTAATGAGGTTAATTTCTATGGATGAACTACAAAGAGTCTTGGCTAAATTGAAAAACAATAAATCTCCAGGAGAAGATTTAATAAATAGTGAATTATTTAAATATGCTAGCCATAAATTTCTACAAAGATTTTTGAGATTTTTAAATTTGATATGGGAGGGACAAGAATTTCCAGAAAGTTGGACTAAATATATTGTAATCCCTATACATAAGAGAGAAGATTTGAAAATTACGGATAATTATAGAGGAATAAGTTTATTGAACGCAGGATATAAAATTTATGCAACTATTTTGAAAAACAAACTCAATAAGCATTACGACAATATTATCAGTGAGGAACAAAATGGTTTTCGTCGAGGAAGGTCCTGTTGTGATGGATATTTCGCACTGAAATTACTGGTTGAGAAACATAGAGAATTTAATTTAGAAACGCATATGGCATTCATTGACTTTAAAAAGGCTTTTGATAAAGTCAATCGGAATAAATTACTTCAGATTTTGGCAGATGATCAAGTACCTCAACAGATTATACAAAATATTTACAATATATATAAAACAACCATCATAGCAATTCGAAGCAACAATAAACTTTCACAGTGGCGACCCATTTATAGTGGAGTACGACAAGGCTGTGGCCTTTCACCACTTCTGTTTATTATATATATATATATATATATATATATATATATATATATATAAATAGAATCATTCAAGATTGGCGACAGACACGTCATGGATTTATTCCAATTAATCGAAATTTGCAGCTTGATGCTTTACTTTTCGCTGATGATTTAGCTCTCATGGCATCAACTGAAGATGATTTACAATATTCAGTACACAATTTAAATATGGTCAGTGAAAAATATAACATGGAAATTAATATTGAAAAATCGAAAATCATGTCATTTTGTGGGAAATTCCCTGTACCAAGCAAAATCTGTTTCAATAATAAAATAATATAAAGAGTAAATACCTTCACTTATCTTGGCTATACACTATCACCTTATGATGAAGTAGATATTGCTGAAAAAATATGTAAATATAATAAAACAATGGGGATCATTAATAAAATCATGAAACCTTCACTAGTACAAAGACACACAAGAATAGGCTTGTATAAAACCTTAGCACAGCCAGTATTAAGCTATGGTAGCGAAGCGTGGACTGTGAAGAATAAAGATGTCAGTAGAATAACAGCAAGTGAG
Organism: Periplaneta americana; assembly: GCF_040183065.1. NCBI lineage: Eukaryota > Metazoa > Arthropoda > Insecta > Blattodea > Blattidae > Periplaneta > Periplaneta americana. Next base: position 73,032,283 of record NC_091131.1, on the reverse strand, counting down.
ATGAGGTTTATGAGAGCAACAGCTGGATATACTCGCTGGGATCATAAAAAAATGAGGACCTAATGCAGTTCATCAGCAAATATCAACTTCAGTGGAAGGGTCATCTCGAACGAATGAATCGATGCAGAATTTCAAAAGCACTGTTTCATTACCATCCATATGGCAAAAGATCTCTAGGCCATCCAAAGAAGAGATGGACTGAAAATTATAGTTTGAGACCGTAACAGGCCACTTGGCCTAATACTTGTTAGGAAGATGATGTAGTAAGTGAAGTAAGATATTAAAACTATAACATCCGAGCGATGCACCGCCTAGCCGATACAAAACAATACCGGATCAACCTATCTGCTGGACATCTTTTAGCGTAACCGAGGACGAAATAATTACAAATCATTAAAGGTTGTGTTTTATGTTAAACTGCAATTCACACTTGTTTACGTTTTAAAGTGGCGCTGTCATCCAAACGAAAGAACGGAACTGGGCGAGAATATATATCAAAACTTGATGAAAGAAGAGCTGTGTTGAGAAGTGAACTCATATTATGCACCTACAAATGGTGAATATAATATATTAATAAAATCATGATCTGAACACACTGCATCAAGTAAGACATAACTTAATCAACGGAATCTAAATGCAAATAATACAAGTATGACAACATATATAAGTGACGTAATCCTCGTGCCAATTATTACGACTGGCCGTTTTTGTGGAAATAGTCAAAAGAGTTGATCGATCAACTATATTATTCGTAAGACATACGAATCGTTTGAGGAAACTAAAAAGGAAGGCACAAAATAGGAAAGATTGGAAAATGCTAGGTTTGCAGTGAAAGACTTGCCTTTGGACAGAAAACTATGAATGAATGAATGAATATTATTAGGAACCGAATGAATTCAGTTGGATATGAAAGCAGGGATCTCTACCAGACTGTCCTCTTAGTCTCTTCCTGACTAATATGGAGGTCACATTCAACTTTTTATTTTATAGTTCCATCGTAAAACTGCAGTTTCTGGAGTTCAGTTCACAAATGAATTTAAATTCAACCCAAATGGTTGGTAAAATGCCGGAGATTATGTTACATTACTGGCTGGTAAAGACGACGACAATGTTTCATAGGATGATGGTATTGAAATGATATTGAAATGATCAATGACAGCGGGAAAAATGACAATATCCCTGTTCCGATAATCTTCGTTGCATTTGAACACACCAGGATCTGAACCAAGGCCTTCTGACATGAAAATCCGATGCCCTAGCTACATGTTCTAACGTCATTGTAATCAAAACGTACGTATAGTTGTAACTCAACAAATAACTTTTATATCTAAGTTATTTTATGCAATTATATTACGCTGTATCACACAGATGAAAACAATGGAAAAAAACGTTAAATACAACATGACAATTTCCATATCAAACAAATAAATACACTTTCCGTATCAAACAAACTTTCTACACACAAAGTAAATGTCAAAATCATTACCAATCAAGTGCTTCATATGGATTCTAAAGGACGAGAGCTATACTTACACTATTGCACGTTTAATACAACTTCCTTTATAAGCTGGTTTCCGAAAAAGGAAAGGTAAGATGATCATCTGTGTTCTACGAGTTAATCGATTTTGACCAAATTTGGCACGCATACAATGCTATTACTCAAGGACATTTCAACATCACAAGACCGATAGCTTGAACGCAGACGCCGGACCCACCAGAAGTCAGCAGTCTGCACAAAAGTTGTTTTATGTTGAAACGATTTTGGAAAACATTACTTTTTAGACTTCCACTATTCGAAGTTGTGAAAATTTGTACATACACCGTATCATTTTATTTTAATGGTCCGTCCGTAACACTGAGTGTTCGATCCCCAACGCCAGAGCGAATTTTTCTCCATTATTAATGAATAAGATCTTAAACTTTTAGAACAGACCTGGGCGCTAATACCTCAACTGAATCATTGCAGACCATCCCTTAACTCCCCACTCCACCTTCCCCGGCTGAAATAGTAACGTTGGTGCTGTACGAGCAGACAGGAAGGTCAGTGACGGATTGTATCAGGCGGACATCATAGTTGTTACGAAATTTCGGCTCTTGCTGGTCGCCTAAAATCCACCTCTGTCTGATGCACAGAATCTTACTGCGCTTTTGTTTATAAAACGATGTAGGCCTAAGCGACAAGGACATGGGCGGAGGTTTCTCCGTCCCTTTCACTTCCCCTCTTATGTCCAGGGCTGGTTTAGAATGACGAGAGAGGAATTTTCTCCAAATCGAATATTAAATCATTAAAACACTTTAAGACATTTATATCACTTTTAAATATTTTAATCTAAATTTCCTTAAACAGGAAAAGATTAGGGTCTATTAAAGTAAATTCGTACGGATTAATTACATAATATAATATCCACTTAACGCGTGCAATGTATAAATGTAAACCGATGTCAGACTTCTGCGATTATAAAAAATGTCTTCCTTGGTAAATTTAGAAAACTAGTTCGCCTAGCGTTAGAAGACCTACTTTTAGGAATGACTGTATAAAAAAAGACATTTCATTTTCATGATTCAATTTTTCCATATAATTACTGTAATTTGGCGCTTAGAAAAACTTTTATACATACTACTCATGTGTGCAACTATTGAAATCTTTTGGTTTTTATATAACTAACAATACAAGAATAATTCCTAAACCAAATTTTTAATTCAAGATTAATTTTTATGCGTCAGGTCTCAAATAATGATTCCTCTGGTACGCAGCAGATATTCCATAAGAAACCCAGTAACAAAAATGAATAACAATAACACATACAAATACAAGTAACTCACTACAATCCATCATAATTTCTAAATCAAGCTCTTGAGTCCAGACATGGACTGCTTGTTCTTTTTGTTTCCGTATGTATAACGATTCAATCGTTTTCACACGGGTTACGATTTTGCGTGCTCTGCCTTCTAAGATGTGTGCTTGTTACTTGAAATGCAGGAATACAGCCAGAAACGCCAATAGACACTTTGGTTTGAATTTACTTTTTTTCACCAAGTGCCAAATACGCCCAATACATTAAACATAGTTTTACTTGAACAACGTTCAGAGCTGCTGTAGTGCACGATGAGGTATACTGCTATCAGCACCCACGCCCTCCAGTTACGACGAGTCCAACACGTGTGCAGGTCTCTCGATTTGTAGGACTGGGTCTTTACACATTTTCGCTTATGTGTATCTTTTAAAAGCAGGAGTAAATCTTTTAATCACCCAAGCAACTGTTACAAAATCGATCTCTGGAATACAACTCTGTAGCTTTCATACATATTTGCTCTTTGAGCAGAAATGTCAAATTAAAATTTTAAAAAGCCAAGAGTTAATTTTTTCGTCTTCCTTTCATTATCAGGTCTAATGGTCTATTACACCATTATTCTACCGTTTTAGCGGACGGCCCGAAGATCTTTTTCCTCGTGGAGAATAATTTAGCATTGAGCAAGGTATTCTTTGGGAAGTCATCATAAGGGCATGGGATCTCCATTTAGTTTGATAAATATGAATGTTTTCTGAAACTGGGTCGATTTTTAATCCTTACAAAATGCTAGCATTTTTTCTAATTTAGTATAGCCTGCAGTTCTTCTCAAAAACGTAATTGCATTGCAAGGACTCGGTGTTCATCACATATTTTAGGCCTACATATGGTTCAAGTTTCATTACCTTATACGAAATCGTTTCGCCAATATTTTGTAAGCTTCAATTGTAATATGATTTTGAAAAAGCGAAGGTTTGAAAATTGTACAACAGCATTCATTGCATTATTGATACTATTCGGTTTTGCTGATGTATCCATTTTTAATTTATAGCTCAAATGGTAGCATAGGTATCTAAAACACGAAACTCGTTCTACAGATTTCTTGTAAATGCAGATTTTACTACAAAGATAATTTGTATATATGAAACCCATTACTTTAATCCTATCAACTGAAAGTCCATCCCATATTTCTCGGAAATAAGTTGCAATAGAACGGCCGAATTACATCACCTACAAACGTAAGTGCCTATATCAGGGTACTTATCTTTAAATTTCTATTCATAGCCAATTTCCCTTGTCTTGTTGATTTTTTCCACCTTCTTATTATATGCTCCATATGCAGGTATACAATAAACAACAATCAATACAGATTATAATCTTGGCGAACAAAATGATTTATTGACTTCCACTTTGATTGTTCCTAGATGTGCTGAAACGTAATTTTTACATTATATTTTGCAATTGTATCTATTAATTTGTTTGGAACATAATCATCTTTCAAAATTTCTACTAAGTTAATTAGTATTTAAATTATGAATTTCAATGGGATTAAACATGCAAAACAGCCTAATTTAAAGATAGTAAATGTATGTATGTATGTATGTATGTATGTTGTACGTATGTATGGGATAAGCACAAAGTCTCGTTACCCCCTATAAATACCTAAAATATACACAGTATTTATGTAATTCCGGTAATAATGCAGAATTTCATTGTTAATCATTTATGGATGTGTCTGTAACCAAAAAATATTTCACATTAAAAGATTCGTGAGACTATAATATCTGTTCCTTTATAACAGTAAGCTTTCTACAATATTTCAAGCTACAGTACTACAATCCATGCTACCACACGTAGTTTATTTTCTAAAATATTAACATTCCTTAACTAATAATGTTCATCAACATGCATTTTGCTGTGCTTCTACAAAGTTAATAAATTCAATTACGTATTTCCTAGAAACAATTCAACTTCATTGTTTCATCAAGCAAGAAAATTTATTCAAGGAAATTGGTACTTAAGCATCCGGTAATAAACGACCTTCTCCACGTTTATCCGCCATAATTGAAATTCTATCCACATAACCGTGAACCCACAGTTAAATTCTATACGACTTTACTCTGCACAAACACATTTTTTACAAAACATATCTATTTACCATTGACAAATTAAGCTTACATTATTTTATTCGAATTGAAAATCAATTACCGCACATAAAGTCCCAACATTTGCAATTATCATGAACCGAAATTATTTTTCATTTTGTATTAGATTTTTCCATTTACATTCAGTCTCAGTATTATTTTATTACACCAGATTTCAAGCATAAATGACATATAAACAAATAAACACATTGAAATTGTCACAACAGAAGAAACAAGGTACAGAAGAGAAAAAAAAATCATTAAAATATGATTGAAGCAGTGATGCAATCGTAAATAACAAACACGGTGGGATAAATACCACAAAATAATAAATTTAATGTGGAAGTAAATTTATATAAGTTAAATAATAGATATAGTATTAAATTATAAGGTAAAAAACAACACTATTTCATCGCGATTTGAAATATTGAGTTTCATGTCGCTCACATAAGATGAGTGCATTGGAACTATCTTTTCATATAAACTTCAGGGGAAGGTAGTATTTTTTGTCTACCTATATATTTATCTAATTAATAAGCATTTACACAAACTTCTCAGTAACCTCTTTGGCTACAAATCCGAATTAAATTCGTTGCAGGGAGTTGCAGATTTATTGTTTCCTAAAGAAAGGCTGTCATTTGTATGTCTGTGTGTCTGTCTGCCTATATATTTATTTATTTCTATCTAATGTCTTCTACCTAACCTAATCTATCTAATATAGTCTAGCTATCTAATCTATCATAGTCCATCTATCCAAATCTATCCATCTAACAAATCCAAAGCTATCCATCTAAATCTATCTAACGCTATCCATCTATCTAAAACTATCGAAAGCTATCCATCTATCTAAATCTATCCCAATACTGTAGGCTATATCCATCTACCTCTATCCAAATCTATCCATCTAACCAAATCTATCCAAATTTAAATCTAAATGTAAATGTAACTATATATACATACATACATACATACATACATACATACATACATACATACATACATACATACATAGTGATATGAATGTACAAATTTTAACAGGAGGTTCTTTGTATGAAACAGAACTAATAATTCTAGTTAACCCTTAAATTAACAAAGTGTCCTATAGGATACAACAGATTAATAGGCTATATTATACTACAATTTTAATAGAATAGAAAAAAATTGGTAAGAAAATCAAAATTTCACAATACTACAATATTGTACAACATATAAAATATGGACATTGCGATAGTTGTTTTCTTTATAGTCCGACAAGATTTAATAAACTAGTGTGAGAAATGAAGTTTTGCCAATTTAAGGGTTAAATATTTTTCAACAACGCGTACTTCTATAAAAAATATATTGTGCGGAAGATTTCGTTTTCGATGTTTTCACATCTCTTTAAAATTTTAAGATTTACTATGAATGTCGTGATCGATATTAAAAATATGAACAATATATGTTTTTGTCTTTTTTTTTTTTTCCATAAAGTGAACCGTTTATTCACAAATTAATACTCAAACTTCATTATCTGTACGTTTCGTGTATCTAAACAATTAGTATTGTACTTGGCAACGTTGCATTCCCCTCTACCAGCCTTTCTCCTCGAATCAGTCTAACTAACAATCGATGTATACTGAATTAGTTTAACTCTAGCAGTAACGTGAACAAGAGTAGTGCAAATACGAGACAGCAATATTATTACAGACTATCATCAGTGGTTCAGATTATGACTTTTTCACATCAAGAGTATCTTGATATGTTACTTTGTTATGGGAAAGCAGATTGCAGTTCGCGAAAAGCACAAAGTATAGAACTAAATTTCCTAACTGACATTTCCGAGATCTTTTGCCGCGATGGCTAAGAGGGTACGAGATACAGGAAGCGTAGTTCCACGGCTACAAAACCGGGGACCACAACGATCGAATGAAGTTTTGGAAGCAGAAGAAGCTATTTTTCGAATAGTGGATGAGGATCCGAATGAAAACACACGAGGTATTGCAGGTCGTGTTGGAATATAAAATTGGACAGTTCATACGACCTTGCGGGAGCAATTAAACGATTATTTTATCAACCAAGAGTTGCGTTTTATCTGTGGTTATTGCAACAGTGCAAACTTAATTCTCAGTTTATGTCACAGGTATTAGTTATTGATGAGTCATGTTTTACACGTGAAAGCATTGTTAACTTCCATAACAATCATACTTGGACTGACGAAAATCCGCATACTGGGAAACACCACCACTTTCAAATTCTCGCTTAACGTCTGGGCTGGAATTATAGGAAACAAATTAATAGGATCATTCATATTACCTTCACGGTTGACGAGAACCCGGTATAGGCGCTTTTTGCTAAGCTTCTTGCCTGATCTTTTGGATGACGTGCCTCTTCAAAAAAAGACGTGACATATGGTTCTTTTACGACGGGGCGTCTCCTCACGTAAGTGTGCAAGTTCACAGGCATTTGAACCGAACGTTTCGTCACCAGTGGATGAGTCCATTTGGACCAATAAACTGGCCGGCAAGTTCGCCCGATCTTAATCCCTTAAATTTTTATTTACGGGGCCATATGAAGGAGATAGTGTATCGTGAGGAAATCACTGATCTTCAACTTCTTCGGATACGTATATTTGCTGCAGCGGAAGAGATTCGGCAGAATGAAGAACTGACGACAGTGGTGAACGAGAATTGGTTAAAAAGATGTGAATCCTGCTTACATGCCAACGGTGGACAGTTTCAACATTACTGTAAACTTATACGTATCAGTCTAATGCTTAAACTCGCAAAATATATCCGTATTTGATAGAGATGTAATTGCATTTAACGCGAAACGCGCACGATCTTAGTACATATATATGTATGTAGTTTTGTACTTTGTTATGAAACGAGTACAAGAACACCGTCGCGTTTACAATGTCACTTGTTCCGTTATTCAATTCGATTCTAAACAGACACTGCATCCCTACTTCGTTGTGTTTGACTTCAGTGCAGTGTCCCAGTGGTAGGTACCATCTGTAAAAAAGACTGCGAACGTACAGTGTTGCCGGATCGCGCGACGGTTAGATTAATAAACACTGAATTTGTGCACTAACCGTTGAATATAGCCAAAAGTTTATATATGATTTTCAATTCGCCGTACAGTAATCTGTCATTTTATGAAATTTGTGCACTCAAACTCACGAGGATTTACCGCCACTTACGGAACTTATTTCCGAAGACATTCTGAGCAAAATATGTAATATAAACATGTGTCCTAATCTCAATATTTTCAGAGTTACACTAATTTGAAGTTGTTAGTAAATACCTTTTTCCTTTAGTTTTAAAGGTAAAAGGATATTAGAAATAGAGAATGAACTATTCATAAGTATCATTTCTTTAATTGGCTAGTATTCTGAAGCAATAAATGTGTTGTTGATTGCTTTGTATAGATTTTGTTATTTAATTTTTAACTAAAAATTATATTATTCTTAAGCACTTATCACGACAATTGTTACAAATCATACGATTTTAGGAATTTGATCCTTTACAGGTCCCAATGTACAGTCTTGAAGAATTTACAAGCATGAAGTGATCTGTAACAATTGTTGTGATAAGTACGTTTGGAAAATTTAATTTTATAGTTAAAAATCGAAAACATTCTGTACGAAGCAACTACAGAATTCACAACACATTTCTGGCTTCAGAATACCAGCTAATTAAAGAAATTATACTCCTGAATATTTCATTCTTTATTTGTAATATTCTTTTACCCTCAAAACAAAAGAATAATGATATTTTACAAACAACTTAAAATTAGTGTCCCTGAAAATATTGAGAATAGAATCCATGTTTATATGACTATTTTCCTCAAAATGTCTTTGGAAATATGTTCCGTAAGTGGCGGTAACTCCTCGTGAATCATCCTGTATATTCATTTACTTATTTATTTATCTATCTGTATATTGTATTCATATAATATGTATTCACTTAATCACTAATTTACATCTTATTTGTTATTTAGTTATTAAATGCATATATATAGGCCTATTTGTGACAAATACCTGTAACTTAAAAACCTTAAAATGTGAAATGACATCAACATGTTTGAACATCGCAATATTCAAAGTAAGTCTTGTGTACGCAAAAGGAAACTCACGCAGACGATGAGATTACAAAGGTCGAGTTATTTGGCCAATGTGGGAGCCGTAGTTTCTGCCTAGGTTAAATAACGGCTCTGCCTGGACGCCTCTGACGATTGCCTACCGGACGAAAATGTTCCCTTTTTTTATTGTCTCGTGGTGCTCTGCCTGCAATCTCGTGTGAAGCGAGCAGATAAAACTCAGACAATGTGATACTCCGAGCCGTAAATTTTGCACAGAGCAACTTAACATTCCAAGTAAGCGTCATGTTTCTGCTACAGTCTATACCTTAGGCACTAGGATTTCCGTTCCGTATTTACACAGAACAATCATATTTCACTATCGAAACCAACAGACATGTTTAATTGAAATGTAACACTTTACTTCCAGAATTGTTAGAGTAGCGAAATTATGGAGAAATTTAATTTGGAATTTATGTATCAATAAAGAATTCAAGTTAATTAAATTAAAATTTTGCAATTTATATTGTATTATTCCTAAAATTTGTGTCACCATCAACGGTTGCATTTGGGTTGTATTCCAACTGTTATGATTAGGGGAGACTCGGCTAATTTCGCAATATTAAGAAGTAAATCTATCATATTTGTATCAAAATGTTTATTGAAAAATATTGTCAAGGTATGTAGACATGGAAGAAACATTTCATTACCAAATGAGATAAAGAGACCTATTAAAAAGCAAATATATTTAGTTGTACATACATCACAATTGAAAAAGAACTCTGGTAATTCCGCAAGAGTGCGGATAAATCGCAATAGGACGGCTAATTCCGCAGTCGTAAATAATTATGAAATACATTATGAAAGTAACATGAAAGGAACAATGTATATGTAACAATGCTCACTTTCTTCACAGCTGTGTAGCAAAACACGAAAAACAGCCAACTTTCGATGTTTCACTGTATTGCCGACAAAGGTGTCGACCAATATCCTTGATTTTTTCTACAGCACTGCAGAGAATATGTCTCCTGTTGACAGCCTATCAAAACTTACGTTCACGCTATTGTAAAGCCGCAGTAAAATCATATATGCACTACTGCGGAATTACCCGTACTGCGGAATTAGCCGAGTTTGCCCTATAGAAATAAATAATACCATAAACAAGAAGTAACTGCCTGTAACCAGGTACCTGCACGTAAAATAACCAAAAGAAAAATTAAAGAAACAAAATCTCTTAGATTTTTTTATTCAACCAAGCAGTTACTCTCATTCGATAAATAAGCCTACAGTCAACCCCTCTTTGTAGCACCTTCGTAAAATCACAAACTACAAAATCAAAGAGCACACTTAAAAACGCGATGTGAACGCTGTAGAAGCTGTAATTCCACTCAACCACCCCAAACTGATGCCTTCCTCACAAACGAATATTTTGGGAAGGAGTCAATCTCCAATACCACTTCGGCGCTGTAGCTTCATTTTCTGAGTTTGACATTTTCGATATTGAATTTACATTTTCCGAAATTGATGTTGCCATTTTCGAAATTAAATTAATTTTTTTCTGAATGTGAATTAATAACCATTTCAGAAATTGAGGTTAGCTTTTCCGAAATTAAGGTTCAAAATGTAGTCTTTCATTTGCTGTCCACACCTGTGGAGTAACGGTTAGCGCGTCTAGCAGCGAAACCAAGTGGCCCGGGTTCGATTCCCGGTCGGGGCAAATTACCTGGTTGAGGTTTTTTCCGGGGTTTTCCCTCAACCCAATATGAGCAAATGCTGGGTAACTTTCGGTGTTGGACCCCGGACTCATTTCACCGGCATTATCACCTTCAACTCATACAGATGCTAAATAACCTAAGCTGCTGATAAAGCGTCGTAAAATAACCTACTAAAATAAAAATAATAAATTCATTTGCTCTTTTTGTCTTTTCAGATATTACCACTAGATACTGTTACTCCGATTACGACGAATCCTATCTACAGATTTTGCAAATCGACAGTGGTAAAAGGAAGCCGGTATGTGCCGCGAATTTTGTTTGGTTAAGAAAGAATTAACAATGATGCAGTATTTTGCAAAACGAAAGAAAATATTAAGAGATTTTTCAACGTTCTTAATAATTAATGGTAATTGCTGTAAGTATTTTATACAATTACTGTACATTCTTACAAATAAAAAAAAGAAGAACGGTTTAAAATATTTTTGAAAAAGTTGTAGAGGAGAAGGTGGTAATATGGGACAGTCTTTTTCCACAGTCTCTAATATGAAAACAAACGAAGTTAAAAATGGGATTTGAGGTGATCCGTTATAGGAATATCATTTCTTCTTATGTGTGCAAAGTCATAACATGATTATGTCAAGGACTCAGGTGTTATGTTTTAGAAAGTGCTCATGCCGCATAATTGGACTTGCAGAAAATAAGGTTACAATATGGAACCCAAACTGCCTGCGTAAATTCTAAAAAAAAAAAATAATAATGTCTGGAATCCCGGAATCACATGCAATGCTTAAGACATGAACACTGGTAACATATTAGACACAGAATTCATATGGAAGTCAATGTCTTCATAGTTATACAAAAAAACATAAGAAGTTCTTCGTTTTCCATAGATGCATGCCCTAATTTTGACCTCAGCACCTTTTATGCACGTTTATCAGTATCTTACACACAAATTAGAAGGTTCTAAGACTAGTTTTGTCTATTTTCTCACAGGAATAGTGATATTATAATATGAGACAACCCTGTCCCATAATACCAGCACTCATATCATACCATAAAACCTTGGATAAATTTAATTTACAATGGCATTTGATTTCCATGATGCTAGGCAATTCAAATCCATACCTCCTACTTTTTCTACGGATAAAGGTAATACCTCTATCTTAATTTGTTACTGGGTGACAGCCGAGAAAAAGCACCCTCTGCAAAAACTTTTAACACTGGCGTAATGAACATGATCCCCTCTCATGCGCAACTCTCATTCGATGGACTTATTGCATCCCATTGCAGACAAAGACTACCCGACGAGAAAAATATACCACTGTACGCAACAGATAGCACCACTAATTTCAGAAAAACAGCCGTATCCCATTTTACAACCCCGTTCCATATTACCACCTTCTCCTCTAATACTGCAGGTCTACATAAAATTATAAATTAAATTTAAATTATACTATTGTACAAATATGTAATATTGTAAATCTATTTCTCTTCGAATGTTATTTGCTGTATGTTCTTATTCATTCATCCATCTATTTATTTATTCTTATAGCGATACTCTGTGACATTATTTCCTTAGTTCCTTTGATGACGCTATAACCAAGTTCAACTGTATGTAGTTGATTAGGTCTAACAACATGAAATAGGAGAGTACTGCAAAAACCTGCGCAAAATTCTTGACAAGCTTGCTCACTGAGATATTAACAACAGACATTCTAGCAGTTAACTCAGTCTATTTGCAACACAACATGATTTCTTAAGTAACATAGATGGTCGGTCGCATGCAGGGTCAAACTCGTGAACCATTATTAGCCTACCATTCCAACTCTCATCTGTCAAGGGTTGTAAAATGTGGTGTTCTTACAGTAATCTCGGAATAACACTACACATAACTTAAAACTGATTATAGAAGTCCTTATATTACAATGATCTTATCGGAAGATTCTGGGAATTATATTTGGTATACGTTTCAAAGATTATATATAGCTCAGAATTCTAAGTATAAAGATCAGAGATAGATGGAAAGACGGTCGTTAAAGACCGCTAGACATAACCGGCATGATGAAATTTTAGAAAAACCTGTTACAATGAGTTTCTCAAATTTCAAACAAGATCATCACTACGGTATTATGCACGAGGATAGACATTTCAGACCAGCTACTATTTTGTCTTGATGACATTCATGTGCGATGTGAAAATTATAGATCATAAAACTCCAACAAAGAAATTCTACTAAAGCTAGCAATGTTTTCAACATTCCTCTGGATGGAAAGCAAAGATTAAATATTATATATTCGTGTCTGCAGTAAAACGTAAAAAAAAAATTCTCACAGATCTATCCTCCGAAAAGTAGCAGAGTCAAAAAATAAAGTTGAGACAAACACAAATATTCCTGAAATATGTTCACTATCAAGCAAGAAGATCTTATCACCTTATCGACTTTAAATATTAAAAATCAGAATATTTCTGGTACTACAGTAGAACTCCGATTATCCGTCACTCTATTAACCGATCGGTGGATTATCCGTCTGTCTTTCTCTCGCTTTTTTTGCTACAGAAATATATGAAGTAACCTACTGTACATTGTGTTAGCATATTATTTTTTTTTTCTAGAGAGTGTTATTACAAGCCTTTATCTTTACACAATACGGTCTACTATACTGTATAACTTCTATATAAAATGTCTTCTATGGGTGTCAAAAGAAATCTTGTTGTGCTAAGTATCGAAAAAAAAAAGTAAATAATTGAGTGGTTTGGGGAAAGAGAAACTGTAGCTCATCTCACAACAGGATATGAGTTTGGAGTGCATAAACTATGTAAATCTACAGCACGAAACCTCTATTATTCATATCTTTACACAGGCAGCCATTACAAGGAGCTTCCCTACCTCTTAAAAACCCGTCGTTGACAATGAGATTTAAATTAATAAACTTGTGATCCACTACCTAGCGTGCTAAATAGAAGGCATAGAGGAAATTACCAAAGTGTAAGTAGGTCTATTATTTAGTAAATTTACGAAAACTTTTTATGCTACGGATTATCCGATTTTTTCGATTAACTGTTCAGCCCACCCCCTTCATTACCACGGATAATAGAGGTTCTACTGTATTTTATACCCTTACGAAATGTAATATTTTGGAGGAATAAAGGTTTAAAATGTCTAGTTTTGGAAACGCTCATGAAGTTCAATAATTAATAAAAAATGAGTGTCAGAAAGATGACACTAACATGATTGTAGACATGGTAATGCTGGTATCAGTGGTGGTGGTGCTAGTGATAGTGCTGATAATGTGACTATTTATATCTACAAAATAACACTCGATTTTTATAATACAATACCTAACACAATTATTGCCTATAACGGGACCGCTCGACTAATAATTAATGTGAACTCATATAAACAAAAATCTATTTCTTATTTCTTGTGTCAGGTGAAACAGAAGCTACTACTTTTTCGCATTCCTCATGCCATGATTTAGACGACGATGCAATTTTATTCTGCTTTCATGAACTCGTTTGATGAAGATAAATGGTTGTTTTTATAACTCACACTTGCTTCGAGCACCGCGCGCAGCCACTTAGTTTGCGATCACGTTCGTGTGACATTCTTATTTATCTTATGCCTCATTAAATCAACCATCAATAAGTACAGAATTAGTCATACTCTTGAACTGAAATCACTTACTTAAACGTTTTCGAATATAAATATATGAAATGAATTTGTATGTCAATCCAACTATATCTTAATAGAAAGCGGTTCATCACACTGCCTCGTACATTACTGATAGTTGGACATTTAATCAAAACCCTGTCCCAGTGTTATAAATGCCTTAACTAAGACAATATTTAAAATCAATACTCGGTATTTGAAATGTAGGATAAAGTTATTGCATTACAAACTATAAGAATGATAATGATTCACAAAGAAACAGCGTTTATACAGGGCTCCTACGAAAGACTTTTCCGGTTTCGAACACATGTAATATACGTTCTATGAAACTAAGGTGCATGAAAATAGTACCAATGGAAAGAGAAACTAAAAAAGTTCAGTTCCTTACCTTAAAGATATTCAATGTGTCCCCCCTTTGGTAACACGGCACACATCAAACCTATAGTCAAGTTCCACGTAGGTACGCGGATTTTCCAACCCCCAGATTCTGAGGTTATATCCGTTCACCTTACCAGAAAGATGAAAAGTAGCTTCGTCAAAAAAACACCACGGAACGAATAAATTCATCATTGTTTTCAATTAGTCTGCAACTTATTCAGAAATTTCTTCGTAGCACTTTGTCCTCTGGTTTTAAGGCTTGCAGCAACTATAGTCGGTACGGATGAAATCGCAAGCGGTTGCGAAGAATCTTGCCTTAAAATCAGTGTCGACTACCATTTACGGATTGTAGGCCCACTGGGTGGATCTGCACCAAATTTTGATTGGTGTTTTCTTTCTGTTACTGGCCCCTGGCGAACTTATTTTTTACGGCCCTCGTAATTGCGATCGAGTGGCCAAAATTTGTATAAGCACTTCTTTTAACATTATTAACATGATGAAAGAAAAAAAATTAACTTTTTTATCTGCCCCAATAAGAATGTTTGCTTGTACGAGATAAAATACAAGTAAGACATCAGAACCAAATTAAGATATGAGAACTTAAATACACAAGAAAACAGAATCAATACAAGTAGAGATAGCTTTCAAATAGCCTTCATAAAATCTATAAATTCCTGCAAACTACATATCCGAAGGTATTCGGGGGAAACAAAAAGTATATGGGCAGATGATATCAAACATACGAAGACAAAACAAGATACTGACGATGGTAGTGATGGTGTGCAATCAGATATTCGACAAAAATACACTTCAGTTAAAATGTTGAAATAGATTTTAAATCACCATACTGCGCATAATTAAACGTTAACACACAGACATCTCAAACAGTAGCCCTATTTTTCTTTATAACGACGGTGGACTTTATAAATTTAAGAGTAGATCAATAGAGGATATAGGCTACATCAGAACTAGAAATGAACAAAACTAACTGCCGCTCTCGCTTGCTGTATTCGTTGCACTTGTCTTTCGAGTCTCGTCTCGTAACTCTCGTGCGCTTCGAGTCTTGCTCATCATTCTCGAAATAATATTTGGTCGGCGTGAAAAGATTTCGTAACTTTGAATAACATACATCATTGAAATAAATAACATTAGAGATGTTTAATTGATACAAAAAGACAAAACAAAACAGTATCATAGTTATCAAAATGTTCTGGTTTTATTATTAGATATTATCTACCGTTATATAAACAGAAAAAAATCTCAAATAAATTCGCATTTCTAAGAAACATAAAACATAACGTTAAAAAAGTGTTAATATTTTTTTACTTGAGATTGTACGCTTGATCTTAAACATACGAAAAAAAAATCCTAACCTTTTAATAAGGACCAGTAATTAAATAAAGGTTGGGGAAAGGATTATTATGCACTGAAAGGTAGAGGTGTTTCAAATACGCTGCTTGACATACGAGTATATAACAGTTGCCAATACAGATAGAAGTTCAGCTGGTATAAACAACTGTGACGATTCAAGGTTGCTTGACGTTCGAGAGTTGACCACTCCCGATGTCTTGAACGCCGCTGGATTCACTCACAAGCAGTCAACGACATAGGCAATATTGTCGTGCGGTTTTCGGCTTTGCGGGCGCTGTTAGTCTTGCTTTCTCGATCGTTTTTCAACTCTAATCAGAACACAGTGGAGAATATTATGTACAGAGGACTTTTCACTAACGACAGACGGATTCCTAAATTAATTTAACGTGAAATGTCAAAAATGTTAGTATCATTATGACAACGTAACAGTCCAATGCTGTAGAGTAACGTTACCATGGCTGACCGTGAAAAGAGCGGGTCCGGATTCAAATCCTGGTTGGGACAAGTTACCTGGTTGAGGTTTTTCCGAGGTTTTCCCTCAACTCATTAAGAACAAATGCTGGGTAACTTTCGGCGCTGGACCCTGGACTCATTTCGCTAGCATTATCACCTTCACCTCAGTCAGACGCTAGATAATCATAGCAGTTGATAAAGCGTCGCAAAATAATCGATTAAAAACATAATACAAACGTTAAGAGAACGACCTTAATATAGTCTCCACGATAAGAAAAATCTACAATTCCGTGATGGAAATCGAACACGTACGCTAAATAGGTATCTTTAGGTTATACTCTATCATTTCAGTCAGAGTTGAAGAAAAACTGAAAAATATACAGGAATAAATTACCCGAGTAGAAACATTTAAATATCCACCGACGAAGCTCAGTTAGCTAAGGCGCTTGCCTGCCGATCCGGAGTTGCGTTCGGACGCGGGTTCGATTCCCGCTTGGGCTGACTACCTGGTTGGGTTTTTTTCGAGATTTTCCCCAAACATTAGGCAAAAACCAGGTACTCTATGGCGAATTCTCGCCTCATCTCGCTATCACCAATCCCATCGACACTAAATAACCTCATAGTTGATACAGCATCGTTAAATAACTAGGTAAAAAAATTAAAAACATTTAAATTTGTACAACTCATCTTTTACAAATTAAATAATTATTATTCATTAAAAAAATTGTTCCTCGAAGCTGAGATAACATTCCTGGTACCGCAGCGTTCAAAGGAACAATTTGGAGACCACTGACCTACGTGCCGTACAGGGAGAACTACCCAACACCTAAATTATTATTGAAACGAAATGCCACTAAAGTAATTTAATACATTTACTGCTAACCTGTGCAACGGAAGACCACCGACGACTACATAGTTTCCTATCATCGCTTCATGTAAATAATATTTTGAAGAAAGCCACAACTATCCTTCAAATCTACCCCAAGCATCATCTTATTTGGTACCGCTGAATAACAACTGGAAGATGCACGAAATGGGCAGTGAAAATGCAACGTGCTGACGAAGAACATCCGGAATATGATTATGGGGTTCACTGCCTGACATGGGCAACTTAATGCATTGAAACTGATTCCAAGAAATCATTGAGACTTACTTTAAGGCAATTCCCCCCAAATATTTTCAGACCCACGACTCCTTTCAATAAGTCAAAATCATACAGTAATCCCCAAATTCCTTTTTCGGTATCAGTGATGCTAAAAACGTGTAATTATTTCCGACAAAATTTCGAAATCTGTTTTTTGTAGCAGCCCAATATTTTCTCTTACACTTCGTATAATGAGAAAGTAAAACAGAAGCAGATACGTTCACAAAGGTATCTTAGGTCACTTCCTCTTTCCTCCACATAAGTGATATAGATATTTTCTCTATCTATTGGGAGGAGTGATGGATAAATTCCTGGAAACTTTTTGCAACGCGAATATTTCTAGGGAGCTTTCTGGAAAATTCCGTCGCCAAAATTGAAAAATTGTTAAAATTGATATTATTGAATCATGCTGAAAATAAAACTCTGTGAAGTACAGACTTTGTTATATTTAAAATACAGGAAACCATTAAATATGGACACAGATGTCTTATTTTTCTTTAATTAATTATTAACTGTTCAACAACTTTACAAAAAATGTTCTTTTTCCAGTTGACCAGCATTTGTATTCCTATTTCAGATCGGAGTTAAAATACACAGAGCAATGCACAAAAATAAACAGAAGTCAATCTAAAATAAACATTCACTGTACGTACAAATTATAAAATGATACAAAATTGTTTAGATCATAATTCATATTGCAGAAGCAAATTTTAAGGTAGTTTTGTCGAAAATGGTACTATTCTTTACCAATATCATAATATTGAGTACCAGTAAGTTTATGTATGTATTCATTCACACTGCAAATGGGTAAATCCCCGGTGGCATGGTGAAGAGAGCCATAGCCTAGAATTTCTTTTCATTATGTATTCAGAAACAGACCGAACTCCTACTTCTTTATACAGCTGAAGGGCGTTTAGAGCCAAAAGAATATCCTGTTATTAATAATGAATATTCAAAATATATTTTAACAAAATTTAATACGTTTTCTCAGTTTATTTTATTTTTTATAAGCGTATTCTGTGTCCTCGTTTAAATGCAAAAATAATCATGCGATTGTTGCCAATACTGTTACATTCTGAGTTGGCCTTGAGTTGTAACTTGCAATATTTGCCAAAGTAAAGAACATTAATCCGATAATCCGTGGCGCTACAGCCCGTGAAGGGCCTAGACCGACCAGCCGGCTGCTGGCCTCACGCCCACATGCCGAAACAGAGGTGGACGATCATCCTACCAGAATGGAGGTATCGTGTGGTTAGCACAATGATCCCCCCAGCCGTTATAGCTGGTATTCGCAACCGGATTTCGCTACCTATCGTAGCTCCCCAAGTGCATCACGATGCTGGGTGGGCACCGGTCCCATACACTGGCCGAAATTTCATGAGAAAATTTCTTCCCCCCATGAGGACTCGAACCAGCGCGCATTCCGTAACGCGAGTCCTAGGCGGGATGCCTTAGACCGCGACGCCACGGCGCGGGACAAAGAATATTAAGAAGAATAATAAAAAAAAATCCCAGTCTAGGAATATTCCCAAATAAATTTCTTCCCGCAGAACTATTGGAATTGAGTGTATGAGGTTTGTTTTTGCGTTCGTCTTTTTTATTCAAACGATCATTTAAAGATATTGTATGAACATACTATAAAGTTATCTAGCGTCGGTCGAATTATTAGCGAGATGGTATTTTGGTGAGAAATCAGTCCAAGTGTCATTCTACCCCAATATCCGAGCGTTGTATAGGATCAGAATGCCAGGTCTTTGCCCCTGAGCTACGCCGATGGCTTCACTCATTTTTCTTCTCTTTTTTTTCATATTGATTATACAATCATGTAATCCCTCGGAATTAGTGCATAATCCCTCCAGGAACATAATAAGTTAAAGAACTACTGCTTGTTTCTAGGCTAAGTTTAATGAACGAAAAGCACAAAACTGACGGTATTAGATTAAAATGTACAAAATATGAAAAAAAAAAAAAAAAAAAAAAAAATTACTCCATATGAACGTGACACGACATGGTGGCGACAGCGACAGATTACCATCTAGAAATATAATTGGCTGCGGGTTTAAGTCCCACTTAAGGAATGTGTATTTATGTACGAGAGAAATAGATGAATCAGATAAACAAATGCAAGTTTTTTCGACGTTATCTACTATATAAGGAAGAAATCGGGATTTAACAATAAATCATTAAGTTCTGCTTACACAGCCTGGCCAAACTGATACAACAAAGTTAGTTTGCTTGTAGGTCTACTTGTACTAAATCATAATTAAAAACAATATACATTTAATCTTCTATCACATAACTTTTATATGTTTCTTTGATGCGTTCATACCATTGAGTTTTATTATGTCATATGTACACATATAACAACGAACCAGCCACCGACGTGGCTGAGGCGCTTGCCTGCCGATTCGGAGATGTGTTCGGACGAGAGTTCGATTCCCGCTTGGGCTGATTACTTGGTTGGCTTTTTTTCGAAGTTTTCCCCAAGCGTAAGGCGAATGTCAGGTAATCTACGGTCAATCCTCGGCCTCATCTCGCCAAATACTATCTCGCTATCACCAATCCCATCGACGCTAAACAACCTTGTAGTTGATACAGCGTTCTTAAATAATAAAAAAAAAACAACGAACCAACATAGTAAAAAACTGTTGGCTGTATTCTGATATCGTAGTGTGAATGCAAGAACTAGGTAACTCAAAATTTGCGTTTTTTAGTTACCTCTTTTATAGCATAGCAAAAATCGCACAAAATGTAATGCAAAAACTTAGTAATTGATCGAACGATACCAGCAACATCTATTTTCTAATATAACAAATAGGTAAATGAAAACGAGACATATTCCTTAGTGCAATAAATAAGTAAATAGGCAATGTCACAAAATATGAAAAATCAAGTTACCTAGTTCTTGCATTCACACGACGATATAATTTGATGTGATTTAAATAATACGATTAGATTAATAGATGTTAAGGTTATCCACAAACAATAAATTCATTACAAATCGTTTAGAATTCAGATATTTGTTAATGTTTATACAATAGCTTCAAATACTTGGGTGTACTATAAGCAGTAGCATGAGCTCCTGCCAGGAAGTCAAATGGAGGATAGCAATATCCAAGGAAGCTTTTAATAGAAAAAGAAGCATCTTCGCGAACCTCTGGGAAAAGAACTAAGGAAGAGACTAGTGAAATGTTTTGTATGGAGTATGGCATTGTATGAAGCACAAACATGGACATTACGACGAAGTGAAGAGAAGCGAATAGAAGCATTTGAAATGTCGATATGGAGAAGAATGAAACGTGTGAAATGGACAGAGCGGGTGAAGAAAGCATGATCCTGAAAGTGATCAGGAAGAGAAAATGGAATTGGTTGGGTCACTGGGTGAGAAAACACTACCTACTGAAGGACGCACTGCAAGGAATGGTGAACGGGAGAAGTTCGGTGCATAAGAATATATCAGAGGATAGACGACATTAAGATATACGGATCATATGAGGAGACAAAGAGGAAGGCATAAAATAGGAAAGATTGGAAAAATCTGGGTTTGCAGTGAAAGACCTGTCCTTAGGCAGAACATTGAATGAAATGAAATGAAAATGTTTATTTCTCTTGCATAATTCCAATAATTTTGAAATGAAATAGAATTTTGACACCATACTAATGAATAGAGGTCTTTGTAACCACAACGGATTTTTTAGGCCTATATAATCGGAAAGCCGAAAAATATCCAATGAAAATAAAAATAATGCAAATTTTCTGCACGCCAAAGCAAATGAAAGTAGGCCTATTAAGGAAGTCCAAATGATGATACACCAAGTAACGCTATGCGTATTAAAAAGTTTAATATACAGAATTTATTTTTGTCATCAAAAGACACAATGAATTTACTTATTTATAATTCAAACACTTGACATTTGGCATTCGCCTTCGTGCAAAGATTTTTATTATATTGGCAAGACTTTTACAATATGCGATACAATTAGAACTCTTGGAAGAAATCGAAAAGGTACTAAAATTAACGTTTATAAATCTACTGCAGCAACAAGTTCTTATATGACAGACAAATATGGACACACAAAGAAAGACATTAAAGTTTATTTCAACCAGAGGAGATGCAACTTTTATAACCGTGATGAAAACAAGAAGAAGAAACAGGATGAGAAGCCAAGACACAAGGCCTCACTTAAATATCTGAAATGTATAAAAAAAAAAAAATCAAGACTGCAGAAATAGTGCGTGTTTACGTTTGTGTGTGTGCGTGCGTGTCACTAACCCTAGGTACATTACACCAAATCCACAAGTATGTGTCATGGATGGGTAGTTCTGGTGTGTCTATTCTGGTGTCATCTGGTGTCAAGTCATCAGATCCGTAGGCATATCATATTCCCTTTCATGTTATGGCTAATAGAGAATGGGGAAAAAAAATGGAATTACGACAGAAGCAAACAGAAGTGCCGAGGAAAACCTGTCCCACCACCGTATTTGTCTACCACAAAATCCACCTAAATTTCCAGGGATGTTATCCCGTATCAGACTCTTGCATTTATATGGAGTTTGCTATAGGTATAAACTTCCTTGCTTGCATGAATATTTCTTACATTTATCTCATCACAGACCCATTGTAAGGGCTTTCCAACAAACCAATTCAGATGGAAAACAGTAATTACATTGTAAATACTTGTGCTACACGTTCAATATTACATTATCGCTGAGCGCTGATGTCGTATACAAGACATTGTAGGCGATTACGGAGCGCGGGGCATTGAGAGGATCAATGCATTTGTGGAGGGGGATGACGCACTCTGCTAGTTCGTGGAATCAACACCGGCCAATTACAACGGACAGATAGCACAGATATAAGGTATTCAAAAGGAAATTAAGGGTAAATAATACATCTAACTTGCATTAAATTTATGTCACCAGCCATATTCACAGTCCTTATAAACCAGAATCAATTCCTCAAAAATCTAATTATCACAATAACACTCAAAAGAGAGCATAAATGTTTCATTCAATTACAGGGATTCTGTGAATTCCCTATATCAAACAACAGAGATCCTATGAATTCTCTATATTAAACAATCTCTGATACGTGACTATCCATAATCTCATACAGCAGAAGCTATAACATAACCTAAACAATATAAACAAGATAAATGACAGAAAAGTTTTAATTATGGATGATGAAATAAATATCAATCATTTTAAAAGGTACAATTATTGAAAGTTCAATGTTGACAAATAAAGAAACAAATGTTAGGCAAGTGATAAAAACAAACAAATGGTAGGGAGGTGATAAAAATCGTAGGGTAAACAGCCATGATTGGTTGAAACACGTCGTTCCATACCGTTTTATTAGTCAAAAGTAGTATGACGTAGTAAAAGTGTAATAGTCATTAAAAAAAACTCTAAGGGCCGATTGTATAAACCATTTAATCTTAGATCAGAGGTTCTAGCTGAACTTGAAATTTTGTGTTGTATAAAGTCTAATCTGAGATTAATTTGTCTTAAACTAAAGTCAACTTTGACTGAAGAAATTTCTCCGATTAAGTTAGATGATCCAAGTTTAGTTATTTCTTTTCTGTTTGAAGTATACGAGTGGCAGATTGTGCAAAAAGAATAATAAGCATTATTATTAATATATATGGTAGATACATTTATATATATATATTTTTTTTTCTTCCAATTTATTGCCTTAATATACAAAAATTCTTATATCAGCAATATCAAATAATATAACCTATAATTATACTATGTTTATAACAACCATTATTCATGGACATGATAGGTACATTCATAAATTTTCAATTAACTGTATTACTAAACGAAAATTGTCGTTTTATAAAGTTTTATTATGTTTAGCAGTATCAAACACCATAACATAACAATTTGGAGAACGGTCAATCTTCTTCTTTTTGTCCGCCATTATTTACAACGCACAAAACAAACCAGTGTCTCCAACATAGTGTAAGGAAAGTCGCCAAAAAGTAGTTGGAAAGTCGCTAGATTTCTTATTATCAACAAAGAAAGATTGAATTTTGTCACTATGAGGCGCTAAAAAGGTCACTAAATCCCTATTTAGGCAATATAAAACTTAAAAGAAATTATCGTCGAAAAAGAGTTAAAGTCGCTAAATTGGCAACACTGAACAAACCTGTACAACATGGCCCGCGCATCACATACTTCACCTGTTTATGCGATGTTGCCTAGTCCTTTTCGCGTGAACTTAGATTGCATTTGAACCTAGGTAATTTGATCGCACAAAAGTTTTATACAATAGAAGAAGTGTCTGAACTCGGTTCACTTTCCGATCTTCGATCAAAATTGATCTTTAGTCAGGGAGTTTTATACAATTGGGCCTAAATAGAATTTGTGACATTATAACACCTTCTCTAAAGTCCTAATGAAAAATAAAAAAAAGTATATAGTTCTAGCATTTCTCATTTCCTCCCAAATTTATGAGTTCGATGAATCATCGCAAGGCCAAAGCAAGATTGTTTAAATTCTACAGGTAGTCCTCTAATTATACGAACACGGCGCCAGTGCTGCTTTGTAACAACCGAGAAGCCAGCTAAGCTCTCAAATATGCGCCCTGCCTCTTAATAATCAACATCACAAAGCCTAAAATTAATGTAATCCCACTCTGACCGTATGAACACAAATGTTGAAACCGTTCGTCTTCCTTTCTTTTTACGCTGAGGGCAATGTAATACAACCGGAAAGCCGAGTAACATATAGCCCAACAAACAAAAAGAGGAGCATATGACAAATATATAACTGAAGAAACTAGTTCTATCGCCAACTTTTTTCTAACATCCTCTGACTTTAAAAGATGCCGTTACTCTCTGGACGTAAGGAAACGATCTCATTTATTTTGTATTGTGCACAAATAAATTATTTCATATGCCCTAAAGTTATTAAACAAAAACATGTAACAGTAAATAGTACTATCACTGATGTGAAGAGCCAAGAGGGGTACGCTTCAGCGTGCATTAGAGTTCAGTATCCACGTAACAATCTTTCACTGTCTAGCAATTATTTGAAAACGGTATACGTACTTGAATTTATATGTCAACGTTGAACAGAACAAATCTACTACATAAATAACTCAACGCTTTCTACTACCAAAGTTTAATTGCAAAGCAGATGGAGACAAGAGCGCTCGGAAATGGGAGTAATTTAAACGTCTGAAACTACAGAAGGGTGAGTAACAGAAACACTCGTGTACCAAGAGTGTAGACTGTTATGGCAATGCAATAAAAGTACAGAGCAAAACACTTCAATCGACTCGCACAACCAACCAGCTAGTGGGTCACGAAAGAAACGGAGATATCAAGAAGACTACGTATTTTCAAACCAAATTAGAAACAGATCATTTCTTCTTCTCATTCACTTCAAGAATTCGGTAAAAAAATATAATCGGTGCCATGGAAACGACACTTCCTGTTACATACCAGTGTTGCACATTTCGCAACAATTCAGTTCCCCATTATTTACCAATGACGTTTGTATCTATAAGTTTTATTTTCTTGAATTATCATTCAAAAGACAAATATATTAATTAAATCACTTATTGTGTTTTGCATAGAAGATAATCTCAAAACGTTATACATCTGGCTTCATTACAGACCGTGCAGGTACGATTTGAATACATGGACATAGCCTACTTAGTTTTGAACAAATTAGCATGACATATCGAGTCATATACTGCAATCGTTTGTACTATTACTTTTGTAATTATGCAGTCGGTGTTTAAAATAGATAAATTTAAAGATATCAGTCGTTCACAATTTTATTAGAGACTATCTGTAGTATATGCGCAAACCCAGCAGTACAAAGAAAGTAAACCATTCAACGGAACAATACAGTATTCGCTCGCAAGTACAACGGACTATTCTACTAATGGAACTTGTACAAAGGAGTTTAAAAAACCGTTTATAAAATAGGCCTACTTATTTCGTATGGGCCTACTTGGCTTTCTGATTGATGAGAAGCGCAGAGGATTATAAGAATATATTGCGGCTTTACCTACAAAAAAGAATGCAGATAAAATGTATTAGAATATTTATCTTCAGTCACTGATAGTGAAAAGTTAACACACATGCAGACATACAGACATACAAACTTTCAAAAATCTCGTTCTATTTCCGAACAGCTAGAGTTAAAGTACTTCATATAGATATCTCTTTCAGACTAAAAATTTTATCGAAAGAAGATTTTAATTAAACACACAATTATA
The DNA here is from genome assembly GCF_040183065.1 of Periplaneta americana. Classification (NCBI taxonomy): domain Eukaryota; kingdom Metazoa; phylum Arthropoda; class Insecta; order Blattodea; family Blattidae; genus Periplaneta; species Periplaneta americana. Next base: position 73,006,324 of record NC_091131.1, on the reverse strand, counting down.
AAATTCCTTACAAAAAGTAACCATTTTGCTCTACTTTCGTAACAAAATTGCGTTAATTTTGCAAATTAATTCGTAAATATATCTTCAACTGTTAACTGTTAGCTGTTTCGAATGAAAGTATCATAAATTGTGTAAATGATTCATGTCTCTAATATAAATGTGTCTGTCAGTTCATTGTCAACAGTAATCTCACTAAAGATTTTTATGTATCTAGAGAAAATCAAATCGAATGTGATTTAATTGACTATTACACGATTAGAAGAAAGTATATAAAGATTAGAAGAAATAATGTGCTCTACTACAATAAAATATTAATTGACTTACTGAAATTCTATTTCACTAATGTTAGCTTCACCAAAACGTTTGAACGGAGCCGCCATTTTCAGTTGACTGTCTATGCTGTAAACAAATTACGATCGCAAAGCATGTTTTATAGTAGCGTATAGAATTTGCAGTTTGGAACGTTGGCAAACAAAGAAACAAAGGGTAGGAAGGTGATTTTTTTAAGTAGGTTATTTTACGACGCTGTATCAACATCTCAGGTTATTTAGCGTCTGAATGATATGAAGGTGATAATGCCGGTGAAATGAGTCCGGGGTCCAGCACCTAAAGTTACTCAGCATTTGCTCATATTAGGTTGAGGGAAAACCCCGGAAAAAACCTCAACCAGGTAACTTGCCCCGACCCGGGCCACCTGGTTTCGCAGCCAGACGTGCTAGCCGTTACTCCACAGGTGTGGACGTAGGAAGGTGATAAAAACAGAAGAAAGTACATAAAGATTAGAAGAAATAAAGTACTCTAATACAATAAAATTGGTATTGACTTACTAAAATTCTATTTCACTAATGTTACGTTCACCAAAATGTTTGAACAGAGCTGCCATTTTCAGTCGACTATCTATGCGGGAAACAAATTACGATCGCAAAGCATTTTTATTGTACCGTAAAGAATTTACAGTTTGAAATGTCGGCAAACAAAGAAACAAATGCTAGGGTAGTGATAAAAACAAAACAAATGCTAGGGAAGCGATAAAATTGAACAAATGCTAGGGAAGCGATAAAACTATGCGATAAGCAGCCATGATTGGTTGAAGGACGTTTTTTCGTATCGTTTTATTGGTCAAAAGTAGTATGACGTAGTAAAAGTGTAATAGTCATTTCTTACATAACAAAATATATGAAGGGAAAAAATGAGAAGGTAAAAAAAAGACTGTTTCATCTTCACATCTTTCAACTCCATTTTTTCCTCAGATGTAAAACATCTTTTCGCACTTACAGACATTTTCCTTTACCATAACACATGATAGTCCTTCGCTTCTTATTCGGGTTGCGTGTTTCCAAAATTCTCTCTAATCCCCACCTTTTATTCCCATTATATAGGTCTACTCTTTTATTTATTTCACTTACCCCAGTAGGGGCTGCCTTGCAAACAAAAGTATATAAAAAATCAATAGAAATGTTTAAAAAGAAAAAGAAAAGTAGGTATATCGTCGTTGTTCCTGCAATAACTCCTATGTGCAAAATACAAAATTTTTCAGTAGGGAGAAAAACACATTTATTAACCTATGGCAGCCGTACATAGGAGACTGTGAATTCTTACATTTTCGAAAGAAAGAAATATAATTACATATAGGAGATTTTATTATTTGCTGTATCACTATTTAAGTTATTTAATAGAGCAAAAATCTGAAAATCAATAAATATATGTCACATAGGAGTTATTGCAAGAACAACGACGATATATACCTATGACACAGGCTAATCGGCCATTAAATCAATACAAGCTCTTAAGAGTCTCCGCAGTACACGATATTCTGTATCCACGGAACTGAGATTATTATAGATGAAGGCACTAGGCCAACATCTCTTGTCGATGGTCTAAAGTTTCGATCTTCCTTCACTCCTCTCGTTCCTCATTATTTCCACTGACGACCAGTTCATTTGTCTTTGGCCATTGTTTTTCCTTCATTCTTAACACATGATCATAACATTCAAAAATTGTATTTTCAATTCACTTGATATTCTGTTGCTTCAAAAGCGGATAATTAATATCTGCTTAAACAAGTAAATTGATTATCCACAAATTTGGTTTATTCCGATTTTAATGTTTTCCAAATTGAACAAATATATAAATATGGACCTACATTATTAAAATAGTATCATAAAAATCGTCAGAAATATAAAAAAGAACGACATGTTTATTCTACTACAAGAAATCTGACATGTCCTTTGGCCGAACTTAAATGTTACACAGCCACTAGAACAAATCACAGCCAAAGTTACGGGCCAATGTTACACAATTAAATTTTTATAATAAATCCTGACAGAGTAATTCTGATTTTAATAAATTTAAGAATAAGATTAGGATAAAATCCGCAAACTATTATGGAAAACACTGGAATTTTACTTGAAGCAAGTAAAGAGATAGGTTTGGAAGTATATCCCGAAAAGACAAAGTATATGATTATATCTTGTGGCCAGAATATTGTACGATATGGAAATATAAAATTTGGAAATTCATCCTTTGAAGAGGTGGAAAAATTCAAATGTCTTGGAGCAACAGTAACAAATATAAATGATACTCGGGAGGAAATGCCTGTTATTATTCGGTTGAGAAGCTTTTGTCATCCAGTCTGTCCTCAAAAAACTGAAAGTTAGAATTTATAAAACAGTTATATTATAAGTTCTTCTGTAGGCCTATGGAAGTGAAACTTGCGACTCTCACTTTGAGAGAGAAACAGAGATTAAGGATGTTTGAGAATAAGGTGCTTAGGAAAATATTTTAGGTTAAGAAGGATGAAGTTGCACAATGCAGAACTACATGCATTTTATTCTTCGCCTGACATAATCAGGAACATTAAATCCAGACGTTTGAGATGGGCAGGGTATGTAGCACGTATGGGCGAATCCAGAAATGCATATAGAGTGTTAGTTGGGAGATCGGAGGGAAAAAGACCTTTGGGGAGACCGAGCCGTAGATGGAAGGATAATATTAAAATGGATTTGAGGGAAGTGGGATATGATGGTAGAGACTGGATTAATCTTGCTCAGGGTAGGAACCGATGGCGGGCTTATGTGAGGGCGGCAATGAACCTCCGGGTTAAGTTAAATTGAGCAGGAAACAGCTCCGCTGAGCAGTTGTATTTTTTACAGGACACTGTGCCCTCAAGAAGAACCTGTACAGAATGGGACACAATATCAACCCAACCTGTAGCCTACTCGTTGTTCATAGGGAGATGAGTCGGTAACTCCTCTACTGTGCGAATGCAATGCACTCGCTCATCATAGAGCTCTCATCTTTGGAAAACATTTTCCAAAGCTTGATGAGCTATCAATTGTCCCAGATCGTAGTTTGATTCAGTCCATTAAGAACATCAAACTAATGGACTGATGGGATATCATGATGGGGATGCGCAATAGATCTTTTAGGTCGCAGTGCTAGGGCTGTTATAGCCCTCCCCCTCTTAAATTCAATTCAATTCATTCCAGGTTCCTTAAAATCCATAAATAAGTAAGTAATGTTTACTATTCACGGCCATTTTTTTTCTTTTTCTTAATTTCAATATACTTTTTCATTCGAGCTTATATTTTGTTGACTTGATTTTCTACTTTTATCTTCGTTGATTATCCCTGTTTTGTAATAACTGTATTAGTTTTGTAATTTTTATTGAATCTTTGTTAAGTTCCATTTAATACAAAATAATTATTTATAGGAATTGCTCAAACGGGTGTGCGCTATGTCCACTGTATTGTATGTAGCAATAAATACTAAATAGCCTACTAAATACAATGGAAATACAGCACCTGCATACGCTATAGAATTACTTCATTTCAACTTCATTATCATTCATAACAATCTTACTGCTCTTCTCCAGAATATCACCTCTGTCGCTAAGAACTTTATTTTAATTTTTCGATCAGCAGTGAGTATTCCGAAAAAACTAGCCCTAACACCGTCTCTATTACAGTTTGGAATCACCGGGACTTGAAATGGAAAATTCCATAGTCACCAACATTATCTCAGGCAGTAGGCGCGTCTGCTTACTGATCTTGAGCTGCGCTCGGGCGTGGATTTGATCCCCGCTCGGATTTTCTTTCCCTAGGTTTCCCCGACTGTAGGGCGAATATCAGCTAATCCCACAGCGAATCCTCGGTCTCATCTAGCCAAACATCATCTCGTTATCACCAATTTCACAGCTTATAAATAACCTGATTCCCGGTATGGAAAGCCGAAGCTCTACCGTTCCATTCGACCAACGACGAACCTGCAATTTCTGCTTTAAATGCATATTAATTAAAGAATGTAATTTACATGACATGTTTATGACGACTATATTATGACTGTTAACGTAATATAACGTTATCGTGGTAATGTAGAGGCCTACAACCACTAATAAAGCATATAATAATATATTTTTTATATAAATAATGGTTACAGAAAACCATCACACGATAAGGGGTTTACTATGACAATTTCTGCAATTATGTGCAAATGTTAAAAACAGGATAATTTTTCCACTGAATGTTAAATAGTGTTGTTAACATTCCTATCCGAGATGTGATGACAGTAGCTAAGATTTCAGAGGTGAATGGACTGGGAAAACCCCTACAAGACCAATCTCACGAAATCAGTACTTCTTCCTGTGCAGCCTGGATGGAATACAAGTTCGAAACTGACAAATATCGGAGCCAAGTAATCAAGCATATCTTGATACAAGTAAGGTTTTACAAATTAGGGTCTCATTCCAACGATAAACTTTGCAACTTGTCACTTTTCACATCCTGTAAAGTGAAAATTACCAATATTATTTCACTATTAAACGCAAGGATCTTTCCTAATTATTAATATCTTTGTCTCTCCATTTTGTAAATAGGCATTTGTAAAAATTGCTGTGTTTATGCTGAGGAATAATTTATTTACTTATTATATTAACAATTACCTACTTATTATTCATTGTCATTATTTATTTCTTACATTATACTATTTTATACGTAACCGTTCCTCTTCGTCAATAACAAAAGAAGTTCACCGGTGTATTCAATCGTTTTATCGCATACAAGATGAATTAAAGGTCATAAAAATTATACAGTGTCTCCTAAAATTCTCGCACATACGGATGAGTTTCGCTAAAAAGTGTACATATGCACACCTCTTGTGTGCGTGCGTCTTTTGTCAGCGAACTGTACCATCAAAGGGATCTCAATTCTCTCACTTACTGTTAAGAATATCTCGTTTTATGTTGATTCAATCAATAAAACTGCTTTTATAACACAGAAACCAATCAACAACAAAATTTTTACCATAGAAACCATAGCCATAGTGCTTCCACAGTCTAGTATATACAGTCACGAAGCTCAATACGTAGTATATATGCATCCATAGATAGTTGCTAACCACTAGGATCGCTAATATCGCCTCATTACAGACAATGCGAAATAGTACCGGCACAGTCTATTGTTCCTAGCACCCTCACAACTCAAGCTTCGTGACTGTATATACTAGACTGTGGTGCTTCTGTATAAAACTGCATACAAAAATATCCTCTTTCAGATACCATTAAGAAAACTACAGGGTGTCGTTTTAAAATGTTGTCAATGACGTCACAACTCGCATAACAAATGCCACAAAAATATTTTATTTCCATACAAATATTCTTTTTTTAATATAAGATTGACTTGTCTGAGTTTTTTGTTCAAAATCCCATGATTCAATTTTAATTTCAATTATGCGTTTCTTTTGTATATAGCCGTTAATGGCATGAATATTTCTGTCCTTAGTATTAAATTCACTCTTACCTTTTACAGCAACAAAACCATCACATCTTTTGCACATCTTCAAAACATTCTCAGGATAATATCACAGTCTAGTATAAACAATCACGAAGCTCAATACATAGGCAATATGCATCCATAGATAGCTGTTAACCACTAGGATCGCTACTATCGCCTCATCACTGCCAATGCGAAATAGTACCGGCACAGTCTATTGTTCCTAGTACCCTCAACAACTCAAGCTTCGCGACTGTATATCGTCGTTGTTCCGGCAATAACTCCTATATGACATTATCGATTTTCAAATTTTTGCTCTATTAAATAACTTAAATAGTGATACAGCAAATAATAAACTATCCTATATGTAATTATATTTCTTTCTTTCGAAAATGTAAGAATTCACAATCTCCTATGCACTACTGCCATAGAAGAATAAATATGCTTTTTCTTACGATTGAAAATTTTCATATTTTGCACATAAGATTTATTGCAGGAACAACGACGATATACTAGACTGTGATAATATAGTATCCACATGGGACATTTAATATTCAGTCAATTATCTCCCGGCCGGAAATCGGCAAGACTGCTAACCAGCATGAGCGATTGCGTAGCGTATGTGGAAGTCTCTGCTAAGGCCACGGCTCACCTCACAATCTCAGAGTGCAAAGTAAGACAAGAAGGCAATGTCAGATTATTTTTTTTAAGTTGGGTGAATAAATAACGTTTAATTGTTTGTGTTTAATATATTACAATAATAGTGTAGTTTTACAGATACTGCTTCCCTCTCTTTAACCAACGTGTGGGAGAGCTCCGCCCGACAGCCAGATTTTCTGCTTTTCGGACGAGAGATAAATTGTTCACCTATTATTTATTTCAATGCCAACGAAAACCCTTCGTCAAAAATGAAATTTCAGACCGTTTCCTCTTACAGATAAATAATCCTAATTAAGGAAGTGAAATAGGTCTATTACCAATTGTATGCTTAAACAGCTAATCATATATTTTTAGATCCTACGACATTCTCATATTTTGTCCACCGGGACTTGTAAAGTAAAATATTTAAAAATTTGTATTATAAATCCGAAGCTTAAGTAATATGAGACAATAAATTTAAACCCAAAGGATTTTACAGCGACGGAAACAGAAGAGGAAAAAGTGGCTTTCTATACAATTAGTCATTAACGTTGCGTCACCAACACCACTACCACCACCACCACCACCACCACCATCACCACCACTACAACCGCATCATCGTTGTCCTCTCATCACAATCATCTAGTTCTTGGAGGATGAATTTAAATTCAGTTTCCAACAGTGATGATAGGACTGTAACGAGACAATCGTATATTTTATTTTGAGATAGTCTGAACATGTATTTGACCATCGGAACATAAAGGTACGGTCACACGCCGCTACTTTTGCTGCGCAACTTTTGTACTGCAGCTGGAAAAGTTGCGTGTCATATTCACACGTAAGCCAAAAGTAGCGCGCTGCACGAAGCTGCACGCTACTATTCGTGCTGCGCAACCCAAGTGCTGCAAAAGTTGCAATTGGAGGTTGCGAGTCTGTTCACACACAAGGCGTTACTTTTGCAGCTGCAGCCTTCCATCTCCGTGTTGACTTTTCAATATACATTTTGTGGTTATGTTCGCATTATTATGAAACTCATGCGATAGCTTACTTATCTATTACTTGCTTTTCTGTCCTAACTAGAATTCAGAAATTGGCATTATTTTTACAATAAAGCTATTGGCAATCCTCCTGTTTCAAACTACACTACGGAAAATTAAAAAAAAAAAAAAGAAGAAGAATAAAAAATAATTATATCATCAGCATATACTCGGACTGTGTCGTACATTTAGTAACTATCACAAATCATTTATTTTCATCACATCAAACATTAAAATATATCCAAACAATAAAAGTACCATTGGCACATGAGTGGCAACACTGGTCGCAACCACTGCAAAAGTTTCAACAAAACCGATATCAAAAATGCTGCGATTGCAACCCTGAGAATCCTGATCACACGCCGCTACTTTTAAGCTGCGCGCAACATGAAAAAATTGCGGGTAGCTGGTTCGACAGCACCTACTTTTCGGGTTGCACCGTTTTTCACACGTCGCAATACGAGAGTTGCGCAGTATTTTGTACAGCAGCGCTGCAAAAGTAGCGACGTGTGACCGTACCTTTATACCCCTTGGCGGAGGTTTCAGTACCTACAAGAAATTTAGTTACACTTATTTCTGACAGGGCAGAGGGACAATTGGTGGTAATCTCATCGCTTCAAACGTCACCTACAAGTAGTATGCAACTAAGGTATTACAAGGATGCGAGAGAGGAGAAATTTAGGCTTGAAGGTCTTTAACGTGCTGGAAAACTCCGACACGGGACATGTCTTAAGTCCCTCCTGGAGAGCTTGCGCTCCGGATTTCTGCGTCCTGAAAAATTCATCGACCTCAACTGGGTTTGAACCCGCAACCCTTTGGTCTAGAGGAGAGCGCTTTACCCCTAGAGCACTGAGGTGCGATAGCCTGAACATAGAAAGACATATTTCTACAACATCTCTATCAACTACAAATCCCAACTTAAAATTTCCTGGTCTCCGTCTCTGAATGATTATTTTATATAGGCCTATCATTGAAACGCGAACGAAAATCAATAACCATTTTAATGAATCACGACTAGTTCATTAATCTGTATTTTCGATATCTGCACTATATTTCAATTGCAATTTTAATAATTATAACGCAGATGTTTTATAAAGAACCTGAGAAGGTTATCCGCATAAATTTACGAGAATCAGCTTTCGGCAACTGGCGAATTGTAAGATAATTCAAAACAGGTTCTATTAATCTGATTAGATATACTATCGTACCAGTTTTAAAACGTCGACTTCTCTGTCATAGGAAGACTAATAATATTAATTTTTCTTCAAATGTAACAAAGAGCTGCCGAACTACCTCTTGCGTTAGTAAAACAACTTTTTGGCTACGTAGGTCAAATTCCACACTCTACACTCGAAAAGCTTTGCACATGTCTCTAAGACACTAATAGTTGCTTCCCAAATTCGACATATCTTCCTCATGCCATTAATATCATTAGCTCCATCTCAATTAATTCAAAACCGTACGCAATTAAATAAAACATAAAAGTGGGCATTAATTAAAAAGAGGTGAAGAACTAGAGAACAAAACCTGATTGAGATAAACGAATGAGATATATTATGCGGCAACTCAACAAAGTCAGCGCATTACGGCCAAAACATGTATTAAATCAGATAACCACACACAGCCATTAATTTTGTAGATATGAATATGACGATGGAATGTTTCCTGACACGTACATGTTGCACGAGATAATCTGCAAGTTCAATGTGCACTCTCGACTGCACCAACCTTGCGCAAGATTGAAAGATTGCACGATCAAAGTGTGCTAAAAACTTAGCATCAATTGTACATTCAGTTGCTAACTTAAAATTTTAACTTGGCTAACCACAATAACGTGCGACATGCTAACTAAGGAAGGATGTATGATTTTTAACTGTTCTTAGCAGAAGAAATGACATAAGTAAACTTAGAATTATATGCTATCAGTAGAAAGTTTTATTACGAAGAAACTTCATAGATAAATAAGATATTTTTCAAATGACAAAGTTGAAATTTTCGTATTATGTTAATGTAATTTTTTTACTTGGTTATTTAACGATGCTGTATCAACAACAAGGTTATTTAGCAATGATGGATTTTGTGAGACGGTATTTGACGAGATGAGGCCGAGGATTCGCCATAGATAACCTGACATTCGCCTTAAGGTTGGGAAGATTTCGAAAAAAAAGCCCAACCAGGTAATCAGCCCAAGCAGGAATCGAACCCACGCCCGAGCGCAATCCGTATCAGGAGACAAAACGCGCTACCGCCTGAGCTACGCTAGTAAACTGTAAAGACGTAACTTTTAAATTATTTTGACAAGAAATAAATACAAAAGAAACCAAAGTAATTGCATTTGCTGTGATTACATCTGTTACGGTAAAAAATAACACATAGGCTAATAAAGTTCTAGAAAAAATACTCTACTTCGGCCTGGCTTGTAAGTCCCACCTCGGAATAGCTCGGGAATCATCGTGTGCTCTGTGTTTACACTTGTGCGTCTTACATAGAGAGATTCGAAGCCCGGTCTTTGTAACAAGAAGGGCTCTATCGCTAAGACTTAAAGGCTTCATATGGAATATGTTGTTTCGTGATATACAGATACTTCGCTGCTACGACTTGATTTCATCCTCGGACCTCGATGCTTAATATTTCCCGTGTGAATCGCGCGTTAACTCGAAAGACACTTAGACAAATTCACGCTACAGGACAGAGACCATCAATTATCAGATAGTACATCTCGCTTGACGATATGTCAAAGGAAAAACAATTGTTTGTATACATCTCAAGTCCGATTAGTGTAATACCGGTATGTTACTAGTCAGCGCTGTGTGCAATAGAAGGAGAAAGGAACTAGAGATGAACAACGATCGAGAAAACAAGACTAACAGCGCCCACAAAGCCGAAAACCCGCACGACAATGTTGTATTACGTCTCGTCCTTGACGTAAAGACTGGTTGTGAGTCTTCCGAGACTCGATATTGATCATCTCCCGTAGTCCCGAAGTCAGCAGTTGTTTATACCTGACTGAACTTTTATCTGCTTTGGCAACTGTTATATATGTATAAACAATTAAGTAGCCTATTTGAAACATCTCTACCTTTCAGTGTATAATAATCCGTTCCCTAGTCTTTATTTAATTACTTGGCTCTTGTTAATAGGCTAGGAATTTTCTTTTCATATGTTTAAGATCAAGTGTGCAATCTCACATAAAAAGATATTAACGTCATGTTTTATGTTTCTTAGAAATGCAAATTTATTTGAGAATTGTTTTTTTTATGTAACCATAGGTAATATCATATAATAGAACCAGAACATTTTGATAACTAAGATATTGTTCTGTTTTGTCTTTTTGTCTAATTTAAACATTTATGTTATTTATTTAAATGTATGTTATTCAAAGTTACGAAATCTTTCCACGCCGACTAAATGACGAGCCGAGACTCGAAAAACAAATGCAGCGAACACAGCGAGCGAGAGCAGCAGTTAGTTTTGTTCATATCTAAAAGGAACTGACCACTATACATCTTCTGGCTTAGTTGCCTCATGAGTGATGCCTTATTGGTGTCACTTATGAGGTTCCAACCTGTCTTCGGACAGCTGACTAAACAACAATAATTCCAAACTTCTTGTGTGTGAGCATAAGTGTATACACATTCACAGACGATTTCATGAAGAAAGTAATTCATTCAGTGTTCTGCCCAAGGGCAGGTCTTTCACTGCAAACCCAACTTTCTCCAATCTTTCTTAGTTCTGTGTTCCTCTTTGTCTCCTCATATGATCCATATATCTTAATATCGACTATCATCTGATATCTTCTTCTGCCCCGAACTCTTCTCCCGTTTACCATTCCTTCTAGTGCATCCTTCAGTAGACAGTTTCTTCTCAGCCAGTGACCCAGTCAATTCTTTTTCCTCTTCCTGATCAGTTCCAGCATCATTCCTTCTTCATCCACTCTTTCCAACACAGTTTTATTTCTTATTCTATCTGTCCACTTCACCCGTTCCATTCTTTTCCATATCCACATTTCAAATGCTTCTATTCGCTTCTCTCCACTTCGTCGTAATGTCCATGTTTATGTCCCATACAATGCCACACTCCATACAAAGCACTTCACTAGTCTCTTCCTTAGTTCTTTTTCCAGAGGTTCGCAAGATACTCCTTAAAAGCTTTCTTGGCCATTGTTATCTTCATGTTACTGCTTATAGTACATCCCAAGTATTTGAAGCGGTGCACTTGCTCTACTGCCTCATTTAGAATTCGCAAGTTTATTTTATTTTTTTCCTATGACCACGGTCTTTGTCTTATTTGCATTTTTCTTCATCACATACTGCTCGCAGCTGTCATGATGAGAGTAGTATTAAGCAGAAAATAAGAAAATGTTTTCCATTAGTAATTCATACACCATAAATTTCTGAACAGAAGTAAAAACCAAACAATCTTTCAATAAACTTGTTCGAAAAAATTAAGAGACAAGAGGGTATGAAACAATTATTCAACACTATTCCAGATTACTGATAACACGAACTATGATTAAGAAGTTCAAATTAACTAGGATCCATTTTGTAGAGTCAGAATAAATTGGTATTCGTGGACATTTATTACATCTGCAACTGTTAAGTTTTATTTTACTTACAACACAGCCGCTTTTAACTGTTAATACCTGGGGCGCACAAGAAATTTTGAAATTACGTGCAACGTACTTTTTTTACATTATCTCAAACCACATGCTTAAGTCTGAATTCAACTGTTATTGTTTTGCTCACACAAAAACAAATGACCTTGGAACAACATGTCAAGCTCTATTTACGGACTGTTAGCCGTAAAGAAATATTCTGTTAGAAGAAAGTTTATCAAGACAAATATATTCCTACAGAAGTCTTAAGTCACTTTTCATAATACAACTCAAAAATCAAAATAAATGTAGTAGACTATTATTCAAAGACAAATAAAGTGCCGAAAATTCCTTTCCTTTTCCAAAAACCGCTAACAATATATTCATACATATTTTACGATAAGTTAATGCATACTTCAGATATAACTATTTCCTCCGTGGTGTGTTGCAGTTTTCCTTCTGGTCGTTGGTAATAGATTTTAAAAGGCGATAAAAATTCTTAATTTACTAATATGTCTTTCTTCGGGAGGGAAGTAAAGCTGGGAGATCCGTGCTGTAGAGTTACGGCACGTAAAATATCCTATCCTTGACAGAGAGGCCAAAACAAAATTTCTCGGCCATTTCTCGCCAACATTGAATTTCGACAATGAATAACCTTCGCAGTTGAAAACATCATTAAATAAAATAACAATACAATTAATTTACTTTAAATACCGTAATCATTTTTGGTGCTGTATGCAGCATTATTATTATTATTATTATTATTATTATTATTATTATTATTATTATTATTATTTCTTGGTCACGTTTTGGGTGCCTGTACTTTCGACGAGACATTGAGGAGCTCTAGAGATCACAGAATCAGATCCAAATTGCCGAAGCCTTGAGAAAGAAAAGTCTCACTGTACACGAAGAGTCCATGGCATCTCTCAAGAGGGATCCTATCGGCGAATTGACATGTTTGCCATTCCATCAGGCTTTACATCCATAATCAACTCGAATGTCGCGACAGTTAGGTTCGAGGCACAGGAGCAACAGCCCGCTGAAGTTCAAGCAGAAAAATGCAGGATTTATGAGTTCACAGTTCCACCTCCATTGAAGTAGTAGGGCTAATGGTTGGAGCATGAGGCACAATACCTCGCCTCTCTGTCAGTTTCTGCAAGAATTTCCAGTTGAACAGTGACTTCATTCGTGATGTTTTTTTACTTGGTTATTTAACGACGATGTATCAACTACGAGGTTATTTTAGCGTCGATGGGATTGTTGGTCGCGAGATGGTATTTGGCGATGAGGCCCAGGATTCGCCATAGATTACCTGACATTTGCCTTACGGTTGGGGAAACCTCGGAAAAAACCTAACCAGATATTCAGCCAAGCGGAAATCGAACCCGCGCCCGAACGCAACTCCGGATCGGCAGGCAACAATCTTAGCCGACAGAGCTACACCAGTGGCATTTGTGAAGTTTCCCTTGCTGCTATCACAAGATCGCTTGCCATTTTAAAAAACCATCTGTACTTTGTTTCTTAACAAGGAAGAACTTTAGTTTAAATGTTTAATCTGTTTATTTACTGTGTTTATTACATTCTATTATCTTTCCTGTTCTTAAGTTCACTTTTTTGTTCCTTTTCTGTTTCTCTTCTGTGATCTTTCCTGTTCTCTTCTCTAATTTCAATTTGTTTTCGCTCTGTGTGTTAATTATGCTTTGTCCAATGAGGCAATCCCGTTACTGGGAAAGCTGAAAGAGAGTCTTTATAAATAAAAAAATATTGTCATTTATATGCTAGTTTGTGTATATCTGTCACCGATTGTTTACATTTCACACAAATGTAAAATTTAAAAATTTCTAACACAGGCATTACTTTTTTCAACGATTTGTGTAATTCTTCTTTTCCTTACACCATACGACCATGAAGTTGCGACGCACGAAAAGGTCTTGTTAGCGTATCCAATGAGAAATGAGCACAGCAATGTTGGTAATATTCGCCATACACATTTCCTTCAATACAGTCTACAATAAATAAAAAATATTTTCCTTGTACCAAAAGGGCAGGCGGCGAAAAATTAAGGATTGTGACAAGGTTAGGATGGGTTAGATAAGGGAATGAGTAAGTGACAAGAGGCGAAATTTCCCTCCATTAACCCTACCAATTATACAATTTTTCAATTCTACAACTTCAGCTACAAACCATTCTAATAGAATGCGTCTCATGCAGCCAATCAAAACAGTTTTAATGGATGCTCACCCTGGTTTCTTCATCCACGAAATGGGACCTGGCTCTATCAGGGGCTGAGGCAGGATGGCCTATCTGTCAGCATCGGATTCACGAATACAACCCAGGCCACCTGTCGGACTTGGACAATTATGTCATATGGGGCGCACAATGAGTCGAAGCATGTCTAAGTGTATGGACATATCCTGGTCCAGCCCTCGTAAAGCCAAGATAGGGATTTCGCTGGAAGTATAATTATTGTTAAGCTGTCATTAGCATCTTGAAATTTGTTGGAGATGGATGTCAGCTCTCCTTTCATTCACCTGAGTCTATAATTCGGGTGACTTCGGTTTTTCTCTCATGTGGTGACGCCTACAGAAGTATTGCTTAAGTGTCGTCTGTCAATGCAATGCTCCAGTAAAATGCAAAAATCGTATGAGAAAGTATGTATACATTTCGTTTCAAGTTCACCAATTAATTACCTTGTGCACAGTTGAATGAGAAGTTATTCATGAATAATAAACTAATACGAATAATAATAGGTGTATCTGCAGCAAGTGTTTACAAACATTAGAACGTGCATGTAATAGAAAAGCGTAGCTAAAAAGGAGAATCCTGCATTTTTAAAAATAAGAAGTCTATATGCTATATAACAGCAAGTTGTTCGGTTGAGCAGTGAAACATACACAGTTGCTTATTCTTTCAAATCACTCTGGTTATGGCTGGCCACAATTTTCGTGGAACCAGCAAAGTCACATTAATTTACACATGATTGACTCTGTAACTTGGCATTATAACGAAAAAAACTTACCATTTAGTTGTTTCGAACAGCCGCTTATTTTCCAATATAATCGCACAGCAACATTACAAAAAGACGCGGTATTTCTAAAAACATTGCATCTACAAAATGATTTTGGTGTCATGCAGCACACAGACTTGGATGTTTTTGTGTGTAACCATAGAAACACGTTCAATAAATGCTAGTAAACAATATGGTATACATTGTCAACACAGGATGTTTTGTGTGAAACGTTTTTATTAAACTGACAGCACTGTCATTGTACAATGTGAGTCTTAAAGTGAATTTTTAGTGTGGAAAAGTTTCACGACAATCGAAAATTGAAAGACTGATGAAGAAATTCGGGGAAAAACATGTTCCGTCTTAAGACAACAAAAAAGGTGTTTGCAGAGTTAAGTTCATTAAAACACCTGAAAACAATGCACGCATACAGCATGTGCTCACTCATAACCCAGAGAAATTTGTCAAATGTCTGCCACAACAACTAAGTTTAAAACAATCATCCACTTCAGCGTCGGGTTGGTTGGCGCAGTTTGTATAGCGCTGGCCTTCTATGCCCGAGGTTGCCGGTTCAACCCCGGACCAGGTCGATGGCATTTAAGCGTGCTTAAATGCGATAGGCTCATGTCAGTAGATTTACTGGCATGTAGAAGAACTCCTGCAGGACAACATTCCAGCACACCGGTGACGCTGGTATAACCTCGGCAGTTGCGAGCATCGTTAAATAAAACATAACATTTTTTTTTCCACTTCAGAAGTAAATAAAAAATAAAAATAATCTGAAAATCCTATTTACACATTTGGGCCGTCTGTGCATGGTCAGTACGTTATTTATAACTGAAACTTGGAAAATTCAGGTGGCCCAAATTTTGTTTCTGGGTCTATACAGTGGTGTGCTACTTCATCAGCTAGAGTTATTGGACCAATCCTCTTGAATGACACTTACTGCACAGCACTACCTTGTAACTCCTTAATGACTTCGTTTCAGCTCTTTATGGTATAGGAATAAACACGGAAAAAACCATCCTCGACTACCCGAATGAACACTTCCGTGACAGAATATATCAATACTGTCAAATCGTCATCCTGAAGGATTTAATGGAAATCCCTTTGATTATTATATTTATTACTTCTGGGATTTACTAAATGAAAACATATACAGGGATAATCCAGATATGATTGAAGAACTAAAAAAACTATTACAGCTATTGTGGAAAGCATATCTGAAGAAACACTAGCTCGAGTAATGAACAACAGCTAAGATAGACGTTTGCAAATGATGTTGGATGCAGGAGGATTACATATTGAAAATTATGTGATTTGAATAAATCTGACATTGTATGTTGTTGTTGTTTAGTCAATTGTCCGAAGACAGGTCTGAACCTCACAAGTGATACCAACAAGGCACCACTTATGAGGCAACTAGGACAGTTCCTTTCCCTCTCCATTCCATACATCACCAACTAGCTATATTCAGGTCAAGTGCCTATTTTCTCCTCTCTCAATTAGGATAAAGTGAAAACTAATTTTAGATTTTCATGATTCATACAGAACTAGGCCCCTTGGAAGGATTTAGAGCGTCCAAAAATGATGTTACTCTAACATCACTGATTGAAAGCAAAAAGACACAATATCTGGTGGGTGGATGGACAGCAGTGTGCAAAATTTCTACAGCACAGCTGGTTTGGTAACATCACAGAGAAACTTCATGCCTAAACAAAAGCTGTCTAGAAGTACTTTGATTCGAGAGTAGCTAAAGGACTTTTCAAATATACAATCTACAATAGGAATATTGTTTTCTATTAAATTTGTAACAAACCGCTAATAATTTCTCAATTACTTTACGAAGTATGTAGAGTAATCGAGTTGAATTACATGCTGCAGCAAATTTAAATAACATTTACTTGTAATTTCTAAATGTGTACTTAGATTTGTAAAATAGATCCTAGAACTAACACTCAATATTAAAATTGTGTGACATTACATTTTTGCAGACAAGAATATCAAATTATTTCAAGAATTTGAATATAACGAATTTATATGGACTTTTCTTTTTATTTTAGATTTTGCAGGAGAAGAAATGCATCATGTCCAAGGCACAAGGCAATTGGCTACAACTCGTCAAAACAGAAACAAAAATACCCTCTTAACCCAAATTACTCCAATAACTGCAATTGTTAGCAGGCCTACCTTCAACACAGATCTTTGGCGAGCTCTTACAACAGCTAACATTCCAAGGAATGCAGTTCAAAATCCAAATTTTCAGCAGTTTCATCAGAAACACTGCAAACAGTCAATCTCATCTCAATCAATATAAAAGTAAACCTGTTTGGATTCTTGAATATAACAACTAGCAGCGCGCACTCATGCACACACGCACATACCTGAACGGATAGCAGCTTTGAAAATGAATGCCAATGTTGCTTTGGTTCAAGCAATTCCCAGTCAGTTTCAAGATGGTACCATGACTGCACAGAGACAGAAACTCTTGCTCTTCGTTTTGAGACAGATAGTGGTCAATCAATAAAAATGAATGAGGAAAAAAAGGTCTAGTTATATCCCCATAATTCCATATTTTATGGAGAAATACAACTTCAACAAAGTGAAGGTTTTGGATTTCTTGTTGGAGCTCAAGGAGTAATTTTATCGAAAATTTTAGACGACATTTCAACCTTTCTATAACTCTTTGTGTTGATATTACATTATTAATAATAATGATAATAATAATAATAATAATAATAATAATAATAATAATAATAATAATAATACTTACTTACTGGCTCTTAAGGAACCCGGAGGTTCATTGCCGCCCTTACATAAGCCCGCCATTGGTCCCTATCCTGAGCAAGATTAATCCAGTCTCTATCATCATATCCCACCTCCCTCAAATCCATTTTAATATTATCTTCCCATCTACGTCTCGGCCTCCCCAAAAGTCTTTTCCCCTCTGGCCTCCCAACTAATACTCTGTATGCATTTCTGCCTGCCCATCTCAAACGTCTGGATTTAATGTTCCTAATTATGTCAGGTGAAGGATACAATACATGCAGCTCTGCGTTGTGTAACTTTCTCCATTCTCCTGTAACTTTATCCCTTTTAGCCCCAAATATTTTCCTAAGAACCTTATTCTCAAAAACCCTTAATCTCTGTTCCTCTCTCACAGTGAGAGTCCAAGTTTCACAGCCATACAGAACAACTGGTAATATAACTGTTTTATAAATTCTAACTTTCAGATTTTTTGACAGCAGACTAGATGACAAAAGCTTCTCAACCGAATAATAACAAGCATTTCCCATATTTATTTTGCATTTAATTTCCTCCTGAGTGTCATTTACATTTGTTACTGTTGCTCCAAGATATTTGAATTTTTCCACCTCTTCGAAGGATAAATCTCCAACTTTTATAGTTCCATTTCGTACAATATTCTGATCACAAGACAATCATATACTTTGTCTTTTCGGGATTTACTTCCAACCCAATCTCTTTACTTGCTTCAAGTAGAATTTCCGCGTTTTCCTTAATCGTTTGTGGATTTTCTCCTAACATATTCACGTCATCCGCATAGACAAGAAGCTGATGTAACCCGTTCAATTCCAAACCATGCCTGTTATCCTGAACTTTCCTAATGGCATATTCTAGTGCAAAGTTAAAAAGTAAAGGTGATAGTGCATCTCCCTGCTTTAGCCCGCAGTGAATTGGAAAAGCATCAGATAGAAACTGGCCTATACGGACTCTGCTGTAAGTTTCACTATGACACATTTTAAGTAATCGAACTAGTTTCTTGGGAATACCAAATTCAATAAGGATATTATATAAAACTTCTCTCTTAACTGAGTCATACGCCTTTTTGAAATCTAAGAATAACTGATGTACTGTACCCTTATACTCTCATTTTTTCTCCAATATCTGTCGAATACAAAAAATCTGATCAATAGTCGATCTATTACGCCTGAAACCACACTGATGATCCCCAATAATTTCATCTACATATGGAGTTAATCTTCTCAAAAGGATATTTGACAAAATTTTGTACGACGTCAACAAAAGTGATATTCCTCGAAAGTTACTACAGTTAGTCTTGTCCCCCTTCTTAAAAAAAAAATAATAATAATAATAATAATAATAATAATAATAATAATAATAATAATAATCTGTGGCACCACAGCTCTTGAAGGGCCCAGACCAACCAGCCGGCTCCTGGTTTCATGTTCACATCCCGAAGCAGAGGTGGACGATCATCCAACCAGAATGGAGGTATCGTGTGGTTAGCACGATGATAACCCCAGCCATTATAGCCGGCTTTTGCAACCGGATTTCACTACCTATCGTAGCTCCTGAAGTGCATCACAATGCTGGGTGAGCACCGGTCCCATACACTGGCCAAAATTTCATGAGAAAATTTCTTCCCCCATGAGGACTCAAACTAGCGCACATTCCGTAACTAGAGTCCTAAGTAAGATGCCTTAGATGATATATTATCAACAATTAAGAAGTATTGCCAGATTTTAAAATCATCGTTTTAGTTGTCTTCATAAATTGTTGTAAATTGAAAAAGTTTACCAAGTCCTTTGGAGCTACTGTCGATGGAAGGCAATTGCTAATAAATAAATTTTCATAATCTGCCATTATCACTATGCAATTGAAAGGTTACTTATATATCGGTTTCAATTCCTACCCAACTTGAGCATTTTTTCAAGGTCAAAAATTACACATACACTACTCAAAAAAAGTTTTGCACCACCCGCATATCTTGGGTGTTTTTGGTTATATTTATGTTTATGTTTTCTTGATCAGTAGACATTGATATTGTCATAGTAGATTGCCACCTGTGCATTGAGAGCCACAGTTTGGTATATACAGTCATGAAGCTTGAGTTGTGAGGGTGTTAGGAACAATAGACTGTGCTGGTACTGTTTTGCATTGTCTATAATGAGGCGATATTAGCGATCCTAGTGGTTAGCAACTATCTATGGATGCATATTTACTACGTATTGAGCTTCGTGACTCTATATACTAGACTGTGCTAAAGCTTCTGGCCTCGGTGTGTCAGTAGAGTGCGCTGTGTCTGGAATCCTGAATTGCATTAAACAGTGCTCTGTTCAGTTTGTCAACATGCCTAGAAGGATCATCAGCACGTTTACTCATGCAGGTATCATTACTTTGCGACAAGAAGGGTTGTCAGTGAGGGAAGTTGGCCGTTGAGTCAGCATACACCATAGCGACATCATTAGAACATGTCAAGGATATTGTATTACTCAAAATGTCCAAGACATGTCTCGCAGTGGTCACCCTCAGTCAACAACAGCAGCTGAAGACTGATACCTACGAATTATGACTTGCAGGAACAGAGAAAAGAATGTCACGGAACTGCATAATGCCTTCCTGGTGGAAACTGGGATGAGTGTGTCGAGTTCACACAAACAATTTAGTCTCCAGACATCCTATACTAACACCACTATTACAACCTCAGCACCACAGCTCCAGGAACAGATGGGCAAGAGAACCCCTGCAATGGGACCTGGATCAATGGCGTAAGATCCTCTTTACCGACAAAGTACAGGATTTGTCTGACCCCTGACAATCATAGTAGGAGAGTGTGGAGAGAACCAGGTACCAATACACGACTCAGGCACTGTCATCAGATCCAGCAGAGAGGTGGATCAGTGATATTTTGGGCAGGCATCATGTACGGATGTCGGACACTGCTTATCGTCGTCAAAGGTACTTTGAGAGCTGCCCAGTACTGGGACAGGATTCTCCAGTCCATTGTTCAACCCTACAGCCAATATATAGGCGATGGATTTGTCTTCCAAGACAACAACGCACAAGTGCACCACGTCCGTCTCATCAATACCTTCCTCCAGGAGGCTTGCATATAAAGGGTGGAATGGCCTTCAATGTCACCAGACATGAACCCAACTAAACATGCTTGGGTCATGTTGAAATGTGCAGTACGACGCTATAGAAACCCACAGCGCACCCTACAAGCCCTCAGGAGAGCCACTGTAGAAGAGTGGGACTTGCTTGACCAGCAACACCTCAACCATCTTGTGGACGGCATGCTTAGGAGGAAGTAAGCATGCTCCAATGCAAGGGGTGGAGTAACATGATACTAGAGTCACCCAGAAGGAGTTTTTGATTTCGACAATTAGCACAGAAACACTTTCCAGCTAATTTCCTTTGTTTTGATTAATTGTTTGTACAGTAAAATTTGTGTTTTGTTTTCATAAGATGTGTCAACTGTGATCAACACACTTTCACCAAAATTGAGATGGTGCAGAGCTTGTTTTGAACAAGAGCAAAACTTTTTTTGAGTATTATCATAGTCACAGTATGTCCATTTTCAATGTAGTGCCTTTAAGAGGAAATGGGTACTTGATAACACAGTGCATGAGAAATAAGATTGTGATTAATACTTATTGAGCGAACATGCATGTCTGGAGGCTCGGTGTCACCTTGCTCATAATCCAGGGATGACGTAAGGTATCAAGCACTCAGCATTATTACAATTCATATCGGATCATATGCCTGCATTCCAAGTACAGTGCACTGTGCTCTGTTTTGTTCACAGTTCAGCAATGTAAAATATTAATTGATTAAATTTTATATATACTCATATCATTCAATTATCTCAGTAGTTATCTGAAGGCAGTGAAAATAGTAATGATGAAGATGATTTAGATGTTGTGGAGACCAACAGGGAGTAAAAGAAGGTGCGATAACACTGTAGTCTAGCACCACAAGGCAGCAGGTAACATCAATCACAACTTTATTTCTCATGTACGTATGTGTTGTTGTTGTTTTCTAATGCCAGGCATTTGACAATGAAGTCATTTGACCTCTTGCACTCCAATATTTTTCAAAGATATTATCATGACCAGCCACTGAAGCACAGATTTGGAGATGTTCCGAATCCATTTCTTGGTTTGAGTTGCACAATGGGCAGTTAGGGGACTGATATATTCCAATTCTATGCATGTGTTTGGCCAAACAATCATGGCCTGTTGCCAATCTAAATGCAGCTACAGACGATTTTCGTGGTAAATCGGGAATTAACTGTGGATTTTGATGCAGAGAGTTCCATTTTTTCCCTTGGGATTGTGTTATTAAATTTTGTTTGTTGAAGTCTAAGTATGTAGATTTAATAAATCTTTTCACAGACTAATATGTAGATTTAGTAACAGGTCTGTAAGTAGCAGTGCTGCCCTTCTTTGCTAAAGCATCCGCATTCTCATTTCCCAGGATTCCACAATGGGATGGTATCCATTGGAATACAATTCTTTTATTGAGTGATATTAATTGAGAGAGCATTTTAGTTATTTCTGCTGTTTGAGATGAAGGTGTGTGTTTAGAGACTATTGATAGAATAGCTGCTTTGGAGTCTGACAATATAACTGCATTCCTAAATTTATTGATGTGGCATAGAAGATTCCTGAGACTTTCCCTTATTGCAATGATTTCACCATCAAAACTTGTTGTTCCATATCCAAGAGATCTATAAAGTGAGAAGAGACAGCACGTAACACCTGCACCGGCACCTTGTTCTCTGGAGCTCAAGGATCCGTCAGGCTATAAATGAAGCCAGTTTTGTGGAGGGTACCTAATATTAATTAATGTACGTATATGCTCTCATATTATCATACACCTTAATGCAGTAAACTAGGTCATTTGCAACAAAGTCCTTCTCTCACTTGAATTTGTAATGCCATGTATTCTTGAAGGACTACATTCTTCGAAATACGTCAGTGAACTAGGATTTTCTGTACACTCTTACATTTACTTCAATAAATTGTTAACACTATAGATCAAATGGGGTGTAAGGGGTAGTGATGCGCCTCCTATAGCCTCTCCTACCCAATTCCCAACCTCAACCTGCCCGTGGTACACCCTGCTTTTAACAGATGAGGATCTGGGGACCCAGTCACAGCGGTATAACTGTTTCATCTAAAATGGAGGAAATGCCATTTACATATGTGCTGGCCTATCACAGCACAACAGCGTCCCTCAGTGGCACATGAGGGAAAGGTCGGTGGATCTAAATAACAGCTATTTAGTCCTCCTGGCTAGGTCCGAAGGACCCGTTGACCAACGATAGGTGTGGTCCCCCTTGCATTATGGGGGGGTTTAAGTCGGGTGATGTAACTGCCACATTGTAAAAACTGGTGCCCGTTAAGTAAACAGTTACATGAAAGCCACTGAATGAAGATCACTTGAAGACCTGTGAAGCATTAAGATCAGAAGAAACTACAGTTCAAAAGTATTGGAAAGCACGACTGCTAATGGCTTCATTGCCAGATTGACGACGACGACAGATCAAATTCAGAAGAACTTACAAGAACAGGGATACAAGTTGGATGAAATAAACAGGAAAAAGCTTGGGAAGACAGAGACTAATGGAGGCATATTTGGAATCGACCTTCCGAAAGGAGGACACGACACTATTAAGCTTGTACAGTGTAAAAGTTTTGTCACTGCTGGAAATACCCACCCTACTGAAAACTTAAGATATTTTTATGATTTTTTTTTTTCGGGAAGAAACTCTAAACTCTCTACTTTTTATTTCCCTGACCATGAAGGTTCTCCAACACTGCAAGTCTCATCCCCTAACCATCACATTCTTCGCTCGTTTTAAATTCACAAATAATACATTCTTATTAGGAATAAATCTTGCAGTATGAAATCAACATCCTTCAATAAGTGCAAAGGTAAAAATTATTGCCCTGTCGTGCTGTTTGATATAAGCGTTGTTGCACAAAATATTTTTCTGTTCATTCCACACAGTAATTCGTGAAGTATTCCACATTGTTTATGAGATATTTTTATTGATGCAGCTGATTTACTCAACATCACCAACATCTTAGTCTACCAAATCTTCAGGTGTTAACAATCAACCAACCACGCTGAACAGAAACAAAAATTGTCTGGTATTTTAAAGAAAATAACTTTAGACTAACAAAGATACTGAACAATATACATACATTTTCATTAAAAAATCTTGACATAAATTACTTCACAGGTTCGCAATAATTTCTCTATACTTCGAATTGGGAGAAAAAAACTAATATTTGTTCCGATTATTAAATCCAATAATTGGTACAGATTAAGTACTAATATAAATAAATTTCACCAAAACACTCAGGCATTCATCTATGCCTACAAAGTGACATATAATGAATGTAAATACAAGTTAACACGATTTTAATTCCGTATTCAGATCTGGGAAACAACTGAAATTCCATGATAGAAAGTATACACAATCTGGCGAATAGTGTAATCAAACATATGATTCTATGATGGCAATGTTACTCAGTTTATTTCACAAACAGTATGAAAAAAAAAACATGTTAAGCAACACTCACCCTTCAGCTGTGTGTTTTCAATGGCGAACATGTTCAGTGCCAAGAGCTGTAGAAAGCGATTTGCATTAAGGGGAACTGGAGAATGCTGCAACAATGCCCGAAACTCCCGCAACATCTGCAATGCTGCTTCCTGGAACGTCTCCATCCTAAAACACAAATTTCCACGTATGTGTTATTACTGGAATTAATAAACAAATTAAATTAATTAAACCTTTTCCAGAATATTTTTAACATTTTGATCACAAAAGAGTTGTAACTACCCATTAGAATTGGTTTCGTTCTTCTATGAGCAGATAATGAGAATGTTGTTGTTTTCTAATGCCAGGCATTTGACAAAGTCATTTGACCTCTTGCATTTCAATATTTTTCAAAAGATATTGTCATGGTCAGCCACTGAAGCACAGATTTTGAGGTGTTCCGAATTCATTTCTTGATTTGAGTTGCACAATGGGCAGTTAGGGGACTGATATATTCCAATTCTATGCAGGTGTTTGGCCAAACAGTCATGGCTGTTGCCAATTTAAATGTAGCTACAGTTAATGAGAATGTTTTAATTCTTCTTTCTTAGTAAACGTGTCTGGTTATTAAGCAATTAATGAAGTCCATAGAAACATCTATATGTACCATGATTTTAGTCACAGCATCTATGATACTGAGATATCACATAGTGAATATTTATGTACATTTTAAGATATCAGATACCACTAACAGGAGTTAGCTGGCAGTGCTATCTGCACCCGAAAGTAGAAATTGTAGGCAGATCATGCTAACTTTTTGATAATTTTATTTACGATATTCGAATGCTATAAGATTATTTTATATGTCACAAACGGAAATGCAATACTTTAATGAAAGTCATAATGAGTTGCTGAGTTTGAAGAGTAGCCTATGCTGTAATAGACTGTAAGTATGGGTAATAGATTTTCAAAAATGATGCTATTATTAAGTTCCTTGATTATGCATCTTGCAGCTTGCATTCTTGCACTCCACCAACTGGCCTAGCCCATGAATATGGCTATCAGTGAATAGTTTCGTACAAGTATGCGAGAAATGCCCTTGAAGTGTGTGAATAGTAAAAACTATAAATGTAATGCTCAAAATGAGTTTTACGAAGCTGAATGATATTTCCTTATTACTGTATAAATTTTATACATTCCGAAACAATTTAGTTTTCCCATCCTATCAGTTACATTCCTATCTTTGCTACATAACAAAATTCTTACATTATACTTTAAATTCGATTTCCATTACTTCATTCGAAGGCACACATATCCTGACACATACCCAAATGCACGCACAGAATCGCAAATTAACATTAAATAGCTATTTGCAGGAAAAAAAAAAAATAGAAGAGTATAACTTAGAAGGAAAAAAGAAAGAATAAAGAAGGTAAGGATATAACAAATACAAAAAAATAAGACATTAATTTTAACTTTATAAATTGTATTGTTTAAGTAGATATACATATGTAAACAAAAATAAATATTAAAAGCATATAATCCCCATATAAACTCAGAGATAAACGTCAATTCAGAAGTTATTGAGAGAGCAGGTTGGCTATCAATACTCAAACTTGATTATATTAATCAGACACTGAATGTACTAACACTGCAGTGTGCTGTGTGGTATACTTTTTACACAGTTAACCTGTCTCCAGTGGATTGGTGGCCAAACACTGGGCTCTACTCATTATATAATTAGAATCATTAACCTAATAATATTTTAATTCTAAAGCACGAGTGAATCAAATGTTCAAATGTTATCAGACTTATCAGCATAATGAGTATTTAATATTATGAGATTACATAAAAAAATTACTTATTACAAGCCCCAAAGGGCCCTCAGGGACCGAATACCAATAGGGATGTCAGTCCTATGTGCTGGCCACCTTCACCCCCAAAGAAATACTCTGGTACTCATTTCTGTTAGACGATGAGTGAATTCCAGGGTCATATCACAGCCAGAACAATTAGATCAATGGAACAAATCCATAATTCTGTCAGGAATCGAACTTGCGACCACCCAGTTTGAAGCACAATGCTTACCGTAACTGGAAAAGTGCCATGTGCCACATGAGATTACAGTATGGACATGAAATAAGAGCAATGGAAGATTCTTCAAATATTAACTACAGAAGAGAAGTCACAGAAGCTTCTACCATACAAAAGAACCTCATATCATTCTGCCAGCTTCTGTCATAATATAAAAGAACATCACATCATTTCTATAAATTAATATCAAAAGTAAAATTCCCGAAATGGCTATTACATTGCCTGTCTACCATTCACACTTTAGATACAGACCAATGGTCTCGCTGTCTGACATCTGAATGACATTAAAAATTCC
Source organism: Periplaneta americana (assembly GCF_040183065.1). Classification (NCBI taxonomy): domain Eukaryota; kingdom Metazoa; phylum Arthropoda; class Insecta; order Blattodea; family Blattidae; genus Periplaneta; species Periplaneta americana. Next base: position 72,979,571 of record NC_091131.1, on the reverse strand, counting down.
CAATGTGATACCTCGGTATAAGAGACGCCCCAAAGATATCTCTGTGAACTTCGTGTAATTAGTTAGCAATAACCGGACACTTACTACGGAGGAAAAAGTAAATCTTACTTAGAAAAAAATTAATTAGTACTTACCCAATTTTTGTAAATAATTTGCCATGGACATGAAGATAACTTGTTACAAATCTCTTGTTTACCTGTGAAAAAAAAAAAAAAGATAAAAGAAATTAACGTAATATTAAGAAAACAGATATCTGACAACAAAACTTTGCAAAGATAAAAAAAACTGCAACAGGTGAACAAAGACAATGGCTGAAACACTTCAGAAGCAAAGGCCAATAACATTTACTAAGGATATCCTTTGGAGAAGGATTGACCAACTTAATACTTCTCGAAGATCAAATTTAATTTAGAGAACTCCACCAGGGGCCAGACCATGCCATAAGATTAGTTTTATCCATGAGAAAAGAAAAATACAACTAACAATACATATACTTTGTTAAACGAAAATTTGTCATTACCGCAAAATAGTAGAAAAATATGTGATAACACTGATAACACAACATCTGAAAGCCTTTTTCTGTTCTTAGATTTCACGTAATTCAGTGAAGGAAATACAGCTTCAAATGTAGGTGCTTGAAAAAAAAAAGTTTGTGGACCCAGTTTCACAGCAATGGGTAATGTTTTTGTCACAGCAGTTTCCAAAAGACAACTTCAGTAACCTGAGATGTGTTGCTGAATGGATCACACTGAAGTGCAGATGACCTGGCTGAGATTCAACATCACACTGTACATGATTATTGAATAAAGAAATATAAAGGCGAAAGTTCTCAAAATACTGAATATCGGTCAGTTGAACTCTTAAGTCAACTCTCAAATAATTTCAGTAAAAAAAGACGGAAAATAGTAGCAGATTTGCATAACTATAATTTGTCACATTTAATTTAATTTACTGGTCTGACCCAATATTTTGGGTTTGCCCTGTGACACAGAATAGCATACAATAAAATTTAAAAAGAAAAATTATATAAACAGGTTTCAGACAAAATTGATTAAGACATAAGAAAAAAAATAGACCCAAATATAATTTAAATTGAATGTACACCATAAGAAAAATACAACTTACAATTGATTATGTCTAGTGACCAGAATATTGTACGAAATGGAAATATAAAAATTGGAGATTTATCCTTCGAAGAGGTGGAAAAATCCAAATATCTTGGAGCAACAGTAACAAATATAAATGACACTCAGGAGGAAATTAAACGCAGAATAAATATGGGAAATGCCTGTTATTATTCAGTTGTCATCTAGTCTGCTGTCAAAAAGTCTGAAAGTTAGAATTTATAAAACAGTTATATTACCGATTGTTCTATATGCTTGTGAAGCTTGGACTCTCACTTTGAGAGAGGAACAGAGATTAAGGGTGTTTGAGAATAAGGTTCTTAGGAAAATATTTGGGGCTAAGAGGGATGAAGTTACAGGAGAATGGAGAAAGTTACACAACGCAGAGCTGCACGCATTGTATTCTTCACCTGACATAATTAGGAACATTAAATCCAGACGCTTGAGATGGGCAGGGCATGTAGCACATATGGGCGAATCCAGAAATGCATATAGAGTGTTAGTTGGGAGGCCGGCGGGAAAAAGACCTTTGGGGAGGCCGAGATGTAGATGGGAAGATAATATTAAAATGGATTTGAGGGAGGTGGCATATGATGGTAGAGACTGGATTAATCTTGCTCAGGATAGGGATCAATGGCGGGCTTATGTGAGGGTGGCAATGAACCTCCGGGTTCCTTAAATGCCAATAAGTAAGTAAGTAAGTAAGTAAGTAAGTACACCATAAAGATGCTGACGAAATATCGCTACAGAAAATTTTATTATGGTGGTGACGATGGCATCTTGAAAATCTCTCGTCAGCTTGTATTTTTCCCTCCACTTTACAAAGGCTTTCGGAATGGTGCCTCTCGCTCCGAAGAAGAGACGTAACTGTGATTTTTTCTATGTTGTATTATAATCCTCATTGTTGTCGTCTTTGTGCTAAGCTATTATTGGCTACTTGTAGTTGATTAGCACATAAGTACTATTATTATTATTATTATTATTATTATTATTATTATTATTATTATTATTATTATTATTATTATTATTATTATTATCATCATCATCATCATCATCATAATTATCGTCATTATTTTATTATTATTATTATTATTATTATTATTATTATTATTATTATTATTATTATTATTACCTCAACACTGCTTAGAGTAGCAAGTTCCTCCTCTTCACTATCATTCCTCCGCTGGTCTTGCACTGTGGATGTTGTGATATGTAGTCGAGGTCGTCCACCTTCTGGATGTACCCAGTACTCTCTCCTCAATCCATTTCCACCAGATTCTTTCCCAGCACCTTCCTTTTCCTTCATCCGTTCACGCTGCTTTCCATCCCTCTCTTCTCTACGTTTTCTTTCTGCCTGTTCATACTAAACACAAAAATAAAATTAGTTTACCATATAAGGTGTTCATCTCTTTATTCAGTCATAATAAGTAAATTCATAAATAAATAAGAGAAGACTATAAGAAAAAAGGTTGATTTTATGTAAAATGCTGCATTAAATAATATGTCATTAGGACACCATTATTTGTTCCTGACCTCATATTTATCAACTATCACTGCCAAAAAAAATTTAGATTATTGTAATGAAATGGTAACCTTTAAGCAATTGAAAATTGTTCCATTCTTATTACACACACACAATTAGATGTGTATTCTGCATGCAAACATGGAAAAGAACTAATTCCTTTCAACTTCCATGTATATTTGAAAATAAGAGTAGGAAGAAATTTACTCGTGTGAATAGCAGTATTAAAATTTCATTCTTTTAACTATTTCTTTGTAATATAATGTACAAACACTACATCGGTATATTCTAAATAAGAAAATTTTCGAAGTAGTTTGCAGGACTTACTACTGCACAAAACTTGGAGAGACAAATTAAACCACTATGTGTAAAAAAAAAATGAACTTAGTACCTCATTTTCAGTAGGAAAAAAAATTAAAATGAATTATTTTTTTTTCATAATTCTTACAACCTCTTCATAAAATATATGCATAATATTCAATCACAGTCTATATGGCATAAACATAGCGGTTTTCTGTATTTCTATAACTACCAACATTCTCTTTGTTGTGGGATCCCAAGAATGAAAATAATTCAATTATTACATACATTTTTAAAATTTCCAGTTATAATTACTCACCTTCTTTCTACTCTCATCAAAAAGCGACAGGAGGCTCTCTCTAGCAGATTGGAATGGATTGGAAGCCATCAGACTCCTCATATAATAATATACTGCATCTAATTTTCTTCTCTGTCAAAGCAAATTACATAATTATATTACTTACAAAATACAGATTTGTAGAATGCAACAGAGATAAAACACTAATATTTACATAAAGTAATTTTATGTAACTATTATTAGATTTATTTTTATTTATTTTATATTCGTATAAAATATCTACTTAGCTATATAATCAATTTCCAACATCTTTCAAATCTTTTATCTGACACTGGCTTTATCCCATAGTCCCATAAGAGGGAGTTTACTGTATAAGTTCACCAAGAATATAAGTTCACCAAGTGTATGTCTGGTGTCAAGGATATCCTTTATCACCTATCCTATTCAACATCTACTTAGTGGATTTAGTAAAAAACTGTTTTCCGAACATGGGAGGAGTGATAGTAGGAGGAAGAAGAATAAAGTGCATAAGATTTGCTGATGATATGGTGTTGTTAGCAGAAGATGAGATGATACTAAAAACTATGCTACTGGAGCTAAATGACAGTTGTGATCAGTATGGGATGAAGATGAATGCAAATAAGACGAAGAGCATGGTCATAGGAAGAAAGATATAGAAGATAAACTTGCGAATTCTAAATGAGGCAGTAGAGCAAGTGGACGCCTTAAAATACTTGAGGTGTAGGCTATAAGCAGTAACATGACTTGCTGCCAAGAAGTCAAAAGGAGAATAGCAATGGTCAAGGAAGCTTTTAATAGAAAAAGGATCATCTTCTGCAGACCTCTGGAAAAATAACTAAGGAAGAGACTAGTGAAATGCTTTGTATGGAGTGTGGCATTGCATGGGGCAGAAACATGGACATTATGACGAAGTGAAAAGAAGCGAATAGAAGCATTTGAAATGTGGATATAGAGAAGAGAGGAACGTGTCAAGTGGACAGACAGAATTAGATATGAAACTGTGTTGGAAAGAGTGAGTGAAGAAAGAATGATGCTGAAACTTATCAGGAAGAGGAAAAGGATTTGGTTGGGTCTCTGGATGAGAAGAAACTGCCTACTGAAGGATGCATTGGAAGGAATAGTGAATGGGAGAAGAGTTCGGGGCAGAAGAAGATATCAGATGATAGAAGACATTAAGATATATAGATCAGACAAAGAGGAAGGCAGAAAATAGGAAAGATTGAAGAATGCTGGGTTTGCAGTGAAAGACCTGCCCTTGGGCAGAACACTAAATGAAATGGATGGTGTTAAGTAGCCTGTATTTATGTTCACTGTGAGGAGAAGCATTAGCACGTACAGCTAACAGATGTGTGAACATTTAAGTCACTGGCAAGGTCAGCTTAACAGTTGATTGTAATGAGTATATTCTTTTCATGTCGCTTGTACCTGCTTATGATTGTGTCACATACACTAAAATAATAGCTAACTTACAACTATTAAAAACTTCATTGATTACAAAATAGAAAGTCAAATTCACTTACAGCGTACATAGCAAGTATTGCCAACTGATTGTATGGGCGACCATTCTTTGGATTGATCTGATGTGCCTTGATATAACACTGTCGAGATTTACCAAAGTTTGATGTTTCATTAACTTGCTCTTTATATCTTGCTAGGTCTCCTAAAAATAAAAATATCTTTTGTGCAGATACCAATGCCAAACCGATGAGTCCAAGGCCCTTTGTTGATACATTATTTGGAGAGAGGTAAGTTTCCAACTTAAAATTATATGTCTGTTCCAATACTTCCAACAAATTTTCAAAATATGTCGTTCCCTGAAAAATAAGTAATAAAAGTTAAAAAAAAGTGTTAACAAATCGAAAATCAAGTATGATTATTTTGATACTTTCACAGTGTTCAACATGGTGTGAGATTTTTGGATTCCTGCACCAAGAACTATTCTCCAAGACTGGACCTCAAATTTAAAGTAAGATAGGTATGTGCTCTAGAATATGCCATTAGGAAAGTTCAGGATAACAGACAGGGTTTGGAATTGAACAGGTTACATCAGCTTCTTGTCTATGCGGATGACGTGAATACATTAGGAGAAAATTCACGAACGATTAGGGAAAACACAGAAATTTTACATGAAGCCTGTAAAGCAATAGGTTTGGAAGTAAATCCCGAAAAGAAAAAAGTATATGATTATGTCTCATGACGAGAATACTGTACGAGATAGAAATATAAAAATTGGAGATTTATTCTTTGAAGAGGTGGAAAATTCAAATATCTTGGAGCAACAGTAACAAATATAAATGACACTCAGGAGGGAATTAAACGCAGAATAAATATGGGAAATGCCTGTTATTATTCGGTTGAGAAGCTTTTGTCATCTAGTCTGCTGTCAAAACATCTGAAAGTTAGAATTTATAAAACAATTATATTACCGGTTCTTCTGTATGGTTGTGAAACTTGGACTCTCACTTTGAGAGAGGAACAGAGATTAAGGGTGTCTGAGAATAAGGTTCTTGGGAAAATATTTAGGGCTAAGAGGGATGAAGTTACAGGAGAATGGAGAAAGTTACACAACGCAGAACTGCACACATTGTATTCTTCACCTGACATAATTAGGAACATCGAATCCAGACATATGAGATGGGCAGGGCATGTAGCACGTATGGGCGAATCCAGAAATGCATGTAAGTGTTAGTTGGGAGACCAGAGGGAAAAGACTTTTGGGGATACCGAGACATAGATGGGAGGATAATATTAAAATGGATTTGAGGGAGGTAAGATATGATAGAGACTGGATTAATCTTGCACAGGATAGGGACCGATGGTGGGCTTTTTGAGGGTGGCAATGAACCTCCGGGTTCCTTAAACGCCATTTGTAAGTTTTTGAGGGCGGCAATGAACCTCCGGGTTCCTTAAAAGCCATTTGTAAGTAAGTAAGGTGTGTATGTATTGAGGGGGGGGACGAGACTATCAGGAGAAGAGTCGGAATCATAGATGAAATGCAGCATTGGTTGAAGGACTAGAGGATCAGCTTTGTATGCAGGTAACCCGGATTCGAATCCCAGCAGGTCCAAGTGGAATTTGTGATTGACAAAGACAGTGTTCGGTTGTAGGTTTTCAGGGGTATTCCCGTTTTCTCTACATACATTCCACCATTGCTCCATTAATAATAACAATAATAATAATAATAATAATAATAATAATAATAATAATAATAATAATAATAATAATAATGTTCATCTGTTATCAGACAGTATATCTCACTTGACGATATGTGCCAGAGGATAAACAAATTGTTTGTATACTTCTGAAGTCTGATTACTGAAATATGTTACTAGTCAGCAATGTATTATCTCCTAGCTTAGTTGCCCTCACGAGTGATGCCTTATTGGTGTGACTTATGACGTTCCAACCAGTCTTCAGACTGTTGACTAAACATACATCATGTTATAGAACAACAAACATTCTGCAACATAGCTGCGGCCTTTTTAAGGGTATGTACGAAATAATACAAATAACAGATTCATCAGCCTAATGAACTTTCAAGGCAACCACTTTTATCAATTTCACTATGCTGCCATCTAGCGACTCCAAAAGATGTCACCCTTATGAAATTGCATGGAGAAACTGTATTTCCATCTAGCAGTCATTATCAAAAAATGTCTTTTCGACGGTGGAGGCTTTGGCGGTGGTTTTCATTTTATGTTGCCATTTCGTAACATGGGAATGGCCAATTTGACATATACAAGTGATAAGGGACAAAACCAAAAATCTCACACAAAAGAAGAAAATGATTTCCCAAGTTTCCACTTGATACATTATGAATAACTTCAAAATGATTATAAATTGTAGATAAAAACTCATGTTTTAAAAGACAATCAATCAAATTCCACACTGTCCTAGTTGCACTCATTTTATCACTAAAATTGCAAGTATTATAAAAGTCTGGATTTAGAAAGTATAATCTACAATTTCAATAGAAAAATTCTGTATATGCAAGCTAATTAAAATTGAAGAACTGTATAAATAGGTGTTGAAAAAGAAATGTTTTATACAAATTACAAATTCCGTTGTGTACTTTAGTCAATTTCAAAATATAAATGTTTAAATACACAGATTTAAGTAGCAAATTTCATGTCTAAAAATCTCAATTTACAACACAGAACAGAATGTTACTTCCACATTAATATACAATGACTGTACACATAAAAATAGAACATACCTCCTCAATTAATTTAAGCATTATCTGTTTATAATGCTCTTTATTCTCCACATCTTCTGCCACACCCTTGCGCAGGAGTTCAATAATATTATAAAATAATATTTTCCACAAATGTTGCTCAACATTTTCTGCCTGACAAAATATTAAGTCACTTATAAGCAGTGTATGGAGACATCGCTGAAGAAATTGCCTGTGAAGAAAAGAAGATTACAATTAGCAACATTACAAGAATTGAGTAAGTCTGCAAAAACACAAACATTATTTACATACAATTATGATATGTAATCAAACAAAGGAAAGCTTATGGCTTGTAGCTAATCATATTGCACATGACACGTCTCCTGTCCTAAATTATTACATACTAGAATAATGATTCTTCCCAATTTCACATTAAAACACTATTAAATATAATTTATCTATTATCAGGCAGTACATCTCACTTGACAATGTGTCAGAGGAAAAACAACTGTTTGTATGCATCTGAAGTCTGATTAGTGTAATATGTAGCTAATCAACGATGTATGCAATGGAGGAGGAAAAGAACTGGCCACCCTACCCCATTATCTCCTTGCCTAGTTGCCTCATAAGTGGTGCCTTATTGGTATCACTTGTGAGGTTCAGACCTATCTTCGGACAGTTGGCTAAACAACAACAAAATATAATTTCACTTTGTAAAGCAACATCGCCTTGAGATAAAATGCATAATTTTTCGAGATTCCTAATAGTTCAGATACGACCATCGTGAAGTTCTGACCTTATTTCACTGACAGTTCATCTAGTATGACATCACACTAGGCATGCTATCTGTAAACACAGAAGCATGGGAGTTTGTATTATGATGTGATTCTGATTTAAAAGCAAGCATTAAGTGGTTTTAAAATAAAAGTCATTAATGTGAACCATTAATAAAACATTATATTTTTGTGTTACAACGTTTGAACTGGTGTCACATTGTCGTTTGTGATTTGGTGACTTGCTGTTACAAAGGCAGCAAGTATTTTTAGGTTATGTGAACCACTTGAACTTTTATAACATTATATATTCAGTTAAAGGTATTTATTTTTGTTAGTGGTACAGGTTGTAATTTATAAAATGGGACGAATGTGTAGTGTATCAGGTTGTGCATCTAATTACCATTTAAGTAAGGAAAGACTCGTTTCAGCATTTGCTTTTCCTTGTGACAAAGAAAGACGAGAAAAGTGAATCTGTGTTGCATACAATGCAGATTTTGAACCCAGTAAATATGCTTATATTTGCATTTTATAATCATTTTCGAAATGAAAGTCGAAGAAATGGGCATTGATTTATATGATAAATGTTGTTGTTGTTGTTTTCTAATGCCAGGCGTTTGACAATAAAGTCATGTGACCTCTTGCCTTCCAATATTTTTCAAAGATATTGTCATAGTCAGCCACTGAAGCACAGATTTTGAGGTGTTCCATATCCATTTCTTGGTTTGAGTTGCACAATGGGCAGTTAGGGGACTGATATATTCCAATTCTATGCCGGTGTTTGGCCAAACATTCATGGTATGTTGCCAATCTAAATGCAGCTACAGATGATTTGAGTGGTAAATCGAGAATTAACTGTGGATTAGGATGCAGAGAGTTCCATTTTTTCCCTTAAGATTGTGTTATCAAATTTTGTTTGTTGAAGTCTAAGTATGTAGATTTAATAAATCTTTTCACAGAGTAATACGTAGATTTAGTAACAGGTCTGTAAGTAGCAGTGCTGCCCTTCTTTGCTAAAGCATCCACATTCTCGTTTCCCAGAATTCCACAATGACAAATGTACTAGGCTATATGTAATACAGAGATAGTAACTATTGTCAGAAAGGTCTGCCATATTATAGGAAACATTTTGAGGGACTACCCATTTTGGGAAATAATTGAAGGGGTGAAAACGATATAGTCCTAAGCGACAAAGACAAAATTTAGCAGGAGAGAATATTAGATCATTCATTCATTCATTCATTCATTCATTCATTCATTCATTCATTCATTCATTCAGTGTTCTGCCCAAGAGCAGGTCTTTCACTGCAAACTCAGCTTCCTCCAATCTTTCCTATTTTCTGCCTTCCTCTTCGTCTCCTCATATGATCCATATATCTTAATGTCGTTTATCATCTGATATCTTCTTCTGTCCCTAACTCTTCTCCCATTCACCATTTCTTCCAGTGCATCCTTCAGTAGGCAGTTTCTTCTCAGCCAGTGACTCAACCAATTCCTTTTCCTCGTCCTGATAAGTTTCACAATCATTCTTTGTTCACCCACTCTTTCCAACACAGCTTTTAACAATTGTATTATTTGAACAATATGACAAGCTATCTAGGAACAGTTGTTTCTCAGAGAAGATTCTGTGTATGACTTCCACTTTCGTAAAATGATACTGCTAAAAATACGCTCAAAATGTGTAAGTTTATTGGTGAAAAAGGCAAGAATCTTAACAATACATAAAACAATTTGTTTAATGGAAGTCTGAAGAGCATATTAAGAACCATAAATTTTCAAACTTCCAAAGATTCTTAAACGATTATTGCCTTGAAACATATTCCAAAAATGTGATAAATATAAAAAAATTAAGTCTCTAAACAATTAGTTTATAGAAAGATATTATCAGAACACAATGTGCAATGCTCATTTCCTTACGATGCCATCATATCCTCTCAAAATGTTCTTTGATAAATAAATTCAGTCTCACCTAATGCCAACCACTTGATTCCAATACTGCAAAATAGAACCTGATGACAGCAACCACTGCAATTCTGAATCAGCTCGTTCAATATCCAGCAGAAGATGAGGTTCACTTGCACTTCGAAAACTGCAAATAAAAATACAGACTTTTATTTATAAAATTCAGTTTGGCATCAAACAGTACATGCAGAACAGGAATCACTGAAGTTCCATCAAAGTTTTGTTAGCACAACATTTTTTTTTTAATTACTTAAGAAATGTAACTATCAGTTACTATACTATGTATTCCCCAACCAATCTTGTTCCTCATGTAAACAAGGGGTAGAGAAATCTTTTATGATAATAGCACAGGATTGACAGAAAGAAATACAAACATTCTTGAATTCAAAAACTGTATATAAGCTTATGCAAAACTTAGATATGAATATTGTGTAACCTGTAATCAGTAAGCTATGATCACCTTGCAAGCTTCACTATTTTAATATATACAGCGATAATCACTTAATTATTTTTAACTTTAATACACATAAGCCTACCTCATTCAGACTCCTGCAGTTCTTCAATACCCAATAAGAAACCTTTTTCTTCGCTCACTTCCTCGTCACTGATAATAACAATCCCCTCTACTACAGTGTCAGCCAGACTGTTTTCTTTAATTTTATTAGGTGTTGAACACAAGTTGACCAATTCTCCACAGTCACTCTTTGAATTGAGGTTTGCAATAAAGACCTATAATTTTTGTGAGTTTGAAAGTGCTATTGTTCCTACGTTGCAAGAGAGAATGGTGTGGAGAAACAGAAATATAAAATGTGAAGTGCAGTCAAAACCCCCACAGCTCCTAAGATGAATAACAATAACAGAAGGCTTGTGTTGTGTTACCTAAATCATGGTTGCTTATACTAGTTTCTATGTTTTAAAGTGACAAAACAGAAAGTAGCTCTATAGATGACAGGTAAGTACGGGCTAGAAACATAGCTTGTACAGCATTGTCACATTGAGTGAGAACATAATTTTTGACTAGAGGTTATAATGTAAAAATTCGTCTGCTAGCGACAAACTGGCAATACAATACAAACCGAGTGCTGTACGATCCTATGTTGTTTGGCGGGACTATGTTGCCAAACTTACGGTGCCAGGCCACATGCGTTTTATGTAGTTGTTTTTGTGTGTTGCAACATTGTCACTGTTATTCAGAGTGTAAAAGTGTAAATCGTAAGTATATGAAATACTCTGGCATACATGTCCTTTAAATATTTTGGTGAAAACTGCAAAGCCCTTAACTCAATTTGAACTTGCATCACGACTACGTGGCAACCGAGCCTCTATTGACAGCTACATGATGTCACTTCCTGTTTAGTCGCCTTATAAGGTGGAAACTAGTGTAAACTAATAATTCGTTTGCTATATTTGATATCCTATTAAATTCATGCATAAAACAGTACCTGTTTGATTATAAACCTCAACCAATAACGTTCATTTACTCAAATTACTTTAAATTATAATTATGTTTCATAACTTATAAATTAATCAAATTAAAATGCATTAACGAACTTCACGTGTCACTTTGTTGTAATATTTCCATCACTATATGACACAAATATTACTATTAACTATTAACCAGAGAACTACTTTCTGTGGAAGCATATGTATATATCATCCTACCTCCAATTATGAAGAGTGTACAAGGTGACTGCCATTCCTCTTTGTTTGCAGAGGAACAATGTTGGTTGGGACACAGAGTAAGTATCACACTGCTTTCGTTAATTTTGTTATGGAAAGGAATTACTAACTGAAGCCATACCTCTTTGAGTAAGGATCATACCACGTAGGTCGAGTATTTCCAAACTGGTCAGTGACAAATGAAGATTGACCCATACCATCTGGACACTGAGACATACCAGCATATTGAACATAGCCATACTCTGGAGGAAGAGCTCCAGTTGAAGGGAGTGGTGGAGTAATGTCACTCTCCCTGTAAACGACAAAACAGTTTTTTTTTATTACAAACTTACCATGCATTCCTTGGTCTGCCATAAAACAAAGTATACTGATCAATTATAATATAAAATATGATAATTGAATTTAACAAATGTGATTGCAATTGAATAACAAACAAACACTAGAGATATCAACTTCAAAGCTCTTCAAGAAAACAGATGGGGTATTCATATCAGTGCCCTTTAAGAACTTTAGAAAAGTTACTGGAAGACTCGTCTAATTTAATCAGTGAGTAATTACTACTTGTAGGCCTACTAAATTTAGGAGTCTTATGTAAAGGAATACTTAACACAGGTTCCATGGGACAATTATATCCAGAAAGATAGTTCATTTTTTTTATTTTAGTAGGTTATTTTACGATGCTTTATCAACATCTTACATTATTTAGCATCTGAATGTGATGAAGGTGATAATGCCGGTGAAATTGAGTCCGGGGTCCAACACTGAAAGTTACCCAGCATTTGCTCATATTGGGTTGAGAGAAAACCCTGGAAAAAAGCTCAACCAGGTAACTTGCCCCGACCAGGAAACGAACCCGAGCCACCTGGTTTTGTGGCTAGATGTGCTAACCGTTACTCCAAAGGTGTGGACAAGATAGTTCATATTCACCATGTTTTACATAACAATATACCAGTAAACATTTTTAACTTAATACCTATATTAAGCATCTGAAGTCTGAACAGTGTAATATGTAGCTAATCGGTGATATATGCAATGGAGGGGGAAAGGAACTGGCCACCCTACCCCATTATCTCCTGGCCTAGTTGCCTCATAAGTGGTGCCTTATTGGTATCACTTGTGAGGTTCAGACCAGTCTTCAGACAGTTGACCAAACAACAATCTATATTAACATTTGGCAGTATTTAAAATGAATAAAAACTCTATTTCTTTAATTGACCCTAGTTTTCTACGTTCCCTTTTACACAGAGTGTCTCTGTTGTTACGTAAGATATGAATTAATGTTTATTTTACTGTCAGTTCTACCTCCCCCGTCCACTACAGTATAACTCTCCCCTGGGAGAAAAGGGTTTGAATTCAATTCTGACTTCCAAGTATCAAAACTGCTAAGGTGTTGAATTTATTCCCATTTTGACAATATTCTTAGTTTCCTTTCAAATGTGATTAATTAAGTTTATTACTGAAAACAAAACGCAATCCAGAAAATACTTTATGAATACCCACAGTACTGATAGTTCACCACACAAAGATCAATTAGTTTGTCAGGCTATTAGTCAGTCAGTCAATTTGTCTGTCAGTCAGTTAGTAAAATGTTTACTCATTCTGACATTTAGTCAGTAGGTCAGTCTGTCAACAGCTGGATGGTTTCTAATGCTTCCAGACAGTCAAGTAGAACATTTTTTGGAATTCTCCTAGTCTGGTAATACTGAATTTCATTTCTGACGTAAGAACTTCTGTAATGAAAAATCCAATGCCAAATGATGAAAAGAAATAGTTGAATTTTTTACGTGATCAAGAAACGGCCAGCAAATTTAGCCTGGAGCTCTCTCATCTAGGGACAGGGTATTTTTATATTCCAAAATCTATGACACAGGATCTTCGGTTTTATATTCCTTTCAAAGTAAATCATGTTAAGTATTCTATGAATCATTAAAATAAAAAAAAAAAAAAAAAAAAAAAAAAAAAAAAAAAAAAAAAAAAATCCATTGTCTTTACTGTGCTCCAACCACGAGAAAGTCTTTGAGGAATGAAACGGAGTGGGGTAATGCTGTGAATGAATGTTGATGTCATAAGATGTCATAAGGTCACACACGTGGGTACTCGTATCTATATTGGCTTGCTCTCACAGCACAAACAGTAACATTGTTACACACATATTTATACTACCCTAGTTACAAAATTAGATCACTGTTAATCTCCTGGTCTTTTAATCTCTCCATATAGGAAATAACATATACAGGAGAGCGCATGGTTTTTAAACTGACGTTATAACGATAATATTATCTATCTACTTCGCTCCAATAGATGAACGCAATAGTAAGCACATTCCTTTCACGGTTGATCTCCTGGTTGGAGAACAGTAGTTGAGTTGCATCAGGTCTAAACATAGGCATGATAACCACAATAAGATTGCATAACTTTAAAAGCATTATCATTTTAAAACAAAAACATAACTCACTTAAATAACAAAAATATATGTATTACACGAACCTTGAATGAAGTGATTTGGCTGCTCTGGACCCTGGAGATGAGACAATGATCGGCTTGCTCGGATTGTTAGGATCAAACAGTTGTCGCGGTAGTTGCTGTTGTTGAAAAGGTTCAGAATTCGATGCACATGCTCTGTACATTCCATAACTGCCCGGATACTCAAACTGGTTCTGTATAGGACAATATCCCAGCATCTGGTTTTGCTGAGAAGTATGGTCAGTAGCCGGTGTTGGAATGACAAGTATTCCTGCAATATGGTTGCTAGTACTCGACTTCTGCTGCTGCGCCAAATCCTTCTGCTGTGGAATTTCATGATCTTTACTCTCTCGCTTTTGCTGTTCTTTATTTTCTCGCTTCTGTTGTTCCTTGCTGTCTCGTTTTTGTTGTTGCTGCTGCTGTAGTTGTTGTGGTTGTCTCTGCTCTTCTCTCCAATTTTCAATTTTCTTTGTCTCTTTTGGCCGATCCTTATCTTTGTCATGAGACCGACTATAATCATGATTTCGTTCCCTGTTTCGGTCCCTACTGTGGCCCCTATAATTTCGGTCCTGGCTATGTCCTCTATAACTTCTCTCCCTGCTGAATTCTCGTGCATTTCGATCTCTACTTTGACCTCTGTTTCTCTCTTTACTATGACCTCTGTTGTTTCTGTCCTTATTTTCGATGGCACTGTTCCTGTCATTACTTTGGCCTCTGATACTTCTATCTTTACTCGGACCTCTATTGCTTCTTTCTTTACTGTAGCCCCGGTTATTTCTGTCTTTGCTGTTTCTTCGATTACGACGGCTTCTGTAATTTCTATCACGACTTGAACCATGGTTGCTGCGATCAGCACTAAGTCCTCTTATTTGATCTTTGCTTTGCTCCTTTATGCTCCTCTCTCTGCTCAAACTTCTGCAAAAGAAATTATTTCATAATAATCAATGTTCAATAATTAAGAATATCTGATTACCTAGACTTTATAGGCAAAATATCTTATATTTCAAGACTTGAAATTTAAAATAAATATAAATACAGTATATAGTATAACTAAAATTTTTTTATAAAAATTCGGCTACACAACTTGCATGTTATAGTTAAACCAGTTTTCGGTTGACAGGTTTTACCATACGTAATAATAATAATCATCTGTGACGCTACAGCCCACGAAGGGCCAAGACCTACCAACTGGCTGCTGGCCTCACGGCCACATGCCGAAGCAGAGGTGGACGATCATCCAACCAGAATGGAGGTATCGTGTGGTTAGCATGATGAGCACCCAGCCGTTATAGCTGGTTTGCGTAACCGGATTTCACTACCCTTCGTAGCTCCCCAAGTGCATCACGATGCTGGGTGGGCACCAGTTCCATACACTGGCCAAATTTCATGAGAAAATTTCTTTACCCCGGAGGCCTCGAACCAGCGCGCATTCTGTAACGCGAGTCCGAGGCAGGATGCCTTAGACCACGATGCCATGGTACGGGACTTTACTATATGTAAGATGCAATTTTAAGTCCAACTACAAAATTAGAGAAGAATAATGAAGATGCGTTGAAGGAAAATTGGTAGAGTAATAACAACAAAAATGAAACAACTACAGCAACAACAATTACGACAATAAAGACGAAGATTGCACGTTTTTAAACAATATGTTGTCTTTAACTAAACTAGTGATATATTTGAATTTCATCGTTTGCTATTTTTGTTGTCAGGTAAGTTTCCCATCAACAACATTTTTCACTTCATCTAGAGATTGATATGACAAAGTGTCTACTGAACCGAAATTATATAGAGATCTGCCATGATTAGCAGCATCAATTGCAACACGAGCTAGACTGGATCACATTGTTACAGGTACTTATCTGTACCAATCTGTTAGATGATCCAAAATGCAGAGTATGCAACTCTGCTTGTGTGTATTGTCGGGACAATATGTCGGCTATGTCTAACCTAACAGCAATGTTTTGGGTCAGAAACCACCAAACCTAATGATTAATATGATTATTATAAAGACTACACTTACAATATTCACTTTTTTAAATAGTGATAACACTTCTGGCAGCATAGTCTGCAATGATAATATCGGCAATCATATTGGTCCCATTTCCACACTATATCACTCAAGAATGAGATCACAGAAACTTTCATAGTCTATTGTTACCATTGGCATCACTAGCAACTGATTATTGGGACGGACACTTGGATTTCCCTCCAAACCCTTACCTGAGAGGTCAGATAGTCATCCTCAACTGCATTACAGTTAATTGAAACCATAATATATAACATTAAGTATTTTTGTGTTCTGATTAATTTTTACTTTGTCGTCATTTTATAATTTCTTTTGTTCACCTAAACTAGGATTCGGATTTTGTATTAGCCTAAAATAAAGATAATTCATAACTACTATTTACTTACTTACTTACAAATGGCTTTTAAGAAATCCACAGTTTCATTGCCGTCCTCACATAAGCCCGCCATAGGTCCCTATCCTGTGCAAGATTAATCCAGTCCCTACCATCATATCTTACCTCCCTCAAATCCATTTTAATATTATCCTCCCATCTACGTCTCGGCCTCCCCAAGGGTCTTTTTCCTTCTGGTCTCCCAACTAACACTCTATATGCATTTCTGGATTCGCCCATACGTGCTACATGCCCTGCCTATCTCAAATGTCTGGATTTAATCTTCCTAATTTATGTCAGGTGAAGAATATAATGCGTGCAGTTCTGCATTGTGTAACTTCCTCCATTCTCCTGTAACTTCATCCCTCTTAGCTCCAAATATTTTCCTAAGAACCTTATTCTCAAATACCTTTAATCTCTGTTCCTCTCTCAAAGTGAGAGTCCAAGTCTCACAACCATACAGAACAACCGATAATACAACTGTTTTATAAATTCTAACTTTCATATTTTTTGACAGCAGCCTAGATGACAAAAGCTTCTCAATCGAATAATAACACGCATTTCCTACATTTATTCTGCGTTTAATTTCCTCCGAGTGTCATACATATTTGTTACACTACTATTTATTACTTTAATAAATGCTATTTGTTTGCAATGAATAGACAGATGTTGTTATACTGCAGCTGCGAATTAAGATTTCTGATGGGTGGGAGGATAGATTCCTAGGTAGAGAATGCCATATATAAAATTATTATCCTCATTCGATATGGCTCAATGCTTGGTCGCACTGAGTTGCTTGTCTTGCATCTTGAACATAATAATAATTATATCCATGAGCAGGCTTAAGATAAGATGTGTAATTCCTAAGTTGTTGATTGTTGTCAGCTTGCCAGTGATGATAATACATCAATATTATTTTCTTTGCTTCCTTTATACTTTATAAAGTATACTCATATTAAAACAATTATATTTTGTGAGGGGGAGATAGAATTTATCCCTGGCAGGGATGTTAATATGAATTTATGAGAGGGGGAAAACTTTCCAATTGGGGGGGAGGGAATCCCCCCATCCTCCCCCGTTAATTCGCACCCTGCTATACTGAATCAATAACTTTGTTAACTTGTTAATAACGTATAACACCACTAGTCCAAACTAACTGGGACTGGAATTGGTTCGGATTATGGAAATTTCGAATTATGCAAGAAACAAGAATGCAAACAGGGAAACCACGCGCCTTTATCCTTTCCCCACCCTTAACTGTCCATCACTTCATCAAGATTATCTGCTCTTCATCAGAAGAAGTTGACAGATGATCATAATAGGCCTAGTATAGAAAACAAGCGCTAATTCATTCACTAGTCATAAAGTAAGACGTACATCCTGTATACTGTATAT
This sequence comes from Periplaneta americana, assembly GCF_040183065.1. Lineage (NCBI taxonomy): Eukaryota > Metazoa > Arthropoda > Insecta > Blattodea > Blattidae > Periplaneta > Periplaneta americana. Next base: position 72,961,457 of record NC_091131.1, on the reverse strand, counting down.
TTTGAGTTTCTAGATACTGTAGCATTAAGTGAGTATCCTCTATTTGAGACTTTCGGTAGATCCATCTTGTGGGACAGAAGTTTGATTCTGGCAATATTTTCAACTGGTCCCTGGAATGCTTACTCACAGATGTGGATGATTACACATTTAACATTTTTGTGTTGGAAAATAGAATTCCCAAGTGATTGACCCATTCCATAGCATTCTAAATGAACTACAACCCTCCTTCATGACAAAGTTACAGTAATGAGCACCACTCATGTTTCCAACCCCATTATAAGTCTGTCCTCCAACTGCCAATGACAATTGTAATCTAATGAAAGCATCTCAAATGAGTGATGCTATGGCTTCACTAGTGGTTAAAGCAGTTTGGTATAATCCCATGAGACAAGGTTTGAACGAACTACATTCTTCGAATCACCATGCCTCCAATTAAAAACGTACTTCTCATTTTTTTTTTACTGAGTACATTAGTTTCCCTCAGAACTGTTTTTCGGGAAATTATTGGGGGGAGGGGGAGGGAGGGACGAGTCCCCTTAACCTTCCTAGCCGTGACGCCCATGATCATTATATGAGCTTCTCATACAATAAATAAAATTATTAAAAAAAAAATTAATACACAAACCATGGATAAATATATAACAGGATGCGAAACTGCGATCAGTACCATCTGACGGCAGGGGGCTCAAATAAGATGATCAGCGCCCGACGTCATAAGTGGTGAACATTAGAACTACGTGTTGGGTACATTACCCAGAGTTCTCTATTTATCCGTTCATTTGAGACGTTGCTTGATAAGACATGATGGCTGCCAGGAACTTGCTAATAAGTGGACATACTATGTGTGTGTATAAGCAGTGAATGTTAAACAGTGATGTTCATGGACATTATAAAAATAGTGTTGTTGAATGTACTGTAAAGTAATAGTAATATAATAAATTGAATTATCTAAGTAGTTTTTGCAGACTTTTCCATTGTGCTGTACACTAAATACCCAAAGAATACAATCCCATTTATCTAACCTTTTATTTTCTGTCTGGTTATATTTTAATTGGGTAGTGTAAAATAGATTGTCTCTTTTATCTTCCTGTTGGTTCGGGTAAGAATTTTCAGTGGAAGATGCTATGAGGAATAAAAATGTAAATGTTTTATTTTAAATTGGGTTAGTCTGAGAATAGTGTTGAGGGGAAAGGGAATACCTTCTGCATAGTTTAACATTTTGCGCTGCTAAATGCATGGAGTAATTAGTTTTTATTTTCACTACTTGGTGCGCTGCTAGATGTAATAAGTTCTCCACTGCCCAACAGGTGGCAGCAAGATCAATTTCTACATTAGCGCCTCTAGCATGTGTTACGGGAAACTCAGCAAGTTTCGCATCCTATTATATATTTATCCATGCACAAACACACAAGATATTAAACAAAACTTAGCTGGCCTATTATGAATTGTAGTAAAATACTTGAAACATCTGATGCTTTAGATAGTTTTGACTGCATTGATTCTAATAGACGTCACAGAATGTTTATAAACTTAACACCCAGGTTTGCATAACATCGTAATGATCTAGTTTGAACCCAAGACAATGGCATTCACATAGCACCAAATTTATGCCTGCACTTACAATGGCCGACTATTAAACATACTTACCTATCATTAAATGCAGCATGAGAGTCAACTCCTACACCTGCTCCACCACCACCTCCTCCTCCTGCTGCTCCAGCCACAGCTGCTCCTGCTGCTGCTGCTGCTGCTCCTCCTCCCCCTCCTCCCCCTCCTCCACCTCCTCCCCCTCCTCCACCTCCTTCTGCTCTTCGTCTGAAAATAAAAAATAACGTCATAGCAAACACTATTAACAGAAGTGAAACGAATCAACCTTCTATTCAATAGCTTACCGAATTCTGTAACAAGATCAGAGAAGTTTTTTAAATGTTATTATATTTAACAAACATAATTTAATTTAAACAGAAATTAACTAAAATAAATTATATGGCAAAATTGTATGATAACTGTAATATATTTGTATATTTATTCAACCAAGCCAACAGCCATTTAACATAAACATTCAGTAAAGAATCACAATAACAATCTATGTCAACAACCATGACCTACTCTGAATCAGCAATAAATATTATATTCCTTCTTCACCAGATAAAAATTGTAAGCAATCTATCAGGATGCTTAACCTAGAATGCCTCAATAAAACTTCATTATATTTACTTGAAATATTGCCTCCTCTTCATTGATATCACCCTTGTCCTCAGAGTCGGCAACCCTTGATCCACAAGTCATCACTTCATTCTCATCCTGACTACAATTACTATGGCCATCAACATCTTCCTCGTTCAGATTTCCATTATCATCTCCAGTTAGCACTTCATTTCCAATTATAATTATTTGATCTGTATGCCTCTTCCCTGTAATACTGTGCTCATTCACAAGCTTACATAAACGTTCTTTTTCCCATGATCTTCACAATTATAGCTCTAGCCAATGATCTCTCACAAAAACTTCTTCTTCTTCTTCTTCTTCTTCTTCTAATTGAAAAACTATTTCCCGATTGCCATGATGAAACTTAACCTGCATATGTCTATAATTTTCTAAAAACGGCCTTGATAAGCAATTTAAACGAATCTTCACCTCCCAACCAAACATTAATTTAGAAGATGTTTCAGCAGTACCACAATGCAGTACGAGAATAGATATTTACTTACTAAAGTGGAGTTATCCAATTTCCAATTCCTGGGCTCAAACAGTAGTTTTCTTAAAGTCTCTTTAAATGTCTTCACTCCATTTTTGGCACCCCTATTAGTAGAGGAATGATAAGGTGCCGACATACTATGAATAATTCCATTCATTTCATAAAAACTTTTAAATTCAAAAGATGTAAACTGCCTATCATTATTAGTAAATGTTACACTGGAAGTCCAAAACGCGCAAAACAATTCCTAAAAGCTTGAAGTGTTGAAGAACTATCCATCTTAGATATGCAATAAATTTCTAGCCATTTAAAAAACACATCAACAATAAATTAACAAATATGTACTTTCTGTAATAGGTCCTAGAAAATCAATGTGGAACTGATCACACACATGTGAAGCTTGTGCAAATTTTACTAAAGTGGCCTTTTCAGAATTCCTAACAGTGGACACACAGGAATTACAATTCTTAACAAATTGTTCATATTAATATCAAGCACTAGTCACAAAAAATATTGGTGCCCAGGCAACTTCATTTTAACAATTTCATTGTGTGCCCCATGAATTTCTTCTAAAAGTTGTACCACAATATGCCAGATGCTATAATCCTGTATCCCCATATCAAAACACCATACTCTAAATTAATCTCAGAAGAACGCCTAAATTAGGGCTTCAAAATAGCATCAACAACCTTAGGCCGACTGTACCAAAAATAAAAAAAAAACAACTGAACTTAACACCTAATCTTTATTTAATTCCTTATGAATGTCATCCACCCTTACTGATATTTTATCCCCTACTAAAAATTTAAGTAATCGTGTTCTATTACATCATTAATTGTATAATTCATAAGCAGTCTAGAAAGGTCATCAGCTGCTCTGTTCTTATTTTATCCCAAACTAATAATTACAATAATCCTGTACTACTAAGTCATTAATTGTATAATTCATAGGCAGTCTAGAAAGGTCATCAGCTGCTGTGTTATTTTATCCTATACTAAAAATTAAAGTAATCCTATTCTACTAAGTCACTAATCGTTTAATTCATGGGCAGTCTACAAAATATCCCTCACTTCTCATGAAAAACAAGCACTGAAAAGACTACAGTGGACTATATTGAACTTTATGTTGGATTGACCAATGGACCGACCGACCGACCGACCGACCGACCGACCGATAGGCAGTCTAGAAAGGTCATCAGCTGATGTATTCTTATTTTATCCTATACTAAAAATTTAAATAATCCTGTTCTATTAAGCACTAACTGTATAATTCATAGGCAGTGTAGAAAGGTCATCAGCTCCTGTGTTCTATTTTATCCTATATGAAAAATTAAAATAATCCTGTTCTATTAAGCACTAATTGTATAATTCATAGGCAGTCTAGAAAGATCATCAGCTGCTGTGTTCTTATTTTATCCTATATGAAATATTAAAATAATCCTGTTCTATTAAGCACTAATTGTATAATTCATAGGCAATCTAGAAAGATCATCAGCTGCTGTGTTATTTTATCCTATATGAAAAATTAAAATAATCCTGTTCAACTAAGTCACTAACTGTATAATTCATAAGCAGTCTAGAAAGGTCATCAGCTGCTGTGTTCTATTTTAGCCTATATGAAAAATTAAAATAATCCTGTTCTATTAAGCACTAATTGTATAATTCATAGGCAATCTAGAAAGATCATCAGCTGCTGTGTTATTTTATCCTATATGAAAAATTAAAATAATCCTGTTCAACTAAGTCACTAACTGTATAATTCATAGGTAGTCTAGAAAGGTCATCAGCTGCTGTGTTCTATTTTATCCTATATGAAAAATTAAAATAATCCTGTTCAACTAAGTCACTAACCTTATAATTCATAAGCAGTCTAGAAAGGTCATCAGCTGCCGTGTTCTATTTTAGCCTATATGAAAAATTAAAATAATCCTGTTCTATTAAGCACTAATTGTATAATTCATAGGCAGTCTAGAAAGGTCATCAGCTGCTGTGTTATTTTATCCTATATGAAAAATTAAAATAATTCTGTTCAACTAAGTCACTAACTGTATAATTCATAGGCAGTCTAGAAAGGTCATTAGCTGCTGTGTTCTATTTTATCCTATACTAGAAATTAAAATAATCTTACTATTATAGATATATTAATTTGTCCTACAGAATTTATCTGTAATTTGACCTTAATATTTTAGGAGAAAAATTTGCTCCGGCGCTAGGGATCGAACCCGGGTCATTGGTTCTACGTACCAAGCGCTCTGACCACTGAGATATGCCGAATTCAATCCAGAGCACCGGATCAGATCTTTCTCTTCAGCTGAGTGCGCTCCTAGTACAATGGCAGTTGACATTGGACATATACGTCAACATATATGCCTAACTTGGAATCAGGCCACAAAACGGAAACATCGAAGGAGGAAGGTCCAATCCGGTGCTGTGGATTGAATTCGGCATAGCTCAGTGGTCAGAGCGCTTGGTACGTAGAACCAAGGACCCGGGTTCAATCCCCGGCACCGGAGCGAATTTTTCTCCTAAAATATTCTTGTTCTACTAAGTCACTAATTGTACAATTCACAGGCAGTCTAGAAAGGTCATTAGGTGGTGCTGTGTTCTTATTTTATCCTATATTAAAAATTAAAATAATCCTCTTCTACTAAGTCACTAATTGTATAATTCATAGGCAGTCTAGAAAGGTCATGAGCTGCTGTGTTCTTATTTCACCAAAGGGCCATCTATCTGAGGGAGCTAAATTCCCTGCTCTGCCTTAGTCCACTGTAGAAGCCCCTACGGCTGTCTGGGATTTGTGCAGCTCTCCCAGACAGATGGTGAATCTCAAAACCAGGTCTGCAACAATCTCCTGGTCAATCTGCAACTATTACGAAGATGATACATGAATTGAAGCTAATGACAGCGAGACGAGTCCGAGGTCCAACGCCGAAAGTTACCCAGCAGTTCTGCTTGAAGTGGTTGAGGAAAAACCCCGGAAAAAAGCCCCAAACAGGTTTTGAATCTGGAGCTGCTAATTTCACGGTCAGACAAGCTAACTGCCATTCCACAGCAGTGAACGTAATCAACAACAGCAATGCCTGAGCGTTTTTTACTGCAATGTAAGGTGAAATGTTTTGAGAAGGATAAAAATGGCTGAACTGTACGAAATAACTCTGAGAAACCACAGAAGAAATTCTAATGAAACATTAAAGAATATATCAAATAGATTAAGAAACCTAAATTAAACTGTAAGACAGAGAAGACAGACAGAGAGCATTAAAGAAAGAGAAGAATTATTGGAAATGAGAAGAACAAAAAAGCTTAGGACTAATCAAACTACAGTAAGGGATGTAAATAATAATAAAGCTGTAATCAACGTGGAAGAGCATTACATAGGAAATACGTCTTACAACTGTGAGTAATGTAATGCAAGATACTGGGGAATGAGTCAAACACATCAAACAGATACACTAAATGCTGAAAGAACTGAAAGAACTTCGAAAAATTGTAGAAAAAAGTCAATGAAACATTAAAGAGAAGTCATACCCTAAAGAGTTTCTCAACAGCTTAACAGCAACAGGAATTGCTCCTCATAAGCTAAAACTAAAAGTAGGTGCTGTAATTATGCTACTAAAGGATCTTATGCTATCACGAATACTCTGCAATGGAATAAGATTTATAATTACACGTCTAGAAAGACATATCATAGAGATCCATGTAATCAAGAATTGAACTTAGATACTGTTCCTACATTGTGCAGACACTCATTCCATCTGATATATGCTTTTCAAATTCAAAAGGAGAGACTTCTTTTATGTTCAGCTTTTACAATGATCATTAATAAATCAAGGGGACAGATTTTTTACACAATTTGACTATACCTTCCAAAATCTCTTAAGAGTTCAATCATTGACTCATTAAGTGTTCTATCTGAGAAAACGAGTTTGTTAATTTTATTGTATTTATCATGAATTATATGAATAAATGAATCAAATGCGTTGATATTTATTTAATAAAGTTTAAGATCCTATAGGTGGTTTATGTCATACAACTGTACCCCTTTTCATGTGGCTTTTTAGCTGCCCAGAACAACACGAGCCATTCACACTTAGGCAATGTTGCCTACTGTTCTTATATGGTGCATACCACTCATTCCATTATGTTTTTCAAATTCAAAAGACAGTTCCAATCTGTTCAACCTTTGTAATGATCATTCATAAATAATGGGGACAGACTTTTGACAGAATCTGCCTATACTTTCCGAATCCTGTATTCACTCACAGGCAGCAAAATGCTGCTCTCTCAATAGTTCGATCATTGGACTGATTAAGTGTTGTATCTGAGAAGAATGAGAGTCTTACTTAATTGTGTTTACCACGATATATATTAATGAATGAATTAATACAAGAGGGTGGAAGTGCATTATATAGCGAAATTTATAAACTTGTACTTGCTATTTGGGAAAAGGAAATTGTACCAGAACAATGGAAGGAGTCCATAATTGTACCTATTTTTAAAAAGGGGGACAAAACCAACTGTGGTAACTTTCGAGGAATATCACTTTTGTTGACGTCGTACAAAATTTTGTCCAATATCCTTTTGAGAAGATTAACTCCGTACGTAGATGAAATTATTGGGGATCATCAGTGCGGTTTTCGGCGTAATAGATCGACTATTGATCAGATTTTTTGTATTCGACAGATAATAGAGAAAAAATGGGAGTATAAGGGTACAGTACATCAGTTATTCATAGACTTCAAAAAGGCATATGACTCGGTTAAGAGGGAAGTATTATATGATATTCTTATTGAATTTGGTATTCCCAAGAAACTAGTTCGATTAATTAAAATGTGTCTCAGTGAAACATACAGCAGAGTCCGTATAGGTCAGTTTCTATCTGATGCTTTTCCAATTCACTGCGGGCTAAAGCAGGGAGATGCACTATCACCTTTACTTTTTAACTTCGCTCTAGAATATGCCATTAGTAAAGTTCAGGATAACAGGCAGGGTTTGGAATTGAACGGGTTACATCAGCTTCTTGTCTATGCGGATGACGTGAATGTGTTAGGAGAAAATACACAAACGATTACGGAAAACACGGAAATTTTACTTGAAGCAAGTAAAGCGATCGGTTTGGAAGTAAATCCCGAAAAGACAAAGTATATGATTATGTCTCGTGACCAGAATATTGTACGAAATGGAACTATAAAAATTGGAGATTTATCCTTCGAAGAGGTGGAAAAATTCAAATATCTTGGAGCAACAGTAACAAATATAAATGACACTCGGGAGGAAATTAAACGCAGAATAAATATGGGAAATGTCTGTTATTATTCGGTTGAGAAGCTCTTATCATCCAGTCTGCTGTCCAAAAATCTGAAAGTTAGAATTTATAAAACAGTTATATTACCGGTTGTTCTGTATGGTTGTGAAACTTGGACTCTCACTCTGAGAGAGGAACATAGGTTAAGGGTGTTTGAGAATAAGGTACTTAGGAAAATATTTGGGGCTAAGCGGGATGAAGTTACAGGAGAATGGAGAAAGTTACACAATACAGAACTGCACGCATTGTATTCTTCACCTGACATAATTAGGAACATTAAATCCAGATGTTTGAGATGGGCAGGGCATGTAGCACGTATGGGCGAATCCAGAAATGCATATAGAGTGTTAGTTGGGAGACCGGAGGGAAAAAAGACCTTTAGGGAGGCCGAGACGTAGATGGGAGGATAATATTGAAATGGATTTGAGGGAGGTGGGATATGATGATAGAGACTGGATTATCTTGCACAGGATAGGGACTGATGGCGGGCTTATGTGAGGGCGGCAATGAACCTTCGGGTTCCTTAAAAGCCATTTGTAAGTAAGTAAGTATATAATGTGTTGATATTTACTTAATAAAGTTTAAGATCCAATAGAACAGTGTATGTTATGCCGGGTACAACAAGTTTACTGTATACGACTTACGCAATCTTACTGTGTTCGTGTCCTTGCCAATGTCATTTAAGATAACAGTTATCTGATTACCCTATAGCTAAGTCACTAGTTTCCCTTTCATTTGCCCATGTCATAATTTCGGTGACTTCGGTTTTTCCCCTGCGATCACGCCCACAGAAGTATCTGGTTAGGAATTTGCCTATTTATCAACTGGCTAAGCATAAAGCACCAATATGACATGAATGATCTAGTCTAAACTCTCACCTCCTACGTCGTTTGCGCCTCTCTCTTGGTGGATGTGTCTGGGTCTTCTCCTGCAAGCTAGCAAGAGAAGAACTGCGTGTCATCACATCACTCAACATTCCTTCAGCCTCCAGCCGTTCACTTTGCTCAACCTCTTCACTCCAGTCCAGTATTTTTGGTGATGGCGAGTTACGCAGCATGTCAGAAGCTGCAGTAGATGAAGTGCTAGGAACTGGATCTTGAACATTAGGTTTATTTGATATTCCTTTTGATTGAGATTTATTTTCATTTTGTTTTCTGCTCTGATATGTCTCTCCAGGTTCAGTAGGATTACTGTCACTGCGTTTCCTGTAAAACACATAAAACAAATTTGTAGAAATTAGTACACGTAGATGAACCTAAAAAATACAATTTCTTGTTTACCAGTACACATATGTGAGGTTTCACTGCTTATTTGCTCATTTCAAAGTAATAATAATTTTAGTCTCTTTTGTCTTGCAGTAAAGTTGCCCTCAAGGGAGGCATAAATTGTCGACTTGTTTAATTCAATTTTAAGTTCAAGTATGTGCCTGCTGCGACACTTCTCAAGGAGGACCATGTGTCAATTCTTGGCCTGTTGTCTTTTCTTGTAATTACTATCTGGAAAATATCTCAAAAGTGTAAACCCAGAGTCATTAAGACTAATCATCCAACAGGTTACAACATAGGAGATATACAAATGATATTAAAATGCTTACTGAGTGCTTGCCCACTTGCAGTGTAAATACATACATACATACATACATACATACATACATACATACATACATACATACATACATACATACATACATACATACATACATACATACTGATAAGGTCAGGTGACCTAAAAAACCACAAGTCGAAAAAAAATATTTCGTGGAAAATACAGAAAATAGTTATTTACGTAACAAGTGGCTAAAGTGAACCTTTATATCATATTAAGTGGTTCATTTATTGGCATGAATTTTTGGTTCGTGTCATAAGAATGACTAGTGATCTTGAAGTTACTTTAGCTTCTTGTTGTATAAATGATTTTTTATACCTTCATATTAATTACTAGATAGGTTATATTAAAAGTAATAATTAAAATAGTAGGACTAAGCACTTTACAGCTAGAATCGTATCTGTTTCTTTAACTACAGATCACCAAATGTTTTATGTTTTGTTTCTAAGACTACAAATAAAATGGTGACATTTTAATTAAAACCAGATTGTTCTTTTAAGTACAATATGGGTGAAGATTCATGATTCGCCTGAAGGAATTCTTCAATGAAAGCAAAATACTTTACAAGAGAAAAGGTAAGGAAATTTTTACTTTTTAAGCTTTTACATATTAGAAAATGTTTCACGTGAATCTTTTCCACGTCCGCCTGACATTGAAATCACAAATCTATAGCTACTGTCTTTAACATGGCCACATGTATAAAGATATAAATAACTTATTTATTTATAGAGGCTGCCATTAGACAAAGCATACAGTTGATGGAAGATAACAGAGTGAGAAAAATGACAAACAAGTAAACAAACAAACAAACAAACAAACAAACAAACAAACAATGGCAGTTAACAGAATAAGCTAACAAGAAGAAAAATGATAATGACACATCAGTTTTTTCAGTACACTGAATTAGAGTCCATATAGGTGGTTCCGTAAAAATTTGACTGACTTTCTAATTATGAGGACGGCCAGTTCATTTAGAAAAGATTTGTGCAATCCTAGGGTCTTACAAAAATGCATAATTAATTTATTAATTAATGTCATTGTTATTGTATTTGTCTATATCAAGAACCAGCTGCTTGAATGCATCCATGCATCCGATGACTGCTAATACCCCTGCTCATTCAATGGTCAAACATGTAATATGAGTAGGAAAAAATTGCTGCTAGATAGCAGATCGTAATGGCTTGTGAAGTCGCTTGTGAAAATAAGGCCCATGTTTTATATTTATATTATGTGATCAAAATTACTTTGTTTTGCAACCCTAATAGCTTCGTTAATCCATTATATTCTTTGCTCTTGAAACAAGAGATATGCATAAACAAAATTTAAAATACAAAAACCAATGAGTTGCTCAATTACAAAAGTCCCTAAGTGACAGAATTAAAAATAGTTTTCAAATTAAAACTGCAAATTAACTAGACATATGGCATTTCATGGGACTTGTAAGGTTAATTATTTCTGTTCTTAAAAAACTACAGACGACCATGATCTGTTTATATGCTACCAGTTTTTGGTGATCTACAAAAAATATATGAACTTTTCAGACAGAGACTTTTGCAAGTAGGCAGTTCAACAGAAAAAAGAAATAGTCTCACCTGTCATCCGATGAACTAGTGTCGCAGGAACTTAAAGCTTCAGTACTTTCCGCAAAAGAGGGTTTGTCAAACAAGAAAACCGGAAAACTTTGACGACGACGACTATTATTATTATTATTATTATTATTATTATTATTATTATTATTATTATTATTATTTTAGTTAGTTATTTAATGACACTGTATCAACTACTTGGTTATTTAGTGTCGATGGGATTGGTGATGACGAGATGAGGGTGAGGGTGAGGGTGAGGATTTGCCATAGATTACCTGACATTCGCCTTAAAGTTGGGGAAAACCTCGGAAAAACCCAATTGGGTAATCAGCTCAAGCGGGAATCAAACCCATGAACGAGTGCAACTCCGGATTGGCAGGCAAGCACTTCAGCCGACTGAGCTAAGCTGGTGGCTATGAATATTATTAGTAACCACTTCAATATGTCACATTGGCACAAAATAGGTTGAACGTTATTTCTTTATAGTCTGAAGCAGACATACAGATTAGCAGGGTATATTTGGTGGTGACAAATACCATTGAAATTTGGAAATATGCTATTTCAGTGAATGGTCTTATGAGCAGGAATATAAGCAGCCATAGGATACATTCGAGCAGGTAGCAATATGAAGAGATGACATTCAAGATGGCTGGATTGTTTCTTTCGGGAAATGCTGTGATACACATAACCCCACAAAATATAAAGACAAATAAGGATGGATCTGCCAACATAATAAGCATAGGCTGTGCACTCTATTACTTCTAATAACTAGCACAGCTTCTACTAAAACGACATTTCATACAAGTTGAGAGGATGCGAAGGCATTTCTTTCCCCTTCTACTTGCTCTCAGTCTGTCAGTGACAGAGCGGTAGCTGTTACCTCTTACACCTGCACCTCCCCAAGTTGTACACACAAGAAAATAAAATATTAAATAAAGTACATAAGTGAATATAAAATACAGTGAAACAGATGTTTGACAATTACATGTTTGAGTTTATTTGGATGTCATTCTTATTAATAATTAATTAAATTAAGGCATGTTAGTTTGTATTATGAAGTCAGTGGGAGTGACACAGTGCAGATTGTCCCATTGTGTATGCCGTAGTATAGCAACTAGTGGTGGAGAAAACATTTATCTTTGGCTTTTTAATGTGCCAGTTGATATAAACAACAATAAAATGAAATATAAACGCTTAGTAGAGACTTTCGAAATATAGATTAACTGTAAACATTTTCAACTGCACGCATTGTATTCTTCACCTGACATAATTAGGAACATTAAATCCAGATGTTTGAGATGGGCAGGGCATGTGGCATGTATGGGCGAATCCAGGAATGCATATAAAAAGTTGGTTGGGAGGCCGGAGGGAAAAAGACCTTTGGGGAGGCCGAGACGTAGAAGGGAGGATAATATTAAAATGGATTTGAGGGAGGTGGGATATGATCATGCAGAATGGATTAATCTTGCTCAGGATAGGGACCAATGGCGCACTTATGTGAGAGCGGCAATGAATCTCCGGGTTCCTTAAAAGCCAGGAAGTAAGTAAACAATTTCAATAATAAAATTTCTCACTATGTTGAAAGTTGATTAGTCGAATGTTTGTGAGATGGACAGTAGAATCTTCCCCTTCACTGATAGTAGAGTGTGTGAGTAGAGGGGAAAGGTCTATCAACCAAACTGAAATGGGATTAATACTAATTTCCATGACTCATATCACAAAATAATGAATATCCTTACTGTAAAACAGTGAAAGGAAGTGCTTTACTTCAAAGAACTCCTTCAGAACTATAATCAATAATAAAAAGGCTTACTTTATATGGAGGTGTTATAAAAAAAAAAAGTATTATATCCCAATAAACCCAACTTCAAGCCTACATACGCAGTTTCTCATAACTGAAACAGTGTTGAATTACTACTGCAGTCCAAGACAGAAAGATCTGCATCTTCAGCAACTGCAAAGCAGCATTACAGAACTTTAAAAAACCAAAACCTCCTGACTAAATTACTAGGACTCACTGCATAGACGGAATGTTGAAAATGCTGATCTAAAGATAAACAGTGAGGTTAGTTGAGGACGCTTGGGTTTTCGTTCAGAGCTGGCCTGGCTATCAATGTGTTGGTTACCATAAGGAACATGCGCATGTCTCCGGCACTTTTAGACCTGCAATCCTACTGTTGCAATGCTTCAAAGTTACAATAATTAAAAAGCTCACATTCGTTGCTCAAAATGTCCTCCATTTATTGCAACACACATTTGACATCTTTTTATGAAAATTGCAGTCATTCTCGCAAGTTCTTCAGCACTGATAGAATTTATTGCATCTCTTATATTCTGATTAAGTGCGTTTATGGAGGGTGGGTTTCTTGCATTCTGTAGGACCTTAATTTAAGTAATTTTGTTGCCACACAAGCAGAACTTTTACTTATTCCAGTTTCCTGCACTAAACGTCTGAGGGATTTTTTGAGGGATGTGTTCCAATCTTTCGCCAATCTCGTCTAATTTCTCTTCTGACAGAACATGGCATTCTCTTTTCGTAATTTTGTTTTGTTGAGGTTTTGACCGATAAGCAGAGTACAATAGGTTTTGGATTGAATGGGACCGTCTGATGCTTATCTACTAATATAGTATTAATATGTTACAATTTATTCATCATGAACGTTTTCGGCATATTTATGCCATCTTCAGACATTAAACTTTGTCATTGTACATGCTTAATATATGCCACAATGGTGAAACATGAATAAGAGCGACGTAATCGTTGTGTGCTATTTAAATGAACTTATGGATTACATACAGCTATTGATTATACACTGTCACTTCGTAATGAATTAAAACACACACACTGAATGAATGGAACAACTAAAACAGTGGTGTAAAAATTTTTAACACACTGGCAGATGATGCTTGGTAAAATTCAAGGTGAATGTCATTAGTGTCAATCACTTAGTTACATTTTCAAATAAACCACTTTAAAACAGTTAAATACACACTGAAAGAATGGAACAATTAAAACAGAAATATAAAACATTAGCTTTAACACACTGGTAAATGATGCTTGGTAAAATTCAAAGGTGAATGTCATTAATGTCAATCATTTAGTTGCATTTTCAATAAAACACATTAAAACAATTGAGGACTTCACCCGAATAATGGCGTATACCTTATACGCCCGTTTTCCGACGATCAAGGGATTAGATAGTTGAATGCGTATAGTACACTGTAGTAAATTTTCGTAAGTGTAGCTTCAATACGTAACACAGGAGACAATGTTATGCATTTACGTTGAACAGGTAAACGCACCTACTACAGCGGCAGTCACATGCTGTTGCAAGCCGTGCTGCAGTAGGCTAATATTCCATGTTTAAGCCTACTTCAGGTTGTCAGATGCAGCAGTGAATCATGATCGAAAATAATGGAAAAAAGAAGCTTGTGAAGAAAACTAAATGGAAAACTGAAGAAAGGAAAATTAATAGAAACAGTGGCAAGTCATACACAACTTGAATAGGCAAGGAAATGGAAGAGAAGTCATTTACACCTGTAAGAAGATGATGTATGAAAATGTGTACACATGAAATTTCAAAGGACGATCAACTTTCTATTTTTAAATGCTTTTGGGACATGAGTTCGAAATTAAAACAATATCATTTTATTACTTCTTGCCTTGAAAGAGTGACTCTAAAAACTAAGAAGCTTCAGTCTTTCAAGAATAGAGATAATGTTTGGAAAGATAGTGTTTTCTGTAAAGGAGTTAAAAAAAATTGATGTTCTCAAAATTTTCTATGGAGTCTATTGCAAATTTCAGAGAAACGATTAACAACAGTTCAGAATAAACTGGATTCCAATGACATCCTCAATGATAAAACGGGTACACACTTAAATCGTCCTCATACAATCATGATGCAAAAGTATAAACAACTGCAATACACTACATCAGGGGTATTTTCAGCTTGAACCTCATAATCTGGATCATTTGTTTCCTTCAAGATTTGGAAGACGGTAATGGAAGTGTCGCAGCTGAAACTTTTTTGAGTCCAACACAAATGATCCCAGTGTCTCTGAAACCCTCCAAGGTGGAGGACTGAAGAGATCTCTTACAATTTTTAGATGAAGATAGCCAAAGTTGGCTGAACTCAATGTTGAATAAAGTCGGGACATCATCACACAATGGTGAAGATGACTCTAGCAACAATAGTGATCATGTATAAAGAAGAAAAAGACATAAAGACAAGAAACCCATAAACTAAAAATTTAATGTTATTTTGTAGGCCTACTTGTGTAATTATTCAATATTTTTATTTAGTGTGTTATGGTAAATGTATATTTTTTTTTGTTGAATTAATTTATTTTACTTTTTAAGGCAAAATTATTAATAAAGAACGAGATATTCCCATATATATTTAATTTTCATGCAAAGTTAGACACCTAGAACATCAGAATAATTAAAAACAGTACTGAAACATATTGTTGCCGGAAAAAGGGTGTATACAAAGTTCCATATTATGTTTATTTACTAATAGCAGAACACACTATTTGCTGTTATGTTTCAATAATTTTATTTTAAATGTCCTCGAAACTATTTAACAGTAATGAAAAGCTTTTTCGACGCAACTGTGATGAACCTGACAGCTTACAAACATTGAAATTAGTTTATATCAGAACTATATTTTGCCCTATACGCCCTTATTCGGGTGATGTCCTCAATTAATCTCTGCGTTTGTTGTAATTTGTGTTGTCTCGGCTCTGACTCAGAGTCAGAGGCACTGATATGAACACATCACTACAACAACACAAGCTTCTGCACTCTGGCTATCTGAACTCCGAGAAGTGACAACGTGAAATTTGTTAATACACAACCATAGTAAGCTGATACCAAATAACAACATCACTGCACTTCAACTGTTAGTGGCTGAAAACCAGACAACACAAATTACTACAAACGCAGAGATTAATTGTTTTAACGTGTTTTATTGAAAATGCAACTAAATGATTGACATTAATGACATTCACCTTTGAATTTTACCAAGCATCATTTAGATTGACACTAATGACATTCACCTTGAATTTTACCAAGCATCATCTGTTAGTGTGTTAAAAATTTTTACACCACTGTTTTAGTTGTTCCATTTATTCTGTGTGTGTGTTTTAATTACGAAGTGACAGTGTATAATCATTAGCTGTATGAACATTGTAATCCATAAGTTCATTTAAATAGCACACAACGAACACGTCGCTCTTATTCACGTTTCACCATTGTGGCATATATTAAGCATGTACAATGACAAAGTTTAATATCTGAAGCTGGTATAAATATGCCGAAAACGTTCACGATAAATAAATTGTAACATATTGATACTATATTAGTAGATAAGCATCAGACGGCCCCATTCAATCCAAAACCTATTATTCTCTTTTTGGTTTTCATCATTTACCAAACCTGTCCACATGAATTTCTTATAAGTCTTCTTACTGTACTGGCATCTGGAACAGGTCTCTCTAGAAACTTTTCCAGAAATTTGCGTCTTGTCGTTGCACAAGATTTTGGTTTCTCTATATATGTATTGTATAATAAGTCATTACACAGTAGCCTACACAGAGCACTTTAAACTTAACTTAAACTTTTAAGACTACAACTTTCATCACCAACTTCTTCTCAAAGCACAACTAAAGCGAAACTGCAGTGTCACTCATTGCTTGTACAACGAGAATGCAGATGCACTATTCCCGATGATCATGCCATCTCTTGGCAGGGAACGGCTCCTGCAAAATCCGAGCATCCCCAACTAATCTCACTGTACATGGATTCTCAGTCATTGTGATGTGTCATAAAACGAGATAGCTGACAAAAGAGCAAAAATAGCTTATAAAATACACCCAGTCCTGAAGGTATAATAAATCTTAAAGGAGCAAACAAAACAACTCTTTTTGTCAAATTCAGCACAATTAGGCCTACATCGTCATGGAAAGTACGGTAATGTCCTATTATAACAAAAAAAAAGAACTAGTTCGAGCCGATCTCAGACATCTTCGATATCACCCCACACCACACATGGGACTGACATCTGATATGTTTCTTTATAGGTTAGATGAGTGAAATGAGGGGATAGCTATAACCCAAGGTATGTGACAAGGTTAGTGGGTTAGTTGAGGGGATTATTTAAGTGATATGAGGCTGAGGAACGTGAAAATTACTTGTCCAAGTGACAAAATAAATTCAATTAAATCAACTTCAAGTGCTAACCTCTAGAATCTGTTGACAAAGTATCATCATCATCATCATCATCATCATCATCAGCAGCAGCAGCAGCAGCAGCAGCAGCACTGGATGCTGAGCGGGCACAAGTTCCATATAATACTGGCCAAAATTTCATGAGAAAATTTCTTCCCCCGCTGACTCGAAAATTTTGTTTGTTTATTCATTTCATTCTCTCGATTTATTATACTATAATTACAATGAAACAAGACTCCCACGAATTGCAACACATTCTAGAGTTTTTGCACTGCAAGACTGATATTCTCGCCTGAATAAACTTCAACTTCAGGGCAAATAATTATGGCCACCAGCAAACTAGCCTATTTCATTACTTAGGTTCAATATTACAATGCCAAAGCGGTTTTCTGGCAGCCATAATTATTTGCACAAAAATCCAAGATTACCCTTACCTGTGTCTTCCAGATCTATTTGAAGATCCTTTCCTCTCTTCTTGTGGCGGACCTTTGTATGTTGATGGTTGTGACAATGGCTGTGAAGGAGGAGGTGGTGTCTTCACCCTGTTACCCATTCCTCTTCTTTCATCTGACCGCATCATATTTTCCTGGCTGGGAATTCGTCTGAAGACATACTGACTTGAAGACGGCGGATCCATGTGGGGCACTGCAGGGGGAGGCATCGAAAGTCTGTCGGGCGTGAGAGATCTTGAGAATCTAGCTGTAGCTACAACGATTTTCTCCATTTCCAGCTCCTCGGGCCTCATCCTGCCGCGACCTCTTGCCCGCGAATTGGGTAGTGTGTGCGCCCAGCTGTCCTGTGCACTGGCCATGTGCGGTATTTGCTCCTGCTGCTGCACTAGATGGGGTGGGGGATGATAGGGATGAATAGGTTGCTGATGCATGTGAATGTGTTGATGATAACTACCTCCACTACCCTGAAACGTTACTGTACTACCATCCCACACATCTTCTGAGGTAGTCCCAATATAATTTGCCACAGACGCCATATTTTCTTGCAAATATTTCTTTTTGAGTCGTGGTGGAAGGGAGTCATAGCACGGGTACGATTTGGGATTACTCTTATTAGCACTGGGAAGTATGTTACCATCCTTGACACTACCTCTGCGCCCAGACGGTGGTTTAGCTTGCAACTTGTCCCCACTCCAACCACGACCTCCTCCCGAACAACCTACAGGCTCCACACTTCTCGTGTCTCTCATTCGGTTGGTATCCAGGGATAAACTAGTTGGAGGAAGAGCCCGTGGTTCTGAAGCCTGCCTAATTTCCCTTCCTGACATAGCCCCATCACTTCTCCATGACATGTGGCCGTCTTCGTGATTCTTGTGGTCTTCTTCATTTAAATGGCAATTCCTACGGTTACCTGAATATCGCATAGAATGTGATTTATTTTCATTACCTTTCAAGCCAGAAATGCCGCCACTTTGTTTCAACATTCCGTTTCCAATATCTTTGTCAAACCAATCTTTCTCTGCAGCTCCTCTTCCTGTCTTTTTGTTTCCTTCGTATTTTCCTCTTCTAAAGCTTTCACCTTTACTTACTGGAGGTCCACCATTTCTCTCCCAAGTTTCCATTCTCTGTGAACGTACTTCTTTACCAGTATTATCCGAAAGTGAAAAATATTTTGCTTCTTCATCCCAACATTCTTCCTGCACTGGTTGCGAATATTCTTGATCTTTCATAATATTTCTTTCCCTGCTACAATTGATATTACCTGAAATTTTTCCGTCTATACTACCATCAGGAGATTTATTCCCTATATCTCGTTCTGCAATTGCTTGTGCGAGAGGTTTGGGTACGTAAATTGCTTGTTCAGGTTTTCTATTTTTCTTTTTTGTATCACTGGCTACAGATTTCATACTTCCTCCAGGAGAAACATTACCTAAACTATTTCTCCTGTTAGAACTTGGACCAGGCAAAGAAAGATGTATATTTCTCAATTTATCATCCATTTCAGTTAATTCCCTATTATGTTTTGATACATCTACTGATTCTCTTATATCACTGCTTCGCTTGCTAGTTCTGTTAAGGTGTTCCTGCGACAGTGAATGATTTGATTTTTTACCACCACATTTATAATCTTCTGTAACACTACCGCTAAGTGAATTTTCAATGGAAGACTTAACTCTTCGACTACTATCAACCGATTCTTCTTCTCCATGTGCAGATTTACGTAATAGGCCGCATCCTGGGCGATATATCTCGACTTGTGGCTTTCCTCGACGGTTCCCTTTCATTTCATCTCTCATTTTCGTAACTTGATCATCTGTAAAAGAAATATACGTGTTTTAAATATAAAACAATCGCTCAGGAAAAATGTATAACTGTAGCTTGTATATAGTCATAAAACTTATTATGCTGGCAACAAAATAGGAGAAACATAACCTAATAGATTAGAAATGGTATTATTTACACGAATATAGCAAGTTCATGGCAGTAAATTAAAGTTATTCAATAACACATCATTTAAAGCAAAATCTAAAAATTACATTCGCGTTAATATTGCTGAAACAGCTAAGACTGTGCACAAATTTCAAATTGATAAAAGTCAAAAACCTTGCATTTTCTTGCACAACCATAAATAAAAGTGACGACTTTATTTAATCGTCGAGGCATGTATATTATATGATTGAAAAAACTATCTATAATACGTGTATTCTACAAATTTATCTCTCATATAATATTATAAATGTTGTATTACTACTTTTACCTTGAGAATTATCTTCCCCTTTACTGCGTCCTTTGTCGACATTCGCCATGATGCCGAAGAGTGACACTGTCCATAATAATTGACGCATTTTACGTAGTGTAGTCATACGCCGTAATAAAACTGCGAAAACTACGATAAAACCATTACGATAGTTCGCAGTCGTGTAGCACAATCAAGGAGCTAAAAACATTTATAAATCTATATTCTATAAATTCATTTAGTTTAGTAATAACGCAATTTTTTTAAAAGATCATTCACGGATCAGGTTAAGTTGGAAAGTTTTGTAGATGAATGTTATCCTATACTCCTTGACATCGCTGGCATTAGTAGTCGATGTACCAGTACTTTCTGTACTTACTATATTATTGTACCACTTACATGCAATAAGTTACAGAAAAGAAATAATATTAATAATTTCACTTTGAAGCAAAGAAAACTTCTATTGAGATTAAAACATATTAAATGACGTACTTAATATATAAATAACCAGCCAAGTCCGTTGCTTAGATAATGAATTGTAAGAAATGCGGGAGGAAAAATCTGATCAATCTCCTTTTCATTTAGAAACTTAAAACCTCATGGTAATTTTTTTCTTGACCATATGTTCCACCCAATATTTTTCTTCCTTGAAATATATTTTACTCTCTTCTCTCTATTCCTCTGGCCTTCATTTAATGGATGTTTTTATGTTACAGATGAAGTAAATAAATTGTTTTGCTTTACCTTTTAATTGTAAAACGAGCTTGATTTAAATAAAATCCCAGGAAGCTCGGATAGTAGAGACATACTTATCTTTATGAACCTTGGGTCCTTTATCTGCAGCACTACAGCTTTTTATGTTGAAAGTATTTGTGGCTGCAAACTAAAATCATGTGCTTATCACTATATAGGCCTTACATCCCACAGGGGCCAGTGAAGCAAAAGAAAACTGTACCTCCTTTGGTGTAGCTTTTCTGGAAAAATACCATTTTCTGGATTCTGAATTCGAGTACTATAGAGGTGAGCTATTTGCGTTTATGTACTTGTACATCAAAGACGATACTTATATTAGAAATAGCAAGAGATGAGCTAAGATCAGTACAGATCTCCATTTAATAATATTGATCTCCATGTACAAAACTTAGGCAGCTATATGCCATATGGCTCCGTATTGGCAAAATTTTCTCTTCCCCAAACGATTCATTAAAAAATTCTGGGTTCCCATATGCTGTATGTCCCCCATGACAACACTGCTTAAACCTGTTACAATTTACAATATATGCTACCGGTATATGTTGTTGTTTAGTCAACTGTCCGAAGACAGGTCTGGATCCCACAAGTGACACCAACAAGACATCACTCATGAGGCAACTAGGCCAAAAGATAAGGGGTAAAGTGGCCAGTTCCTTTCCCCCTCCATTGCATACATAGCTGACTAGATAGCGGTACAGATTACATTATACTAATCAGACTTCAGATGTACCGGTATACAAAATTGTTCTTTTTCTGATACGTATCATCAAGTGAGATGTACTGCATGATAATAGATTTACATGTCAGCCAGAACCTTAACCCTTAAGCAGTTGCGCTTAACCACCCCTACCCACTTAAACCATTATTATCTCGAGTATGGGTATGAGCAAATGCTGGGTAACTTTCGGTGTTGGACCCCGGACTCATTTCACTGGCATTATCACCATCTCATTCAGACGCTAAATAACCTAGGTGTTGATAAAGCGTCGTAAAATAACCTACTAAAATAAATCTCGAGTACGTGAATTCCGATTTCAAACATGTTTACGGTTATTGTTGCCTTACCAATTCCAATAAAGGTACTGAAAGTTTCAGAAGTACAGACTTACTAAATATGAAGTTACGAGCTCCGTAATATCTGACTGGGGTGTTCACAACACCCTGCGCGACGACTTAAGGGTTAATCAGAGGTAGAGATACTATACATACAATATTATTTTAATATGTATTAATTTAGTTAGTTTTATTGAGCTTTAAAGCAACTCTGAAATATATGAACAGCTTCATCTTGTTTTTAGTCTGGCTTTGAGGGTGAAATGAGCAGATACCGGTATTTCATATCTTAAGGAACAGTGTAACTGTACTTACAGCAATATATAGGCCTATAATATCTATGTATGTAAGCTCAGATGAATTATTGTAATGAACATGAAGTGTCACAGCAGGAGAGGCTATAGATGAATCTGCTCTTTATATATGACCAGAGGATGGCCTGTCAATAAAGAAATGTGAGCACGATTTCTGACTAATCCTGTGATGCTTGTGATATATATTTCACTACTGCTTCATCCTTCCTACCTCCTCTAATGTTGTTTCACAGACTTTGTAAACACTTGGTAGTTCAAAATCGTCAATAAATAAATGATACAGAAATAAATATGCAACGAAAAATTGTAATGTTTCATTATTTGAAGAGTGTTTTTATGCAGATTGGTCCCAGGTAGTCATGTTCCATCAGCTTATATGACGGTAGTGTGGAGCACACATATCAAGGAAACTAAGTGGAAGAGAATGGAATAGGATCAGTCTGCATGGGAAAAAGTGTATAGACCTGGCCATATGTTGGCGTAGATCATTCACTGCCCACTAATAAATTTTGTTAAGTAGAGGCTGGAGTGGGACCGGTGTGCATAGAAATGCTCTGTATATATCTTAGAAAGTTATTTATGCTTGAAGAAGGAATAATGATATGCAACCTACAATATCTCCTACCCAAAAGTCATCCTCACCTTCTCCTCGTCCATTCTGACTTTAATGACGAGATTATAGAAACCTAGTTACAGCAATACAATTGTTTCATAAATACAGAGGAAATCTACCTAGAAGATACTGTAACAAGATGGTAGCTTTACCACTGAACTCACATTTTTCTAATTAGCAATCAATATAAGGGACATGAATACTTGCTTTCAAGGTAATACGGTACATGAAAAGAACGAGGTGAAAATTCTTCTGAAATCTGTCATAAGTTTACCAGCTTTTCCACGAACATAGAATTGAAGATTATACACTGTAATTTATGTGTGAACTAAGCAGATTCCTCTTTTCTTATGATAGTAATAGCACAGGCTAAGACAAAGAACGATTTGTTATACTAGCAATGAAGCAAACAAAGGAGCAGTGTTCTACGAGATTTTATTAATAAAATGTTACACATACAAATCTTCAATCGACATTTACAATACTATATTCCATATTGTCAATTACTTTTCCTCCAGTATGGTATTGAATATTAATGTTCTGTTACTCGACGCATTGACAGACTCAGCATCAGATTATTTATTTTAGTAAATTAGGTCAATGTGTTTCCTACTATAGGCTAATGCATATAAATTCATTTTATCCTAAATTAATTCCAGGCATGCTTTGTATTTAAAAAAATGTTCAACATGTTTCACACTGGTCTTTGTAATATATTAAGCCTAATCGTTTCATATAAGCAATAAGCCTACATATGAAGAGATGTATGCGTAATTTGAAGGAGAATGTATTAATAAACTAAAACAGAATGCAGTATACAATAAGGACTAGAAAAGCTCATGCAATGATTATCTCTAAATAAATTAGTTAAGTTAACGAAATCTCAGTGTATATTCTTTGATATATCAAATACCAATAGTGATAAGGAACTTTCACAGATTAATATAAACAATAATATAATTAAATATGGTCCATATACTAGATTCTTAGGTATAACCATTGACTGCAGTATGAATTGCAAAAACCATATAAATATTTTGAAAACAAGAACCAGTAGACTATATTATGCAATGTAGACTAGACGGCATTTCGGAAGGCGGTTAGCTTCTATATGCGCTGTAGCATTTCTGGTATGTGATGTCACAAGCTTGTACAGTAGAACCAATCGGAATCAGTCTATAACAAGCACTTCCCGAGTTCGTTTGTTCACGTGCGAGTATTTCAATACAGTGAATAAGTAAAACTAACATTTACAGTGTGTGTGTAAGGTAAATAAATGGAAGAAGAGACTGTAAAAAGACAAGTATTACACAAGCAGGCGCGTAAAATAGTGTTTAAGGTGTATAATTGTTTTAAAAATGTTAACGAGCAGAATGCTGCCGGCCATCTTGATGCTGGCAGCAACGTTGCCAACATGCAAGAAACGACTGCAGAAGCATGTGGTGTGGGATTGAGAACTGTGCAAAGAATATTGTTATTGAAGGAAAGAGGGTTTGTTTGGTGTCATGCTTACAGTAATCAACGGCTAAGGTCATTATTGTCTTTTGATAATTTAAATTCTCTCCTGCGCTATTTGTATTGCACGTGCTCGTGAAGTACGATGTGGCAATGTTGTACGCTGCCTTGCTCTCTCTATCTGTCTCTCTCGATGCAAACACTAGCAGACTACCACCTTCCGAATTGCCGTTGACTCTAGTATTAAAAATGTACCAGTAATATGCGAACTTTAATGATTGTTTATCTTTCATATATACATTTATCACTTGGGGGTCAACTGGTGAATTAAATTATGTTTTTATAATGTAGAAAACAACACTAAGAATGATGTTAAATTTAAGTAAAACATATTTTCAAGAACTTAATATACATACTGACAGCACCACGTATTATATTTTAGAAACTGTTTGTTATATACGGTACTGGTATGGTACATACCTGTAACAATTCACTCTGAACAGTAGTGTGAACGAACATTTCACTAGGAACTGTAAAGCAATTCATTTAAATAATATAAGAACATCCAGCTTTTCATAAGAGTGTGCTATTATATAATTTGTTTATACAGTAAAAAGATTTTATGTTTTAAATTATACTAAGTTTAGATTAAACGTAAGAAAAATTCCACTAAAACATCGTTTTTATAGTTTAAGTGAATGTATAGAATACTTTGAATTATCTTGATGAACCAATATTTCTGTACGGAAATTTATGATAAAAAAAACTTGAGCCTAGTTTCTGTCCATCCAATACACAATAATATAAATAATTTTCCTTCTATTGCGTCAAAATAAAAATTAGGCAATAACAGTAACCCTAGAAACAGAATGAAATAAGTTGAAGAAACATAATCAAATGTGACCAGCGCATTTGTATAAAAAATTTCATAATGGTGATAATTACTGACTGTTATAGATACCTATACTATGTTCAACATAAAAAATTAATGTATTCCATAATGGCTATTGCTTGTGTAGTCTACTTTATTACAAAATTATTAAGACCACAGTTCATGCTTCGATCCAGCCATTGCAATAATGAGGGCAATTTTTCTTTTTCCATTGTATGTTTTGTATGTAGGCTAATATACTAATATGTATTCACTAATTATTTATTGTGCTTAGGCAATTGAGGCTATCAAGTGCAAAACTCGCCTTATCCAAAATTTAAAAAAAAATTAGTTACATATGGAATGTTGTACTTCTGGCATCTCTCTATCTACTGACATAGTCGGTTTGTGCAAATCTTGTCTAATTCATCTTCCATAGAGCTCAGAAAACTACTATCAAATGCAAAACTGTCCATATCCATAACGGTTTTTCCTGTTTTCTGACAAATCACTTTACCTGGATAAGGCGAGTTTTGCATTTGATAGCCTCAATTATTTGTGAATTTGACATGTTCAATATCATTTATATGATCAAACAGATGCAATAAGTGGAATAAAATGAACTTATATCTATAATGATGTATTCCACACTACTATGTTAGAGACTGTACAAATTCGATACCAGTACTCAGAATAGTAATGGCTCCATGTTTATACAAATGGCTCCCAAACAGACAAACATGGAACTACTGTGCCAGAAAATACGTATTATCAATTCTTCTTAGCATGCTTCAGTCTGGGAAGGGACTGTACACCATCTGACAGAGAAGTGAAAGCCATGACTATTCCCTCGTCATCATTTTCTAATATCGTCATCCTCAGTGACTCTAAATCAGCATTAAAAATTACTCTAGTCAATGACTATATAGTACATTGTAGAGAAATCATTAAACATGAAAAAAATTCCGACAAAAATGTGTCCCTGCAGTGGGTACCATCTTCTTGTGGTATTGTGAGGAATGAGGGGGATCTATTGGCAAAGAAAGAACAACTATTTTTCAGTCAAGTCCCAGCACAATAATTCCATACAGCAGAACAGCTACGAACATCCTCTATAGAGTAAGAGAAATTTTTCATCATAATCGAGAAGCCCGAAAGAGAAGCTGTTGCAAAATTTTGAGACAATAGGCCATGACTATTTGGCTGATCATCTTTGTCGATTGGGCATATTACCTAGATCACAATGTATGGTCTTCAATAGCACGGACATTACAGATTCTAGACATACCAATACCTATATAATGATTTGTTCATCTATATTCACTTATGGTTTCGTGAACAAATACCGATACTGGGAGGCTAGAGACAAGGTGATGAATCTTTCATCAAGTGATGTGAAAAGAAAAATCTTCCCCAGAAATGATTCCAAACAGCACCATTGTCAAGTTAGTTTATGATAACATTCATACTGATTAAGAAACAAGCACTGACGATATTCTGAGAACTATACTGATCTAATCTAAAGTGCCACAAAACTATGAGGCTGATATATGCCTATCATGTTAAAATAATTAGTTAATCTTGGCTAATGGAAACATTAATAAGGTATATGGTTCGTGATTCCCCGACTTCATATGACTGTACACTTCCTACCACTACATGACTTTATTTTTTACAAATCATTCAAGGTTCACAAGTCAGTCATACATACTCATAGCTTAAAACAAGCTTAAAAACTTAACAGGGGTAAATTTTCAAGAACATTTATAATTGTACCATTACAATCGTAAGAGGAAAATTTTGAGGAAGATTTATTCTTATACCAGTACAATTCTACGAATTTGCAAAATGAATAACCTAAAAGAATTTTTTAATAAGAGGAAAATTTTCAGAAATATTTATAATTATATCTATATTATAAAACTTGACAAAAACAATTAAATATAAAAAAGTTGCTTAATAAGAGAAAACATTCTCAGGAAAATTCATCATTATGTCAATATAATTATTATCAAATGTAGCAACATCAATACACTAATGAAACTGCTTAATAAGAGGGAAAAATTTCAGGACAATTTATAATTAGACCTACATCAGTACAATAATTTTATTATAAACTTTATCAAAATGAATAAGCTAAAAAAAATGTTTAATAAGGAGAACATTTTCAGGAAAATTTATGATTATATCAATACAATTATAAAACTTAGCAAAATAAATAAAATAATAAACCATTTTGAATCTTGCATACACCACTTAAATAAACTCTCTAAAGGGTAAAATTTTCATTACTATGTTTATCTCAACAACACCATTTCTTTTATTAATATGTACTGGTAAGGTATTTTAATTTATTCATTTGTGTTGTATGTTCGACATTGTACGGCTAATGACTCTTATGAAATGATTGCACATTGAACAAATAGAATAAATAAACAAACAAAAAATGCAGGAAGTCATTTAATTTATATAATTTGTTGTAACAGAAACAATAATTACTCTAGCACTGGTAATTTCAGATTTAGATAATCATACACAATGCATTTTTTTACTGCAGCGATTATTACATGCAGAATTCACACACCAAATCTAAAAACACCTACTATGGTACTGTATCATTATTTAATATTCATCGGAGTGGAGCTAAGCAAGTTATAATGGGCAGTTCTTCTGGTCTTTAAAATCAAATATGGACGCTAAAACAGCAAGCATCATCGATAAAAAGACAATTCTTACAGAAAACGTTATTTCAGACTTTACAACAGATGGAGAAATCACTGTTCAAACAATTTTGTAAGTAATAAATTTTCGTATCATTTTTATGTTGGTTATCAGAGTGTACTATAGTATGCCTACAAAATAAATCTACAGTAGTAGCACAGTCTACTATATACAGTCACGAAGCTTGAGTTTTGAGGTTGCTAGAAACAATAGACTGTGACGGTACTATTTTGCATTGCCTGTAATGAGGCGATATTAGCGATCCTAGTGGTGAGCAACTATCTAATGTTTGCATATTTACTACGTATTTAGCTTCACGACTGTATATACTAGACTGTGGTAGTAGCATTCAGTCTTTTATAATACAATATGAATTTATAATTTGCTATTTATTTCAAAGTTATTACAGTAGATATATGGAAAATAAGAGTGGGTGTATTTAACATAATTATTTAAGCATTTTGGTTTCAATTGATAAAAGATGTACCGTAATTAATTTTCGAATTGAAGGGGAGGAAGCCAGGGAATTTTCTCCTTCTGGATTTTTTCCCGCAACTTCTATATTCCTGTGTTCATTTCCAACCAGGGAAAGAAAATTTCTCTCTCTGAATGTATGTTTTAATATAATCGAAATCTTACTTTTATTTTCTGTGCAGTCAAAACATTTTTCCTCTAGAGTGAATTTGCTATAGTGAGCTTATTTTGAATGTCGTTTGTAAATATCACCCGGATTTCAACATTAAAAAAAAAATTTATCCTTTAATACAAATATAATAGACCTTATATTAAAATATTTTTGAATGTGTCTTTTCTTAATCTATGCCAAAAATACTATTGTTTGTTATTTTCATCAATGTTTGTTACTATTGTTGTTTTCATAATATGCTTCCATAATTGATTTGTGAATTTATTTAGCACTGTACCAATTAAATCATAAGGTAGGATAGAAAGGGTTATCATGGTACCAGAAATTCAAAACTCCATCTCAGATACCACAATACCAGTACTGGTAATTAAAATAGACGTTAACAACAATAATTAATAACAATAATAATAATAATAATAATAATAATAATAATAATAATAATACATAATTACATTAACAATAAACTTTAAAACCAAATACCAGTATGTTAGACTAATTTCACACACATTGGTTTCTATCAGCCGGTAAAATGCCGGCCAGTTTGTTTTTCCTTTCGCACTTTCTGGCAGAAGCTGGTCAGCAAGCAGTCAGTCCTCGTCTGTTGTTGCTATGGATCGTAGGTGCGATATTGCCATGTGGTTTTTGTACAGACGTTATCAAAAATGCAGATAGATTAGGATTTATTGGGTTCATCCAATAAATAAAAAAAGGGGGAGAAGCTGTACTGTTCAACACATTATTTGAAGATCGAACGAAAAATGAAAAGAAAAAAAAAACTTTTTAACTTCGGAATATGTATTATATGACTTTCTTGTGTTAAATTCTATTGTACCTGGTTTACATGTTTCGACCTATTATGGGTCATCCTCAGAAGTGGTCGTTGTTGGTCTTGGTACCTCTTGTTTTGTTTCCTGTGAGGGTGTGTTCGTGTGGTGTAATGTGGAGTCAAAGAGCGTGTGTGTTCTGAAATTGTGTTGTGTGTTGAGAATTTCATTGGGCTGTGTTTTTGTGTGTCTATATATTTCATATTGTTCTAGTGTGTTTAGTTCCTGGCTTTTGGTTGGATGTGTAATATTTCAATGTCTGTATTGATGTCTCTGTAGGTGTGGTTAGCATTTGTGATGTGTTCTGCATATGTGGAGGTGTTTTGTAATTTTGTTATGTGTTCTTTGTAACGTGTTTGACAAGATCTGCCTGTCTGTCCTATGTAGAAGTTGTTGCAGGTGTTACATTTGAGTTTATATACACCTGTGTGGTTGTATTTGTTTGTTTGTGTGTTGAGATGTTTTTGTAGAGTGTTATTTGTTCTGTATGCGATGTTGTAATTTAATTTCTTGAATGAGGTTGCAATCTTGTGTGTGTTTTTGTTTTCGTATGTTAGTGTAATGTATTTTTTGTGTTCTTGTGCTTGTGTTGTATTCTTATGTTTTTTGTGATTATGTTTTGTCTTACGTATTATGGTGTCTATTATGTTAGGATTGTATCCGTTTTCTTGAGCTATGTATTTGATTGTGTTTAGCTCTTCGTTGTAATCCTGTTGGTTCATTGGTATGTTGAGTAGTCTGTGTACCATTGTTCGGAATGCAGCTTGTTTGTGTTGTGTTGGGTGATACTTAATTGATTGAAATATAATCTTCAGCATCAGAACAATAAGATAAGGAATTGTATTCAACCTGTGCAAATGTTACAAAGTCCGACTTCAGTCCTTCACAGATTTCTTTCCAGACCTTCCATGTGCCATCATGGTCTTTGTAGATGTGATTTGATTTATCCCATAAAACCAGTCTAGCCTCAACCAACGTTATAAATACTGTAGCTCTATACAGGGGCGTATTTTGCGGACTACCGGGGCTACCGGCGGTAGCCCAAGGAAATTACAAAAGAAAAAGTTTATAATATAACATAATGTAATAATTTTGTATTATTAGTTTTACCATAGTAATTAAAATGAAAGTAATTGTTAGATTTATATGCGCTCTCTGCTCTCGAAAAGAAACAAGTTGTCAAGGCGGCATCGATGGAGAAACCGCTTGCTACCTGAGGTAGCCTGTGACCGTTTTGCTCACGCTGTCCTTCCCACAACTGCCCGTCCCCCCCGCTCCCTACTGTTTCCATCGTGCACTGTAGGCGGGCGAGTTGCCGCTCTCGTGATCGGTTTCTTCGCAGGCGCGAAGCAGCTATACGCTTAGTACGCTAGCAATTGAATGTGATTATGTTCTTGCAGTGCATTATTTTAAATCTGTGATTTGTTCGAGTGTCTAAGAGTTATATTAATTGTGAATTATTAAGTTTTTAATTTCCCAATTAAGTGATATTGTGAAAAATATGGCAGAACAAGTTTCTGGAGAGGTTTGTGTTGAAAATGACTGTGTAATAGAAGGTTTATTAAAAGTGCCTTTTAACCGTCGTACATAACAACGAGAAAGTTGAAATTGTGAAAATGGAAAGACCAATTCCTGAGTTAAATTTGTCCATGGACGTAAAAGAAAAACAGCGAGAGTACACACGCCATTTCACTTCAACATCATATGGTAAGTGGAATTGGTTGTGTGGTACTTCTAAACTGTCTAAACTATTTTGCTGGCCATGTTTGTTATTTAGCCGTGAAACTAATGTGTGGTCAAAAGAGGGGTTTTCTAATATGAACTCCCTTCGAACGGCAGTCCTAGAATACGACAAATCAAAAGCTCATATTTGTAGTAGCATGAACTTTGCAAACTTTGGGAAGACAAGAATTGATTTACAGCTAGATAAGCGAAAAGCTCTACACATCAACCAACACAATGCTCTTGTGAAAAAAAAATCGGGAGATTTTACTGCATCTTATTAACACAGTCTGCTTTCTAGGAAAACAAGAATTGGCTTTTCGGGGTCATATCGAGAGTGTGGAATCAGACAATATAGGAAATTATATTGAATATTTAAGTTCCTTAAGTGAATTTGACCATTTACTGGCCAATCATCTTGAGAGTTCAACAGTATTTCGTGGTACTTCTCTCGCAATTCAGAATGACTTAATATTTGCTATAAGTGGGGTTATGATAAAGAACATAAAACCTTTTGTGGCCATTGTTGTTGATGAAACAAGTTACTGCTCTAATCAGAGTCAATTGTCCACTGTTTTAAGATACATCGACAGTACTGCCAATGTTCAAGAACGGTTTATAGGATTCACAAATGTCAGTTCGGACAAAACTGCTGCTGCTTTGTTTCAGCATGTGGAAGGTGTTATAGCAGAATACAGTGTCGGCAATAAGTTAATTGCACAGACATACGATGGTGCTTCAGTTATGGCGGGAAATATTAATGGCTTAAAAACAAAAGTTCAAGAAAAGTATCCTCAAGCACTATTTGTCCATTGTTACAGCCATGTTCTCAATTTAGTTTTGCAACAAACTACTTCATCCATTCCAGAATGCCGCATTTTTTTTCCAAACACTGTCGGGTTTAGCTGCATTTTCTCATCATCTCCTAAAAGATCAGAAAACTCAAGAAATTTATGAACAAGAAACTCCCAAAAGTAGCACCAACTAGATTGAATTTTACATCTCGGCTTGTAAATACAGTAAAGGAATACAGAGAAAAACGGACTGCTTTCTTTAAAAATATCATTTGTAATGACTCTGCAGAAAACTGGGATGATGCTGTAAATGTGCAGGCTCAAGGATATTTGAATTTTTTCACACAGTTTCAGAATATATTTCTTCTTGAACTCTATGCTAGAGTGTTCGCACATACAGATGTGCTCTACAATATTCTTCAGACAAAAAATCTAGACATAGCATACTACTTGCAAGAGGTATCAAAGTTAAAAAAAAAAAAAAAAAAATACTATATCCGAGTTCAGACGTAGTGGGTTTCCGTCCATATGGAGTAATATGGAAAATGAAAATTCTTCAGCCAATACAATGGAACCATCATTAAAGCGAAGAAAAGGAGATGATGAATTGAAATACAGGCAGCTGTACTACAGCATACTAGATCGTATGCACATGGAAATTACTGACAGATTTTCTGATTATGGAAAGCTTCAGTTCACACATCTTCTAGATTCTCAAAAATTTTCTGCTTATAGAGAAAACTTCCCGAATGAGGCACTAAACAAATTATTTCAGTCCTATAACTGTCACTTTGATCAAGTACGTTTGAAAAATGAATTAAGTGTAATATATTCAGCAGAAGTCTTTGATTTTTCGAACAAACCTATCCATGAAATATTATCTGCCATATATGAAAACCAGCTGAACCAAGTTATTCCTGAAGTCCTTAAATTGGCAACATTAATTGTGACAATACCAGCTACGTCAGCATCGGTAGAAAGAACATTTTCTGCGTTGAAGAGAATAAAATCCTACTGTAGATCAACTCATACACAAGAACGTTTATCCGGCTTGGCACTAGTATCCATTGAAAAGTCATTTCTACAGAAACTTTGCAAGTGGCCCAACTGTAATTTCAAGGACGAAGTCATCAACGTATTTTCGTCCCAATCAAGACGTCTGGAATTCACATAAATAGGTAAGGAATTTTATTATAGGGATTTTAAAATATATTTTGTGTAATAATAGGGTCAGTGGTAGCCCAAACCCTTTAACCAGTATACGCCACTGGCTCTATAACAATTTGATATTCACTCATTGTCACCAAAGACTGTACTTTGTGAAAGCAGTTAACTAACTGATGCTGGTGTGTAAGCATGCATGTAGTAAGCACGTACATCACTGAAAGAGCAGTCATTGGCCGGTGACCAGATTTCTAGTGAATGTGTCCTGTGCTCTCATGGCGAGTCACTGGCAACTGGCATGTGTGAAAAGTACAATGCTTTTACACACACTACTACTGATCAGTTCATACTATCTGGTTGCAATCAGTAGTATTAGTAGTAGTATTTATTTATTTAACCTGGTAGAGATAAGGCCTTCAGGTCTTCTCTGCCCCTCTACCAGGGGATTACAACTATAATATGAAGACTAAGTAATATAAACTGCTATGGGGAAGTAAAAGGAATTCAGATTCGTATGAAAGAAAATTGTACTTTAAAGTTTGAAAGTAAAATGTCGCATATTTAAATCAAGAAGCTGTATGGTTTACAGACTGAAGGGAGGAGTTTTTATTCCCTGAACTGAATATAAAAAGAAGAGTGTTTTTCCCATGGAAAAGTTTGAAAAGTACCTCAGCACAACAGTAGGCTTATCGTATGCAGGTAACACTGTACAAAGGAGTATTAAGCTACCAAGTTATTTTTATAGTTCGACTGATGGGCGTAAAGGGACTAAATAAGAGCCTTTCGAGAGATGAATCAGGGAAGAGAGTTAAACATATAAGTCTATTATCATTGTAGTCGTTTCTAAACGGTTATTGAGGTATTCATACAAATAAAAGCAAGAAGATGGCAAAATTGCAACACGTGTTCACATAACAGTAACAGTTAAGTCGCGAGATACTACTACGATTTATTTAAAATCATCTATCCTCACGTGAGGTTGACCACTGGGATCCGGAATTAACCAACAGAAAAGATAAAAGAAAATGAAGCGAGTAAAATAATTATTCGATTTTAAACAAAAATTTATGTGTTGACATATAAATGGTACCGGTAGTGTAGAATTTGAAGAGAGGCCTTCAGAATTTCCATCATATAAATGGTAGTATAAAATTTGAAGAGAGGCCTTCAGAATTTCCATCACAATCTTCTGAACCTCATAAAAGGGAATTTTAAAAGATTTAAGTATATTACATGTAAATTTTGATAAACAACCCCTCGCTCCAAATAGTAAGCCTGCAACATCCCAGTGTAAAGCAAAATGCCATATTTTTCACTGAGATATGGAATTTTTAGTAGGTTATTTTACGATGCTTTATCAACATCTTAGGTTAGTTAGCATCTGAATGAGATGAAGGTGATAATGCCGGTGAAATGAGTCCGGGGTCCAGCACTGAAAGTTACCTAGCATTTGCTCATATTGGGTTGAGGGAAAACCCCGGAAAAACCTCAACTAGGTACCTTGCCCCAACTGGGAATCGAACCCGGGCCACCTGGTTTCGTGGCCAGACACGTTAACCGTTACTCCACAGGTGTGGACTGAGATATGGAAGACAAGGTACATATTTAGCTCGCTTGTCATAATTTATCTGCAGTGCCTGAATCGTGTCTTGCTCAAATCAAATTGTAGGGTCTAAGACCTCTAAAACCATCGCTTTCTGGGTTCTTCTATTGATGACAATTATATTCACACTTCTATGAGAATCATCTTCAGACACACAATGAATCTCCTCATGTACTTCCCATTTTCTGTTTCTTAGCAGGTTGCAATTGCTGTACGGGTACGATGGTGTCTGTTGTTACGCAGTAACTCCCCTTTCTTACAGAATCCTAGTATGTAAGAAGCTGCACAAGCTCAGTGAGTCTCTTAAACTCCTCTGGAGTTAGTCATAACTTACTGATAGATACCACAGTTTTTGTGTGGTATTCAAAAGATAAAGGTACCGATATTGGTAGTGCATCCTTCTTGCAAACAGATAATTCATTCTTTCATCACTGCATAACATTCTGACATTGTATTTGACATTAATTTTGCGTATCTTATATTAAATTATTTAATTTCAGAGACACAAAACAGGATGCCCTCTGTCTAAAATATACTTCTGATTTAGAACTTTTGGCAGTAGGATTCACAGATGGTTTTGTACGTGTTTTCAAGCCACAGAAAAAAGTATGTTCTCATTCCTTAATTGATAATGAGATCCTACAAAATCCAGCACCTGTAACCTGTATAAAACACAGACGATTTCAGAAAAACAAAGCAGATCCTACAGATATTTTCGCGACATGTAAGTTATACATTTTCGCTATGTTCTATTTTTGTTACATTTCTGTTTGACATTGTTCAAATATGTTTGTATGTGGATAAGGAAGAGTTAAAGAAATTAATGTCTATTAATAAATCAGTTACAGCTCTGAGTTTTCTTCCATGACAGTATCAGTTTCTTCAGTTATGATGGAGTTTAGAAGGTAAATTTTTATACATCTTGATTATACAACTTTTAACACTATA
Organism: Periplaneta americana; assembly: GCF_040183065.1. NCBI lineage: Eukaryota > Metazoa > Arthropoda > Insecta > Blattodea > Blattidae > Periplaneta > Periplaneta americana. The sequence goes on along the minus strand of NC_091131.1, from coordinate 72,925,866 downwards.
TCACTTCGGAAAACGTATTATTTGTCTTTCTTGTGTTAAATTTTATATTACCTTGTTAACATGTTTCAACCTGCTATCGGGCACCTTCAGAACTGGTTGTTGTGGTCTTGGAGCCTTTTGTTTGTGTTTCCTGTGGGGATGTGTTTGTGTAGTGTACCATGTGTCAGAACACACACACTCTTTGACTCCACATTACACTACACAAAGACATCCCCAGAGGAAACACAAACAAAAGGCACCAAGATCAGCAACAACCAATTCTGAAGATGGCCGATAGCAGGCTGAAACATGTTAACAAGGTAATATAAAATTTAACACAAGAAAGACAAATAAAACGTTTTCCGAAGTAAATTTTGATCACTATTCTGTAAGAATAACTAATTTTTTATAATACAAATACCACTATAGTTTTTGGGGACCTTATATTCGCAACATGTAAGTTACACATTATAGCAGGCCTATTTCTAAGTTATACATTTTCGCTGTGTTCTATACAGTATTATTAATAAATTTCTGCTTGACACTGGTCAGATACGTTTGTATGTGAATAAGGAAGAATTAAAGAAATTAATGTCTACTAACAAATTAGTTACAGCTCTGAGATTTTTTTCCACGACTTTAACTGTTCCTTCATTATGATGGAGTTTAGAAGGTAAAGTTTTTATCACTTTTCTATAAAATTAACTAATTTTTCATAATATGAATACCGGTACCAGTCCACTATAATTTTCGGGATCTTACATTCGCAACAGATCTTCAAAACGAGTATATATGGAGGTATGAAAATGCAAAATGAAAACAAAACGTGTAGCTATGTAATGGTTATTTAATAAAACAAACTATATTAACATAAATATGACATTCAGATGATTACACCTAGATATAAACATTTAAATCAGTAAATTTTGCTCGTTGATCTACTTTTAGGCTTATATCTATTCATTCAACCCAATGTTCACAGGTATGCCTGAAAAGCAATAAATAATTATACAGTATATGTATCACTAATCTGAATGAAGTGGATGCAGAATTGTGACCTATCGTACTTATGAAAATTTACTTTTTTCAAAAATAAATACTAAAAGCAATTTCATAAAATAAATGCAATTTTTAACTTGTAAATATGATGGTACACATCTTATATTTTATCTCTGCCTCTGTGCAACGTCACATTTGCGGTGGGAAGGAGAGGAAATAGGAAGAGGTTGTAATTCTTTTTAATACACTGATGCTTACAGCTAAGATAAGCCACTTGAAATTTAACCGTCACTGACCAGCAGAGATATAATGAAACATTCATACTAGGATCAATGTTGTCAGGGCTAAAGGGCTGTGGTCTGTTGAAGCTATTGCTACCATACGTTTCATCTCCTACTCTGACAAACATCATCATGACATCATAATAATGTCTGCCAGAGTAGCAGACGAAATGTATGGTAGCAACAGCTCCAACAGACCACAGCCTTTTAGTTTGAACAACATCGATCCTAATGACGCCGACCATGAAAGCTTACATTCCAACATTTATACTAGGTTTGTGTTAACACAATATTCATCATTACAAAAAAAAAAAAAAAGTTCTGTGAATATTTCGTTGTCAATTTTTGTTACTTACAAGCAACAAAGCAGTCAGCATTTAGTGGAAAGGGTATGTGTTCTTTTAACCTACTTTCCAGCTCCAGAGACATTACAATGTATACGTGTATTATGCTTACCTTAAGTTTCGTACTCAATGCACCATGCCAGTATTCCTGTATTAGGTCGACTTTGACTGAATGTTAGAATTTGATTCTATTGTTATGTAGTCTACCAGTACATGAATAATTTGTACTGCCTGCAAGCTAAAATTACCGGTACACAATTCTGTGGTGTTTGCTCAGATCATGTTAACTCCAATATGGCCATTTCCTGCTATACCTACTGGCAGGCTACTTAGAAGCTATAGAAAAGCATGAGCATGTGTATATTTAAACAATGCCCCAATCTACGTTATTTTCATTCACATTTGTATGTATACTAGAATTCTGATTTTTAAAGGAAAAGTGAAAATAAAAATGCTTGTATTTCAAAACAGCTTTTTTGGAGTTATCATGTTCTGACCAAACACCATAGAGTTATCGTACATAATAAATGTAGAACTGTTTCCTTTTCCACATAATTTGTAGTTTAAGTTGCTGCTATGAAGTCTTATGATTCTTCGTAGGAGAAAGTCCTGTGAGAAATCTCACTATTGATTTTCACTGATATCTAATGTTACAGTAGGTGGTACTTCAGATTTATTTTTTTCATAATCCTTACATAGTATCCCATGTCTATTGCCTGGACTATTGTTTTCTGTAAGTAATGTGTTGTTTCTTGGTACACGTGTTGGATTACACAGTAACTTAAATCTCTATTTGACTGTTAAATAGAACAGTGGCCAAATTTACATACATCTATCCTATGTGTAATGAATGTGTTCTCAGAAAGAGTGAATAATGCCAAAATGAGAATGATTCTGAAGGAACTCCTGTGCTTAATTTATCAGATTTGACCAACAGATGTGAACGGCTGTGTGAAATGCTGGGACTTAACTACTGGCGAATGTATATTCACTATTCATGAAAATCGACAAACACTAGGAATAGCGTATTGTCCTAAGATGCCAAAGTTTGTCACTGTTGGTGCAGATGGAAGAGTGATCTTGTACGATGAAGAAAAAAAGTGCCAAGAGCGAGTATATAAGTCAAGGTAACAACTATTTACTATTTTAATGATGGAGTTGATTTAAATTTTTAGAGAGAGCTGGCAGTATATGACTAGTAAGATGTCTTCTTTGGATTACATTGTAGCTGCCAAAAATTGATTGTGGAATTTTGTTCCACTTTCGTGTTCAGATATTGTTCTTTTTTATATAGATTTAATAATTCTTACAAACAAATTTGTGTCCATGAAAAATAAACAAAGACATAAAGCCAGCCATTCGTATTACAGGCTATGGAAGCCCACAAGGTGGTAGAAGATTAAGGCTTCCATCTTTATAGACAATCGGCATTAATGGCAGTAGTGATGTTAATCCTGCTTGCCCACCACCTTTAACCCTAGGGTCACAGTGTGGCCGGAAGGATTAGATCAATGGAGAACATTCATGATCTCATAGAAAATTGAACCCTTGACATTATAGTTTGCAGCATTATGCCTAAATTGTGCGCTATCACGTGCCTCAAAACTAGAACACGTACAGTTTTAAATAAAAAGTGCAATTTAAATTATAAAATACAATTGCTTTACATACTGTACATGCTTTCAAAGCTGCTTCTTGTCCAAATGAGAGAACAGACCATGAAAGGTTGTTAATGTTACAGAGACTTCAGACGGAAGACAATATTAACATTTGTAGCATATTAGACTTCATACACGTGTACATCTAGATCAGTGTTTTTCAACCTTTTTCAACATGTGGCACACTAAATGTGTAATTTAAAATCCCACAGCACATTCACATAATCTAATAGAATAATTCCTAACCACGTGTCATTTTTTTTTACCAAAACAAATAAAATTCGACATTTTTTAAGGTTGCTATGATATTCCAATTTTACTGATCTAGCAACCCTGGCTGCACGTCAGTCATTCTCTTTTCTGCCACGCTCACACACAAACTGTGTTTACTGAATGTTGACCTGTGTTGCCACTCTTGTGGACTCACTTTTTTTTAACTATGGTAATTTTGCCACTTTCATTTTTCCAATGATTGCTAGGACAACATTTACTATTTTAATTTTCTCGTGGCACACCAGCGGATCATTTATGGCACATCAGTTGAAAATGGCTGATATAGAATGCGTCTTTGCCATCATGCCCATGATACCCGACAGGTAAAGCAAGTATAGTTAAAGTCCACAAAGGAAAAAATCCATTAAATGGTATCATTTTCTTTAATTTAGCTGAAGTAAATCACGTAGGCCTACCATACATATTTTTACAACCTACCACTTTTGTCTGGATAAGTTTATGTTTTTCACAGATACCTTTTTACTAAAAAAAATTGATGTCCCAAACAAGACATAAAAAATATGTTCTTGTCTATTTAATTTCATTTGTTAAAATTCATTGTATAAAAATAAAAATAGTAATAACATCGTTAGAACCGATATATTGCAAGTTAATACAATTTTTTGTTTAAAATCAGCATTATTTTATGAGTAAATTTTCAACACTTTATGTAGGCCTACATACTTTCCAGAACAACTGACTTACAAAATTAGATATATACTATACCAATACCAGTAGACAAATTTGTTCAATAGTTTGAGTTAAAGAGCTGTAAGCCTATACATGATAATATGCCAAAAATCACATTTCAGTGTTCGGAATACTAAATACTTATTTCCGCAAAAATCTAAAAATTAATTTTTTGTACTATAAAATACTTTCCCTGTGCTACAATTATAATGAGGAAGTAAAAAAAAAAAAAAAATCCGAATCTTTAATGTGTTAATCAGGTATCAGAATGGGAATTCACTCTTTCAATGAAGACTAAATGGAAATAACCAGTTATATTGGTCATCATCATCATCATCCTATAGCTCTACGGCCCTTTGAGTTTAGCCTCGGGTTCCTTTGTGATAGATGCCCATATGTCTTGATCCAAAGCCTTGTTTCTCCACCTTCTTATTCCCAGCTTGTCAAATCATTTTCCACATCATCACTCCATCTAAGCCTTGGTCTTCCTCTCTTTCTACTGCCTCCCATCTTTCTTTCTAAAATCTTCTTCACTACTCTATCCTGGTTCATTCTTTGTACATGTCCAATCCATCTCAATCTTCTTGATCTTATTGTTGCCACAATGTCTGGTGTATTATATTTGTTCATAATTTCAGAGTTTGTACGAATTCTCCATATGACATTTTCATATATTGGACCGTAAATTCTTCGAAGTATTTTCCTTTCCCAAGTCATTAGTTGCTTTTTTGACTTGTCTGTTAAAGTCCATGACTCTGATCCATATGTTACAATAGGTTTTATAATTGTTTTATATACGGTAATCTTTCTTTTAACATATGTGACAAATTTCAAATGTAAATTGTAAATAAATTTGAATTTGAATTTGAAAAAAACAAATTTGAAAAATATCTTTCCCTAAAGAGATGTGCCAGTGCTTTATAGCATTTATTTCCTTGACTAATTCTTGCTTTAATCTCTATCTCGATCTCATTTTGTTCTGTTATTAGAGTGCCCAGATATTTAAAACTCTCAACCCTTTCATATGTTTGACCTTCTAGCTCTACTTCTTTCACTTGTGGACTACCTTTCCTATTAACCATATATTTTGTTTTGTTGAGATTTATATTGAGAACGATTTTTGCCGCAGAAGTTGTCATATCTCTTACAGTCTCTGTTAGGTGTTTGGATGTTCTGCCCAATACCACAATATCATCTGCAAAAGCTAAACATTGACTTAATCTATTACATATTGTTCTGCCTGGATTTATCTTTACATTTCTCCACAGCTACAGTATATTAAATAGAAGCGTGGATAATGGGTCTCCTTGTCTTAGTCCAACTGCTGTTTGAAAATTTGCGGATAATTTTCCTTGAACTTTAACTTTATTATTTGCATTATTTAGAGTCATTTTGACTAGGTTTACCAATTTATTTGGTATTCCAAAGTTATATTGGTAGTGAAAGCAATTTCAGTCTTAATATGTTATTTTTTAATCATTGTTTCTTTTTTTTAATTAGTTATTTTGCAATGCTTTATCAACTGTTATGGTTATCTAGTGTCTGAATGAGATGAAGGTGATAATGCCAGCAAAATGAGTCCAGGATCCAGCGCCAAAAGTTATCCAACATTTGCTCTTAATCGGTTGAGGGAAAACCCTGGAAAAAATATCAATCAGCTAACTTGTCCCAATCAGGATTTTAACCTGGGTCCGCTCATTACATGGTCAGGTATGCTGTTACTCCATAGTGGTGGACTTAATCATTGTCATTAATGAATTTCAATAGGCACAATACATTGAATTGTGTCCCAAGAATTTAATGACACTACACAGATATGATAAAGCAACGTAAAATAACCAATTAAAGAAAAAAATTAATGATGAATAAAAAAATAACTTATTAAGACCGAAATTGCTTTCACTACCAATACAACTGGTTATTTCTATTTATCCTTTATTGAAAGAGTGACTTCCCATTTTTATACCTGGTGAAAACATTAAAGATTCGGAATTTTATTTTTACTTTCTCATTATACTTGGTGAAAATACCTAGCTAAAAATAGTCAGAAACTTCCATATGAATAGAGTAGCCTATTAATTAATACATTTCTATTAATAAACACGAAAAGAAAAGGAAAAATATTTTTAACATTAAATTGTCATTATGGTTTAAGGAATTTTAACGTAAAGAAGTAAATTATGTGTCATAAATTCTTTTTCAACAAATGTTAACAGATTCATTTGACGAATTTTTATGCAGTGGGAATGCTGAAGTTTGTGATGGACATACTTCGCGTGTCTACGCAGCCTGTTTCCACCCAGATAATCCTTATGAATTCATGACTGGTGGATGGGATGATACTGTGTTATATTGGGACATCAGACAACCAGCACCCTCTCGCCATTTATCAGGCATACATATCTGTGGAGAAGGCCTTGACATTAGTGCAACTGGCAGAGAGGTAAGAACAAATATGATTAAATACTGGTGCTAGATTAGAAGGGTCTAAGGATGTCTAAAGATGATATGAACAATCGATCAACTTAGTATTTTTAATGGATGATTATGGTGATGATGATTGTTTTAATGGGTGGTTGTGGTGGTGGTGGCGGCAGCGGTGGTGGTGGTAGTGGTGGTGGTGGTGTTGGTAATGGTGGTTGTGGTGGTGGTGGTGGTGGTGACGACGAAAAATTGAAACAATCCAGGTTGCCAGGAGATGATAGAAAATAAAAGATGTGAAGACGAATGAGGTGTATGAACAATGAATACTCTTTCATACTTAAGTACAAAAATATACAGGTGCCATTTGAAATTTCAAAGTATGTATATGTGTATATATATATATATATATATATATATATATATATATATATATATATATATGTTATATATACAGGGTGTATCTAAATTGGTGTCAAATATTTCGGGAACGTGTTCCTAACATCAAAACAATTAAAAAAATTAATAAGAACACGGGTCTGAAAACCATTGGTTAGGGAGTTATTAAAGGATTTGTCCCTTCATTGACCGCTGATTGTTTGATGGTTTTTTGTTTGTTTGTCTTTTGTAGAGCAAAGAAATCAGAAGAAAATGTATTCTGTAAGTGAACAGAACGAAATGATTTGCATCATTTAATTGATGATGTGCTTCTGGACCTCATCCAATGAATGTGTTTTAACACGATGCTGCTCCAGCTCATTTCAGTCTGATAATTCGTAATTTTTTTAATGATCGATTTCCCCAAAGATGTATTGGTCGAAGGGGATTCATTGTATGGCCTGCTCGATCGCCTGATTTGAATCCAATGGATTTCTTCATCTGGGGACATTTAAAGTCCCTGGTTTATGCGACTCCTGTACTTAATGGTGATATTCTGAGAGCGTATCCAAACTGGATTTCACGAAATACGAAACACTCCAGGAATTTTCAACAGAGTACGCCAGAGCATGTAACGCAGGTTTAGGGGACACATCGAAGGAGGAGGAAGCCGCTCCGAGCAATTTTTCTAACATTCATTTTTGTCTTGTAACTCTAAAATAAATTATTTTGAGACCAATGTTCATATGAACTTTGTGTAATGTTTTGGTGTTAGGAACATGTCCCCGAAATATTTGACACCAATTTAGATACACCTTGTGTATATATATGGTGTTTCCAGGCTAGTGTTACAAACTTTCAGGGATGCTGGGGAAGGGTACATGTATCAATTTGAGATAAGGAAACCTGGTCCGGAAATGACTGCGTCGAAAGTTACAAGCAAAAATATTTGTGTGGAAATATTTTTATTCCTCTGTACACCTTATTTATGTGTATTTATCTGCACATCTTACACATACTGTATTCATCTGACGTTGTTTACGTTGTCTACTTACAGTATTCAATTCAGTGCGCTGTCTGAGGGGTGGGGACAGGAAACTACACTAAAGCAATGCAAATAGCGTAATGTGTAACGGACATGGTCGGTCCTAATATGCACGTCTGTAGACAGCAGTGTATGTGTACAAGTTGCAGTGTCCAGTTGATCAGTCCTAGTGAAATGGAGGAGTACATGAGAGCGGAATATGCAGACACAATTTTCGAATACGGATGAGCCAATGGGAACAGTAGACAAGCTCACAGATTGTATCCGGCTAAGTACCCACTTAGGAGACATCCAACACATACCATCTTTCCACGACTGTTCCAAAGGTTAAGGGAAGGAGGGCATGTGGTGCCAAATTACAATTCCATTTCCACACAACTATTTTTGCTTATAACTTTCGACTCATTCATTTCCGGACCAGGGTTCCTATCTCAAATTGATAAATGTGCCCTTCCCCATCATCCCTGAAAGTTTGTAACACTAGCCTGGAAACACCCTGTATGTATGTGTGTATATATGATGATGATGATGATGATGATGATACATAAAAAGTGTCTGCACATTGTCAATAGTGTTTCATAAGAAATACTAATCAAATTGAAGTGATGCTTCTCTGCAGGTACTAACGTGTGCTTGGCAAAGGGACAATCAGATGAAATTGTGGGATTATAACAGTGGCAGACTTATACGAGACTTGCATCCAGATGTAGAGAATTCGAAGGTATACTATTTATATAAGCGTTTATAACTTCAACTAAGTAGATTAGAAATTAAATTTTAAACCCTTAGTAGTGTAACATGTCAAGTGCATCCATGCGGAGAACACATACTGTTACATGTTTCAGCTTCTTGTGGCTAATGGTAGATTGGAGATACGTTTTGAGTCACTTTAATATAGAGAGACCATGCTCCACTGATGCTGATGTGATAGGAATTACAAAAAGATTCTCTATAGTTCGACAATAAGTGTGAATAAACTTCGTGATTCTTCATGGCGCCCTTTTTTTTTTCTATTGCAATAGAGATGTTGTAAATTCCAAGAGTTTACAACAACGTGTATTTTTCTCAGCTATCTAATATTTTAAGAGGGTAAAAACTGTACTATTCTTATCCCTCTGAATTTTTAGGGCAGTAAATGTTTCTGCTTTACCCTCTCATTGCTCTGCCAGTGTCTTTTAACTTCCATCTTAAAAGAGAAAAAAAAAAAAAAAATATATATATATATATATAATTATAAACAATACGCAATAAAATTACAATTCACAATACAATTATACAGTACACAATACAATTATATATACAATATAATAACACAATAATTACAATTAATAATAAAACATAAAATAACCTAATTTTACAATACAGCCTATATATGTATAGGCCCTACATAAGTTTCAATAGACTTTCACTTTACTCTCATCTCACTCACTGTAGTGGCATTATGACCCATTTCACTGACACTTTAGGACACATTTCACTGACATTATATAACATATTACACTAACATATAGAACACATTTCATTGACGCTATAAATTATCACTGATCGGAACTATTCACTGCACTGTAAAACCATAACTTCACTGACTCACCTCGCTTCACTGATACAACAGTTCAAATAAGACAAATAATTACACCCTTATGCATACTTATAAACAGAACTACATTTAAGCTAAACAGTTCTAGTCTAAGACCCCTCTTACACGCTATTTTAAAATAATTTACAATTCAAACGAAGGGAGTAACTCGTCAGGCTAAATAAATACATGTCACCTTATTTTAATTTACACTATATACACAACGTTTTAAGTTATTCTTGAATCTCCTTAAGAAAGGACAGCACTCAAAGACCGCTGCAGGTAGATCATTCCAATCATTTATAGTTCTATTTAAAAATGATAATTTACCTACATCCGTTTTCTGTTTCCTACATTTGATTTTAAAATCATGATCGTTCCTACCATAGTACGTTGGCTTTTCTAACAGAGCCGTTACATCTACCCATGCTTTCTGACCTAGATGTGCTCTATACAACGATGTTATTCTAGTTTTCCTACGTCTGTTTTCCAAAGTTTCCCATTTAAGTTCTTTTATTGTATCGTTTCCATCTTCTCTTTTACCTTTAACAATTTTCCTGCTATTACAAAACATTTTTTCTAGACTCTATTGCAACATATGCTTACATGTCTTAATTAAGTGCTTATGTTTTTTAATGTTAATTACTTGAGGTGCCTAGAAGGAAAGTCAGTAATCTCCACTTTGGAAAATTTTACAGTACCAGTATGCACAAAACACTATTAGAGATCTCTGTAGAGATTATTATTTCTTTGGTCCTACAGAATTCTCTGTTATGACTATTATTGCAATATATGCCTGCATGTCTTAATTAAGTGCTTATGTGCATTAACAAATCATTAAAAAATAACTATTGTTCACGGAAAGAAAATTTTAACAATAACTATTTGCATAATTATGTAAACTGACATCAGAAAAGCAATTTTAAATCATTATTTTACTTTAAAGCTATTGTGGAACAAGACAATAAAGCTTTTCATTTGAAGATTTCCGTTTTTGCAACTCATATGTGAATTTTGCTGTCTTTGCATCTGAGATGAGGATGATTGCCAGGTCTGTGGCAGAGTTTTAAATTTATTTCTTTGCTTGAAATTTAAATTTGGATTACAAAAACAATATTATCAGCATAACAAAGTATACTCACAAGATATTTTTTCACATATACAACACTTTCAAAGTTTTTTTTGTTCATCTTGTTATACATAGAGATAAAAATGTAAGTAATTCTCTACACATACAATTCTGAGGATTCTTCATTAATTCACACACACACGCGCACACACACACAGTCGTCGTCACTGTCTGCCTCACTAAGTAAATCGGATGCATGTATATTGTCAATCAGACACTTATAAAAATCCAATTTTGTGTTTTAATGCCAGTTCTTGCTAAAGTGGATTTCAAGCAGTCGTTCCACATCAGCCACCTCCTTATGATAGACAAGGTTTGGTTGTGATGGTTGAATGAGTTTGGGAAGCATTTGAGCAAGCGGTTTCCTTTTTCGTTATGTATACAAACCTGTATCTTGTGCGTAGAAGTTCTCACCTTTCACCAGGATATTGAGCTTATTGCTGGTACTGTAGGTGTATCTCTTGCAGACAGCAAACTTGAAATGCCAAGCATCTAATGGCTTTGGTATTTTTTCTGCTTCAGATTTCCAATAAAATATTTCACACACTTCCGTTTCAACCTTCGCTATTTTTTAATATTTTGAGATTATGTATGTATGTATGTATGTATGTATGTATGTATGTATGTATTTATTCACATTGCAAATGGGTATATATCCAATGGCAGTGGTAAAACTCCTGGAGGCACTGGGTATTATTTCGAGGTACTCCTCTGGGTTTTCTTTTACCTTCTTTTTTTAAATATCTTTGGAACACAACTCAAAGAGTCTGTAAGATGGGAGAAAAGAATGGTCTCGAAATGGGAAAACATCTCAATCTTGGACACTTGAAGGTGCTTGAAGTACTTTGGAAGGTGATACGAGCGTTACTTTCTCAGTGCTATTCATTTTACTAGAAATCTTATAATAGCTACTTTCATAAAATCACTGAATAAACGCACAATAAATACAAAAATGTAAGCAAAAGAAAAAAAGATGGCTCACGGTCACATGGCCAAATAGGTATCTCTGATTGACCAATGTGGATATTGTAGGCATTGCTTCTCTAATTGTAAAAATTGATCATGGAGATGGCAGCCTTCACTTCTAACTCCAGTTTTCAATATTAAAACTAATTCATTTACAGCTAATTTTGCTTCATATAACCTTTGCATATTGTGAGAAAACACCAAGGAGATTGCTATGCTACCATATAGTAAATGCATAAAAGAAATTGGAGATTGCTGACTTTACTTCTAGGCGCCTCATCCTATAGGAGAAGATTTTTCAAATTGTTACTGTTAATTGAAAAATAAATTTCTTGCATTCAGTTCACCTTTTGTTGTGCGTTGTCCTTGATGGTTTCATCTTACATTAAATATAGTTTCTTTTTTTTCATTTTCTAGTTGTACTGTGGAAAATGGCTGACAAAGGACCTCATAATAGCTGGCGGTTCAGAACTCAATCTAATTCGTGTGGCAGATGTATACAAGGATATTGTAAGTCGCCAAATTATTGAGACTCACAATCATAGACGTTGGCAGGACAGATAAGGGGGCAAAGTACTTAAATATCGATTCTTTAGATACTGGTAATTTGAAGACTGGAGATAAAAAAGGCTGTAAGTGCCAATATCTCTGAAATTAGTTTTTCCAAAAAAGAGTCTATGTCCGTGGCTCAATCTACTAAGCATAGAGGATAAGTTCCATTGTGATTTTATTTAGAACTTAGCTTCTCCCATAGATGTGCAAAATATACGATATTACATTACTAATTGAGGACCGTTTTTGCAAAACTTGCTAACTGCAAAATTTTCAAAATTGAGATTTTGGTGGATTAGTTAACATAAGACAGGCCTCTACATGATTCTAAAGGCTTCTTAGGAAAATCTTATTATTTCCTTCACAGTAGTGTGTCAAAGTGTGATCGTTTTTTTCAAAACTTGTTTTCTGCTATGTGAGAGCTATAGCAAAACTTGCAGTTATTTCAGTTTTTTGTGTTTTCTATAAAATTTAGTTTTTACAGTTAGCAAGTTTTGCACAAGAAAGCTCTGTTTCTCTTTTGCACTTACAGCCTTTTTTATGTCCAGTCTTCATTTGTTCTACTGTATTAACAGTCATGTTGAAAATAAATTAGGGTATATATAGATACTGTGGAGGTCCATTATATTAATTTCTATTTGTGCAAATATTATTTCACGGTATAAGAAATAAACTAGGCTAATAGGTGCCACAAAAAATTTTAATATAAAAGCCGAGAAACATCTGCTGTATAAAAAGATACAAGGTAAGCTGATTTTTTCAGCCTACCCAGCATTTACACCTTAATTTCGCCACTGGTTGTTACCCTTTATATAAAAAATTTGTAACAATTAAAATTATGTAAAGCAGCTTTCAATGTATCCATAATATGTAATTAAATGTAAACTAAATAAAATAAAGCGTTTGGGTTGGATGGTAACCTTATATAATAAATTCACATTTTATCAGTCTTATTAATGGAATGCCATGCCAGCTCAGCCCCTGACAGCACTGACTCAGCTCTTATTTAATAAGCAAATAAATTATTTATTAAAGTTTATTTTCTACTACTTTATTGCAAAAATAGCTTAAATGATAATCAAAAGGTATTAAGAAAGACTATTTTAAATAAATTTAATGGTTTAAATATATATATATATATTTTTACAGACAATAGCGATGATTCAAGGACTTCCCAAGGGTGTTTACAGTTTAGATAAAGGACCAATGGAACCCCGGCGAAGCCAAGTTAAGAAAGTGAATATAAAATATTCTACCGAACCAAAAGAACTTCCCAAAGTGGCATTTTGTGCTGGCAAAAGAATTTACGAATTCATATTCAAATAAGCAAGGCAACAAAATGTAACTGCAGTGTTAAGAGAGAGAAAAAAGAATCATTCATCATCATTGTTTTACTCATTTCGAATTTTGTGAAAGACTTCACTTATGTATTTGAAAGTTGCAGATACTCTTTCTTAATGACACCAGCAAATTATCAAGAAATATATTATTTTTATTGACATGAAACTGACTTACTGTTTTGATGGTACAAATTATTTTAAAAAATGAACAAAAACACTTCATTATGCATAAAAAAAACTACCCTCAAAATAAAGGATTTCTATTCCTAAGATAGTGCTTAACCAATATGTAAGGATCTGCCTCTTTTCGCTTTATTTTTTGGTTGAAAATCAATGTCATTTTCATTATTTGTTAAGAATTTCGCATTATTTTTTATGAATTCAAGTTAGGATGTTTTTAAAGATTTCCAGTGATACTATGATACATTTAAAGGATTTTAGGATTTTCAGAGCATTTATTTTTTATTTTATAGAGAAAATCTTCTTATACATAAATATATTATTATCAAAGAAAAATATTGAATTTTTATTAAATAAAAAACATTTTTATCATATCGAGTAACTAAAATAGGTACCTACAAAATCATCAAAGAAAAATATTTATTTTGTATATTAGCTAATTGTCAAAATAAAATACTGCCATAATGTTCACTTCTTCCATGTTACAACACAAGTCGCTCAAGACTTCTACGAAGAAAAGAAACATCCCTTGTCAACATTGGCACACACAATGGCTAGAAACAGTTTATCAAGCATTTAATAAAGATCCGTTTTATTGTAAGAGTGAAAAATGCAGGTTCCTACCAACAGGTGCTGTGTATCATCATTTTTTCTGATAGATAATTTACATGGAAGAAATGTCTCTTCTACAACAAGGAAAGAAATAAAAGAGGGAACATTGTGCCTTTATAAAATAAATTTAGAGGATAAAACTCTATCAGTGGCGGCTCCTGCATATTTCTTAAGAGGAGGAAAGAGGTTAACACCATGAAATGACACCTTCTTGAATGAAACATGCTACAAATGAGCCTACATGCATACCTGTAAGACCAGGTAGTGCTGGGGTTGGCCTTCCCTTCTGTATAGCAATAATCTGTTCTTGTAAACTGAGTTTCCTAAATTGTCCAAAATATATTATGTTTTCACTTCCTTTCATTGTTGATTAATTGCACAAATTAACAATTACAAGGAAATTCACAACCTCGTAGCATTTTTTCGAGCACACTACAGCATCACACGTGTTGGAAGAGACTAGCTACTAACTCGTAACCGGAACCATTTTACGGAAATGGAAATGGAAATGGGAAATAATCTGAGGAAAGCGAGAACACTGCACCCACCCACGTGGTCTCTGTTGCCACATGTACATTTTACAAGTTCAGTATCACATGCTTTTGAAGAATGTCAGTTCTTGTAAGGTCATAATATCATTATTGTTCAAAGCTGCCGGTGGCTGATTAATTTTTTATGTTAAAAATGATGTAGTTTGGAGTACCTACTTTCAGTTTCAAATATATTTGTACAAAACTGACAACTTGGCTGTTGCCCTGTCTAGTAAACAATGGATAGAAGTGAATTTCAGGGGCCAACTACGTAGAACTACTTCCTCTTTGTTTTACATAAACCCGACTTTAACTTTCAAATATCCACGAAAGTTTCAAACCATGAATAGTAGCCTATATAAAGTGCAATGAATAATATTTTTGATTTATAATTAAAAAAAATATATATGGTGTCTTTCATAGCGTTGCGTTAAAACTGTTTTATTGTGCCTCCTCCTAGATGTGTTATAGTCTGGTTGAATGCAAGATCGTTAGATGGCAGCGGTAACGAGCAAGCTGCACGACCAGTCGGTTTCTATTTCCTGCCCATGCGCTGATTCAGAGGAGGATCTCCTCCCTCTCCATTCATTTCCTCGCTTTAAAACTCTGGTTCTTTCTCTGGCCGCTAGTGCGCTGTTGTCTATGTGTGTTAACTGCAGTAGAGGAGGAATGGAGTGCCTTTCCTCCACACAGACAATCTCACATCTTTCTTACAGTTTTCTACAGCACATGAGCGCGCGTCGTTTAAAACTCAATCAACCGAGTTTTTCTTATAGCTGTGAACTTAAAAATTATCGCATCTTCCTCGAATTTCAAGGCACATATTTTATTTGGTATTTACTTTCAAAAGAAGAAAAGTGTGAGGAGGACGTTCCTCCCTTCCCTCCCCCGAGGAACCGCCACTGAACTCTATGAAACTGATAAAATTCTGGAAGCAATTAATAAAAAATTACAAGTAAGAGGGATATTCTGTGATCTCTCTAAAGCTTTCGATTGTATTAACCATAAAATTCTGCTACAAAAATTAGAATACTATTGTATTAAAGGCATAGCAAAACTAACATAATTCAATTTAAAACCACTTCAAATTTACTCTTTGAAACATTAGACACAACTATCAACAATATACCCCTACTAAAAACAACAACAACCAAATCTCTTGGTTTGCATATTAACAATACATTAAATTGGAAAAATCATATTAAAGAAATAATCCCCAAACTTAGCTCAGCATGCTTTGCAATTAGGTCGTTACAAAAATTTATAAACAGCAGTATCTTAAAAATAATATATTTTGCCTATTTCCATTCCATTATGTCATACGGAATAATATTTTGGGGAAATTCTGCAGATAGTAAAAATATATTCTTGTTAAAAATAGGAGCATTCGAATAATAATTGGAGCAAAGGCTAGAGAATTGTGTAGATTATTTAAAAAAAAAATGAGAGAATCTGACCTTAACAAATCAGTACATATACTCTTTAATAAATTTCCTCTTATGTAATAAAGAAAATTTTCCAACTAATTCAGCCATACATAGTATAAATATCCGCAGAAAGAATGATTTTCATATGTCATCATCAAATTTATCATGCTATCAAAGGGGAGTACATTACATGGCGATAAAAATGTTCAATAGTCTTCCCGAAGACATTAAGGGCCGTATTCATAGACATTTTTAGTGCGGGTTTCTGGTGGATGATCAGCGTTTTTCGTATTCATAAACCAGTGTTAGCGATAGGATATGATTTTAATTCTGTACAAGTAACCAGTGGATAGCCGGGGCTAGCTTAGTATACTCGTAGCGCGTGCTAACGAAATGTTCATGAATAGCACCCTAAGAATCATAACCAAAACCCTGCATTATTTAAGGTAAAACTAAAAAATTACATAATATCTCACACTTTCTATTCTGTAGATGAATTCTTGACATTTCACAGTACTGTGTAGATATTTTAATACTATTAAATGGTAAACATATTGCATTGTATAATGTTATTTTTATTAAGGTATTAATTCTGTACATATTTCATATTTGCATTTTATATGTTAAACGTAAGAATTGGACATGTTCTTTATTCTATACTATAAAGCAAATGTAAGAATATTATGGAATGAATCCATCCATTGACCTACTTACGGGCAACATGAAGGTTCTGCATTATCATTATAATCTATAATGTAATTCACTAAACCTCAGAAGGTAACAATTTTGTGCCATGAGAAATACAGGACAGAAAATCACAATGAACAGGTCTGTAAGCTCATGAAAAAATCAAAGCTTCAGGGATGTGGAATTAACTCCGTCCTTTTGATGTCAAAGAGGTAGGTATAATGGGCCCATTTAGAGCTGAAGTACAGATTAACGTAACCCACTTCTAATCCTATTCTATTCTATTTATAAATGGTGAGTAATCTATATTCTGTTTATTCTGCACTCTGTCAATGGTAAATGTTAAATTAAACCATCTGTTCATTTATGCTTAAGTAAATGACTGTACACTTATTTACAAGGCCGTGCACAATGGGGGGGGGGAGGGAAGGGGACTTTAACCCCCCTCATCGATTTGAGAAGAAATCAGCGAGTTTGTAAGTGAAATAAGTGATATAACAATAACCGAAGGTACACACACGCTATTTCAGACAGTGATATTGTAATTAATAAACAGTTTATTTAAAAGTTTAATTAATTAAACAGTTTATTATAAACTAATTTTTTTTTTTCGTTGTTGGTAACTCTATAGCACCTATTAGATGCTTTATGGTTGTGCTAACAGATTGAGTTACTTGTCAACAATGTGACACTGAAACATGTGCTCAGGCTACTGCCCAGCGACAGTCCTGATGTATTTTATATTTTGATGATTGGTTAATTAATATTAACCCGGCACACTCACAATCACACTCACATTCATACAAATTTCCAGACTCTAGACAACCAGGTAATTTTTCTTCTTCAAGAAAAATTCACCGGGAGCCGAGCCCAAGAATCGAACCTGGGGCCTCCGGATCTGCAAGCCAGCATGCTGACCAACAGACCACGGAGGCAGTCAAAAAACTAATTTTGAAAAAAAAAAAAAAAAAAAATGTATTTCATTCTGTTAAACCCTCCCCCCCCCCCTTTAAAAATCCTGCGTATGGCACTGCTTCTTTAAACAATCTTACAACTGAACTTCCATCTTTCCAAAAGATTAATTCCACAGGATTTCTGTATCGAATGTTCCACCTACCAAGTAATCATGGGAAATTTCTGAAGATGGCATTTACAACTGAGATATTACTCATAACTTGTGACTGAAAAGACAATTAATAATAAATGTACATTTTTATATAAAACTAATTAAAAAATAAATCCACTGTGCGATAGATATGCCATAACTGATCAGCAGACTATTGGGTCTCACGTCCACAGCAGAGGTGGAAGGTCATCCAACCAGTATGAGAGTAATATGTGGTCAGCATGATGATCCCCCTAGCTGTTAAAGCTCGCTTATGAAACTGGAATCACCAGACTCATTACTCATTGCAGCTCCCCAAATTCATCACGGTGCTGGGTGGTCACCAGCCCCATACACTGATCGAAATTTTATGAGAAAATTATGTTGTTAACTAATGCTGAAGAAATGCCATTTCATTCAGCATGCTGACCTGCCATGGCATGCATAAGCATTCCTTAATCGGTTATTGGGTTGGCTATGTCATGACATTATATCATATTTCTTTTAAAAAAAAAGGCCAACTTTCGACGAAAAATAAAACTCGTGCATGTTCCCATTTTATTTTATTGCCTCAGAAGAACTGGTCATTTGCTTCTGCTGCAATACATTATCTCGAAATTATCGGGTACCTATATTATTTCTGTCCTATCTTTAGTACTATTTTTTTAAGTGCAGAATAGCTGTAGAAGAAAATTTAATTTCAAATTGTGCTAGTAATACCTTAGCTAGAGCCCAGATAAGTATGGAAAACAAATATTAAAGTATTTATAAGCATGAAAATATGCATAAAATTTTGCAGTTTTAATAAATATCAATAGGATCGGCATCTTTCCAATTAATTTGCCTTAATCTCTATATGTTGCAGTATGTAAGAAGTCAATCTGAGAATTATCTCAAAGAAATCTCTACATCCGTCTCTTAAAACTGTTTTATACCGTGGATATTACATTTTTATTGCACAAATTGTAACTGATTATAAAATGAAAAAGAATAAGGTTTCCAGATTTACGTCAACATCGATGGCAAAAGTGATTTCGGTCTTTTTGACTAGTATCCATTGTTATACAAACAAAATGTCCCTTTTCTTAATAACTGTTACCTACCTTTAAAGAAGGAAGAAAAGAAATGCAGTAGAAGTATCTATTTTCTTACAGTAGTAGAAAAATGCATATTCATTTCAGAGTTTCCTGTCCAAGGGCAGATTCTTCACTGCAAACCCAGCAATCTCCAATCATCCCCCTTTTCCGCCTTCCTCTTAGCCTCTTAATGTTGTCTATCATTTGATATCTTCTTCTGCCCCGAAATATTTTCCCCATTCACCATTCTTTCCAGTGCATTCATAAAAGTATTTTTATTTACTACCATAACAAAAAGTAGACATTTTCTAAACAGTTTTTGGTTATGTAAAGTAGGCTTTCTCTGAACATCATCAAATAAATTTACTTTATCGCACACTTCACAGCCCACTCTATTGTATTATAATCTTGTCACCACAGAAAGAGAATTCTATTACTATTAATGTAAAAAATTGATCTACAAACTACAGTAACCTAATAGAGATTCTGTTTTCTTCGGACATCATAGAATATGTTTTTTTATTATGAGGGTGGAATAAATTTCTTCTAGAAAATATGTCTTTTTGTTATGGTACCAGTAATAAAAAAAAAGTTTGTATGCAACTTGTGTGTGATGTAGATTTTTTTTGCACTCGTGAAATTTCAGTGTACAGCTCGCGCTGAGGATCTACTTGCACAAAAAATTTCCATTTCACACACACGTTACATAAATAATTATTTTTTCTGAACAGGTGTTTATGTGCTCAATCAAATGCATATAAATTCATTGAAAATGTATAACTTTCAAAGAAATCACTATTGCATAACCCCCACCCAGAATGTTATTTGCAGCGTGCACTTTGCTTTTGAATCTGGAATCTAATCATAACTCCACAAATAAATTATGTATTAAGTGCACAAAGAGTAATTCTAACAATGTTTCATTTTACACTATGTTCACAAATTATTGGATTATTCGTTTTCGTAATACTTGGTTATTTAACGATGCTGTATCAACTACGAGGTTATTTAGCATCAATGGAATTGGTGATAGCGAGATGATATTCAGCGAGATGAGACCGAGGATTCGCCATAGATTACCTGACATTTTCCTTACGGTTGGGGAAAACTTCGGAAAAAACTCAACCAGGTAATCAGCCCAAGCAGGAATCGAACCTGCACCCAAGCGCAACTCTGGATCAGCAGGCAAGTATCTTAACTGACCGAGGTACACTGGTGGTTTATATATATATATATATATATATATATATATATATACACACACACACTGTGAGATCTGGTGAAGGGGGTGGCCATGTGAAGATTTCTGCTGTCGACTGCCTCTCTGCACTGATTTCTGATGGCTTCACATGAAACATTCATGCATTCTCTCGACTGTCTCTTCAGTAACACTTTGCCTCCTTGAGCGTTCTCTTCCTTCATGAAAGAGGCATCCTCTGTCGGAAAACTGTTTGTACCACCTTCAGATTGATGACGAGGAGAACCAGGATGTTGAAATTGCCTCTGGAACATGCCATGAACTGCGACAACACCGTTACATCACACATATTTGAGCACACATCAGCTACTGTCTGTTGGTAGGGAAGCCATTTTCTGCACAATGATGTACACGTTTCCCACTAAATAACAATATCCCACTTTCCCACTTTCAAATGGTGGTAATATCATGTCTCTCTATACAATATTAGTGAAAATATACGTAGTATTATATAATTGTTCAATAATTTGTGAACATAATGTATAATATCTCCCTCTTATTGAAAGCACATAACATTTTGTAATCCAGTTACAGACAAGCTTCCGAGTGCTGGGATGGTTCTGTAAGGAAAGGAAAATCACTGAAGTGACGAAACATTCTTTTTAACCTGAAATATTTAATTCAGTGTTGGTTACAACATGAACGATTCTTCATTGATTAAAAATGTATTGATAAATAGAAGGAGTAATTTTAATTAAGAAATTATCTTACACTCTCATTAATATCTTTATTTCTCATTCATTTAGAATGTAAAAAAAATCAACTCGATTACTTAAAGGTATATGGACAAATGCTGAATTTAAACAAGAGATAACGAATGATAATCTCAAAGCAGTTACATTATAATACCTCGCAACGAAAGAAAAAATTCCATCTCCTGATTCAAGTTGGAAATTAATGCTCTTTTGCTCATATATGTTTGTCTGCATTGTCACCTACTTTAGTTATTAATACAGTAAAATACAGAATGTTTCATTGCCCTGCAGTTTTTGCATTACTATAAAAGGTTTAAGATCGCAAAGTGGTAGGAAATTTATAACAGACTACATATTCTGAGAAAAGGGCATTTGAGCAGAAGTGTCATTATGGAAACACTACCAAGCTTCCTGAATTAACATATCTCAGTGTTGGGAAACTAAAGGCACAGATTAAATAAATTATAATTCTCAGTCTCACTTAGCAGTTGGCAACCTGTTGCACAACATGCAGTCTGGGATTCAACACTCAGAGAAATTATCAACTCTTATCACCCATCTTCCGTATCACATATCTCACCTCCGTATCACACATGAAGCTTCAATAACGTCTCTCACTATGTTCTTTCCATATCACTTTAAACTTTCTTTCACGTCCATCCGTTCCCTTCAGGAAATTTTCGTGAATCCTACAACATCCAGTATGCTTGCAACATCAACAACAGTACACGGAATGCCCGACAGTGATTCAGCATTATCACTTCAATTTTTTAATTAAAACATCCTATTACTTTTACTATTTCTGAAAATTGCAGGACTTGAAATAATCTGCATACCTCCTTCACAAGAAAGACAAACATATGAGAAATAAAGCAATTTGTACAAAAATCTATCTACAAACAGGGAAACAATAATGAATGCACAGACTGAAAGACTAGATTGGGTTACCATAAAGAAGTGGGATGGCATTCTTTCTTCTCTACAGCAGAATTTATAAGATAAAAGAAGATAAAACCATAGCAAGTCTTACAGTTAAAAAAAAATATCAATTTGAAGATAATTAAGTACTGGCCACCACGGCCACCTATAATCAATTCGATTCTTAAATTAAAACTCCTCCAACTGTTGGTATTCTGCTGCACAGAAGAGAAAAGATGATGAGCCATCACCTATCACATCGAGCTAAGCTTGCAGCAACAAGTTGGCGACCGCACCCTCTGCCAGCCCAGTCATCCAACAGACCACGAGTTGTCCATTACTAATACCGGTATTGTAAGGTTCCCCACATTTAACTTCTACACCTACGCAAACTGACAGAAACTTGCTAGCTACAATACTCCCGCAGAAGCTCAAAGCTTGCCTAACTTACAAGACGAAGAGACGGTGGTAGTGGCGGTGCAAGGCTTGCGAGGCCTTACTGAGCTGGCACACAACTTTGTGTTCCTCTTCACCTGCAGATGGTTTGGGACATCATCGATTGGCACAAATAAGTACACATTTAAAACCGACTGATTCATCACATGTTACCTCGCCATAAAAGAAGGGCATACCAAATACCATTCATCTGTCGAAGAGATATACAAGATAATGGAAAGTTTATGTGACAGGGTCATGAATACCTTATCCACATCAAACACATGTTGTAAAAAATAAAACAGTGCCAATTAAGCATATACAAACTTCAAATATATGTCTATGGACTTTTTCTGTTTATGTGATTTAGCCCTATCAGATCAAAGGGTCGAGCATGCTTCGCATGTCGTCTTCCCTAACAATGACAATAAAATCCACGATTCCGTCTAGATATTGCATATCTTCCAGAATCCATAAATCCCAAAATCCACTTCCACATGCACACACCAACTCATGTCATGGTACGTAATTGGGCTTCCAAAGCACTCAATCTTCTTGTGTTCAAGTTCATGTTTCTCGAAACTGGTTGATGAACGTCAGTTCTGATAAAGTGTTACTGTTTTAAATCCATTTGGGGTCTTGCATCTAATGGGAAGGCTGTGTCTTCTGCGGCCCGTTCCTGCCCATTCGCCGGCCATCACACGACCCAGTGGCTGCACAGCACAGGCGGTGGAGGCGGCGATGGGCCGGGCCGGGCCAAGTCTCAGTCCCAGCCATTCTCCTTGATCATGTGGGCCAGCTCAATGATGTACTTGCCCTCCTTGTACTTTTGACTCGATTCAAATGCATGTTCCTGAAACAATGCAAAACATACAGCATGTCTAACGTAAATAATATAGTAGAAACAATAAAAAATAACAGAATTAAATGAAATGAACATATGCAATGTACAGAAGGGGGCAGAATACCGAAACTTAGGCCTATATATCAATATATCCGAATTGGATATAGGGATGTATTTTTATTTTATTGAGTTATTTTACGACGCTGTATCAACATCTAGGTTATTTAGCGTCTGAATGATATGAAGGTGATAATGCCGGTGAAATGAGTCCGGGGTCCAGCACCGAAAGTTACCCAGCATTTGCTCGTATTGGGTTGAGGGAAAACCCCGGAAAAAACCTCAACCAGGTAACTTGCCCCGACCGGGATTCGAACCCAGGCCACCTGGTTTCGCTGCCAGACGCGCTGACCGTTACTCCACAGGTGTGGACTATAGGGATGTAGGACGCCTGAGACTGAGATGGAGTGATCAGTAAAACTATTACAATTTGGAGGAGGTAGGGCCAAAAGTGGCTCAATCGTTGAAGTTATGATGGTGATAATGATGGTGATTTTGATGACATTATGTCTAACAATAGTTTCATTTTTCACTTTAGTATTATATCCTAATCTGAATTTTAATGCTACATAACTTAAAGCATGAAAATCTGCAACTTTGATCGACCATTAGCCTACATACATCTGAAGTCTGATTAGTGTAATATCTATGAAAAAGTAATGTATAAAAGATTATATCATCATCTAGAAAGATACAATATTTTAGTCCCAGAACAGTTAGAATGTAGGAAAAATAAATACACGGAAAATGCAACATTTATTAGTTTAACTGACAAAATTCTGGAGGCAGTTAATAAAATATTACAAGTTGGAGACATATTCTGTGATTTATCCAAAGCATTCGACTGTATAAGTCATAAAATGGTGCTAGACAAATTACATTATTATGGAATTAAAGGCGTTGCACTCAATAGTGTCACTTGTAACTCATAGGTAGGAAACAGAAAGTCGAAATCAATACAACTATGAAATCTGCTTCGACATGGGAAACTATTAATAATGGAATTCCTCAAGGATCAATATTAGGTCCCCTACTTTTTCTAGTGTTCATAAACTTGCCTCCCTAATAAAAGATAACGCTTCTGTTGCACTTCGGTTACTCCGAACAGCGAAGAACTTATGGAGAGTTCTCATGATCATTACTAATTTGTGAAAGGTGATATCCTGAATTCGAAGGTGCTGGTTCTTTACAAGTTCAATCAGGACTAGGACGCAAATCTGTATACAATGAAGGCGTAACATTCCGCTTTCATTCACTCCCCATACAGTGCCATTTCCTCTTTTGGTGGCGTCTTTCAAAAGTATGTACACCCCATTTCAATTTATTTGGCCTCATCGTTGTTTACTTATGACTCTTCACACACCTCCTCTTTTCTTATGGCCACCTGATATATATACACTATATATATATATATATATATATATATATATATATATATATATATATATATTTTTTTTTTTTTGTGGAAAAATACTGATGTGATGTGCGACGACGTAATTTGGAAGTCAGTTTCGAAATGAGCACGAAAACTCTGATAAGAACCACCTTTCAAAATGGTTTGTTAAATTATTGCCAGCATATCCCTGGACTAGATCTATCTCCTACCGTTTAGGAGAGGTGACACCTTACACACACTCATTCTAATAAAGTTTCACACTTGCACTATTTTAATATATAACAAATGTTACTTTATTGTATTTACAATAAAACAACTTAAATATTCTTCTGTACATTTTGCATAGGCGTAGGTTTTACCCTTCTACCTTATACCATTACTGAGCTATTAAGCTTTTAACAACTCTTATATTTTCGGTGTTATCATGCTGGCATTACACAAAAATCTACATTGCAGTACTTCGTAGATAGATGTATTCACACAAAAAAAATATTAGGTGCCTTCTCTTTTAAAATAATCAAAATTATAAATAGTCTACAGCAAGATTTCTTAATTTTCATTTCCCTTCCATTCTCAACACAGATCTAACTCTGTCTTCATGAAACATGATTGGCATCAGTATGTCCATGAATAAAATTAATTATGCAATGAGAAAATAAGTATGCAATATGAAAAGCTCGTCCTTATTTCAAAATCCTGAAGAGCAGTGTATTGTAATGAACATTTCACAATTTCTTTTACATTTCCTTTAGCTCTCTCTTCTCTCTTGGTATTGCATGTTGTCATAAAATATTTAAATTCTTGACAACAAGACAATACTTGTAGTCGCTCTCGCCTGTAGGGTGGAAGACCTGAACAGGTGATCCCAGTTTTGTTTTTGCAACCGAGGGGGGCAGAGAAAGATAAGAAAACCTCGTCAAGGTATGCTCTTGTTGGCGTAGTTGCAGGTAGCAGCTGTGACTTTTGGCAGTTGCTCAAGCACTGAATGTCTGTAAACAACTGCCTTTGCTACCATTGAGTACCTTGACAGGACAAAAGGGATTATGCTTTAAAGAAAGACGTAGTAACCATTGTTACAGACTGTAATCAGAAAACATTACAAGTGTTTTGATTTCTTTTTAACAGAGACTAGAAAATCAAAATTTTGAGTTGTTACATTTTCAGAGACTACAACAATTTTTTTCTCTCACAAAGTAAGCGAACATAGAGCTCTTATAAATTATTTAATTTTGGACTTGAAAGCGTTTAAGACTGGGCAGCCCCTAACATCTACAGGTTATTCATGTTGATGAATTTCTAAAGTCTTGAAACCATTTAGCATACCATTCTGAAATATCACGAACAAATACATCTGCCAATATACAACTTACATCTAACAAAAATTAGGGTTCTGTATTCTGTACTGGTATCTGGTTTCACTCATATTTTCTGTTAAATGTTTTATCCTTACATGTCAAAATAGAAAGTCTCGAAGATGAAATATATCTATTCTGGACGTAATACATGTTTATTTATCAATAATTGTAAGAATTATACATTTACAATATTTAATCCAAACAACGCCAATTGGAATAATAAATAATCCTAATATAGTACACATACTCAGTTTAATGATAAGTTTATTATTATATTTGTTGTTGAATCAAATACTGAAAGTAAGTTGCTTATTATTTTCAATTTATAATTTTAACATTAATTATCTTTCTTCTGTTGAAGTTTTAATTTGAATATATGAAAAGTAATTTATAAAATGAAATATTATAAATATTCGTATAATATAGAAGATAAATAATAAAGAGACGAGTATCATGATTATTGTGAATTTCCAGGTATTATTAGTATTATAGCTTTACTTTCCATTCTTACAAAACGCAATTCTGTATAGAATTCTCATATTTATATTGCCTCTTTCAGCTTGGAGTGACAAATTCTACGAGTTGTGTTGAATATAAAGCAACGGGAGTGAATAAAATTCGTTCTATATTAAAAGCTAACTTCACATTAATTTGTCGCGAGCAATTTAATGAGATTTTTCTCTGCCATAAAAATTTTATCTTACGAATTTTTAAAAATTTTGTTTATATATTATATTCTCAATTTATAAATAAAGAATTTATTTATACACAGGTAAATAAATAAGTATAGATAGACAGGTAAATTAGATATACATAGACAAATGAAGAATAAAGACATGCAACCAGATTTCGAGTAAATAACCAGTTTCGCAGCGATATTGGCGATATCAAGATGACGCTATGATCCAGTAGGCTCTGACGATGGTGTATATACTGAAACAGTTGTAAGCCCACGTGCTTAAATATATAACACTAGTAAGTTGCCCATTTATCAATCTTCTGGGGGGGGGGGGGGACTTCAAATAAGATTAAACTATAGTCATTTTAAATAAAACTACGATGTATCACGTATACATTTATCAAATAAAGTAACCCAAATAGGCCTTACTTAATCTGAATAAAATCGGTAGTGTAGAAGGCAGAATATCAATCACTTCTTTTATCCTTTTTAGGCGGAATTTTTTTCTAAGAATTTAACTGTAGAAATGGTATATTTAATAGACCTACTTATAATATAAATATTTCTGTTTTTGTCTTTTATTGATATTAAGAGCGTGCATACCCGAGAATACCTCGCAATGGGTTTTTGCAGCAGTACAATATTAACTTATACTGTATAGAATGAGAAGATTAAAGGTACTTGAGCATACGCACATGCACACACACACGAGCAACCATGTACCTCTCCTCAACACTCATGTTGTTAGACTAATTTTGCTTATCTAAAAATTTAACAGTTAATAAGC
This sequence comes from Periplaneta americana, assembly GCF_040183065.1. Taxonomy (NCBI): domain Eukaryota; kingdom Metazoa; phylum Arthropoda; class Insecta; order Blattodea; family Blattidae; genus Periplaneta; species Periplaneta americana. Next base: position 72,898,194 of record NC_091131.1, on the reverse strand, counting down.
AAGCATGGCTACATTTTCATCCATAATTATGTAGACCTAAATATGATACATTAACGCAATACTTTATTTCTTCAACTTGGTGATGACAATGACTAAATGGATTCTAATGTTGTACCTATGTTCCAGGAGTCATTGTGCCATTGAAAAATAATGTTCCAGGTGTCATTGTGCCATTGGAAAATACAGTGTTCACCATACCTTCCTGTTTGCAAGATCCTTTCACTTGTAGTTAATCTTTTATCTTCTTCATTGTAGTTATTCTTATGTTTATGTTTTCGTCCTGTTGCAGAAATTACTGAGAATTATTCGCCATCCAATCTTAAATCTTCTTGAAATTGTTTCATGTGCGTTTTTTTCCTGTGATGAAACTTGACAAAAAAAATAAACATATTATTTATAAAATTATACAAAAATCACTTACTACCTGCGAACACCTTTTCAATGCACTGTCATTACTTATCTTGACACAAACCAACAAATGGAATGTATTTCAAACAGCATTTCTGTTCTGTGTTTAAATTAGATTATGCTTATCTCTCATTGCCACTCTTCTTTTAATCTCAGTCAGAGTTATTACAGTGAAATCTTAATTTCTTTCCTTTTCTTTCTTGGTGCATGTGTCTTGGTATTATTGTTAACAATGTATACACAGAATCTACAGAGTTATATGTAAAGATAAAAAATTTAGTGTAACATATGACTCTTAGCTGGATCTGAATTTGTATTACTTAAATTCAGAGGCAAATGCGGTGACCGCTATTCACAATATTTAATTCCAATTTTAATAACTGTGAAGTTTTAACAATTGTGAATATATTAAAATACGATTCTGCGTTTATAGCTGTCTTCATGTGAAGAGGTAATCAAAGAAAAAAATCAAACTATACAGTTGTCATTGTACTTACCGATTTCATAAATATACAGTGTATTCCATAATTCGCTACACTTTCAGATGATATCAGGATATTACGATGTTCAAATCTGATAAATAATATGTGGTCAGCAGCCAAGTTAACCTTTCTAAATCATAAGAACCTTGCATTCTCTGACTTTGTAAAGATCTTCCATAGTCTCAGCTCTATATTTCTTCAGGCTTACATGTTCCTTAGGCATCTTTACAATAAAACCAAAAGCACTGTTTACGAGCATTGAAAGTAGGATATTTCTTCTGCTGAGCTCGCTGATATCAACTTCGAAATTTTTTCTGAAATATCTCATCCATGCCAACTGATCCTTGCAGCAACACGATAATGACTGAGAGAATCTGATTGCTGGAAAGTCGAGACAAATGCTGCTGCACTCAAACTGCTGAAAATTCCAAGATTTAAAAATACATGCTGACAAATGTTCTACAATTCCAACAACAGCTTCCAAAAGAGTGAACACAGGTTGACTATCTTTGTCTGCAATTTAAAAATACGAACTTCAATAAGACAAAGAAGACATTTTAGTCATCATGTGACATACATATTGCACTGCTCCATTTAAAATACTTGCATCCTTTGAAAGTTTGTAACAGAAATTCTGGCCATGCTATGTAGATGAATTCTTGCAGAAAGAAACTAATTAAAACAGTATCACAACGAAAAGCATTGTCCTACAATAGTTCTCTATAGTTTATGATACATACGAAAAAATACAACAAACTGTATAATCAATTCCATTAATACCCTCACATTTCGAAATTATGTTTATAGTCAGTAATACTTCATTCCCCTCCCACTGTTATACTAGTAAGTATGTATACAAGACACACAGGTAGCCATTTCTACAAGCAGTGGTGTGCCGCTGCACCTCTGAAATGTTGGGATACATCGTAATCGAGTTCTAATTGTGTAGCTACTACTCTAACATGAACACCACTGAAAACTGGAATACACAAGACAGACGATTCAGCTGCAAGTGCACAATAGAGGGTGGGAGTGGAATATGGAGTTTCAATGTCAGTATAAACTAAGGAACGAGATAGCATTAATGGAATCCAGTGTGACTGAATTTCAATCAGCAACACAAAATAAAAAAAATTAAAATAGCAATTTTCTATCCAATTCAATTGAAAAAGGTTAGAATTCTACTCACATAAACTTACAGTCCAGTTATAAACAATTACAGTAGACTCTTGCTAATCCAGCCATTCCTTGCACAGTAGGGTGTTGGATTAGTGAGAGTGCCAGATTACTGACAGTGCTTAAAAATGTAACTAAATTTAATGTTTTTTTTTTTAATTTGGTTATTTAACGACGTTGTATCAACTACTAGGTTATTTAGCGTCGATGAGATTGGTGATAGCGAGATGGTATCTGGCGAGATGAGGCTGAGGATTCGCCATAGATTACCTGGCATTCACCTTACGGTTTGGAAAAACCTCGGAAAAAACCCAACCAGTTAATCAGCCCAAGCGGGGATTGAACCCGCGCCCAAATGCAACTTCAGACCGGCAGGCAACCACCTTAACCGACTGAGCCATGCCGGTGGCAAACTTAATGTTATAAGCTGCGGCAATCACTCCACTTGCACTTATAAATCGAAACTAGAACATTCCACACATGGCCGGCACATGTATATGTATATAAGTAATATAGCATAACACATGGCACCAGTGCAAATTTCCCAGAAAACTATTACACTAGAAGTGATAGGAAGTACACTAGCAGGAAGCCGGATAATTGAGAGATTGGATTAGTGGGAATCTAGTGTACCAAAACGTAAATAAATTCCGATATAGTATATTAAATTAAGCTTTGTTTGGAACTACAGTAGTACAAGAGCCGCTAATACATGAAGAAGAAAGAAGATTGTAGATTTACTGCCCACTTATTTCGAAAATGGTACCAGTAATATTGTGAACATTACTGTAATTCACTACATTGTTAATTTTATTTATTTATTTATTTATTCATTCTGGTACAGTTAAGGCCATGAGGCCTTCTCTTCCAAACTACCAGAAGTGAAATACATAATGAAACAATGACAAAAATATTAAAGTCATACTTACAGTATATATAAAAATCATTTTCATGCACATTAACAAGCTTAGCCTACATATAATGAAATATTAACTAAACATGATACATAATTAAGTTATTTACAATTCATATCCTAATTCTATTTTATGATAGGCCTAAGTGACAATTTATATACACACATAGAATAACCTATAAAAATCAGCTACTGCTCACAAATCAATTTCATGTAAAAGTAAGTAATTCTTAATTTAAATTGATTAACTGTTCGGCAATCCCTGACATGACGAGGTAAGATAAATTTTGTATTCTAGTAGAAATGCAATTAGACTATTTCCTGCCGTATAGTGTAAATAATAAAATAAACTGCAGAACTTACATATTTCCAACCCAGAGTTGTCTTGCAGCACTCACAATATATGTCAGCAACGGCGTGGAGTCCCGTGAGGAGAACGCGCTCCTCTGCTGGCCCGCAACCAACATTCACCCTGAAGCAAATTACAATTATAAACATTAAATTAATGAAGTCTGTCGTTTCTAAAATGTTTCTAAATACAACTGAGGTGTAACTAAATCTGTAGCTCAATGACGACTGATTATTCATAAATAAGAGAGATTAATGTAAATAACAATACTATCGAGGCCATTAAATTAAAAATGCACTCTGATAAACATATATGAAGGGTCCACGATAAGGTAAAACCCCGATGTAGTGTTTGTGTATCTGAAAAGAGAGAAAATTGGAGTAGCTATTAATATGATCATAATTCAGGTCTAAGTCCACCAGAGACATACTACACGGTGTCCGGGAAAGATCTGACGAATAAGAAATAACTATATCTCTGAAACTATTGCATTTATTATCGCGCTGTTTTCACAGATACAAAGAGAAACACGATAAGTTTTAATTTGTCTCTATATGAGCACCATTTGTGGCCCGGGCTATGTCCAAGCGATACTCAATCTTCTGCCAACACACGCGAAAGCATCCCGGTGTGACTAGTCCTATTGCTTCGTAGATTTGGTCACGTAATTCTGTAATATCGGTCACAGGAGTGCGGTACACTTTATCTTTCACGAAACCCCACAGAAAGAAATCCAGTAGGGTCATGTCCGGCTACCGTGGTGGCCATGGTATAGGTTCACCTCTCCTAATCCAACGGTCAGGGAACGTGTCATCGAGGAAAGCGCACACATGGTTAGCATAGTGTGGGGAGGGGAGCTCCGTTCTGTTGAAACACGGTTTCTGGTGGTAGTTGTGGGACAGCATAATTTCGCAGCATATCCGGTTTGTGTTACCTGTCACTGTGAGTTCTTGTCCGTTTGAAAACGACGTTGTACACGCTTGACTGACTTAAATTCAGCCAGCCATAAAACGCATTTCTGCTTTCTTTACTGTGGTAAACATTGTTCGGCTGTTTACTTGGTACACGCACAACTTGCATTCTCAGCTCTCAGAACAAGACTGACTACATACACTGTGCAGAACGAGCTTTTTCTCGTTTTCTCCTCGCGCAATTGCATGCGCACGCACGTAACATGCTGGTAAGTAACAAAACTTATTGAGCTTCTCTTTCTAACTGTGGAAACAATGAGGTAATAACTGTAATAGTTTCAGATATATAATTACTCCTTTTTCATCAGGTCTTTCCCAGACACCCTGTATATATAACTTTGATCATTCATGAAGAGACGCATAAGAAATATAATATTGTAAACAAATGGTATTGCAAGAACAGAAGAGTAGGTGAATTAAAAAGCTACAGATGTTTATATAAGTTCGAAGTGTATATACGTAGGTACTGTAGTATATGTTATAAACAAAACATTCTGTAGTGTATGTTTCCCTGAGGGCCACATGAGGACAAAAAATGTAATATGTATATCTTTACCAGGTAAATGCTTCGTGCTCCAACCACTCTACTTTCTACTGGGACCAAAATATGCATTAAAACAGAAATGTCTATAAATATTAGATGCTTCGAATAGTGAAACCAAAGACTATTTATTCATGACTCAGGCAGTATTTGTTCAGTGATAGTATCAGAATGTATGTCAATACCATCTAAAATATGCTTTCCTATGAAGTTTCAGATATAAATAACCCTCGATTCAGGTCAACATGTACTACATAGCGGGAGAAGACTGAAGACATGAACATATAGTGGCTAGATACGTCAGTAAGGTCAAGGGGTGTGTCAGTAATAGCTGTGCAACTTAAGCCATGTTGCACCCAATGATAAAATAATATTAATGATACAAATAATATTTAATCATGTTTCATATCACAGACCCGAAGAATAATGGCATCAGTAAAAGTGAACATCACAGTATGGATTGTATAAAGCAGAGGTTTCCAAAATGTGGATCGCGAGTCCCTGAGGGGTCATGTAAAAACTGTAGGAGGGGGGGGGGGACAAAATAAAATAAAAAATGTCTTATAAACAAATTTGGTCACGTAAAAAAACTGTAGGAGGGGGGGGGGGGATCGCGAGATGATTTACAAAATAAAACAAAAAACGCCTTATTAACAACCATGAATTAAGTTTTCTTTATAAACATAAATGTTGAACACAAAAATAATCAATGCGCTAAATGTGACTGTTTTTCAGAAAGTAGTTTCTAAAATCTGAACTCTATATTTCATACACACACTGATATCGTTTTCAATTTCAAGGAGATTTCTTGTTTTTGTTTTGTTGGCAATAAAAAGTAGAAAAACTTATTTTAATAAATAGGACTTCCCAAATGCTATAAACAATTTAAGAACTTTGGACAAAAAAAGTATACTTTCAACATCCCATCAGTTAGGTATATATTTCAATCAGTCTTTCCTCGAGGTTTCCCCCCCCCCCCCAATTTTTGAATTTCAGCCAGTTGGATGCAACTGTCTAAAAACGGATTCTGTATCCATTTGTGATTGTCATAATTGTTTTGAGTTTCTTCCGAACACACTCAAAAAGCTGTTTAAAATTGTGTCAACTTAATTGCATGTCCGCAAAAACAAACTCAGCATTTGTATCATATGGTACGTAGCTAAATATTCCATGGGTTCATCAATACACTGGAATGAATCTATTTTTTTTTTTTAAGTGGTGTAACAGCTTTCATTCTACTATGCCTATTCCAAGCAAAGCACAGCATCCTTGCATTATGTTTAGCAATAGGGTACGAGCAAAGTTTAAATTTAAAGAAAGTAGGCTACCGAATTCTTGAGGACGATTTTTGTTGAAGTTTTTAGGCTTTCGCAGTAAATATCCACAGAAATACGGGGTAGACTTTTGGGAGTTTTGGGTATTCCAATTTGTTACATCAGCATTTCTCAAACTATGATCCGTGGACCACCTATGATCCTCGAGGTCTGCCCTTGTGGTCCTTCAAAAAGCACAGAAGAAAGAAAGCTGAAAATCTCAGAGTTTGGAAATGACACATGGCAATCGCCTTTCACTTTTTCTCCCAGTACTGACATTTTATGAAATTTATTACTCTACCTGTCTATCAACTTCCCACTCTACTCTCAACAACAAAAGAGGGATTTAAAGCACTATGAACGTGGTGTTTCTTGCCATCTTTTCCTTACACATCAGCTGATGACGTGTGGCTAAGTACATTGGCATATCTTTCAGATGTATTCTCAAAACTAAATGAACTAAATCTCTCTCTCTACAAGATAATTATTTGACTGTTTTCAATGCGCATAAGAAAATAAAGATGTTCGAGAGGAAACTTGGTTTGTGGGTCAGTTCCGTAAAACAGAGGATTTTTTCGCCATTTCCAACCCTAGAGTCGTTTTTGGTTGAAAATGATTTAGTTTTTGGAAAAGAATTATGCAATGACATATGCTCGCATCTCGAAACTCTGAGGTCACAATTTGAAACTTATTTTCCAAGTAGCCTAAATATGACGAATTTTCATGGGTTCGTGATCCCTTTCATTACGATATTGAAAATAACAAACTTTCATTGAGTGAAAGAGAACAGTTTGAACTCTCGAATGACACCGGACTTAAAATGAAATTCCAAGCGGAAGGTATGGTTAATTTTTGGACCTCATCACAAGTGAAAAGAGAACATAGTGAACTGTACAATGGTGCTTTACAGATTACAATTCAGTTTGCTTTTGCGTATCTATGTCAGAAAGGGTTTTCATCACTAACTCTAATAAAAAACAAAGTACGGAAATCGACTCAATGTATGTGACGATCTCCAACTTAAGCTTACCAGCATACATCCAAATATAAAACTATGCAGAGTCGGCAGGCTTATCCATTTAATTAATGTGAGTGCTAACGTTTATTTATTTTGTTTAGTTAATAAGATAAAGATTATCCAAACTCTAATAGCCTTGATTTATTAAAAAACAAAAAAGAATCTTCTTCTATTAACATTAACTTATTAGTTAATACTGATATAGGCCTAAAATTAAATGAATTAAATGAATTTTAATTAATGAACTCTGTTTTAAAATATAAGTATACTGGTATTAAAATATGCTACAAAAATTATAAATTTGCTTTCGAAGGGAACAAGACTAAGGTTGTCCGCAGAACTGTTCTGACTTGTAAAAGTGGTCCCCACTTCAAAAAAGTTTGAGAAACGCTGTGTTACATCTTACATTACAGTAAAGGCGCATAGATAACTTGTAAGTCAAGATTGAACTACATCTGTTTCACCCAAAATTGTGTGTTGTACTGTATTATCTGCCAATAGTAATCCGGTGTGATAAAGAAGATCGAAGCCAGGTTGTTTATTTTGGTCTACACTGCAAGTTCAGCGCGGACAATTCTACCTTTTAAACAAGGTGCAACAGTGACGTAGAATATTTTTTATGTGTGTGCCTGCAAGCGATTCTGAGATTCTACGTCACTATTACACCTCGTTTAAAGACTAGAAATGCCTGCATTGAACATGGCTGGTCACTCTACAGGTTGCACTGGTAGACGCAAGGGCTTACAGAAAGCCATGTCAAGAACGTGTGCTCAAACAGCCTGGCCAAATACTGTTGAAAGAAATGAAGACATACGCAATTTTTGGAAGCTGTTTTCTTATGTCACCCAGTTCGCATAGGCAGCAATTTTTTTGTATTTACTCTTTCAAGGGGTATTTCGACCTGCTGACTTTGAAGACTTCCTTTCTTTTAGAGAGATTTGTGTGATCCCCGATTTTTTAAACATTCTATATATTATTATGTACTACTGCCGAATGGACTTAAATTGATACGAATTCATCTAAACGATGCTCATGTCAAATTGTAGAATTATTCATATGATAACAGTTTTAATTATCGGGAGCTGTGAAAATTAAAAAAAGAAATGAAAAATCATCTATTAAACAATCACAAACACCTCACTATTATTAAATGCAAAATATGGTGTCTATTCACATTTTCATCCCATTTCTCTCATATTAATTTTACTATGTGTGTAATTACTACGCTTAATCTAGTTAATTACTGAATACTATCATTTAATTCTTAATGCAGTTTATTATATTTTTAGGTTAAACGCACTACTTGTTTCTTTATAATGTTATTATTGGCTTGTAAGATCATTATTTTTATTGTAATTATTTTAGTTTATTACAACACATTTTATATTGTTTGTAGTAGTCAGTTCTGGTTGAGTGAAAGAGAGTGCCTGAAGGCCTTAACTCTACCAGACTAATAAATGAATATATAAATAAAGGTTAATGAATTACTCCTTCCATTACTAGGAATAATTGTACAAATCCAAAAACAAAATTTGGGCCACCTGAGCATGCGCACTACATTATAACTGCCCAAATTTTGTTTCTGGGTCTGCAAATAGAGAGACGAGTGAATTATTTATTTGTTTATTTTATTTGCTGTAATAGAAAATGCACTCAGGATTAATAAAGAAAAATCTCCCACTCAATTAGATAAAGTAATAGGTAAATATACCTGTATTGTAAAAATAATGCATCATCATCATCATCATCCGATTTCATTCAGTAGTACTATTCTAAGGTATTTCTTTCTGCCTTTGACTTTTCGTTTTAGTTTAAGCATTTTTTCTGTTCATTCTAAAAACAAATCGAGCTCTATTTTTTTTTATTTTTATATTTCGTCATTTGACTGGTTCTACATTCTATTAATATAAATGTTATGCCTATTTATTTCTCTTCAGAAGGAGAAGAAATTATATTCAATAACATTTGCTCTGCCTGGAATTTTACTCAGGGATTTGCTATACGGTTTATAGGTTTTCCAAGTTTTCTCAGTTTTAAGTAAATACTATGATCATATTTTAATATATCTTCAAATTCTTACATCTTACCATTTATTATTACTTATATAATATGTACCTAAATCTTAAAGCAGCATTGCTGTGTAAGTCAAGGAACAAACAACGAGCTTCCAGTGTACATGATACTTTAAATACTCGTAATATGGTTCACTCATTAAGAAAGATGCTTATCCCTGTGTTAATTAATTCACTGAAATCACTGTTTACCTACATAGCAATGAAATATGTGAGAGGATGTGTTCCGCTACGAGAGCAATTCGAGGAGCTCCGTAACATTATATTTGCTACTTGAATTTGCGAATAGTACCTCTGGGAATGAACTCATCTGACAGCAAGTTGAATAAGCAACAGTGTCAATAAGGATGTTGTGGGAAATATATTCCCTCACCTCTTCCAGACAGACGTAACTTGTAACATCTCCATCTACAGTTGAGTAAACTAAATTTTCTCATGTACTGTAAGATGAACAGATTTCACAATGAGCTACACAGTACGTTTACAAACGTTTTCTAACAACTCTCAGATTTTTGCTCAGCAAATTCAAGTAATTTTTTTTATTCAGAAGAGATTGGAACACTGAAGTAAAATTCATTATCACCTCTAATAATTTTTAATAGGCTATTTAACAATGCTGTATCAACTGCGTGGCTTTTCAGCTTCGATGCAATTGGTGATAACGAGATAAAAAGAAGAATTCATAAGATTACCTGAAATTAGCTTTACAGTTGGGTAATCGGGAAAAAAAACATAATCAGGTACAAGTAATAAACCCACGCAAATACCACCCACCATTGGAGCAAGAGTCTCACCATTACCCACAGACAACATTAGTGGCACTGATAAGGTAACTAAATGGGAGTGAACAGTGAAAAAGGGAACTGTATATTACCTTAGTTTCAACCAGGGACTCAAAATTATAAAGTTTAGATACTATGAAGGCACTTTAACGACGTTGTGAAATACCTCCAAAATGTAGAGAACAAATGACAATAAAAGACAGATAAGAATAAGCATCTGTATTAAGGGGTCAATATTTATAGATTTTAACACTGTGTTGTTAATATCCCCGACTTTTAGGCACCATGCCTTTTGCTCCATGCCTTAGATGTAGTAACTTCCAACGTTTCGAAGTTAAGTACAGTAGACCCTTGGATTTAACAGACTTCAGATTTAACGGACTTATTTTAACATCTCTATTTCTAGACTATTATAAGCAGTTTCGATCTTTAGTAATAAAGAAACAGCAATTGAAGATTGACGCTAGTTCACAGCACCCCTCTACCAGTAAATAAGTGCTTGCATATTTTTTTGGGCCATCAGTGACTAACAGAAAGGTTTTTTATCACTAAAACGGTCCGTAAAGTGTTTTTTATTAATGTACTGTATTTATAATCAGACCCTAATATTATATAGTGTTTCATATTAAAATAGTAATACATTGTACTGTATTGTAGTGTTAATATTTCAGTGTTGTATTATAAAATAATAAAAGGTAAAAAGGTAAAGGTATCCCCGTAACATGCCATGAAGGCACTTGGGGGGCATGGAGGTAGAGCCCCATGCTTTCCATGACCTCGGCACTAGAATGAGGTGGTGTGGTCGGTACCACGCTCTGACCGCCTTTTACCCCCGGGAAAGACCCGGTGCTCAATTTTATAGGAGGCTGAGTGAACCTCGGGGCCGTTCTGAAAGTTTGGCAACGAGAAAAAAATCCTGTCACCACCTGGGATCGAACCCCGGACCTTTCAGTCCGTAGCCAGCTGCTCTACCAACTATAATACCCTTTAAAAATTCGCGATTTAACGGACACCCCTTACCACCTATTAGTCCATTAAATCGAGGGTCTACTGCATCGGCTCTACTCTCAAGGTAAGCAAAGTGCTGTAACCACTACCAACAGCAAGAGCTACTCTCCAACAGCCAATTATCCTCCTCTCCTCTTACCTTCGTCATTAAGTCAATACATTGCTACAGAACGCTGGATATTTTGCTTCTATGACAGTGTAGAAACTAAAATAAAAAGTGACAGGGGATTCACAGGATTCCTACAACTGCGTGAAACGTTTATGCTTTCGGTTGGGTGCCACAGAGATATTTAGGTTTTTAAATAATTGGTTAATTCAGACCAATTTGCGTTCCCGTTCTAGTTGTTACGTGTTTTTTACTATGTGCTAGAATGGAAAAATCAATCTCACTGATTTCACTTTTAAGGTATAATATAAATGCAATACAATTCAACCAACTTCAGAAACAAAAAAAATTGCAAAGCAACCCAACCATATTTAATAATTGTTTAGGTTTGTAATCTGATTGTTATGTAGGTCTACTGTATATTTTTTGTAGAGCCACCAATGTAGCTCAGTCAGCAAACTCACTGGCCTGCTGATCGGAAGCTGCGCTCAGGCTTGGGTTGCATCCCCGTTTGGTCTGATTGCCTGGCTGGTTTTTTTCGAAGTTTTCCCCAGTCGTGGGGCGGATGCTGGGTGATCTATGGCGAGTTCTCGGTCTCACCTCACTTCATCTCGCCAAAAAATTTTAATCTTGCAAAATTTTGACTTGTTCCACGTCTTAATGCTTCAATGTTAATGTAAGATCTATGGAATACAATAAATGAAATGAAATGAAAAATGAAGTCTCATATCTCACAGCTTGTGTTTCTACTTGTATCAAATAATAAAGTTTAAACACAAGTGATAAGCATGAACGGATTATATAAGCAGGCATATTCCCAATTTAAGATCACCGCAGATTACCCTTTTATTCAACTGCAAAAAAAAAAAAATCTACTTACACTGAATTGAAGAGATATGCCCTTCCCTGGCTTCCTTGGAAGGACTGAAACAAAGAATAAAAAAAAATTATAAATATATAAATAGAAAACATAATATTACATATACTGTTAATTCGTCTTAAAATAGAAAACTTCAATGTATGTAGCCCATTTGGAAGGACATGTAAGTTTCCACGATGCTAAAATAATACCACATCATACTAATCAGCTAGAAGTTTGTGATAGTAATATTTTATAGTAACAATAAATAAAATAAAACTTAGATTCCTTAACAGAAATTAGTTTTAAATATTTTCTCAAGTCGCTGTCTTTTAACTGTAAATATAAACTCCGAATCGCAATTTTCTAACCAGCATGGTAATAAATTTTCTACTACTTTTTATCATTATAACATAAAACGTTAAAAGTGTGAGTTTTTGTTTGACATTTTCCTATTATCGCATACAAAACAAAGTTTTAAATAATATAACTTTTTATACATAATCCTTTCAAGTTTAAAGTACAAACAATTCATCTGCTTCTTAAAATGAAAGTGCATGGATTACTTTTTTTGGAGTGTCACGTCCTTTAAAACAGAATTGCTCGAAATACAAACACAGAAGAACCAGGTATCTCTCTAACCTCTAGAATGCTCATCGTTTCAGTTTCCCAGAAATAATTAATTATAAATATAATAACAGTAGAACTTAAATCTGCAGAGACTCTTCCATGAAAGTGGTGTTTGTTCGTATATTGTATTCTTTTTTCCTCGGAAATGGAATGTTACTAAAACATAAACATTAAGAACGTTAACTAAACGAAAAAACGCCAGTAAAATTATTATGGCTTCTATAAATGTACTTAAATGCGACAAAATTTATGAAACATTAAAAATTGAAAACACTTAAATTCAATGGAACGAATAAGAATAATTAAAGCTTACATAAATATAAAGAATACACAGTAAAATATTATGAATATCTACAATATCGTTAAGTTATTATTATTATTATTATTATTATTATTATTATAACAAGTAATCTTACTCTCACTTGGGTAAGAGTAGCCAAAAGGATTTTAGTAATTTCTATTTTTAAAAACCAATGGAAATAACTAAATGAAATTTTGTAGTACACTCTAATTCATATATAGTCAAGTAATGTCAGGATATTTTTTACGGCACCTTGGTTAGCTTGCATAATCTTTAAAATAATTTTTGAAAATTTATTTTTCTCTGAAAAAAAAACTTAGTGCTAATTGAAAAATATACCAGCTATGAAGATTTGCCTGAAATTTAAACAAAGCATATACAAAGTTAACCAAGTGAGCAAAATTTCGGAAAAATTCATCTCCATCAGTTTCTGAGTTCATTTATACATAGTGCTCTGTCCAAGGGCAGGTCTTTCACTGCAAACCCAGCTTTCTCCAATCTTTCCTATTTTCGGTCTTCCTCTGTGTCTCCACTTGTGATCCATATATCTCAATGTCGTTTATCATCTGATATCTTCTTCTTCCCCCCCAAACTCTTCTCCGGTTCACCATTCCTTCCAATGCATCTTTCAGTAGGCAGTTTCTTCTCAGCCAGTGACCCAACTAATTCCTCCCTCTCTCCCTGATCAGTTTCAGCATCATTCTTTCTTCATCCACTCTTTCCAACACAGCTTCATTTCTTATTCTGTCTACTTCACATGCTCCATTCTTCTCCATATCCACATTTCAAATGCTTCTATTTACTTCTCTTCACTCCGTCGTAATGTCCATGTTTCTGCCCCATACAATGCCACACTCCACACAAAGCACTTCACTAGTCTCTTCCTTAGTTTTTTCCAGAGGTTCCTTTCTCTATTAAAATATTCCTTGGCCACTGCTATCTTCCTTTTGATTTCCTAGCAGCAGCTCATATTACTGCTTATAGTATACCCCAAATATTTGAATCTGTCCACTTACTCTACTGCCTCATTTAATATTCGCAAGTTTACCTTCTTTATTTTTCTTCCTATGACCAAGGTCTTCGTCTTATTTGCATTTATCTTCATCCCATACTGCTCACAGTTGTCATTTAGCTCCAGTAGCATATTCCTTAGTATCATCTCCTCATTCTGCTAACAACGACATATTATCAGCAAATCTTATGCACTTTATTCTTATTCCTCCTACTATCACTCGCCCCATGTTCTGAAAACAGTTCTTCACTAAATCCTCCAAGTTGATGTTGTACAGGGCTGGTGATAAAGGGCATCCTTGACGTACTCCTCTCCCTATTTCACTTCCTTCTCACATTTCCTCTCCTATCTTGACTTTGACTTGTTGTTTGCTATGGTTACATTATTTAAAAAAAATAAGTAGCTTTGAGGAAATGAAGCGAAAAGTTTAGGATAATAAAGAACATTAGCTTGGCACAATGGAATTTAATAATGTTTAGAACGTTTCTTGATGAGTTTCAAAATCAAAGTTGGCATTCTAATCTTTAAACATCAGAGAAAAAAATATAAAAATTAAATTAAAAAATATAATCTTTTTAAATATTTTCACAAACATCTCCCATCAACATGCTGTTATTTACCTCGACTCTACGAGCGTGGTTCGTATATGTCGCTAGTTCCAAGAAGCGTATCCAGACTGTCCAGAGGCCACCACAGGTGGATCTACATTACATTACTAATGTACGGCATGATGATAGAAAATTGTTAGCATGTACCGGATGTCGCATGGGAAACGAGTATCTGGAGAAAGCCCCTGTGTTGCTTGACCAGGCATGTTAAAGCGCCTGTATTACGTGCTCATAATACAAGCAATACAAATCCAACAAGATTCATTTTTTTAGCAAGATAAAGTACAACCATCGCTGTGCGGGTTCTTGAGAGCATGCAGTGCAGGCGCGTTGACACCCCTGGCCTTGACCACGGGCTGCACAACACAAGTTACATTCGGGATGGATCAATCGGGATTTGAACCAGAGCTCCCTAGCTTATAAGCCCAGAGCGCTAGCACTGCTTCACAGTGACGGTATTTTTAATAACATTAAAACTTTATTAATAACTGATGTAATGTATATTTCACAGAAAGGGATTTCATAAAAAATCCCACTTTAGTGTTATACCCTTTGTCTGAACAAATGACGCTAGATGTCGTCTTAATTTGCGTTAATAGGTAGTTCCGGCGACATTAACGTTTCCATTTCATGACTCACAGTGTCAAGTAACCGCCCCTAATTTCGTATCTTCTGCTAACCTGCAGAAAAACGTCTTTAATGTAGCCCACGTGACGACATTAGCATTTATATAACATTTCAAAAGTCATATTATAGCCTTACCAGTCTCCACAAACTCTCGCATGCAAAAAAAAACATCCTATTATCACTTATTAGTGACCAATTACGAAAACTGAGAAACTCACTGCATCTCGAAAGTTAAAAAAACAGAAACCAGGCTTGCAAATGTTACAGCTTGAATAGATTTTCGCGTCTAGTTCTTCATTCCATTACATGATCAATTCTCAGATTAATTTGCATGTAAATATCTTTTAGCTTCTACAAATATCTGTCATAATAGTGTGTTGTATTTCCTCACATTTTTGTGTTGGTAACAAGAGTTATATAATTTTGTTGTAACTCATATATAGACAAGTATGTTGAGAATATTATTCTTTTCTCTGAATACGTGCATTCACAGACGAAGTTCGTTGTGTATGTTATAAAGAGTGATTCAAAATCTCTGCGACAAACTCTGAGGGGTGATAGATCTAACAATAAGGAACACTTTTTGTTAAACAACCTATGTCTTTTGACGCGTCGTTTCGAAGTTATCGTTGAAAATGTTTTTGCGCGGGCGTACGCCAATGTATGCGAATGTGTGCACCCTTGTTTGTTTGTTTGTTGAGATGTTTGTAAGAAACGAGAAGGGTTGTTGTTTACGTTTAATGTTCAATACCTTTCCTTTCAGTTCAGTCTAATCATCAAATGAGAATGGATGTCTACACTTTTCCCGAGTTAGCCGACATGGTAATGTATTATGGGGAGGCTCGGGGAAACGAAAGAAGAGCTCTCCACATGTACCATAAAGTTTCAAAACAGAAATCACCCTCACCACACAATGTCTGCTCGACTTTATCAGCGCCTTCGAGACGCATTGGTGGAAGACCGCGTAGACATCCATAATAAGTATGTTATAATGCGTTGCAACGATTCTTCGAAGATTAATATATTGAGTAACATAAGTAGATATCTACTCGTATTTTGAGTAAAATTTTCACTATGCTGATCACTCCCACTTGATAACTGCCTCTGCTATCTTCCTCACTTCAGGGTCTGCAGCCTGTTATATGACAAGAATGAAGTTTGAGTACCTGTCTTTCTCTTTGATGACCTTTCAACTATAGCAAACATCCCAACCTGACAGATCACTGCCTCACCTGCCGAATTTCAAGGTCCCTGCTGGGCCTTCACGACAATAGCAGTAGTAGGGTACCCATTCTCATATATCACGCCGGCAGGAGTCCGCCACGACCATGACAATGACAATGACAGTGAAAAGAGGGACAGTAAGAAAGAAGAAAATCTAAAGTTCCGTGCAAGCCCGCATCCTTGTAAAGAGTCTTAATAGAATATCTGCAGTATGTAAGCTCCAGGTGTGTGCTGTGTTGGCCTTTTCTTTCACTTTGGGGTCTGCAATTTCACTGGAGAAACTACAAAAATTTAGGAGGTAAAAACCGAAAAGCTGACGAAATCCACAATAACACGCAGGCAGCCCTACAATTTCCACACGCGCGGACGTCTGTCCATATCTTCCATGACGTCTATTCAACAATTGCACATCTTGAAGAACTCTTTCTGACACGACCTTATGTTTATGATCTCCTGTTGGTGAAAGAACTTCTTGGTAAAACTATAATCTAAGGTCACAAATACATGACTGAAACAAGAAACAAGTTGAACATAGAAGTTCCAAATATTATATTTGTTATATAAAATAGGCTAGTCAATAGCTATAAAACCCAAGTATTGAGATTTTTAATGCATTAGCCTACTTCTTTCAGCAAGATCAGTCTTAGGACAAAGATTCAAAATAATCACTAAAAAGAGGCTAAAAGAAAAGTCATTTTACTCTTGTAAAGAATTTCTAGGTTGTAATACGTCTGACTTAGTCTTTTATTCTTGAATTTTATTTTGCACTAGTAGCCTATATAACTTGTGCTGTAAAATTTATGTTAAACTGTATTTGACGAAGTCTATTGCATTTTGTAATGCTTAACGATTGTGTAGCCTACATATGAATATGAATGTGTACATACACCATGGTATTTCTTTGTGCTGGATGTAGGTGCTGTATATTGTCGTAATCAAACCGTTGTTTCACGCAATTAGACCTACATCAATGTTGGCATTTTTTAAATTCTCACTTCTTCCTTTATTTGATATATTTACTGAATATTCTGGCGAAACGTCGCCATAAGTCCATCAATACTGATAATATATTTTTACTCCTTTACTTCAATTTCATTAAGATACATGGTTCGCATGCGGGGTCCAAAAGGAAGGCAGAAAATAAAAAAGACCGGATAATTCTGAGTTTGCAATGAAAGACCAACCCTTGGGCAGAAAATAATGAATGGATGAATGAATGAACGAACTTCAATTTCCAGAGTTCATGAATTTTGAATATTTATTGACTACAAATTGATTTACACCCAATTGTAGCTACAAGAAAATAGTTCATATCATAAGAACAATACTTACGCCATGACAGTAACATTAGGCCTACGTTACGTTACAGGACTGAATTTGTGGACCTAAAGCATTTCTGGATACACTTTAAAGACGGTGTCAAGAATAGGACCGAGTGTGATCCATAGTCTAGTAAAGAACTATTTGGTTCGCCTAGTTTAATAATAATAATAATAATACTAATAATAATAATAATAATAATAATAATAATAATAATAATAATAATAATAATAATACGGGAGCATCAAGAGAAAATCCCCCGCGCTCGCTTTACCCACAAATTATTCAAATGGGGATCCAACATGGATCGTCACGTTGGAAAGTAGATCGGCCAGCCACTTGGTCACGAACATATTTTCTCGCTCTGTTAAAATTTCGTACTCCTACAAAAAATCCGACACATTTTAAAACATTTCTGGTTCGAAAACTTTGTTCCTTACTTCGATAATGACATAAACAGAAGCAGTTCCGGTGAATATTACTTATATCCCAGCCACTATAGGAACTTGATAAAGTACACTGAAAATGCCTTTGATTTATAGTATTGGTTAGTAGAAATTTATGTGATGACTGGGAGAGCTGTAGCCTACCCAACCCGATCTAAATATGTACCTTACTTATATATATGAAAATCGTCTTGCGTAAATGAAGAATACCGTCACATTTCGTTAATCTAACAGTGGGTTTCAGTGTCGCCAACATAGTAATAACACTAAACACCTAATCAAATCTAACTTAACCTCTCTCATAATACTACACACCTAAACAAACCTAATCTAACCTGTCACATAATACAACCTAATCTAACCTAACCTGTCGCATAATACTACACACTTGTAACATTCCTCACATATAGTATAATTTGGTTTGCATGTATTGCCGAATCTGCTACTAGTGTCGGTAGCCATCTAGTGGAAGTGGATCGTACTTCCAGAAAGAAAATATGGAGACTTTCATAATAATTTACATATAATTCGTTCAGTGTATGTTTTGTGATATATTAAAAGTGTTAATGAAGTAATAAGTCAGCCCCATTATCTCCTGGCTCATTTGCCCCAGTAGTGATGCCTCATTGGTGTCATCAATTTTTCTCCTCAAATATTGTCATTTATGAGGTTCAAACCTGTCTTCGGACAGTTGACTAAACAACAAACAACATTAAATTATTTTATTGGCGTATTTTTTTAATATATTTATTCAAGAAAATAAACTACAGATATCATTCGTAATGTGATAACTCAATTACTGCCAAACACACGTAAAACGTATAATGAGAAAATATGTGCTAAAATATTTGCTACCTTTACTCAAATTTTCTGCCTTGTTTCAACTGATTTTGTGATGCCGCACTCTGACGCAGCTCATATTGCATCGCTTTACGTTGCAATATTCGTTATTTAACTTATGAAATATTGGGATCGAATGTTACAAAGTGAAAAAAAAAAAAGACTTCGCAATGCATACTTTGCTAATATTGAACTTTATGAAATATCGGAGCCGAAACACACAAAGTGAAAAATCTACCTTTAAAGTACACTTCACTTATATTGAAATATTAACTTAAAATAGGCAATAGCAAATGATAAAATCATTGCATTTACTTATCTTTAGTTTTACGAAGTTAAAACGATTCCATGACAAACTGTAATTTAAAAATATGACCCACTGAAATATCTGCTAGTCCATGTTTGATCTGCCCCCCCCCCCAAAAGAGGCAGGGAATTCGTACAACCCCAATAATTGCGCGGAGCGTTGTTTAACCTCTTCAGTTCTGTTTTAGAGTATACTCTACATAATTTTCTTTTAATTTTTTTTTTGCAGTGTCTTGGATACTTTTGAAAATTTGGAAAAATTAAATTTGATAGAAATGAAGAGTATCACTTTTACAACATTTCTATACCAGAATTATAAATTAGAATTTAAAATTTGGGGGAACCAAGAGTCAAAATTGCCCCAAAATTTGATTTTCTGTGAAGACTTGATTCGGGATTTTTAGAACCCCAGAATGATTATGTGACCGATTTTTTTTTTTCAATTTTTAAAAAATATAAATTCGAGACTAAAAAGGTTAAGCAGTTGTGTGATTCTATGAGTTTGGAGTTCGTACGTTGTGATATGTATTAAATAATCGTTAAAGGTGCAATCTTACAGAATCTTTGTTTAGTTAGTTTTAAATAGTTGTAGACTAAGTCGCCGCTTGATGGGAATCATCGTAGCAAAATTTAATCATAAAACAAAGAACTTTAACATCAATTAATATCATAACCAGTACAAGAAAATGAATGCAGCATCCGTTGTTCAAGCCACTAGTAACAATACTATAATACGATATTAAACTTAATTTACTGCGGGCTGCACTGGCCCGCTGCCGCTAAGGAGCAATGAGTTGCGGATTGCATCGGCGCGATCCCGCTAAGGAGCAATGAGTTGCGGATTGCATCGGCGCGATCCCGCTAAGGAGCAAGAGCATTACAGAAATAGCAATGGGCATTTTTACCGAATAGGTGTCGACTTAAAAGTTCTACGTTAAAAATTTTCACTTTTTATTTTTTATTTTTTGTAATTGGTTATTTAACGACACTGTAACAACTTCGATGCTTTAGCGTTGGTGAAATTGGCAACAGTTGTCTGAAGATCTTCCATGAAATTACCTGGTATTCGCCTTACAGTTAGGAAACAAAAAATGTATTAGGCCTACAGCTTGTCAGCCTAGAGGAATTCGATCCCACGCCCGTGCATAGTCTGGGATAATGAATTCAGCTTATTACCTCTGAGCTACTCTCCAAACAAGAGTCACAACGTATGTTCCCATGAAAGACACATTACACATTAGTCTCTACCCGAATTATAATGTGAGAAGTTGTCATTTGACAGAATTACCACATCACATTAATATTTACATCATTCAGCAGTAAAAGTAAATGTCTACTAGCATAACAGGCACACTTCACACAGAAGGCGCCGTAGCTGTTGATAACAACAAATCCCACGCCCAATTACGTTATTAATATTCTGAAAGATTGCGGCATCGTCGTTATGCGTCTGTACTTACCGCTGGATAACGGAAATTGCATGAGGTGACAGCTATCTCAAACTTATTAATGTCACACTCTGTTATTTCTTGTAGCGATTACTTCATGGCTAAATGCCAAAAAGTCGCAGCATCATTGTTTGCCTGCACGAAAGTAGGTTTCATTATATACGTGCGAGTTTCCTTCAAATCCCGTCCTACAGAGGCTGGCTACAAAGCGTAACATGTTAACTCGACATGAGTAACAACAATGCTGCAAGAATGACAGGTTTCATGTTTCAGAGGCCTTCATTCCATTACTTTCCACTTACGACAGTGAAGTCTTGGGCATGTTGTCAACATGGCACATTGTCACAGCTTTGCTGACGTTTTCATTGTTCTACGAGTAGGCTATATATTCAAGTTCTATATAACAAAAATTATCATCTCGCTTAAAACATTCATTTTTGTTGCTGACATTGCAATAATAATAATAATAATAATAATAATAATAATAATAATAATAATAATATTAATGCATTGTATGAGATTCTGGCTGATATACCGTAATAATGTATTCTTTGAGATATTTCAAACAAAAAATTTTAATACAAATTTGTTCGTTTTTGCTTCCTTTTCGAGATAAAAATTGTTTTACAAGAAACATTTCATAGCGTGTTTTGGGAAAGCCATTGATTTAATTCTCAATATTCTCAGCCAATTTATGAGAGCAGTGTATTATGATGACTATTACACTTTTACTACGTCACACTACTTGTGACCAATAAAACGGTACGAAAGGACGTCTTTCAACCAATCATGGCCGCTTATCGCACAATTTTATCGCGTCCCTAGCATTTGTTTATTTTTATCACTACCCTAGCATTTGTTTCTTTGTTTGCCAACATTTCAGACTGCAGTGGTCTGGCCGTCAAAAAACAGAAAATTACAAACCACTCCAGTCGATGCACATCACTTTCAAATATGACTCGCATTTTGGCATTCAAGAACAAGGATTAATAAAGATCACTGGTCATATATGAAGAGCACCATTCGGAAATCCTGAATGAGTTGAGGGATACACCATGTACACCAACGAGCTCACTTCTTTTACGCACACGTCCAATATAACACCAACTGAACCACCAAAACATTCAAATTTGAAAATTGTACTTTCAATAATTGTTTCTTTTAAAATTATCCATGTTTATTTTTTATTTCATCATCGTTAATTAAAACGTTTCTTGTTTATTTCATCATCCCTAATTAAAACTTTTCTAACACTTGTTTATATTATTTAGGTTATGTTTGTTATAGCTTCTGCTATATATTATGGATAGTCACGTAACAGAGATTATTTAATACCAAGATTTATTGAAAATCATCTGTCAAGTGACGTTGATTACTGGGATTCGGATGATTGAAATGGAATGCAAATGTTTTAATAAAAATTAAACTGAATCAACAAAGCCTTCTTGACTAGTAACAGTCCACAGAGTTCAATGATGATTCCATAGTTGGCACAACTGATACCGGTAACAAGAAATCATCATAAAACACTACTGCCATCTAGCGTAATGTTGAGATGGTACAATAATACATTTGAAGACAGTTATATTTTCGTAAGCCAATTAATATTTTATTGTACACTTTGTTACTTCTAATCTTTATATAGCCTACTTTCTTCTAATCGTGTAATAGTCAATTAAATCCCACTCGAGTTTTGATTTTCTCTAGATAAATCAAAACCTCTAGTGAGATTACTGTTGATAAATCATTAAAAGAATTTTAGCTTTACCATTCAAATGTGCAGAAATTTGACCCTAACAAACGTAACTTTGTAAAATTCCTACATATTTAAAGGACAAAACTAAAATTCTTTCAATAATAGGACAAAACTAAAATTCTTTCAATCATTTACGAATTGTTTCAATCACACTATGATTTAAATTTGATATAATTAATACCGACACAAATAAAAATAGCTTTCTGAAATGTAGGCCTAATATAATACTTACTTACTGGCTTTTAAGGAACCCGGAGGTTCATTGCCGCCCTCACATAAGCCCGCCATTGGTCCCTATCCTGAGCAAGATTAATCCAGTCTCTACCATCATATCCTACCTCCCTCAAATCCATTTTAATATTATCTTCCCATCTACGTCTCGGCCTCCCCAAAGGTCTTTTGCCCTCCGGCCTCCCAACTAACACTCTATATTATATGCATTTCTGGATTCGCCCATACGTGCTACATGTCCTGCCCATGAAATGTAATATAATATAGTGATTTAAGAGTAGTCTATTGTTTGAATGTGTACTATGCGAAACGTGAATGACGCAAACTGAATAGAAGCTTGTGAGCATGAACGAAAAATTAAACACTTTACTGAGAGACAAACGGACTATACAGGGTGGGAGGGGTATACGTGCAAATATTTTAGAGGTAATCGGGGATAATATACTGAACCACATTATGTAACAAATTTCTCAATCTTCGAAATTATTTTAGATATGAAAAAATATCATGTTTTAGGGTAGTTAATACTTCCAGGCGATTTGTTTTCTTTACGAACGCCTCATCGGAGATCTAAGCTTGTGGTGTTGCCTACTGTCCAGGCTTACTATGAAGGTCTTTGTGGTGTAACAGGTTTCAAATAATTTATCGTGTATCCAAATACAATCACCTTTTTACATTATCACATGGGATTACATTCATGATTTATTTTGTACTGTAATACATTCGAATTTCTAACACAGCCTTCATTTGTATTCTCACAAGTATGGTAGACTGCAATGAAACAAATAGTGTTATCTAAATTATCAAGCTAAAAAGGCTTTATAAATGACATGGCATTCACTTCTAAACTATCACGAAATAACTTAAATAAATTCACATTTAAAAATTGTCATTGAAATAAAAGAAATATACGAAATACAATAATCTCTCAAGTGTTACCAAAGGTTAATATTTTCTTAACTAGTGTAATTTTTTTTTAGAAACGTTATGTCACATTACGAAGGAAACAACGTCACGTTGCGATCTACGATGCTAGGTCCGAGATAGAGTCTTTGGTACACAACAACGAACAATAGTCTATTTGGAATCCCACGATTTCGAAATCGTAACCAACCCTTGCCACGATTGCAGATTCTCTTGCTGTTCCGTATATTAAATGAATATCAGCTAATAGTCCAGTGAGGTTTCTGCACCCTTAACTGTTTATGCTGGAGTATAATAATGATCTCGAAAGAAGTCTAAACTGACAGGCGTTTCATAGTACTAATATTCATAAAACAACATACCGTAAAATACGTGACACATTTATGGAAAAATATTATAAGAGCACGAGAAAAAGTAAATAGGGCGTTATTTCACTTGCATTTTTTTTAAACAAACATCAACATATTTGCACATATACCCCTCTCACCCTGTGTCCTACAGTATCTGTAACTGGCGATAGGTTTATGATTAATTTATATTTTAGAATACTCGAAAGATGAAAATCCAATAAGTTTCTAACGTGGAAAAGGTCCAAGAGCAAGAATCATAAGAGGAAGCCTCTTGAGCCACTGACATATCAATCTTAATGGAAGGCTTTTGTTTAACCACAGTCGCTACAAAAGCGGGATGCCCAAGATAATGAGAACAAGGTAGTAGTAGTAGTAGTATCTCTTTCTACGAACGACCGAACAATTGAATCTAATGGCAGGATTCTCTTATCATGTGGTTAGCATGATTCAGGGTCATCGCTTGAGTAAATATAAGACGTCATCGCTTGAGTAAATATAAGACAAGGTTAAACAAAATAAATATATAAAAATAAAGCTATTACCTCACAATTTCTAAACCCATTAGACAGCATCTGTCGTCGATATGAGAAACTAAACGTCTCATACGATGCTGAGAACGCGAATAACTTGTTTCTATACATTTTTCTCTTGTGTTTATATTTTCATCTCCCTACGTACACAGTTCAAAGAACTTTGTGTGCGTGAGTGCAGAGAGAGGGAGGACAGACGTCCTTCGGCGTTGAAAATATATCTACTTAATTACGTGTAATTAAAACTTCCAGAAAAAGGTTAGATGAGTGGAATCCATACCCATGAATACTCAGCTCTGGAGACGGCTCAATCAGTTTAATAACGGTTATCAGATCTTACATACTACCTCGTATAATTGCGGATATAGCCAACTGGGCGTCCTCGATTGCCGACGGTGCAAAGGCTGAACGTTTCACGAAAAATAATAGTACTAATTTGACTATCTCCCTCCGGTTTTATCTAAACTTAAACGCCTATACTTTTTATATTACATGAAATAAGGGAAAATATAAATTGAAATCAATAGATTTCTGGATTGAAATGTTTAAAGTTTAGGAATATGGAAGAACATGAGATAACCCTTATCTTTCAATCTTGTCTATCACAAATATCATTCCATTTGAAGAACTCGAGTTCGAGGGAAAATAAGCCAACACTTTAGCACTGGGCTAACGGACGGGTGCTCAAACAAGTTTTCAAACTTCACTGGAGGGGTCACATTGAGTTACATGGTTTAACAGAAATTTAGTCACGCAGATTAAATTTAAAGAACTCAATCGCTCGATTAAGCATGGCTATGGAACGATCGATAAGAGGGACGAGCAAACGCGAGATATTTGCCGAGGCACATTGATACTGCCCGCAGTGCAAGCAAGGGGTTGTATTACACTGACGTCATCGTATTGAATGAAAATCGCGAAGCACGCTGGCTTATTTGAGTCACGTTTGTCCATAATCCACGGACAAAATACTTTCTTTGTGTGGAGGGGGGGGGGGAGTATATTTTGATTAATACACAATTATTATGATGCAACTATGAAGAATCCGGTCTAAATGCAAATATGACACTGTGGTTCATTTCTTGAAGACGACACAACGTCGGACCTTCATGCAGCAAGAGTCCATGTTTTAATGAAATTCGTACCAAGCTGTAGAGTCTGATGGGTTGAATGAAACACACTGGAATAAGTTATAGGAATAGTCGGTCAACCACAAGAAAGTAACAAAAAGCTTTGAAAACCACATACCGTCGCTGCGCCTCCAAAATCCGCTCGCTATGTGTTTCTAAAAATATTCTGCAGGAGAAGGAAAAAAGCATCGTCAATTTTAATTCTCTTGTTTTTCAAAACAAAAATATGTTTAGCCTCATATCACTTAGCCCAGAACATTAATCGTTATTTACTTATAGCATGAAAGCACGTAAAGTAGGCATACGCAATTTTGAGGTGTTGATATCGCCAATAGAGGACAAGGATTTTAATGAATAATAGACAAAGCTTAATTTAGAAGTAATGTACAATATTCTTATGTGTTTTCCAGTTCATACTATTATTTAATACTAAACCAAAACAATTTGTGCTTACGATTCTTTAAGTCTATTTCATCTAGGCTTAATATTAAATGAAAACTGAGCACCATTATGTGTAACAAGTTTGATTACATAAGTTTTATCAACATTAACTGTTAATTTACTTGCATTAAACCAATAATTAATTAGCTTTGAAAATGTATTACAAGTGTTTATAAAGTGATCACATTGTTTACTTAAGATAATCCCACGCATATCAACCGCAAATAAGATTACGTGGGATAAACTGCTTATGTTTGAGACAATCATTATCCTGTACAAACTAACAGCAATAACGACCTTAAAATTATTCTCTTTAGAACTCCATGTTCAATATTCCTAAACTCTGAGTAACTTTGTGGCTATCTGACACAATTATAATTTTTGTTTCAGTCTGTACTCGCAGCAGTCGAGATATCCAAGGTTTATATTGGTTTCCAGTTTCTGAATTCACAAAACAGAAAACAGTTCATAAGCGAAATGAAAGCAGGGGCAACGCGAAGAACAATGGTACGCACATTCAGGGGGAACGAAAAAGAATCACTCGAATTTCTCGTGCAAAATGTAATCTGCTGGCTATAAATTGGTAACATATTCTAGGAGACAGTGTAGCAAAATTTATCTTACCAGACCCGTACGTTGGCCTAAATGTCGCTTTCCTGGTTGGCCAACAGCTCGTGTCTTGTTTACATTTCTACCGTTATTACTTGTTAAATTACACACAAATCTTCCGTAGGATACTCCAACTGGTGGCAACCTTATGGCGCTCAACAAACTCTGAATCTTCAGTCAGTACAATGATAACAGGTATCGACTGTAGGTGAAATTACGTTGCTTCCAGATACTGTTATTCATTCATTCATAGTGTTCTGCCCAAGGGCAGGTCTTTCACTGCAAACCCAGCATTCTTCAGTCTTTCCTATTTTCTGCCTTCCTCTTTGTCTCAACATATGATAAGTACGTCTGTAATCATTCGATTCTAGTATCGAACCATCAGATTTTCACTTTTTATTTTTCTCTTACTTTAACTCTTAATGTGCAATAATTTGCATATAATCGTTATACTGTACAGAGCGAATCAAAACTCTGGAAGCATCTTATTACATGTCTGATATTGTATGTTAGGTGAAAATAGGTATACCTATTTATTATATCAATGGATCAATCAATTACACACATAATTGTAACACTCCGCCATTTTGAATACAACTTTGATTTTTCGAAAGGAAAAAGGTCGTATTACCACCCTAAATCGTGTAATATCTTGGATAAAACCAATGGCAAAATTGGTGTTTAAGATAGCCTATCTCAATTCCTATACAAAATCTCGCACATTAAAGTTTCCACGAAATTGTTGCCGCGTCATTGAACCTAGTGCTAATGTCACTCCTGATATGTTTCAGTATGTCTAAGAAAACATCTAAGACTGTGAATTACCGAAAATGGATAGCATACTGAGCAAATTTTGTAAAAAGTATATATATATATATATTTCACGTAATTTATTTTCTATTTGGAATTTCAAACGAATTAAATTTTATGGAAATATTAATACGAGACATTTTCTAATGGAAATTAGATATCTTGAAATCGAATTTGTCATTGGTTTTGTCATAAAATGCGACACAGTTTTTAGACTGATCATACGACCCTTTTCCCATTTGAAATTTCAAAGTTGTATCTAATATTATGGTGGCTTTCAAGATGGTGAAGCGCTATAATTACGTGTGTAATTGATTGACTAGATTTAATTAATGTTATAAATATATAAGATGCTAATATAAATTAAATTTGTTGGTAACTTGTATAATAAAATTAATATTATTAAACGATTTTTCATGTAATAAATTGATATTTACTGTCATAGCAACTCATTCTTCACAGATCATGATTTCAAACTAATCATTACAAATTTGATATGTTATTTCTTAAAATGATAAAATTGGTCAAAATTCGACTATTTTCAGTAGCGCATCGTCTTAAACACATTTCTCGTATATACCAAACTTGGTCATATTAGTACTTCTGGCGCATGTATTTGAACATGAGTGTACCAACAAATTAGAATAGGGCGTTACTAATGCAGAACTCTCCATTGCACAATATGCAGTATTACCTTTAAGAAAAAAATTAGATCAAAAATAATTTGAGTAGAAATAGGATTTTCACCAAGAAAATTGAAAAAAAAAAATCAAAACAAAACAAAGTAAGTTTATTATTTTAAGTATTTATGAGAAAAGATTTAAATTTAAAATGTATGTTTATGATATTGATATACATATTCATTAAAAATTCAACTCACTAGCTCAAAAATTGTGGACGTCAGACATTTCAGTAGTTCATCGCCATCGCCTTGAACACGTGTGAATCAGTAGAAGGATATTGATATCAAAGTAATATTACTAAACAGTGTAAATCAAGTTACAGGAGGAAAAGAAACATAATAAAGACTATGAAGATTCGACCGTAGGATCTCATACTTGTCTACAATGCAATCCACTGTTTGCCCGGCTGATTTACGGTACAAGACGACACCGTTCTAAAATTAGTCTACACAAAAAGAAAGGGGTGATTGGTAATGCACTCCTGCAACCAAGAAGTGTTGGAATCTACTTTTAACATCCTACGATTTGTTTAGAGTTTTATTAAATATCGCATTCCTTGTTCGCGACTTGCTCACAGGTGTCATACTAAAAGCACAGTCTAGTACGAGTATAGTATATACAGTCGCGAAGCTCAATACGTAGTAAATATGCAAACATTAGATAGGTGCTCACCACTAGGATCGCTGATATCGCCTCATTACAGGCAATGCAAAATAGTACCGTCACAGTCTATTGTTTCTAGCACCCTCAAAACTCTAGCTTCGTGACTGTATATAGTAGACTGTGCTAAAAGGCTTAAAACAGGCTTAGGGTAAATTTGAGAGGGATACAGAAAATACTACGTCAGGGAAATAGGGAGAGGGCAGAAAGAATAAAAAATAATTAATTTAAGCATTCATTTTGTCCTGCCTCCAATGTATTTCTACAGTGAATGAATTCCTTTGGAATCGATATCTCATATCTTCTGCTTAGTTTGTATAAAGGATTTTCTTCACTTTCTGAGCTTCAATTTCAAGCAAATCGTATCGTCTGTATTTGATATATTCTTTTATATGCCACACTTTGCCTTTCACGTAGATGTATTTCAGTTTTGGTTTATTCAAACAGCCTCTGTTGACTTCAATTTCCTTGCTTGTCTGAACTACAGGTCTACCATGAGGCAATATAAACAACTTTTATACAAAATAAACTGAATACTGAAAATATTTTAAAACAATTTCACGTCCGTTGAATTCACTTTCAAATCTTTACTAAATATATTATGTAAGGTGTACCGTAGCGTCAAAGGGCAATGGTTCCCGACTTGTATGCGCCAGGTCGTTATTCCATTGCTTTTTAATCCCATTATTTGGCAATTTATTTACAGTTACAACATATACTCGTAAATCTGGAATAAAAGCAATTATATTAATTATGAATATTTCGCTACTATAAAACTAACCTTTTGTCAGGTGATGCGCAAGTAAAACCACTGATTTAGAGCAATGACATAAAAGCAAGTTCATTTGAACATAGGTGCAATGTCGTTAGGTATCTACAATAAATTGTAACCATTTTTGAGTTCCAGTAACTACAAAGAGAATATTCATAATATAATATATTATTTCCCCCGTATATCTGCATGCCAAAGTGACAACATTCATCCTAGAACACCTCAGCAGGTGAAAAATGTTACACGTCCATCGAATTCACTGACCGTGTGAAATTATACCAAATCCTGGTGAAATTAAAATGTCTTTTATAACATATCTCGCATTGAATTAACTTTTCACAACATCCCTTCCCAGTTACATCCAGGGTTTCGGGCGACGGGTTGTGGCCCGCGCTATAGCCGATGTTTAGATATGCTTCTCGCTCAGAGCGGACTCAGAATATATGCATGAATGAAATCCGACCACATTTTCGATATTCATATATTTATTCTGCAATTCCGTGCATTTTGTTTCAATTCAACCTGCAGATAAAAAAAAATCAACTTACAAATTTTTTTGTACACACCAGCATTGTAATAGTAATATACGTTACAAGAGCGGTATGTTGACGTTTTCATGTTCGAGGAAAAGATTGAAAAAGCGAAACGTAGTTGAGCTTTTTTAATTTCCGAGAACATGAAAACAAACATACCGCTCGTGTATCGTACATTATTTTGTGCGAAGATCGTTTATTACATACCTGAAAGACGAATTTCTAATTAGTTGCAATGAAATCTCCATGTTGGTTTCTGTTTAATGACGGCAACTTCGGAAAACCAAAATATCTTTCTTCAACATTGTTGCTATAAAATGTTTTCTGTGTTGACTATACTCCAGCAGGCCGTGATATACCTCTGTTTTTTTTTCCCCCAGTCTATAAATGCGAACTTAAAACAAACGGTAAGGTTATGTAATGATTTATTTTTCATTTTAATATTTTAACAATATTATTTATATAACATACTGCAGTAATAACATCGGCATCTGGAATCTTGTTGATTTTTTCACGGCTTTCTTAATGTTACTTGTATCAGGAATGCAATAAGTTTCGTGGAGTAGTAGACTTTACTTAATTTTTGCAAATATTTAAAAACAATAATTAACATTGCAATTTAGGTGAAATTGCAGTGGTAAGTTTCCAATTTATAATTATTACTATGTTAAACGTCTCTAAAAATAATATGTTAAAAGCCTAAAGCAGTAAAATGAATGTCGCGCTTAAGCGGTAAGAAGAGGGAAATTGTTATGTGAGTTACGTTGGGAATACTGAATGTGGTATTTCACACTTACCGCGTATTGATTCTGTGCGGAAAACAAGCAAATACGCACGATCTCGCACAAATAGTCTTTACTCTTACTAAAAATCGTGCACAATGTGTCACGTTATTGCGCCAGTGCCGTAAGATACAACCAAGCCAACTAAAACGTAACTTGTGTCATAAAATTAATATTCGTAAACGATTTTCCATATAATAAATTAATATTTACGGTCATAGGAACTCATTCTCCACAGACCATGATTTTAAACTAATCATTACACATTTGATGTTATTTCTTAATGTTTTATAACGCTGTCATACGAAAAATAGCGAATAAAACACGTTTAGACCTATGATGTTACATAGTTATTGCTCGTTTCCTAAACAGTGACTCATGCAATAAAGTATAACATTATAAATTAGTTTCATAGTTATATCATACTATTATTCCAAAGACAGTGCCAGGAAATAAAAATCCGCGGTATAATCTATGGTGTTATATCCGGAAAGCGATGTTACAAACCTCTTAATAGTATATACCTAATACCATTCTCAGACGAACTTGAGAAAATAACTGAAGAAACATGGGAGATTTAAAAAATAATTATCAGCACGAAATAACAAGCACTGATAATACTGGAATGCTAATTTACTTACAAATGACTTTTAAGGAACTCAAAGGTTCTTATTCTCAAACACCCTTAATCTCTGTTCCTCTCTCAAAGTGAGAGTCCAAGTTTCACAACCATACAGAATAACCGGTAATGTAACTGTTTTATAAATTCTAACGTTCAGATTTTTTGACAGCAGACTAGATGACAAAAGCTTCTCAACCGAATAATAACACGCATTTCCCATATTTATTCTGCGTTTAATTTCCTCCCGAGTGTCATTTATATTTGTTACTATTGCTCCAAGATATTTGATTTTTTCCACCTCTTCAAAGGATAAATCTCCAATTTTTATGTTTCCATTTCGTATAATATTCTGGTCACGAGACAATCATATACTTTGTCTTTTCGGGATTTACTTCCAAACCTATCGCTTTACTTGCTTCAAGTAAAATTTCCGTGTTTTCTCTAATTGTTTGTGGATTTTCTCCTAACATATTCACGTCATCCGCATAGACAAGAAACTGATGTAACCCGTTCAATTCCAAACCCTGTCTGTTATCTTGAACTTTGCTAATGGCATATTCTAGAGCAAAGTTAAAAAGTGCATCTCCTTGCTTTAGCCCGCAGTGAATTGGAAAAGCATCCGACTGGAATGTTAATTATATGCATAAAAAGAATTAATGGCAAAACCAGTGTTTTTACGAAATAAATTCCTCTAAGTCCTGAATCCTGATACACTCTTTATAGTAATTTTCTTGCTTTGTCTTATTTAATCCCCTCCTTTCGTACCGACTTACAGTCCAATGATACGTAGTCGAGTAAGTCTTTCGACAAACACTAGACTCTCAGAATGCTGCCTCCCTGACCGTGTGATCAGCACGATGCAGGACCACAGAGAAGACGTCACAGGAGAAGTACAAAACAAGGGACAAATAACCAGTCCTGTGGAATGAAGATAAAATCTCCGCCCTCATCGGAAATCGAGCCACGGACCGTTTGGTTGAGAAGCGCACGTGCTATCCATTGGGCAATAGCAGCTGACGATGTACTTACTTTTTTTTTTTTTCTTATCCTGCTTAACCTCTCCTTTGTCGCCTTACACACAACTGCGGGTAGGGAGAGAGATTAATTTTGATCGCATACTACACATCTCACAAATGCGGGCCTCTCTGGTCATGGAATCGACAAGACGCTGGGCCACCGCTGAGACATCATAGGATAATCACACGACAACGAATTCCGTCCCGTGAACGCAAAATAATGTAATTTCTTGCATTTCTCACGACGGGAATCGCACTTCAGATCGTTTGGTTGGGAAGCGCATGCACTATACATTGAGCCCTAGCTATGATAAAGTACTTTGCAAAAATTAAATGTCATAACATGCAGTAAATTATGTATCAGTGACTCGTACGTTCTCTTCTTATAATGGAAACATTTAAATATTAACTATTTCTTAGACAATAGTGTCAACAGTACTTCAACGTGAATCGCCCAAGTTCCTCACGATTCTACATTCGTTCATCTCCTACTCGGGCATTAAAATCACTTGTAATGTTAGTTTTAATTTCGGAAATTTTAAATTAACGAATGTTTCGGCAATTGAATGTATACTAAAATGCAAAACCAGACACAGTCATTATCTGAAGCATGAGTACATTTAAATGCCCAGTCTCATTCATAGTTTATTACATACTGTGCTGATAAAGTAACGTTCCTCTATCTACTAAGTGAAGGTTAACGGATGGCAGTGAACTTATACGAACGGTTTTATAACCTAAGCACGAGAGCGGTGGGCGTTTTACCATGATACAACAGCCTTTACTTCTGAAAACTGGAAGCCATGGGTAAAACTGCATCCACTGAGATACTGTGAATGAATCCTTACAATCTAATAAATAATTCTTTACAGTTCTTACAGTACTGAACAAGTTACATATGAACATATTATGGGAGATGCTTAAAAAACATACTTCTTGTACATTTTACAGTTGACCAAACAGGTGCGAACCGGTGTAAAGCTGTCCTGATACAACTACCGGTTCGGCAGAACTGGTGTGAACCGCCTTTCGTACAGATTTGTTGTATTCGTGCTTTATCCGATTTGCTTACACCGGTGAAGTACTAATTTAATATTCCTACAAATCCTCTATCAGTGCTGTCTCCGGAGTTCGAGAATGTTGGTTTCATGTTGCCGGTATGCTAGGTTAACAAAATACCTTCTCCCCACCTCCGATCCTTGGCTCATTCGCCTGTTTTCAAGGTTCCTGGTTGGCCTTCTAAGCTCTGTAGCGGTCACGGAGCACCAGAGTCTCCGTTGCACTTCACACAAGCAAGTACGTAAACCTCTCTGTCTACCCTTGCAATAAGGTAGCCCAGATTGGAATTTTTTAAGACACGTTCTTTTACAACCTTTAGGTCTATAATGAGAGTTTCCCATATCCATTGTCAAGAGTCTTCTTAACCCATTTTGGACTTCCTTCGAACTCACAATACAAGAAGAAAATACAGTAATATGAAACACCCGTGACTTCTAGTAAAAGAAGTTGAAACATCCAGACAATAGAAGGCATTACATTAAAGGACAGAAGATAATGCTTAAGATGATATTCGATGTTCTAATTAATATAGGTTTATTTAAAAAAATAAGCAAAGATTATTTTATTTTCAGGTAAACTTCTGCTTCAATTGTTTCACTATTATCGTCATGGAAAATGAAATAAACAGTAATTTTTGCTATTCTTGAGCGAGTGTGTGTTGATTGCAAATTCATACTAGAAAATAATGCTTTTTCGCTTCTACAAATGCGAACTGGTCTTATTCAGTGTTTCTGTGAATGTAAATTTTAGTCGAGATCGTTCCAGTGCACTAGGACTAGAAGATTCAGAACTCTAAATGGATTAAGATGTGGACTCTGCAATTTGTCGTCATTGTTGAAGTTTGTAAACAATTTTGATGATATTACGAAAGTTTTTTATGCTGTTCATTCCATAGAAGAAAGGATGGTAATGATAGAGAAGCAAATGACCATATCTGAATGTTTTGAAACTGGTTTGTAGAGTCTGTTCAATCTCCTCGTGTGCAATTCGGCAACTTCTTTGAACGTCCACTTAACAGATTTACGACTTCCTACACAATCAACTCTGACCATTCTGATTCACATGTTGTACAGTTGCCACATTCCTAGTTTATAGTAGATGTGACAACTTTCCATCCACATGGAGATTAAGGAAAGCCGTCAGTTTTTCTAAACGGGGGTTGTGACTGGTTACTGGTTGTCCCTTGGAAAAACAATAATACAGTTTCTTCACAAAAGAATTAGATTTATGCAGATTAGAAAAACAATAATATAGTTTCTTCATAAAAGAATTAGATTTATGCAGTATAGTTCCTTCGATTTCCTTGAGTGCAGATTCACTGAAAAGACATTGCAGACTGATCCTCTGCCGCCTCCTACTAAACTGCTTGTCATAAATTTGTTTCTTTACTGAGATAGAATCTTGTCTTCACCTGAAGGGGCAAGACCTACGCTAAGAGCGATTAAGCCATAACGGTGAACGAAATTTTCACAAGCGTTCCTTTATTCACGTGATTAATTAATTACTCGTTCATAATTCCCATTCAAACGAGTGTCAGAAGATTAAATCTTCGATGATGATGATGATGATGATGATGATGACTACGACAACGACGACAAAAGTAACACACTTTTAGTTAACATCACTTTGTACGAGTACGATAAACGATAGCCTCACTATGAGACAGGCTCCAAAACGAAATGTTTGGTGAAGTTTCCTCAGGGTATTTCAGTTTAGATTTTAGATCTAGTTCTACTCGCACCATTCCTAAATATTCTAAATAATCATAATCCCATCCATTATTAATCAAACATCATCAATTTTTTCGATCTGTTCTTTCCCTCCTAAGTATGAATATGACCGAAACAACAGATGGTTACAAGTAGCGGGATATCTTCAAGAACATAAAGCAATCTCTTGAGACATTACAGACGATACATTTTCATTCTGGTTCCACTGAACTCTTACTACAGCGAAGGACCACTTAATCTTCATATAACATAGCCTATACGGCCTAAACTACGTTTAGCGAAACATCCCTTTTAGTCACCGACCAGATAATCTTATTTAGCGAGCTTCTGTCGAGAAATGTGTTACAATATAGGCTATTTTATTTGCCGATGGCTAGATCTTATACAAGAAGTGGTCCATAAATTAAAAAATGTAGTTAAATTACGTAATTTATAAAGATGTCGCCAGAGGTGACTTTAAAAGGAGTTCAATTTGAGCTGTTATGAGATATTTAAACAAGTCTCATAAACTGCTACGTTTCCCAAATATATTAAAGCCGGACGGATTAACAGTGATGAAGGACCGACATATGCAGGAGGAGGATTGGCGGGATCGAGAAGGATGGCGGAAGGGAATTCAGGGCAACCGCTGAAGAGTGGAAGAGCCCACAAAAGAAAAGAAAGAAGAAAAATGGATTGCAAGATGCAACATACGAGGAAAAATGAAGATCGAACTTCACATCTGCGGTGTCAATAAGCTTGTCTTGGAATAACAGAAGTGATCATGTGCTGAAAATACCGAGCAACAGATACGCCAAGATTATTTGGGATAACAACCCAAAAGCAAGAACGCTAGGAAAACCAATAAGTACAAGGAGGGAGATGGAATAAGTCTGAACGAGGCTAACCGTTGAAGTTGTTGATTAGGTGATGATGAAGTACGCAACAATAATTGCATATCCATTGCTAGCTTCATATGACACAGGAATAGCGTCTGTGATCAGTGATTATAAATGACAATGTCTCAGTTTCGATTCCTGGGAAGGGAAATAGAGGTTTATCTTCCTTCCTTAGTGACAGGATGTCGGTTCCTCATCTTGTTTAGCATGCTAACTAGAGGTAATCTTGCATTAATCTGCACGTGGCAAGGAATCTAGCTACTTAATATACAAGGCGAGTAAACGGTATGAAATACTGCTTGTATCTTTCCCCATTTTCTTATTTTTATGAAGGAATTATATATGCAAAAGTTACTAGGGCGTGTGGGGAGAGGATGAGAAAAGGAATATTTTGAACATGTTTTAGAAAATTATGTTTTTCATTAATAGTGTGCCAAGGAGTTTTGGCACCATGCACTTATTTTTTCATTTCTTAATTCTCCAGATCTCGAAACGTAGAAAATCATATTTTAAACCATGAATTATAAATATTATCTTTTAAAAATTGTCTAAAATTCATGAGTCTAATGTGTGTGTATATAACAAGCAGAAATGCTTCAAGGTAATAAGGAGAATATGGAGGAGGTCCATGAATTAAATAATCACAGACAAAATCTATTAAAAATATTGAACGGCTATGTTGAGAAGGACCCAAAAATAGGTCAGTGATTTATCTAATGAAATGCATCAAGAAAGAAACATGACTAATTTTACAGTATCTAATTTATTTTGTAGCCTACTCCAACATTATACATGCCAACTAAAACGGTGTCCGGGAGGAAAAAGGTCTTAAGTAAATTTTTTTGTGAAAATAAGAATTTTACATATTCTGAAAGCGGAAACAATTCTCTACAATCTGGTAAAACGGTTAAAGTCAAATAAGACTCCTGACTGGATTTATAGAGCGTTACCTAATGTCTACTTTTTGAATCGAATAAGGACTTAAGAATATTTATTTTAATACTTTATTCATTTTTATATTACAAAAATCTCATTTTCACAAAAAAATTGACTTAAGACCTTTTTCCTCCCGAAAACAGTGTGCCATAAAGTTAGTATTATGAAACGATTTGCCATGCAATAATAATATTTAATACCGGTACATAATTGTTGTCATAGCAATCACTTTCTTCATAGATCATATCAAACTATTCATCATTACAATTATTTTGATGTTATTTTTTTTTATTAATTGCTTTAAATGCTGTCGTACAAAACCTGACGTACGAAATACGTTTATAATGTTTCACAATTATTTTTTTATTTTTATTTATTTTATTAGGTTATTTTAGGACGCTTTATCAACATCTTAGGTTATTTAGCGTCTGAATGAGATGAAGGTGACAATACCGGTGAAATGAGTCCGGGGTCCAACACCGAAAGTTACCCAGCATTTGCTCATATTGGGTTGAGGGAAAACCCCGGAAAAAACCTCAACCAGGTAACTTGCCCCGACCGGGAATCGAACCCGGGCCACCTGACTTTGTCGTTTCCTAAACAATGACTCGTGCAAT
Source organism: Periplaneta americana (assembly GCF_040183065.1). NCBI lineage: Eukaryota > Metazoa > Arthropoda > Insecta > Blattodea > Blattidae > Periplaneta > Periplaneta americana. Next base: position 72,860,365 of record NC_091131.1, on the reverse strand, counting down.
GAAGTAGAACTTTATAAACATGTTTAATAATATACAGTGACTCGAGAAGTCTCTCCGCAGTGCTTGTGTAGCCGAGAATCCACTAGGCAGAGAATTCAAGTGGCGGCACTGGTCGCTAAGCATATGACGGACTGGGGGTGTGAGGCTGTCAAACCGGAATGAATGGGGGAGTGCTAACTTTCTACAGAGTTGTATTCTAGGATTAATAGAACTAATAGAGCTGCGGAGGGACTTTTCGATCGCACTGTACCACTGTTTATGATTATTTAACTCATGGACCTCTTATTCTTGATAGAGTTAAATTTACGAGTATATAGTGCTGAATCATTTGCGTTTTTTACGCGTATATACACTGGAATCGCAAGTTTAAGGAAATTTTTATATAAAAATATAAATGGTAAAAAATATGATTAGGAAATTTTGAGACAATCATAATTATTAAAGCAGTGTTTTGGCTGAGCTCTTTAGCTGCAGCGAGCCAATGAAACCGGCAACATATTATTAAAAAAAATTAATGAAGTTTGAATTACATCGTATATGTATTACATTCAAGATACTGCTTGTGATTTAAGGAGCGAAAGCTGCATTTATTTTCTTCCACTAGTTGCGACATTCATTAAAAGTTTTTCTTTGTTTTATGATTGTACTAAGACAATTCTCATAAAGTGGTAATCTACGATTATTTGAAATCACATAACTACTAACCACTTAAACGTTGCACGCAATTATAGGGATTTTACGAAACTCCTGTCATATCTTTGTCTAATGAAAGTTAAATATGAATAGATTACTTGTAAATTTTATTCTGGCGAATTATATTAAAAAATGGTTTCCTTATGATATAGGTTACAAATACTTTCTGTTTTTATTTCATAACACTTCTGTTAAATCTAGGAATACGTTTAAATATTTTAAAGCGAACTAACCTCCATCCAGTTTGCAAGGCAACATACTAAAAATAAAACACCGTTACGTACTGCGACCAAAAAATTAAGTAAAACATTGAAGCGTTCGGACTCATTAGAGTGCTCCTGATCACTTCTATACATTCCCAAAATGCTTAAAAAACGAGTCTTCAAAAAAGGCGGTGTAGAGTTAAATTTTCTCGGGGCACTCCTCCCCCATCGTCATTCCCATCGCTCCATCACCGCTCTACGAAGTAATGTCCGGCCGTCAGCACTGCATGTACTACATCCTCTGTCACTCAGAATGGGCTTCATATCCGCCCAGCAAATTAAGCTGATACAGCTAAAGGGAGAGATAAAGAACTATTAGTGACTGCTCATCCATACGAGCTTACTAAGATCACATTCATGGGGAAAGCAAAATGAGACTAGTAGTCTACAAGTTCAGACACAACTTTCCGCAAAAGTGATCTAACGTTAAAACTCACAGGATTTTATTGGGAATCAAACCTTGTTCTCAGTGGTGACCAGCCGTTTTTTGATAGACTAAAGGCTGGTTCACAATAAACCTGGAACGGAAACGACAACGAGAACGAGAACGGAAATCTTGTTAAAATAAATGTATTTAAATGTGAGCATTCACAATAAATTTTCAAGTTTCCGTTCCCGGGCTCCGGTAAGCTTCTCGTTAATTGTGAATGCTCACATTTAAATACATTCATTTTAACAATATTTCCGTTCTTGTTCTCGTTGTCGTTTCCATTCCCGGTTTATTGTGAACCAGCCTTAAGGAATAAATAGCTCACAAAATACACAGCCATAAAAAATAAGCATTTGAAAGGTCACTCCACGCATACGAGTAGTATTTGAAAGGAATTTTTCAGATAGTATGAGCTGCTGTTGCGGACTGTATGTATAATATTAAATAAATGCTGCAAAGTAAATTGCACAAGTTTTCTTGCATGTTCGTATTACAGTATAAATAAATACTGCAATGCAAATCGTACAAGGTTTGTCATACATTTCGCAGTTGTTGTGTATAATATATTAAATAAACATTGCAATGTAAATTGCATGAGTTTTTTTATCAATTTTCGCAGTATAACTTACTTTAAGAAATTATTCATGGGAAATATGAGCTTAAATGTTTAAAAGGCGGACGCCTGATGAACGTCACAATTATAGTGTCGTGCATTACAGGCGCTAAGTTCGGTTCAAGGTTGCTGAGTATGGTAAAATTCGATATTCGCCTATATTCGCTCTGCAGAAGCAGGCTAGTCGTGTTTGTTCCACCTTCTTATAAAAATATTCGCCGTCCATTCCCACCTCTTCATGCCTTAACCACTTAAAAGAATTTTAACCAGTGACGAAGCTCTTAAGAGGCTTTTGAGGCTTAACCTACTCAAAAAATTTGAGTTATAATTCCTAGTAACAGTAGATCTATAAGTTCTTAACAACGATATATCGTAATACTTGGTTGCACCCCGATACTTTCACATATTAAGTTCACTGTTGACAGTCATTCCAGTATGGAGAGAGCATTGCGAACAGCGAGGCTAAAGGCAAAAGCCTTTAAAGGCATGGCTACGACCTTGACTTGCAAGCTTGAGGGGGACCGGGGAGAGGGTATCGATTCGTTACATCTCCGTGCTAAACGAGGCTAGCCTTCCGTCACAATATTACATCGCACTATAAGATATTGGTGTTCTCTGAAAGAGCTGCGTTGTTTAAATGTATGTTTTATTTAACGACCTCGCAACTGTCGAGGTTATATCAGCGTCACCGGTGTGCCAGAATTTTGTCCCGCTGGAGCTCTTTTCCATGCCAGTAAATCTACTCTGGGATCGAACCCGCAATCTCGGGCATAGAAGGCCAGCGCAACAGCAACTAGGCCAACCAGGCCGACAGCTGCGTTGTTGAGTTTAGTTTAATCAAAACTGCATGCGTGTGTGTTACATGTTAATTTTGTGTAAAATGGCTCATACTGACAGAACATTAGATGTCATTATTTTTAGAATTAAAAGAGAAACTGTTTTCAAGTTGGACGTATGAAACAAAACGTGTTTATAAACATAGGAGATCGACATCATATTAACTTATTAAAATAGCGGATGGAGGAAGACAAAGAAATGTTCAATTTTCATGTTATAAGAAATAGCCTTGACTAACAGGGTGCTCTGACACAAATTATATTGTTTTACCTATATTCTATTTGGAGGTGAAAATGAGTGATCATCATCTTCTTGTGGGGTCTGTATCACAAAAAATTTGATATGAAAACCGATAAACATCCGCTCTATAAAAAGATACAAGATAAGCAGACTTTTTCAGCTTACATTTACATCTTAGCTTCGCCACTGATTTTAGCACAGTTCTTGCTATTAATTTTCCATATGAAATAAGACGAATAGTGAATAATTCCGTATGTCGATTTCCCGACTTTCTGGCCAAGAAAGCAGGATTTTTTCATACTTCTTGTGAAATTCATTTGACAACCCTGCCACCAGGTGCGTTTTCCAAGAAATATTGAAATCAATACACACACACACACACTATTTTACAATGTCGCAATATTTTCTCCATACTTTATTGAGTGAGAGAATACAAACACGTGATTTCGAGTGCTGTTTGCTAACAGTCATGTAACATGCTCGAAATTGCGGAACAACGTTGTCTAGGCCTATAAGCAAAAACTAAACAAGAATTACATTTAATTTCCATATGACCTTGAATAATAACTAACCAAAAATACAAATATTTTAGGAACAGGTACGCCGTCTACTGCCATTCCCTGTGGACGAGCGCCGGTTTAATTTTAATGTGATACCTAAACGTTTATCAACTGCAGTATTCGCAATAAAACAGCTCTTGCATAAGCGTTAGATGGCCTCGACTCCAGGGATTGGCTGAATGGAAATAAGGGTATGTATAAACAGTATGTAAACACCGTTCCATTGTACTGCCGTTTGCCTTAAAAGAGACTTTCTAATGCCAGCGAGTACCAACCAGCAGCGACCGCTGTCCCAATTCCCTGGTTTTCTACTCACCCGCTCGCTCAATATTGCTGTGCAGTACACATACGTCACGTGGTGGTGGGTGGTGGGAGGCATCACTTAACCTCATGACGTCATTTCACCCCCTCTCATCTCATTCCATTCAAGGGAAAACTATACCAGCTGACCGGAGAAAACTGTTCGAATCGATTTTATCTTGGATTAATATTACAGTAAAGTACACGGTATTTGAATGCGGCAGAGGCAATAAGATTATTCTTCGTACGTTTGGAACCTTTTTTCAACTTCGAAACATGAATGCCAGGGCATTATAATAATGACCACCTGCAGAGCCTGATTTAGGCAGGAGCCTATGATTCTGAGGGCCTCAGAATCCAGGAACAAGTCTTTTTAAACGAATTAGTATGCAAAATGAAATAGACAACAACTCTGCCAACTGAAAAAAATCAGAATTGAGGAAATGAGTACGTAATTAATTATTACGTTAGAAAACGCATAAAAATCACTTTATTGTTTTAAGTTTATATTCGTAAGTTGACTGCAGAGTTTAATGTGTTCAACTAGTAAAAGTTTATTCAAATTGTAACAGTAGGCCTATTTAAATAATTAATAAGGAATTCAACAGCCAAAGTTAACAACACTGTCAGTTCTTATTGTATTGAAATTTAAACCAAGTGCCTAGTTCTTTGTGTTCCTTGCAGCTTATCTAATTTATGTTGGTACAGGATCATTATCGATGTGTAGTGGTAGTGTTAAAGTGTTTTTTGTAGGAATGTCCATAATTAAAAATGGAATTCCTAACCAAATTTGAGTTAGGAGCCAATAAAAGAAAACGGAAAACTATTGAGATTCAACAACAGGTATGGCTTAGTGGATAAAGCGCCAGCACGTAAAGCTGGAAACCCAGGTTCGAGTCCCGATGCCGGAGAGAATTTTTCTCCGTTCCGCCGATTCTTCACCATAGGAAAAGCAACGGTGATCACTGAGCAAGTATGTTCGTTCATATGTTAGCAGTAACTCCTTTACCCATAGAGATCTGCAGTTTCAAAAAGTTAAGAATGTTTTAACACAGACTAATGAAGATTTTGGCATACAGAGACAACAATTCGCCACAGCTACTAAACTCTTGAGAGCCAAGGTGTTTTTTTGTACAAGCCTAAGCCAAAATTTAGGGAAAATGAACATTACTTTCAAACTTTTGAATTACTGCACTACAGGAAACAAGGGATTAGTACCGGTACTACAACCAATGCAAACAGCTCTGACCTATCTTGTGGCAACACATAATCACTCAACCACTTTTTAATGCTTCTCCTCAAAATAGAGAATTAATCAAAACCTCTGTGAAATAAATACATGGTGAAAGGAGATAGATGACAGAATTTAAATAAAATAAGATAGGCCTATTTATCATATATGAAAAGAAGGGGCCTCATAAAGAAAATTAAGCTCCGAGCCTCTGAAATTGTAAACCAGGCCCTGACTACCTGCACTCATAATTGTAGTATATTTGAATGAAAGATTTCTTTAATTTTATATACGACACCTTGGGATAATCTTTATGGCATGACGATGATTTCCAAACTTCTGAACTTCGTGCTTCCTCTAATCTCTTTGGGTGCTATTCACAGACATTTCGCTAGCCCGCACAACGAGTGTGCTAAACTAGCCCCGGCTATCGACTGTTTACTTGTACAGAATTCATATCGTATCATATTGCTAACATTGGTTTATGAATACGAAAAACGTTAGTTCGCTGATCATCCACCGGAAGCCCACGCTAAAAATGTCTATGAATACGGCCCTTAATGTTAACGAGACAGTAAATCCTTTCTCTACATTCCCCTTCAATAAATATTTAGGATGAAATAAAAAATATATACATATCATCATACGTGGCACAAGTAGGCACGCCTCTAACTACATAATATTTCGTACGACATGCATTCGGTTTCCGGAAAGAGAGTGGAAGCTACATCATTTTCCTCTGGAGCTGATTTGGGTGTATCTACTCGCTTGGATTTGTCTCACATTTCTCGCTACAGCTTTGCCCCACGCTGACGACACGACCAATGAGTCCCGTATTAGTGAACATCATACTTGGTTCATGATATTCTCATATGGAAGATGGAATGTATATCAAACATTTACAGTACATGATGATTTTGTTATTACTGATATCATAATCATCATCATCCCCGAAATTATGCTCTATCACACTGGTTATAATTTTATTATTCACAGGCGGTAGAGAAGCAGAAGTGTTCAGGAAATTTTAGTTCTCACGATAATTGTTTCTTCTAAATTTTTCTGTAAGCTTTGAATATAATGCCAAATCAGTTTCAGAGATGACTATGGACACGATGACTGTTCTATCCTTTCTTCTACATCAGTCGATTTTCTTCAGCCAGGAAAGTATTAAATTGTTCTCTCTTTAGTATGTATATTTTTGCTATAGGTTTTGTTTGGAAATAATATATGCTTATTTATTTTAGAAATGTGTTTGAACTTATTAATTTATGAATATAACATCTGGTATATTTTCTTAAACTCTTATCAATACTAAATGTACGATCCAAATACAACCGGTTATTGTTTTTAATACAGCCAGGTATAATAGTAATAGTAATAATAATAATAATAATAATAATAATAATAATAATAATAATAATAATAATTCCTAACTAGAAACTTATGAACGCGCGGATCTCGATCGCGGAGAAAGAAACTAATAATTAGGGATCGGATTTTTAGGTTTTTAAGAAGTCGTTTTAGGTTATTGGAATAGGACAGGTGAAAAAGGATTCTTTTTTTTTTTAGTTTTTTTGTCCAAAGTGTGAAAGGTGTCGCAAAAATGGCCTGATTGTTAAAAATGTACTCTTACAGTCAATTTTAAATAACATAACTTTTCCCTCGGTGGTAAAGATGGCATCATTTACAATCCATTGTCGTAATAAAATAATGCCATTTCACTTGTTTTGGCATAGCTTAACAAAACACAAAATATTAAAATTCAATGTTAGCACCAGAAGCACCAGAATAAGACAGATTGCACAGAGACCTCAGAAAAGTTCACAGCTCGTATCCGCATATGCAAGATCACAGTCTTCTATCGGATAACATGCCCGAAAACTTCACGAATTTACAATGCGACTTTTTCGCAGGTCATTAAACCTAGCCTAAAAGAAAGTACAGTAAGAAAGTACAGTCATTTCTTACTCTTCTACTAGCATGTCATATCTGCCCTTGAGAGGGCGAAGCCTCTGAAGAACGGCCCGCTATACAAAGAATGACGGAATTCCCTGTTAATCATTTTATTCAAAACAACACAAGACTGAAGGGGTAAAGACCGCAGATTGGGTCATTTTCTCCAGCGCAGAACAGGATAAAAATTGCAAGATGAATTGAAATTTCTAAATATATTCAAATATATAAGAATACATATTAATTATTATTTGGGTTTCTTTAGCTCTTAAGATCCAATTTAGGTTTTTTTTAGGTTCAAAAAATTTACGTATGACTTATTACCATGATTCAGAAAATTATCTAAGAAATTACGAGTTTAGAAGTAAGGGGGAGGGGAGGTAAAAACCTATAAATCCGGTTCCTACTAATATTTAAATAAAGAATACAAATTTAAATACTTAAATCGTTTCCAATAAATGGTTTCTTTCCACATTTCTCGCGCTCTAAGATCTCTTGAGTCCCCACCCAAAAGATAGGCAATTTTTACAATTTCAAAACTTCTGTTTTGTGGAGTACGAGGTTCTGAGCATAAATTAAATTTTTCTTGAAGCATACATGCGAACAGAAAATTTATACAGTACTATATTTAGAAATGTATAGTTGTCTTGTCACTTTTCTGTCTGAACAACACACTATTAATACACAATGAACGTTTTGAAAGGTTCCAGTTCAAACCAATCGACGAATATGATGCTCTTCAATATTATATTCGCAATTGATCTGATTTCCAATAAACACTGACGTCAACTATAAATATTTGATTCTAGAGATCAAAGGCAATTTACATAGGCAGAGATTATAAATGTAATATTAACAATTTTAATAGATTTAACCAAATGGTTGGTAATGTTCTGCTCCACAGACTTAACTTGCACATTTCCAACACAAATAATGTTGATGAAATAAAGAAGGATATATTTGAATTGAAACACAAGAAAATACAATCTGAAAAATATGAATTAAATGTGCTGCAGGCCTCTTTCTTTCTATTTTTGTTTGTTTCCCTTTAATAAAATGGGATATTATAAAAATACAACCATCTTATCTCCTTTATGTCAGTATGGCTACGGTACTTTATATTTACAGTGACATGAGATTTATTGAAAATAATATGAGGACGAAGTTTTAATTATACGGCCATTTCTTCCAATCGCTTGTGATATAGCGGCCGTTATAAAATCATACCCCTCTATCCCAGGGGTTTAACTTCTGCGCGCGCATATAGCCTATAAAACTATGTATAAAGCAAACGGCATACGAACTACATTAAATCAATGATACGAGTTCACTACAGCCGACGATTCTGGCCTTCGACGATGTTTTGCATGAGGAGGAAAACATAAAATCCGAAATAGACAATTGCAAGATCATTATCTTGTTTCCAAGTCGATTTCTATATCAACTTATACTAGGCGTTCCGCAGCGCTCGAGTGGTAGCGTGTCACATTACAAATGCAGCAGATCCGAGTTTGATTCCCGGCAGAGGTGGAGAAATTTATTTACATTACAAATGCAGAGTCGGGATGTGTGCGTGTGAATCCTTTGTTTTGTATATCTACTATATCATGTAAGGAGATGGATGCTCTTATGTCATGGGACCACAAGACCAGGAAATATTCAGTCTTGCGGGTGTTGGCTAAGAATTTGAACGAGCATGTGCAGCAGCAAAAAGCTTCAGGCGATGATGATGATGATGATGATGATGGACGATGATGATGATGATAACTGTCGATCGACTTAAAATTTTAATCGGTTAACCGGATGTCTTTAATAGCTTAACCAAGCGGTTAATCCAATTTTAATCGATTTTAAACAACGTTTGTAAGTTTAAACAAAAGCAACTAATATCATTTTATAGCGTGCTTCTAAAATACAGTATTTTAACACTTACGAGGCGTGTTCTTAAAGTAAGTTCCAAAAGGGTATAGTAAATAAACGGGAAGATATTTACAAACCATTTTTGTTGCATTGTATTCCCCACACTTCAATTGCTTCTCAACACAATCTCCACCATTATTGATGCATTTATCGAGTAGTGGCAAAAGTCTTTCTATCCCCTCATTGTAGAATTCGCCCGCCTGCGATGCGAACCACTCCCGCACTGATATTTTCACTTCATCGTCGCCATCAAAACGTTGACCACCGAGGAACTTCTTGAGGTGCAGGAAGAGATGAAAGTCACTCGGAGCCAAATCCGGGCTGTAAGATTTTTAAGATATACTATGGTTTCACTTTTTGATAAGCGCTCTCAGGAAACATCTGGCGCGGGTTGGGGGGTTGTAAACCAAAACAAAAGCTAATGCATTTTATGAGTTTATGACTTATTTTCGGGTTCTTATGGATGTTGGCATGTTCTTTAGTACTTCTAATAAATAAACAGATATTGATCCCTTCTATTCAGTAAATTTCATAACAGTTCAAAGTGAGATCTATGCAATGAACAAACAAGGATGTCGTTCTCAGTATTGAAAAGAAAAGTTTACAAGTTTGGGTCAAGGCAAATTAAAAAGGGCATTTTCATCAGTCCACAAATTCGCAAAGTTATGGCTAACTCTTTGTTTGAGGAATAATTACAGTTACAGAAAAAATAGCATGGCGCTCTTTCAAAGATGTTTGCTCAAATTTCCTTGGAAATTCTAGGGCAGACAACTAGCCTACATCGAACTTGAGGAAACCATGTTAAGTGCATAATTACGAGAAAATAGGGTGTAATATGTCTCTCAAAATACAGTTTTTATATTCTCATTTGGATTTCTTTCCTCCTAACCTTGGAGCGGTAAGCGATGAGCATGGGGAAAGATTTCATCAAGAAATATCTGAAATGGAAAGGCGTCATAAAAGAAGATCACCATCCAGTATGCTTGCAGACCATTGTTGGTTCCTTGTAAAAGATAGTCCCGGGTCTGGTTATAAACGGAAGTCATTCAGAAAATCCTTTTAAATGGTAAGTTCAAATTTCGAGATTTTTCTCATTACACACGTGAAATATTTTTATTGTTGTTTTTTTTTGTGTTTTAAACTATGTAACACCATTTTTGTATCCGGTACACATTTTTCAAGTATTATGAAGCATTCTGAATCCCTAGTCTGTTGTAATTTTATCAGTAGCAGTGAAAAATAAAAAGAAAAAGAATTTTTTTCATAAAAAATTCAATTCAATTTCCCCGGAAAATGGTAGGCCTACGTGATGGGGCAATTTGGATTTTAAATTCAGATTTGGGACTCACGTATTACTAATATTCGCCTATTTTTATTTCGGAGCAAGATAAAATGTAAAAATTTGTTGTTCAGTGTAATTCGTAACAATGATTTTCCGTCAAAATCTAGAGTGATTCTTAGAGAAATTGTGTTTGTATTTCTGTTCACAACAGAAAATGTTAACTAACTCTTATATGACGTAGTTGCTGATGATCATGCTCTCAGTCTAATCAGATCAGTCTGGCCATGGTGGTTGTGAGGGCACCAACAGGAGGAAGCATTTGTTGATTATTAATGATCGCAAGTGCATAAGTGTCCTCTTCTATTGCTCGCATTGTGACATATTAAAATAGGCTACATTGTTTAATTCCTCCATATAGAAACGTTGTAATGATAATAGTTTATTATTATGATCATTAAATCTCCAAGTACTGTACATGGAGACATATTAAAAGAAATGCTTGTCCAATATTCTTTTGAGAAGATTAACTCCATATGTAGAGGAAATTATTGGGGATCATCAGTGCGGTTTTAGGCGTAATAGATCGACTATTGATCATATTTTTTGTATTTAACAGATATTGGAGAAAAAATGGAAACAACTGAATTTGTACAGACGTATCAAGTGCGGGTACTTTTTGAAAAACTCTTAACGAGTATTATTCAAAAATAAAAATATATATTGGGTGTTACATTTAAAATAAGAGGGCTGGAGTTACTTCCGGTTAAACCGGAAGTAGAAAAAACTCAGTAATACCATTATTGAGTTCTTAGTATAACTTATGGTTATCCCCACACACCAAGTTTCATGTCAATGAACAACATGCTTCAAAAGTTATTTAGGTGGTGCGGAACTTTTAACTAGCCCTGTATTTAGGCCTACATTTATTCGAATGGGATTGAAAAATGTATCTTTTGTATGATTGGGACAAATTCAAAAGAGGCTAACATTTCAACAATAATTTTAATCAGTTTTACTAGATCTACTAATTAGAGCACATTTTTAACTATACAAGGTGTATTCTTTCTTTAGTAAATTTCATTCACGATTCTGTCTTTCCTAACTTTATACTTAATCTAATCAGTAATTTATGGACTATCAAATTTAATTGCCTTTGTTAATATAATGTCAGTGAAACCTGTCGACATGGACTACGATCAAGGTAATAAGATTTACTGAGTATGTTATGTAGATCGTTAAGTGGGACGGAAAATATGCTGCGAACGAATGACGAAATAGATTCGTTACTAACCTATAACAAGAAAATATCACTAGTTTGTGGAATTTTAAATAATACCGTTGTGGCGCAAAATCATGCAACGTTTTAGATAAATGGCACACAAGGTTCTCAGACTTTGAAATGTTTTTTTGCTGACCTCAAGCGCCCTCGTGAAGGAGTAACGCGTCCAAACTCGATAATTTTGTCGCCTTTGGCATTGCTCTTGATGTATCATGAGAGATTGATTACGTTGCACCAGTCTAGTGGTGATCGTGGAGATTAATGGAGCAACTGGTGAATGGTATCAAGAAAAAAGGGGATGCGCCAGACTTTTGTCCATCACAAATTGTTTACGTTTTACACGCAATACAAGATGACCAAATTAATGACACGTACAGAGGATGGAGCAAGACACACTTCTTCAGGGAACTTATAATTAAGGATCGGAAGTTAAGGCACTAAAAATGGTGTTTTAGGCTCATAAAAAGGCACTAAAATGGTACTCTAGGCTCCAAAAAGTCACTAAAAATTGTATTCCAGGCACCTAAAAGGCACTAAAAATAAAAATTGAGAAAATTAACCACTGAAAATTTATTCCACACACAATAATTAATTTGGGCTATTTCCTTACACGATGTTCTAATTAAATGCCAGTATTCGCTTTTGTATTCGTTATGTATACACAGCAAATTAACATAACACTGCATGACCATTTAAAAAAAATTAGACAAGTGGTATATTTGTCCTACAGAATGTTTCATTTAGTGTGTACTTATTCGTCTCCATGTTCATAATTTGAATACACAACAAGCAACTTTTCAAGATTAAAACACTCGTTCTTGTGACGTCTACTAGACAAAATATGTTTATATGCCGAAAAGAATCTCTCAACATGCACTGAAGTGACTGGAACATGCTTATACAGTACTATCCTAGCTACATTAAGCCCTCAGGAAGCTCACCACCAGTGTCACTTAGAACATTATACAAAGAATTAATGATTTCATATCCAGGATTTGTTGAAATACCGGTAACACTTTTTAACTTTTCATATATTTGAGCAGCATACTTGCCATGAGTTACACATAATCTGTTCTTTGGATTCAAAAACAGGAACACGGATTCACAAAATGACAGATTGCTGGATTCCAGTTGTTGAATGGTATCTGCTACAAAAGTAAAATGCGCATCGATATATACTAAGTCTTCTTTAAGTCCTTTTCCTTGAAACACACTGAGCTTTTTTGATTGACAGATAATCATTCTCTGAAAATTCCTTAACAACTAGTTCTATTTGTTCAAAGTTAATCGCATAGTATTTTGCTGCTCTCAACTATATAACGTCTTTGCTCTCAACCATATCCCCCACCTCGTAACAATAGGCTCAGGGGGTAGGAGAGTGTCGGGTAACTTTTCTCTAAATACAAAGATAATCCTAGTGTGCTTTAAGCAGATACGTCGTCAATTTTGATCCTTTGGGGCCGGAGCAGTCTATTGCAGGTTAATGTAAAATCGGTAGATGACGTCAGTCGTAGTTGTGGTTGTAGGCCTATCGGCGGCAGTAACAACGTTGACAATGAATGACTGTGCTAACAACAGATGGCAGTGATTATGGACGAAATGATGATGGTCTTCGTATTACGTAAGTTATTTAGTTCATGCTCTTCCTTTCAGGTTTATTGAGGAATTTTCCGGGGTTATGACGCATGAAAGTTTATCACTATTCTTATATAAGCGTGTCATTGTACTAACAGAAATCAATCCAGTTAACCTCTACTAGTCCGACTCAGAATCATTAATATTGCACATGTACGTGCTTATTCGCATGCACTGTACAGCGTAATGAAAATTCCCTGCACATTATAAATCAGTAGGACACGATCATCAGCAGGTGAACAGATACACACGTAAATACGTGATTACTTTATTTCATTACCTTCAAAACGATACATAAAATAATACTGTGATAATGGAGAGGTAAATAAAACACAAATGACAGGACAAACCAGCGTACTTGGGATAAAATACGTCTCGTCGTTCTGATTTATGACACAATCTTTTGGGATAAATAATGTCAACACACATTTCTTGTCAGTTGATTGGACAACGGCTGACACAAGGTAAAGACCAATATCACACAATTTCGCAAATATAAAAAAAAAAACTTTTTTAATACGTGATAATGTATGCACGATCATATAAAAATCGTGGTTTCATTATATGGTTATTAAACATCAAGGAAGTAACAAGTAAATAGCCTAACAATAAATGAAGGGTTCAGAGCCATAGTGGGCCAAGCGCCATTTATAAAAACGGAGAAAGCTAGGGTTAAAGTTAAGTGAATCCCATAGTTTGATGAAGATTAACATATCATTTAGTTTTAATATGTATACTTTATATTACATGCTATATGTTTCCATTGAATTATGGTAATAACTTCATTTTAACCCTTGTTTCCTACAGTTTTAGTAAATGGCGCTTGGTCCACTATGGTTATGAACTCTTCAAATTGTCTGAAAAAGAAAGGGTCTTGCAATAAATACATTTCGGGACCAATTTCAAGCCAACCTTGTGATTTGAAAGAATAAAAACTTAGGTCTGTAAAAATAAGGTGCACATCATAACGTAACAAGCTTTCATCTCAAGAATATTTTTATTTAATGCATTCAACAATTTATTTTCTTGAACTGAACATTTTTGGAAACACAAAGACTATATGGCGGTTCCTGGTCTCGTTGCAGATTTGCGCAATCACCACTTCCATTAAATTATTTTAATTGAATTGGCATTGAATTGTTACTTCTCCCAAATAAAATTTCAATTCTTTCTGAGCAGCGATCCGTTTAACAGCGGCACAACATTCGCTTCCATTGGGTCAAGCGAGGTGTGGCAATTTCTATGCCACTCAGCTCACGATCGGAATTCTCACTCGTTTATCGTGCGCGCGTCTAGAGTAACTTTTTCACAAACTAAATCCTTAATCTGTGTATTGCGAATGGCAGTGGCAGTCGACGTGCAATCTAATAACCGCTGATTCTGTACATAGCTATGTTTTACTCTAATTTCGTTGTAAAAAAAGGAACCTCGTTCCTCATATTTCGTTACTAATTTCTTTCTGTCAGGTTATATCTGTGTTGCATGGTTTGAAGATAATTTTATAACTTAAAATTTATCAATATAAGTTAACTGTAACCACCAATAAATTTAATCACGAACCGTCAGTGGTATATACTGTTTTACTGATCGACATTCATGTTAAAAAAACTATAATAATGCCACTACAAACCAATTACGGGTAAAGCTTCATGTTATAGGCTACTATTTTAGCTTTATTTACGAGCGAACTTCATATTCAATGTGTATATTACTCAGATTCGAGTCGTACATGAAACATTCTTCCATATATAGCTTACAAGAAATGCAAAGCACAATTTTATTTTTACAATTGAATAGCAGCCCTCGTTTCTAATAAGTTGACTTTTTAGTGAATAATGGTGTTAATGATGCGCTATGTGTAATGCTTGTGGTCGTATTAAAATCAGTACAAATATCTGATTGTCAATCTTGCTCTAAAAAATTAAAAGTATATACAGTACAATGTGTTTCTCCCCATTTTTCTTAGACTTTCGTATTTGTTTACAACCTTGTTCTGGGCGGCTATTCAATTTAAGAATGTTCCCATGAAAAATGTACAAGCCCCTAATAAGGAAGTAAATTGAAAATTCTTCGTATACGCGTCCTATTCCTTAGTAATGAATTCAGCGATAGAGGTCGATTGTGAAGCTTATTGTTGCGCTTGTCGACGACCGAAAACTTACGATGGGATGAAGATAATAAAAAAGAATGTATTCAATTCCGCTTTGGACATTTCCAAACGGACACAAACAGGAAAAACAGTTCCAGTGCTGTGGTGTCAAAACTGACATTAGACCTTCTCTTAAGAAAAGTTAATGAAAATAGACACCATTTTTAGAAAGGCGAAATGAATGTTACAACAGAGTTGAAGAGCAGTATCGAAATGATGCTGATCATTGTGTGAATGAATTTCTGGCAAATTGGCCAAAATGTCAGCAACTTCCTCGACGAAATCTTCTCAGAACTGTTAAAAGATAAATTCAATATTTTCTGTTCACGTGGTGCAATATTACAAGTTTCTTTTTCTTCTAAAAAGGGACAGAAATGTAATTAAGTAAATTAAAATATATATATATATACTAAGTGCGAAACTCAGACATTCGAAAGTATCACAAATTATTGAATCAGCAAAATCATCTGTCTTTGTCTTGACTCTTGTAAACAAACGTAAAAAAAAAGTGCCGGAAGCCCCATTCAAAATTGAACACGGAGTAGAAGGGATCGAAACACTCCTAAACTCTTTTACGGTGTTGAAACGCTAAACCATTAAATACGTCACTTACGTGTTACTTATCTTAATATATGAAGTGCTTTTCAACGTTTACTTATTGACACAGTAACCTCGCAGTTTCAACTGAAACTGATCATAAATATGCCAGATTAAACCAATATTTAGTAAGCCGATGATCTGTCTTCCTAATGCTAAATATTAAATCGAAAGGCTCCCCAAGTTCTTCTGTGAAGAAGGAGAAATTACACCATAGATGTCCAATTGTAACTCGTACGAGGTAACCCCTGGCGTAAGCAATCCGCAGCGCATATTCTTTACGATCGTTTTTCCTATTTTATATGGAAAGTTATTGACCTTAGCAGAGCATGCTTGACGTGCAATATCTCCTGGTTCTATAGGCGTTTGGACACCCATGGGCTACACTATTAATTACACCACTGCACGTAATCGTTACATACAGTATATTTATACATACGCTGTAGTATAAGGACTACAACAGTATATTGTAATAACGTCATTTGGCCATCAGACTTCAGGAAATAGTACCCTGTCAACGGACAAGCCCGTCCATTCAAAACATTCATGCGCATTTGCTGCATTCAGAGGCAGAGAGAGACAGAGAGAATTGAGAATATGATCGTTCTGATTCTAACTAGCTTCGTCGGCAGTTTTCCACAAAGGAAAGCGCCAAAATATGAAGCTCTGCTGCACGGAAAATCACTACCGGATACCGTACTTGCTATACCAGGCACTCTATAGCCATATGCAAGTGATTGTGTGTTCCAAGTGGTTTGAAACGTTCATCTGACTTGATAGCGAACAGCTATGGCTACGGTATGGTATGAGGGGTTGAGAGTGTTGCAAGCCCATGCGAACTTGTGTTGCTGACGCTACAATACCTCCAAATTTTGGCATTGGCAAGATATGGCCAACAAGCTTTGCAAGTTCTCTACCAAGAACAAGAGTTCTTTCACGTGTCGTAACGTAAATCTACGACACGGGTCTTGCAAAGTTTACTTCCCTTCCTAAGGAAGCGATGCTAAGGATATCGGCATTAAAATCTATTGTTCTCGGCCAGGTATGAACCCGCGAACTTAGGATACAATGGCTAGCATGAAAACCACTAGATCACCTAGGGCGACAGTTATAGTCCTGATCACATATACAGGGCGTTTCACGAGGATTTACCGTCCCTTACGGAGCTTATTTCCGAAGACATTCTGAGCAAAAAATGTCTTATAAACATTTGTCCTAATCTCAATATTTTCAGAGTTACATTTAATTTTAAATTTATTGTAAAATACCATTATTATTGAGTTTTAAGAGTAAACGAATATAACAGATAAAGAATGAACTATTCAGGAGTATCAACATAGTCTAGTATATACAGTCACGAAGCTTGAGTTGTTGAGGGTACTAGGAACAATAGACTGTGCAGTACTATTTCGCATGTCTGTAATGAGGCGATAGTAGCGATCCTAGTGGTTAGTAACTAACTATGGATGCATATTTACTACGTATTGAGCTTCGTGGCTGTATACTAGATTGTGGTATCACTTCTTTAATTAGCTAGTACAGTATTATGAAGCTAAAAATGTGTCGTGAATTCCATTGTTGCTTTGTACAGATTTTTTTTTTTCGATTTTTATTGTTGCTTTGTACAGATTTTTTTTTTTTGATTTTTAACTACAAAATTACATTTTCTTACGCATTTATCACCACAATTATTACAAATCACGCCACTCTTGTAAATTTTTCAAGACTGTACATTAGGATGCATAATTAAACTGTAAACAATCAAGTTCCTAAAGTTGTATGATTTGTAACAATTTTTGTGACGTCCGAAGACAGGTTGGAACCTCAGTCACAAGTGACACCAATAAGGCGGCACTCATGAGGCAACTAAGCCAGGAAATGAGTCAGAGTGGCCAATTTCTTTTCACATTATTATTATATTATTATTATTATTATTATTATTACTCGTTGCGTATACCAAATTTCGATTGCTTTCAATACTAGAGAAAAATGGTGAGATTCCTGTCATTTGAACTTGTCTAGATCCATTCGCAGTGGTGACGTTTCCTTTTATCATTTTCCTTAGTCTCTCACCAACAAATATTGCGATAGACTGAACACACTTTCCATTTTCATGTTTCTCGCCATCTCGCTGAACAGCACATTTAATGCATACCAAGCAAATAATTTAATTCAAATGCAGAAATACACATCCGCTAACTAATGTGTGCAAGATACTTAACATCTGCAAAATTTAAAGCGACAGCTCGAGAAACAACAGTGACGATTTCCACCACGAAGTGAAATAAGCGGGTTCACGAACTGCTTATATCCAACCTCCCACGAGCTGTCGAGTGGTATTAAACACTACTCCCTACCATTTCGCTCACAATAATAAACATGTAATTTGGCTTTCGAAGAAACGAAATGCTCAGAATTATTTCACAGTGCTAAATTTATGAAGAGGACAAAACTAGTATAATACCAACCCGTTTGTGATTTTGAGTTTCACTATCATCACATCACTTTCACTTTACTCCAACTTCGAAGACTTTAAAATTACAAAATTGCAAGGAATGGCACCCGATAATTCGTAAATTAATGACATTCAATTAACATAACGTACAATGTGCAAATGGATGAGTTTTACATACTGCGACATTTAGAGAAGGCAAATATAAATACATTTTCAATTTACTTATAAAATGGTCAGACAATTCCCGCACAACAGCAACGTCTTATTTACATCAACAAAAATAAGAAATATTATGCAACAGCAGTGATATACGTGGTTGGATTGATGTAATATGCTCGGCATCACTTGCCTTTGAAATCGTCCA
The DNA here is from genome assembly GCF_040183065.1 of Periplaneta americana. Lineage (NCBI taxonomy): Eukaryota > Metazoa > Arthropoda > Insecta > Blattodea > Blattidae > Periplaneta > Periplaneta americana. The sequence goes on along the minus strand of NC_091131.1, from coordinate 72,841,561 downwards.
TGTGACCCACCAGGATTTCAAAGACTACAGTAGCTACTTTTTGCATTATTACAGGAAAGTTCCAAGATCAACAAGAGGATCAAAATTTACAAACTCCGAGTACAAAAAGTTTCACCATTCACAAGGATTTCCTAGACATAAGGCTACATGTGAAGACATAGGCACAGATCCAGCGAACTACAAGTTCAACTTTGCCAAGCAAAACCATTCAATTTCAGATGTGTTGAAACTTACACAACTATATAGTCAAACAATCATCCCATTGCTAAGCCCAAGTAGAAAAAAAAATTGTTCCAGCTCTGTATCATCCATTCTAAGATTCCTTGACCAGCAAGGCTCTGAGCAGGAGAACTCTGCGTCAGAAGAAGCAGAATAAAAATTGTAGCCTACAGGGATATTATTTTATTTTTACTAACATTTTTAATATTAACTTGCCTATACCTCTCGATCAACGCCGTTTGCTACCCCCGTCCACGACTGGAGTTCCATGATACTGGCGTAATATACAAACAAATCATTTTACTAAGTATAGGAGGGAAGAAAAGTAGTTCATCCATTTACGTAAACTAGGAAATATTGCATTTTTGAGTTTGATCATTTTCATTAGGTTTTTGTTTAATCAAAATACAGTACAGTATTAACAATGAGTGTTTTACTCACGAACTGAGCTGTCCATGTGGACGTATTCATTATGCAGTGTATATTATACTGTCTACAGCACATTAGCGTACAATAGGCCTATAGAGAATGAAGTTAAATTGAAAAATAATCATAATATGGATATTTAAACATATTTTTTAAAATGATGGCCGTTCATTTCGATACAGGCTTCAGTTCTAATATGCATATTATCGCACTATAGACTATTGTGCCTAATCCCAATTACCAGTTTCGTCCTTCGTACTAGTAACTCATGTTGAAATAATTCTGTATACCTACTCTATAAAAGAGTACCTTACGTACTGTAGGCCTAAATTCAATCTTCACTTCTGCCCGATCCGAAAAGATAAAATTACTCAGACATACTATCTGCTGTCCGTCCAAGTAGGGTCGTAGAAAGGGAGAACATCACGTGACAGTTAATTACTTAACGAGGCCCTTTTATTTAAGTTATTTTAAACAGTTGTATAATATTACGTAGACGTCCAATTCCTAACAGGAATTAATGTTCTCAGAAAAGTGCTAAGACATCCCAGCCACTAACTGGCGAATAAAAGCTGGTGGGGGAAACCGGGATACGACGTAGGCAAATGGACGACAGCACCTGTGCGAAAAAGATTCAATAATGAAAGCTCTTTCGTCACTGGAAAACGTGAACATATTTTTGGAACGTACTGTTTACTATGACCGTAAGGCTACTATGACTGTATATGCGGCCTTAGTTCTGTGTGGAGGACGGTTGAACTTCATTAGTAGAAGGGGTGGGAGTGAAGTACATTCAAAAACTCAGGTACAATAAAAATTTAAGTAAAAATAAAATGATGACCCTGTACAAGTCAGACGGGGATTGTTTGATAGCGGTTTCAAGAATGTGCAATATTCTGGAAGTTTGAAGTAAAAAACGCTTATCGCATCTATCATCCAGAGCACATAAGTAGAGTTCGAAGTTGAGGCACATTTACTCTGAAGTTAAGTACACACAGAATAACATAGTGTTTACAAAGCAAGGTAGTTCCTCCCCTCATACACAGATCATGTTAGTTGGATGGAGCAATATAGGCTACGCAAGGAAAACATTAAATGTTCGACTCAAGGACAAATGTAAATATTACGCTGGTTGGAATACATGGCATTATCGTCTCTAGATTGTAGAAACGTAGTATTCTTAGACCTATAAACAGTTATACGGGGCAATACTATTTACAAAGGTACTTTGTAACAATAATAATAATAATAATAATAATAATAATAATAATAATAATAATAATAATAATAATAATAATAATAATGATAATAATAATAATAATAATAGTAATAATAATAATAATTTATTAAAATATCAGAACACATAGGCTAATGCATTGCAGAAATTTATACATGCATATTACACCACATATCATATTCAAGGCAAATGGCAACATTACAACCCCCATATTAAAAAAAAAAAGTCAGATATTCCTGTTCCTATAAAATTTAGTTTTCATGACTTATGCACCTTTTCGACCGCACCCCTGAATTACAATTACACGTTCCCTGAAATTCTTTGAGCCGTTCTTTCTAATAGCACCGGTATGAATTTCGTAATACGCATAGTTACAAAATTATAGCAGTTTATCACAGAATGTTTCTATGGACACACTGTATTAGGTTTTCACGCGCTTCGTTTAGACAATGAATGGTGTTATAGCTAAGATCTATAAGATGACCAACATGCTAACATGTCGATGACATGTTAACCAACATAACTACTTTCGAAACTTCAGATTCCGGATCGGAAGGATCGTATTCAATACGTACGGTAAGTGTATTCAAATTGGTTTGAATACTCTGTGGAAACGTATAAACTATACTGGCAATATCATGGACATTAAAACTGTACTCCATTTACGAATATCTTTTAAGTTCACTCAACTGTACAAGTAGAGAAATAGTTTACTATAATATAAGTGATATATCTGAGTCGTATTGCTTCATTTCGTCAGGTATAATAATAATAATAATAATAATAATAATAATAATAATAATAATTTTAAGTTAGTACACTGAAAGATTATTCATGGCAAATAAGATACTATTCTGCATTTTACTACCTAATGTCAAGAATAAGTCATCTAATTTGCCATGTTCTATGTAGTTGAATTTGGCTGCGAAGTCACGAGATGTCCGACACAACTGCTGAACATCTGCAAACACGGTCAATTTTGAAGGTGCTATAGCTGATTCCCGGGCGCACCTCCTGTTCATCGATATGCCCCGGCTTACTCAGCCAGTCCCCATGACCCCCTTTTAGTGCAGGAGGTAGTCTAAATCATACCCGCAACACTCACCTCTCATTTACGATTGTTTCCCCCTCCCCCTTACAAGGACTATTTTTACGCCATAAGAAGGATAATCTTTCAGCATTATAAACTAGTTTTCACTACTCCTGATTTATGATACGTTACTTAGCAGGGAAAATCTACAATATGCCCTAAGTCCTGTGAGTGTCAAAGTATAAAGTTTTTAATGGCTCACTTATTCTCCATTGTGATAAATTGATATACAGAGCATTTCTGTTGCGTGCACATACATTGGGATCTTAAATTTCAAACAATCCTTACAAAATAATATTTAATAAATAGTAAAAAAAAATGATTTTGTAAGTTTTAAAACTTCAAGAATCCAAAGATGGAGAAATAAGTAGGCTATACGTGACTTAAAAAAACAGGCTCCTTGGCACATTCTTTATAAATAAATAAAAAATAGCTTTTGAAAACACGTTCAAAATATTTTTCACTCCTCATAACTGTTGTATTCAGAGTTTCTTCATAAAGTTGAAAACAGGAAAACTACAAGTAATGTTCCATACTTTTATTCATCTAGTACTGTATTGTATAGAACTGGTCTTACTGTTTATCATGCAAGAAATAGTGTATTACGATACAAGGTTGGGAGTGCTTTTTACAAAATCGAGAAAAATTTTGTAATGCACTTCACAAACGTGCATTGTACAGTATTTTTTGCACGATAATATATTTTGAAAATAATATTTTTAAAAATCTTAATATACAGTACCTACGTACGTTAGACTATGAACAGTTGACTGATTCTCAGCAAGAAGTTTGTCATGGGTGTTGGTAGATGGCAGGATTAGTTTTAATTACAACCCTAGAGCAATTATTTGTAATATTTCAACATACTTATCTAGATTGGTAACTATGAAATCAATAAAATCAACTTCCAACAGTGGCGGCCGTTTGCTGTAACATGAAAAAACACTATCGTGCAGAGAATAAGTTTGAGAATCGCCTTCGAGTAAACCACCATTTTGTAATTTCTTTACAATAAAAACCCATTAGTTTTTATTTTAATAAAATTATATTCATGTGAACCATTCTCAAATCGCCTCGTAGATATCGTACCGAATATGAATAAAATCAGTCCAGTAGTTTAGGTTTATGAGAAATCATCGCACACAGACATTAGGCATGACAAAAAAATAGTCTAAGTATGTGTGTTTTATCTGAGGTGAAACCTATGCGTCATGATGATCGTACATTAATTATTGTCCCATCGTTGTGTCAGATTAGTGGAAGGGTAGGGGGATATCTGGGTTGTGTAAATTACATTAAGCATATGAAAAAAATTCTGAATCTATACAAAGAGAACTACATATTAGACTTAAATGATAATTTACCCTATTGCTCTTTCATTTATTAATCGTTAGTAGTAATGTAAGGTACGAGGTACGAACTGTGATACAATCATAAGTTGAAGCCAGTGTGTGCTGACAATAACTATCATGAATAGGGCAAGACTGACTAATCAGTGTCGCAGATCCTATAATTAAGTCGTACCTGTATGTACTATGCGTAAACACAATTGTCTGAATATCTATCTGTTAGGACTCATGAGACTGTGTTGTGTATACACACACGTTAACAATTGCCAATCAAACCGGCGTTATCTTATTCGATATGTAATTGAACAGTAGGTATGTCCCACTTCCCAATCCCGCTCTGCTATTGCTAAGTTAAAACACATACCAGCAATTTATTATTACTGAACTAAACAATATGCTCCTTTCATCGGTGACAGATCTTTTAGGGATATTAGTTTTAAATATAATAATAAACTCATTAGTTTCAAATATAATAAGAAATGTGTTCAAGCAGCAAATTTTAATTATCAGGTCTAAAACCGCAAGAAATTTATATTGAACCATGCAACGCACTGATCCTCTTCTGACAAACGTCTGCGTGTGACGAACCAATCATAAAACGGGTGTATGCTAGAAAGAGAGAAAAAGCTTGTTATGTACACCTCACCATTGTTTCCAGCGTTATCAGCTTGGAAGCTTCAAGGGCGCAATGCCGAGGAAAGACAAAATCCCTCAAGTAAATACATGATGTTGATGGCCTTATAGATGGATTATTATTATTATTATTATTAATGTTCACTTAATATCGCATAGTTTCAGCAAAGGTCAGGCGATTACCGTATTTGTATGTATATACCAGCATTCAATATTTGTCGGATCTCTTAAAGTTTCAATCAAACGATACCTACAATAAGAATAAAGTGACTCTCTCGGATGGAAGAAAATCCGTTTGTATTCCCATATGTGTACTGTATTACAAAATATAGAATATGAATAATTGTAATGCCAATTAATTCATTCATAGTTTTCACTACCAACCCAGCACTCTCCAATCTTTCCTATTTTCTGCCTTCCTCTTAGTCTCCGCATACGATCCATGTAAATTTAAAAAAAATTATGTTTTATTTAACGACGCTCGCAACTGCCGAGGTTATATCAGCGTCTCCGGTGTGCCGGAATTTTGTCCCGCAGGAGTTCTTTTACATGCTAGTAAATCTACTGACATAAGCCTGTCGTATTTAAGCACACTTAAAAGTCATCGACCTGGGCCTGGATCGAATCCGCAACCTCGGGCACAGAAGGCCAGCACTATACCGACTGCGCTACCCAGGCCGACACGATTCATGTATCTTAGTGTTGTCTTACCATCTGATATTTTCTTCTGCCCCGAACTTTTCTCCCTTTTACCATTCCTTCCAGTGCATCCTTCAGTAGGCCGTTTCCTCTCAACCAGTGACCCAGCCAACTCCTTTTTCTCTTCCTAATCAGTTTCAGCATTATTCTTTCTTCTCCCACTCTTTCTAGCATAACTTCATTTCTTGTTCTGTCTGTCCATTTCACACGCTTCATTATTCTCCATGCCAAATGCTTCTAGTCGTTTCTCTTCACTTCGTCGTAACGTCCATGTTTCTGCCCCATAAATGTCGCTGCATACAAAGGACTTCGCTAGTCTCTTCCTTAGTAATTTTTCCTCAAGTCCGCAGAAGATGCTCCTTTTTTTATTAAAAGCTTCCTTTTCCATTGCTATTCTCCTTCTGACTTCCTGGCAGCAGCTAATGTTACTGATTGGAGTACATCCCAAGTATTTATTTAAAGCTGCCACTTGTTCCATTGCCTCATTTCGAATTCACAAATTTACCTTCTTTATTTTTATTCCGATAACCATGGTCTTCGTCTTGTTTGCATACTGCTCACATCTGTCATTTAGCTCCAATAGCATATTTCTTATCATCGTTTCCTCTTAATTCATGTATAGTGCGTATAAATTTAAGCTCCAAAATAAGTAGCCCTATAAACCTAGTTCTTAGCGCTTATTGTTCCGCGCGAACTCGGATTTTATCCCCGATAGGAGTTACACTTGTCAACATGATCGAAGCACAATGATTTTTAGCTGAAGTTCTCACGTTTTCCTCAATACCACATTTCATTTCGCCAACACACTCCATTTCATTTAATACTTCTCATACTTCTCTTCATTTTTATATATATTCATACTATCATGAAGAATATGATTTCAGAGTAAGGTGTGCGAGTTTCTGTGATGCCAGGTGGCGATGACCGATCAGTCAGCTCACTACTTCTCTGTGCACCGAGAGGTACTTCCAGTTGGAGGCCACCAATTTTATTGGCGTTCTCGCTGGTGCTCGGGGACGATGTTACGTGATACGATGACCATTAGGAACATGCCAGAGTCACGTCCACGATATTTCCGGAGCTGAACTAACACCCTTAGGGTTTGTTATTCGTCTTGACCCCACCTCCTATAGGCTGCATGCAAAATGGACCTAAAATAATCTTTTATATATGAAATAGTAATATGCGTTACAAGAGCGGTATGTTGAAGTTTTCATGTTCGAGGAAAAGTTTGAAAAAGCGAAACGTAGTTGAGCTTTTTTAATTTCCGAGAATTGAAAGAAAACATATCCCTCGTGTATCGTACATTATTTTGTGCGAAGATCGTTTATTACATACCTGAAAGAGGAATTTCTAATTAGTTGCAATGAAATCTCCATCTTGGTTTCTGTTCAATGACGGCAAATTTGTAAAACAAAAATATCTATCTTCAACATTGTTGCTTTAAAATGTTTTCTGTGTTTGTCTGTCTCCCCCCCCCCCAGTCCATAAATGCGAACTTAAAACAAACGGTAAGGTTATGTAATGATTTATTTTTCATTTTAATATTTTAACAATATTATTTATATAACATATTACAGTAATAACATTGGCATCTGGAATCTTGTTGATTTTTTCACGGCTTCCTTAATGTTACTTGCATCTCGAATCCAGTAACTTTAGTGGAGTTGTAGAGTGTACTTAATTTTTGCAAGTATTTAAAAACAATAATTAACAGTGGAAATTAGGTGAAATTTCAGTGGTAAGTTTCCAATTTATAATTATTACTATATTGAACGCCTCTAAAAATAATATGTTAGAAGCCTAAAGCAGTAAAATCAGTATGTCACTTAAGCGGTAAGAAGAGGGAAATTGTTATGTGTGTTAGGTTGGGAATAGGCCTACTGAATGTGGAATTTTAGACTTGCCGCGGATTGGTTTTGTGCGGAAACCAAGCAAATACGCACGATCTCGCACAAAATACATTAACGCATTTACGGTCTTGTTAGCTGCTGTGACGCCATTTTTAAAACTCTGGTGCACATAGTTTATAAATGGCACTAAACTTCGATTGCAATTTCCCGTAACTTCAATTTTTTGCTTTATTCTCATATTGCTACATCATATCTTCGGAACTATTAATGCTACACGCATGATATTTGAAGCACATGTCCTTTAGGCTATTATGAAACTTTTCTCTACAATATAAATTTGTTATTTTGTTACAATTGAAAAATATCTCTCCATATTTCTATGTAAATACCTCTCAAATTCATTCATAAAATGTAATATGTCTTAAAATTTGTAAGTTAATATGCCCCAGACATTCTAGTCCTTCTATGAGAAGTGACTAAGAAATTTTGAATTTATCTTCAAAAATGGCTGAGATGATAGGCCTATTCTGTTTTAATGCATCAATTAGGAAAAACAATGTTTAATTATACCATTCTTTCCCCTTACCCTGTACAATACAATAAGTACAAAAAAAAAGGAGAATTATGCTTAATTACTATTAAGTTATTGTTGTCACAAGGTTCCATTATAAATTACGGAGCACACACAACAACAGAATCAATGATGATCAGATCTGAATATATAACATCCTGAAACTTGAATTTTCTATCTGTTATTCTTGTTGTTTTTTTAACTTGAGCTTTCTGACGCAAGCATCGGTTCAACAGGCGGAAAGGATTGTAAATTCCAGTGACGTAAAATAGTCACTTTACATCTATACTTCAAAGAGTAAGGCGTCTCATACTGAGTTTAAGCAAACAAATTTCATAAAACCAGACAGGAGGAACTGCAGTTTCATAAAACTAGTGTAATGTAAATCAATGAGGAAAGAAGAAATATCTCGCACTGAGTTTCACGATACTAAAGCTTGTAACAAGCAAACTACAGTTTCATAAAACTGTGTTGGCTTTATGAAGTGCAGGTTTTCTGTGCAAGAGATATCGTGAGATGTGTCTGAGCGATAGGATCGAATGGCGGGACTTATTCATTTCATCCTACGATTCCGAAGTAGGTCAAGTACTGGTAGAATGAAACTTTTATGCTATTTTGTAAACCAATCTTTTCTGTGAATTACAATTTGTATTGCCAGGTATACTTTTGTAGGTCACTAGATCTTCCAAATATTTACTCCAAGTTTCGACCTAATGATGCGAAAGGTTTTCTCTCTTCCTTTGTCATGTCATCACTAAAACTCGAAAACGGGAACCTTGCTTCACTATGTTACCTGGACACGGACCATTCTGTTCTGTCGTAAGAGGGGGCGGTTAAGGGATAGTACCTGTACTCTCTCCCTGGAAACATACAATCGGGTAAAAAATACAATATTGCAATTTACAAATATGCTACTGCAAATCTGACTTTCTGCTATAGCTCCCTGTAAAGCAGACTTGAATAATTTCAAGGAAAAAGTTGTTCCGGGGCCGGGTATCGATCCCGGGACCTTAGGCTTAGCGCACCAGCGCTCTGCCGACGGACATACTGTGTGACATAATGTACTTATTTTCTGCTTTACAAAAATATTGGCATGCACTACCATTAAACACAAGTATTTAAAAAAGAAATCAGTTTGACTATTTGAATATTATTCGGAAGTTGAGAGCATTTCATTATTTTTATTTAACTTTATTTTTCCACTGTGTTCTTTGCTATTATGTCCACGTGACATACTTGACAAAAGATGGTATTTTCTTGTTTTACAGAAAAATATCTCTTACGAAATTTCTCTGCAAATGTAGTAAGCGTACAACGCTTTGCCCTCCCTCTTCTTGACTTATTCTCTGTGCAAGGAGAAATTCCAAGCAACTTATTAAAGTATACGAAAAGTATTTAAAGAAGGGTAAAAACGAGTGAGTGTAGTTACTTGTTTGAGAAAGACAGTTAAGTGCCCTTTTTAGTCAAGTACGCCTTTTCAACTACGTATCGTCATCGAAAAAAATGAAGAACGTCAGTCTGCAATACTAGGTAATGCAACCAGACTACACCACTTGTCCCCGTTTCATGACTTCTTGGCTGTATTTTTTAAGTTGATTATTTAACAACGTTGTATCAACGATAGACCGGTGATAGCGAGATGCCCAGGATTCATCATGTGATTACACGATCGGCACAAGAAGAAGAAATTTTTGCCAAAATATGCAGTTTATTTAGGCAAAACATGAAATAAAAATTTCAATGCTAAAATATCTTCGTTTCTAAACTACCTGGAGAAGGTTTACATCAATATTTACAAAATCAGACTTTAGAGATTAATAGTTTTGTCTATATTTAATATGCTATCAAATAAAATGCAATAAATCTGCATAAGTAACATTTTACAGTATTATGAAATCCTTACCTGAATGCAAGAATTAGGTAACACAATTTTTTTACACTAAAAGGGATCGAGAACAAAAAAGTTCTTACATAGGCTGGACTCAACACTACTTCCAATACAATACAAGTAACTTTTTCTCATTTTCTGGTAAAAGATTACACCATGTTCCAGTTAATATTGTTTTGTATGATGAAAAACGCATGAAGTTGCAAAAAGAGCAGAAATTGAGCAGACAGTAAAATTAATGTTGAAACCCGTTTAAAACATTAATTTACACGCGTAAAAGAAGACATGGCAACACTGAAAAGACTTCCACTGGATTCAAAAGAATGAGCAAAGGTGGATTACAAACCAATTATTTTGTTGTAGCTTCTCGAATTCATCGACGCTTCGAGCTCAATGACTCGGGGAATTTGGAGACTTTATTGCCCTTGGGAATCCCGGAATACTTGTGGAATGGGTTGCTTGGGGTTTTCAAGTATTTTCTGAAAAACATCTGTATTGTATCATTATAATATGTGGAAGGCCCGATTCAGTGGTATTTATAGGGGTAGGGGGATGTGCAAATATGAAAATTTTATCAAAATATTAACAGGTGTTACCTTGCGGGACCGCATTAGGAGCGAAGACATAAGAAATCAGTGGGAAGTTGAGGAGATGACCGCAGACGTCCAACATTATCAATGTAAATGGAGAAACCACCTTCTTAGGATGCCTGAACATCGTTTACCAAAGAGACTATTGTATTATCATCCACGAGGACGAAGAGATTTAGGCAGACCTCACCGACGTTGGACGGATCAATTCCATTTGTAGTTCACAGACGGGAAACAACCCAAAACTGTGTATTGGCAGAAGAAGAAGAAGAAGAAGAAGAAGAAGATGATGATGATGATGATGATGATGAAGATGATGAAATACTGAATGAAAATTTGTTTGGTGTTAGTTGCATTCTATACATCGTGAATAATGAAAATCTTTGTTTCCATACTGCTAGCAGGAATGGTTTCTAATGTATCCATACTGATTATATAACATTTGCCTTAATAATAATAATAATAATAATAATAATAATAATAATAATAATAATTCTTTATTTATACTGGCAGAGTTAAGGCCATAGAGCCTTCTCTTACACTCTACCAGATCACAAAAGTATACAAGCAGTGAAAATTTAACAAGTTAAAGAACAGAATATTAACATAATAATAATAATAATAATAATAATAATAATAATAATAGCGTAGTAAAATCGACACTCAAACAACATGAAAATGCCATAACAGAAAAAAAAAAGAAAGTAAAATACATTGGAATATAGTAAAAGCAACTCATTTAGTACAAATAGTTAATATGGAAAACGTAAGGAAGAATATAACAAAATGGAATGTAATAAAATAATAATAAGAAAGAAAGGAAATACCCCGCCTTACAGGTGGGGGGAAAGCCCGAACCACGTAATGAGCCCAGGCGGGAATCGAGTCCACACAGTTCAGTATCAGCAAACAAACGTGTCTAGTCATCACTCATCCATCTCTCACACGTCACCGAGACTCGAATTCGAGACTCAGTTCTGTCGGGATTCGAACCACTTCTGTTCCGAGATCATAGTTCTTGCGGACAGAGTTAAATCTGAACGTCCTTCGTCTGAACAGCTGGGTAGTAGCGACAAGCACTACCAGTGTTCCACGGTTTATTTCCAACATACGAGGTTAATTTGCTCGTTCCCCGTCTTCAGCCCCACCTTTGTCTGGCCTGTATTGCAATGCGCGGCATCTGCTCGCCCCCTCTCCATCGGCACGGCGCGCGGGGCTGACACGTACTCCACACCGGCTCGAGCTGCATTTCTTGCTGTACACAAGATAAAGTTCTCCCTGGCGATTGCATTACGCCACGCCGGTGTACAGGGGCACGGAGAAATTGCCCCCGGGGTACCTATTCGATAGACTGGGTGGGTCTCATTACAGTTCTGGAGCGAATAAAGGAATCTACTGCCAGTATACAGGATCGAACCGTCAACCATTTCTCTAACAGCCTCCCAACTGGGATACTGATTAAATATAAATCTACATTTATATTGATGCCAGGGGCAGCCGGCATTAAAGTTACAAGAACGCAGAGGCACGTGCGCTTCTTAGAATTTCTTCTTGTTTGTTTATTATTTTGTTGCAGTTGTACTTCGTACTCACGAAATAATAATAATAATAATAATAATAATAATAATAATAATAATAATAACAACAACAATAATAATACAAACAAGAAGAGGAAATTCTAGGGAGGGCACATGAATCTACGCCCTATAATGCAAACTGTCCTGTTTGATGGTCTCTTTTCGAGATTCCTCCTCGTCCCATTGCTACCTTGTTTCCTGTTTTGTCCGCCAGAGTTCTTTGCAGTCTAAAGGCCCATTCACAATGAAAATTAAACATAATCGTAACATAAACACAGAAGTTTGCGCCCAGGCTACCAAATGGGATCATTCACAATGATTCACACAAGCACTGACATAAACATTAACGTAAGACAACATGGAAGTTTGCACCAAACTTTCATGCTTATGCTTACGTGATTTGCAAACAGAACACAATCGTGGAGCGCTGAAGTATACGACAGAATATGAGGAAATGGCGTCGTTGTTATGTTTCCATGGTTACCAAGTATGTTTGCGGTTATGTTTATGTTCCCATCGTGAATGATGGTATGACTTCTTGATTTTACCGTAACGTTTATATTCTTAAGTTAACGCTTACGTTATGTTTAATTTTCATTGAGAATGAGCCTTAAGGCGGTGTTTGTATTCGAGCTAGAACAGAGCCTAGACTATAGTGAGGGTCACATAAGAACAGTTCCCAAACAGCAAATATTCCCGTCTTGTCATTGTTGCCAACTGTTACCAGATATCACACGATCATTCATACTAAATGACTTATTTATTTACCGTACTTTATGTTGGAAGGTTATTCTAAATAATTCAATAATTTATAACATGTTTTCGTAGGCAAACTATACGAGAAAGGGATCAACATGTTAAGTATTTTGTCTGGCATTACGAAATTCATTGGTTTGACTAAACAAATGGCTCACGAAACCTAACCTAGAAATGTATATTGTTTGACCACATGAAATTATTAGTACTAACTCCGAAAACTTACCTAAAAATGTATACTTTTTGACCACCTGAAATTATTAGTACTAACTCCGAAAACTTACCCGACTATAGTCTTGAATTATAACCACAACGCAACACATAAAATAACTATTATGTATTAATATTAATACTGATATTAATTAATTATTAGTATGTTCAAATTTCACTAGCTTCCAGTAACAGGCTCAAAAATCTAGTACAATTTCAATTTCATGGAACTCCAGTATCGACAAATATTATCGAAATTCGAAATGAAGTTGGCAAAAGAAAATTCAACCTCCAAACTAGAAAATCACCACAATCCACTAGCATATGTGGTAATGGGGGAAAAATGGTTAGGTTTCACCCTTAGGGTATGAAGTAAGCTGACCCGGACTATAGACTATATCCTAGCTCGTTGTTTGCATTGTATTCCTACTGTACGCCAGCCTGGAAAAAAGTTCTGCGAGGAGAGTCATTGTCTCCCTGGTGAGCTGGGCATTTGGGTTCGAGGCCTGCCATTTGTGGGGTAGTAATATACAGCCATCTAGTATCTTAAAATAAAAATATATTATCAACGACCGAGAGGGAAAACGCAGTGAGTTTGAGGCACCCTGAATTCGACCCATTTTTTCCGTGAAATATGACGGGAAAAATTAAGCTAATCCTACTGCCTACTGTACCCATAATAATGAAAACATTTCATTCACGAGTTATTCACAATAGAATCAATGTAACAGAACTCCACTCCCTAAACCAAATAATTAAGCTATAGCGTTACTGGATGTGAGGAAGGAGTGTTTTTGAGCAAATGTACAATTTTGATTAGTTGAAGAACACCATCACACACACTGTGGCATATATTCCAGAACACGAACTCAGCTGCTGAATACAGCATTGAAAAGTCTGTTACTTGTACAAGAACGAAATGGTGAAGTTATGGCAAGGAGTGGTAATGAAAAAATCCAATTTCTTATGTAATGTGCCAGTGCCAGAATTTTAAAGATTGTTTTAAAAAAATGAGCAATTAAAATTACTTCTTAAGTTTTGAAAAAAAACCTTACAACGAACAACTACTTTGTGCAATTTTATTAACGAAGATTCATTGAGCTGCTAAACAAATCTTCCCCTTAGGAACTACGAAAATCTGAGCGATGTATATCAATCATCATAGAAATCCCACCTCCAATTAGCTGCACACCAGAAGTGTAACTGCTTCTAGCCTCGAGGGTCGCAGATCCAGTCACGGTCAGTAAATTACCATCAATTCTGACCTAAATGACAACAACGATAATTAATCGCTTAATAACCGTGTACGATCCGACAGGATTAACTTACCGGGCATATTTCTCCCTGTACACTGTGCCGTATGCCAAGTTACAATCGTCGCAGAGAATTTTGGCTCTCTTCCGATATGCAGTTCCGCATCTCGAGAAAGACAAACATTGAGATCGTAGGTAAACGTAATAATGTTATTTTGAAGGAGCTGAATTCACGATGTAGGCCTACTAACGTGATATGTAACTAACTTAACTTTTGCTTATCTGCACGTTATACACGTATTGTGTTAGTGTTATTTAAGGGACGCATTACACCTGTCTAACTGCAAGATCGACTTCGACAGTTCGACTACATCATTTTCTTCTAGCTAGACGCTAACAGTGAATGGGGTCATCGGGTCAGGAGGGAGCTATTATTAATGTGAACGAAACACTGGAGAAGTACTATTCTTTTACTAAGTTTAATGGAGACGGCATAGGCTTCAGTGGACAGAACATGCGGAGAGGATGAACCCTGCCAGACAGCCAAAACAAATTCTGTCGTATGTTCCAAGAGGACGCTGAAATTCGTGAAGAATTAAAAAGCGCTGGCTTGGGATCAGCGTCCACAATAAACAGGGAACGAGAACCAGAACGAGGATGGGAAGCGAAGAACGTGAACGCGAAGATTTTTTATTCACAATAAACCGAGAACGGGAACGGCTATGCATATTGATATGTATGTCAATAACGGTATGTAAAGTCGATATTACGCATTCTGATGTTATTTGTGAATACTTAACCAATGGAATTCTCTCATGAGTACAAGTCAGCCAACATAAACACACGTTAACCAACTTCGAAATTTAAGACACGGAATATTTAATAATTCAATACACGTGGTAGTCTGGTCACATATACACGTAGCTATGTGGAAAGTGATTCTATTGAATTTCTGCGTTACTCTCAAGCAATGAATGGACAAGACATTATGTCACGGCCTCTTTGCAACAAAATATACGACGACCAAATAGCTTTTTGATGACAGAATGAATCTAGTACGCTGTGATCAGAAACGAGAAAGGCAAAGTTAAAACTTGGTCAACTCTCCGTTCCCGTTCCCGGGTTCCGGCAAGCTTCTCGTTAATTGTAAATGCTCACATTTAAATACATTTATTTCAAAACAAATTCGTTCTCGTTCTCTTTCTCGTTTCCGTTCCCCGTTTATTGCGAGCCAGCCTTAACGGATCACAGGGATATAATACTTGAAAATGAATGATGATGAAATGGCGACTGTTTCGGGTAAGTTACACTACTAGTGACATATTAAGTGAATCAATATCCGACAGGTGACGGTATAAAATAATTTTCCCCCTCTTATATAGAGGGGTGTGTCTCGGTACGTGAGCTGTTCTCTACCCCGACGTTGCTACCAGTTCGAATCGTGCAGTGGTTTGAATTTAGAGGTTTTTAAAATTAAATTTACAGGAAAACCGTTCACGCTATTGAAATATGACAGAGGGATACATTATTATTTAGATTCCCTATCATTATGGACAAAAATCACGATCCTATTCGCAATAGTTGCCGAATAAGAGGTTCTTAAACATTTGGGAAAAAAACATGTTTTCTGAGAAGAAAAAAAAAAAACTTTCCACCAATATGATATAGTTTTTTGTTACATACAATATGAGCTATTCGCTCTGAAAATCTGCAAGGCTATTTCACTTCCACTTTGTATATTCTGTTTGTCTTATTTGTGTCATCCGTTTGATTTTACTTGCATTAATCTGTAATCCGATTCTAGCGGCTTCTTATTCCAGATCTTTATACATTTCTTCTATTGCTGTCAACGACCGTCCCATAACATCCAGATTATCTGCGTATCCTACTATCTGAACACTCTTGTAAAATAAAGTACTGTTAGGAACTACTCCTGTTTTATCACCCAATGTAAAGCGAGACTGCAGACCATTGGTGTTAAACCATCCCCTAGTTTCAATCCATTATCAATGTTAAATCTTTCCGCTGTATCTTAACTTGAGCCATGGTTTCTGACAAGGTCATCTTGACGAGTCTAATTAATTATCTTTGGATGTATCCCTTGGTGAATCATGGTTTTGTAGTTTAGCCTTCACTATTTTACGATTTTTACGTGTTTAATATAAAACCGCCTCAATTTGTCCTCAATTTTTTCAGTTATTTTCTTATAATACACAACACGTCATAACACTGACTACAACCTTTCATTAGAATAAATTCGGTTCATCTATTAAAATCTTCACCAGTCTAAGAACGTTCTTTCCATCTATATACAATAGAAAAAATACGAAGATTAGGCTATACAAAATTATAAATGAGGTTTAGAACATCGAAAAAATACAGGGTTGTTTCCGATCTCTGATAACGAATTTGAATGGCATCATGTGCTTCAAGAATCACACCGACGCGACAGCTGAATTGCGGCGAGAGGTGACAGACCAGTAGTGAGTGATTTCATAATTAGAGTGCACGGTGTATCACAGCAGCAATGCCCAAGAAAATCGAGGCCTTTTGGGAGGGGTACATAACAATCCTTTCCGATGCCAAGTACAGTTACGTAAAAATCATAGGAGCCTGCAAAAAAACGTGGTTTCGTTATTTCCAAGAAAGGCATCTTGTGTTATCTAATAAGACTGGCAAAGCTAGGGTTGGGATTAATTCCAGAGTGGAAAAAGCAAGCAAATCCACCCCCTTCACAAGTCGCCGCACCCCACGAGATATAAATTAATTCCATTCGAGCTTTACCAATCTTATTAAGTACACAGAAGATGCCTTTCTTGGAAATAACGAAACCTCTTTTATTGCAGGCTTCTTTTATTTTCACTTAACTGTACTTGGCATCGGAAAGGTTGTTCTGTACCCCTCCCAAAAAGGCTAGATTTTCTTGGGAATTTCTGCTGTGAGTCGCAGTGCACTCTGACTATGAGATCACTCACTACTGGTCTGTCACCTCGCGCCACAGTTCAGCTGTCGTGTGACTCCTAACGCACATGTCATTCAAATTCGTTATCAGAGATCGGAAACTACCCTGCATTAATAGCAGTAAGTGACCCCGTGTCGAATTTATTACTTAAATTACAGTAAAATGATTAATAAATCTGGATGATTTGCTGCAGACCAATAAATTAAGAGAAAGAAAGGTGGTTATATCCAGATACTTCAGGGTAAAACATACATAGTTTGGTTTAGAACTGTGAATTAAGAAACAAATTATTATTAAAACAGTCCCTTTCAGAAATCAACAGAAAAATTATCCACATTGTTCACTGTTATATTATTTATAAAGTCTAACGAGAAGTTGTAAAATCTAGAATTTCTGTACATACAAATGACAGGAGCAAAAGTGATGTATTTATGTACAGTTAGCCGTTCGAAACACGTTTTTACTCGTACTTCAGAAGATGAAACAAATATATGAGAAAGTATTGCAATTTAAAACGAAACTTTCATTTTGAAGGACTTCCACGAGGTCTGACTTCAAAGCAAAACACACAAATCCGAGAAGTCTATGAGTTCGAATTCCGCACGTCTTTAATACTGAACTAACATCACAGTCTAGTATATACAGTCGCGAAGCTCAATACGTAGTAAATATGCAAACATTAGGTAGTTGCTCACCACTAGGATCGCTAATATCGCCTCATTAGAGGCAATGCAAAATAGTACCGTCACAGTCTATTGTTTCTAGCACCCTCAAAACTCAAGCTTCGTGAGTGTATATAGTAGACTGTGCTAACATGATCCGTTCTTATTTAAGCATCTCTTTGCTTTCGCAGTCCTCGCATGGCTGAATTTGGTGAAAGCAGATCTGTATAAAACAGGTTTGGGTTTAGTGTAACTCTTCGATATACGTACGTGTGTATTTCGTCCGAAAAGAGAAGAGACATGGCCGCCAAAGCGTTTCTCGCAATGACGCATTCATTACGAAAGACGGGCAATTACACTGATGGACATTGCACAGGTGTTTTAACACCTCGCGCTCTGCCGGACTAAGAAGAGACATGGTAATATCACTACATCTCCCTTCCGCTAAGTGCACACGCCGGCGGGAAGTTATTAGCACGACACAATTTCCTAATTTGAATGTACTACATGACACCAATTCGAAATATTCCTGCAACTGTAACTAACCTCTCTAGTTGGAAACTGCGTATAACCTCACAAAATTAGCTAGAATGAAGCAGCGAACTTAATGAAAAACAACATTAATTAAAGAGCGATCCTGCTTACATTAATGTAACAAACCCCTTTGTCCTTCGCAGCTGCCAAATGGTAACGCCACTAGCTAATAATTAATCCAACGAATTCGGGTTCGATTGCCTTACAGGAGGAAATGGACATAAATATCACTTTCCTGACACAGGCTGGATATATAAAATCCTTCCCTTGCGTTAGTTCTGTGTTATCCTAAGCGAAATGTTTGCGTCATCCTGACCACATAACAGGGAGCTGCATTATTTGTGAATCTCACAAGAGAACAAAATGAGCCAAAGGGCGCCGCGTCTTAGATTAGCGCTATCCTTTCATACAGGCGGCCAGGGTTCGATTCCAGGCCCGGTCGCGATGGAATTTGTGATGGACAAAGACGTGGCAGAAGATTTTTCTCGGCGTATTCCCGTTTCCCTGTTTCATTCTACCAACACTCTCCACCTTTCCATCATTAATTAAATGGCCTAAGTCTTGAATACTGAATTGTTAGCAATTAAAGAAAACTGCTTATAAGCCGAAATTTTGAAATTAAGGCTGAAATTAAAATTGTATCATAAATTCTACAAAGCATTTAGAGTGTGAAACACAGTCCTCTTCATATCTAAATCGATGTATCTACACCCAAAGAGCAGTATTATTTTACAAACTCATTTTCACAAAATAATGACTTAGGCCCTTTCATAAATAACCCATTCAATTAATATATCTGCAAATAGTTTCAAGGCTGTCGACACTATTATGCCCTTAAAAAATTGAAATTCCTCACCATTTTACCGACGTTAAGAAACTGCTTACTTACTTACTGGCTTTTAAGGAACCCGGAGGTTCATTGCCGCCCTCCCTATCCTGAGCAAGATTAATCCATTCTCTATCATCATATCCCACCTCCCTCAAATCCATTTTAATATTATCTTCCCATCTACGTCTCGGCCTCCCTAAAGGTCTTTTTCCTTCCGGCCTACCAACTAACACTCTATATGCATTTCTGGATTCGCCCATACGTGCTACATGTCCTGCCCATCTCAAACGTCTGGATTTAATGTTCCTAATTATGTCAGGTGAAGAATACAATGCGTACAGTTCTGTGTTGTGTAACTTTCTCTATTCTCCTGTAACTTCATCCCTCTTAGCCCCAAATATTTTCCTAAGCGCCTTATTCTTAAACACCCTTAATCTCTGTTCCTCTCTCAAAGTGAGAGTCCAAGTTTCACAACCATAGAGAACAACCGGTAATATAATTGTTTTATAAATTCTAACTTTCAGTTTTTTCGACAGCAGACTGGATGATAAAAGTTTCTCAACCGAATAATAACAGGCATTTCCGATATTTATTCTGTGTTTAAGTTAAGAAACTGCTATAAATTAAAAAGGGTCCCTAAAGAAACAAGCTCCATCTATGCGCTTTATGTATTTTTGTAACTTAAAACAACTTCAGAACTGTATTAAGACTACCAAGAGAAACTCGTATACACTAACACGAAGTGCATACATAGCAACAGCAACGAGGGTTTCGAAGGCGTTGGAAGCCAAACATATAAGATCTCTCAGAAGAACTTTAGAGATCATGAATGCTGTCTCCCCGGGGTGAGACACCGGGTCTGGTACGGCAGTCCATTCGTCGCAACGGTGTCGTCACGT
Source organism: Periplaneta americana (assembly GCF_040183065.1). NCBI lineage: Eukaryota > Metazoa > Arthropoda > Insecta > Blattodea > Blattidae > Periplaneta > Periplaneta americana. The sequence goes on along the minus strand of NC_091131.1, from coordinate 72,821,324 downwards.
ATACAGCCAGGCAGACAGTCGCTGCCAAACCGCACGGCTCTACAAGTGGGCGACGCAGGACAATGCGCATGCAGTCCCGATTTCGAACTTATCGAAAGGACATCCTGACTGGGCGCTCGCCACCGATTTATTATACAACTTGTCAAAACCACAATTCCACAGAACCGTCAAAATCTCGTTGCACGTTGCCATCCAATAATGATGCCACTATAGCGGTTTCGCAGTTTCAACCGTCTCATCTTCCAAGTAGATCAGGTGTGGTTCAGTCGGCTCAAAGATAAGATATCCAATACCAGCAATCTGTGACATTTATGAGTAAGCCAGGGTTTAAGCCACAGTCGCTTTTGTCGCATTTTAATAATAATAATAATAATAATAATAATAATAATAATAATAATAACAACAACAACAACAATAATAATAATAATAATAATAATAATAATAAACCTGGCAGAGTTAAGGCCATACGACCTTCTCTAACACTCAACCAGGAGTAAAACTGTGTTACAAAAAACACTACAAATTTACAAAGTACACTACAATTTTACACACAAAAATGAATAAGATGATGATGATGATAATAATAATAATAATAATAATAATAATAATAATAATAATAATAATAATAATAATAATATGTAAACAACAAGTAAGTAGAAATCAGACATAATATATAACATATAGAAAGAAAGGAAAAAGCATAATAAAATGTGAACAGTAGATCAAAATAAATTAGACATATTTTGCACTCGAATTCTAAAAATGCAACAAACTTTGAATGTAAATGTGCAAAAATGCGACAACCACACTGGACTTCAGAAACGAAGATGGTAATGGAGAAAATGAATTCAGAGATGTGTTTGAACTAATCTCAATTTAAATTAAATACTAATGGCATGGGCTATGTTCAAAAAGATATTGAGCAATAGATGCTCAGGAATTGATTTCAAAGAGTTGGTGCAATTCATGTAAGTTAAGTGAACAATTTCTTGTAATTTATTTATATAATTGCATCGCATACTGCAAATTGTGAGCGAGGATTTAGTTGCATGAATCTTGTAAAAACTGGAATTAAAAACCGTCTTTCTGTAAAAAGAGTTAGCACTCTGCTAATAATAAATCCTGAAGGGCCTAATACTAGTAAAGAATTTAAATGTTCAGAGTTCCCATTAAATAACGTATTTTAATGTGGTGTAAATTCAGTAGTAAATGATTGTAAACATACTTACTTCTAAAGATTTACTTACACAAGTTTATCTAGATTATGATAAGATGGATTGAAAATAATGAAACTCCAAGAAACAAATTACATACATAACTTTTTGTTTTTGCATACTTCATTAATTTTATCCTTCTACACAATTATTTATAATATTGTACAAGCATTTCGCAATTTGCACAAATATAATTTTTCAATTGTGCATTGTGCATTTTTTCTGACAATTATTTCTTTTATAGCTTAAACCCTGGGTAAGGATGATGCATAACAGCATTTTTCAAATATCTCGACTTTTCTGCCATTCTTTTTGCTTCATTTCCTCTACATATTCCACCCAGCTGAATATGTGTACAAATCTGTCATAAATAAATACCGGGATTTTAAGGTACTATAAATGTATATTCAGGCGCCTAAAATAGGGAAAAATAAAGTTCGTAAATAATAAAATAAGCACTTAAAGAGTATTAAAACAGCCCTCATTCTTTTTATTCAGAAACATGGTACTTGAATTCCAAGCAATTGCTGAAACAATAAACCAGTGGATTATTTTTTTCATTTTAAATTATTAAATCACGAAATAAAGATACGTAGGCTATATTATCAACTAAACAGTAGGTGTATTAAAATATTTAATGAAAAACTAAAATATAAGTTAGGTCTAAAGATTAAAAAAATAATAATTTTATCCAAACTGTCCACTATCAGGCTTCGTATTTTTATTTTTATTTAATCGGGGATATGTTCATGTTCTACATTTATAACTTGATTCACATGTCTCATCACTGAAAAACCTGGATTTTTCTTCAGCACACTAGCTCTTAAAGAGTTGCATAATCAACATAATCGACAGTACTGGTATGTTAAAATTTGAGTTGTTAAACAGCTGTTCTTAATTGAAGATGTTGATTATCGGTATCAACAGTTACCTAGATAGCATAGATGTAATAGATAGGGACCATACTTTGTCCCAGGAGACTACTATATTAACTGGAGTTTTTACAGTAGCGGACGACGCGCGTGTATCTAGCGTGTACCACAATTTATATTATTTAGGGTAAAGTTGCCCAATGCCGTGAGACCCCTAATTCAGTGATACGCTTTTTCACTGACTGTCACAGGATTGGGTATCTTGCTATGAAGTTCACCGATGTCTCAAAAGTAGGCGAAAGATGCACTCTTTCTAGAAAGAGACTGGCGCTATGGTCAAACGGCAAAGCTTTGACTGACATTGAGTTTAAAAAAAGTATCACGGGATTAGGAGTATCACGACATTAGGCAACTTTACCCTACACTATGTAGGAGCAACAGTAACAAAAATATAAATGACACTCGAGAGGAAATTAAACGCAGAATAAATATGGGAAATGCCTGTTATTCGGTTGGGAAGCTTTTGCCATCCAGTCTGCTCTCAATAAAGCTGAAAAGTTAGAATGTATAAAACAGTTATATTACCGGTTGTTCTGTATGGTTATGAAACTTGGACTTTCGCTTTGAAAGAGGAACAAAGGATAAGGGTATTCGAGAATAAGGTGCTTAGAAAAATATTTGGTGCTAAGAGGAATGAAGTTACAGGAGAATGAAGTTACACAAAGCAGAACTGCATGCATTGTATTCTTCACCTGACATAATTAGGAACATTAAATATAGACGATTGAGATGGGCAAGGCATGTAGCAAGTATGGGTGAATCCAGAAATGCATATAGAGTGTTAGTTGGAAGACCTTTGGGAAGGCTCTAACGTAGATGGGAGGATAATATTAAAACGGATTTGAGTGAGGTGGGATATGATGATAGGAACTGGATTAATCTTGCTCAGGATAGGGACTAAAGGTGGCTTGTGTGAGGACCATTATATACAATATTGTGCATTGTAATGCAAGTTATTCTATTTCATTATACTGTACTTAGTTTGTAAATAGTGTATAACAGTGTAAGCCTACACTCTTTATGATAGTGTAAATAGTAAAATTAACGTACTTCAGTGTACACAATGTAAAAGGGTCTATCAGACATTGACAACTTTGAAAGCCCATTGTCAAAAGAGACTGCTTTTCGTCTCCAGAATACGATCTTTCTTCAAATATAACTTCTGTACAATATGATTCTTATTCTTGATATAGGCTATCAACTGTCCATTATGTTTATCATTCCTTTGTTACAAATTATCTTATTTAACACCAAATTGTAATTGTATAACTCAGTAGTGTCAGAGTTGTAAGCTCCAAAACCGGTTGTGGAGCTAGATCGGAGCGTGAACTTGCTTATGTCTGTGGAAACACCGGAGCACGCAACGAGTCTAGTGGAGCGCTCCGCTCCGTTTAGTCTCTGTCTGACAACGCTGGTGTAACTCTTAGAATTAGACGTGATTAAACACATTATAACCCTTTCAATAAGTTCTGAGGATACCTCTCCCATCAAGTTTTGCAATCCACGGTTTAACCCATTGGCGTTTCTTTTTCAGTAAAATGATTATGTAATAATTGAATTAACTGTAGCTAAACAAGCATAATACTCTTCTTCATTCATGGTGTTATAAACTTAACGCGTAAATATTAGTATCAACAAATCATAAACTTAACGCGTAAATATTAGTATCAACAAATCATAAACTTAACGCGTAAATATTAGTATCAACAAATCATAAACTTAACGCGTAAATATTAGTATCAAGAAATCCTCGGAACACGTGTTCACTGTTGTGGAACAAGTGTTGAGTGAGCTTTTGTTCCTAATTTTAGGTTATCTTTGAAAAAAATATTTTATAAAAGATTGTACGTAGTGTAATATACCCCAAATGCTATCTTTTATCAAAGATCTTAGATAAAATATTTTATCATAATCCTTGCCGAAGAACTTTGATAGTGTAATAAGCGTAATACCAGCTTAACAGCAGTGAGTGATGGGTTATTTTTTAATCAGATGCAACAAACGTTTGGTGCAAGAAGGAAGATAATTATCTTCAAAAAAATTTAAATTATGGTTTGTTTAACGACGTTCGCGACTGCCGAAGTTATATCAATGTCGTCGTGTGCCAAAATTTTGTCCTGCAGGAGTTCTTTTACATGCCAGTAAATCTACTGACATGAGCCTGTCACATTTAAGCACACTTAAATGCCATCGACCTGGGTCGGGATCGAATCCGCAACCTCGAACATAGAAGCCCAGCGCTATATCGACTGCACTACCCAGGCCGACTAAATTATGTTCAACTGCTTATATTTTTTAGTAATTAGTAACATTTTACATTAATAGTTTGATGTGTCGAATTATCAGTCAAAAGCGCGGCGTATCAACCGAAGCAAGCTCTGTGCGCAACCGGAGTCTGCGAGCGCTCGGCAGAGAATCGGGTTGGCCACGTTGCGGTTTCTCTACAATCTATCCATCTAATAGCATACAGTACGTGCTTCTAGTTATTTTTTAATTGTTATTTATCTTTTGGCTTTTGCTTAATACATTTGCATGTGCTTATAATTTATGGTCTTATATTTTCAGTCATGTCATGGGTCATAATATGCTTATAATTTATGATCTTGTATCTGCTCTAACGAGTGGAGTATTGGTCACCATTCACACAACATTGGTTTTTTAATTTGAAGACGAAGGTAGATCTATCTATAGTATCGTTGTGATTTGTTTCCTAATTATTTTCTTTCATTGCTATCGTTACATATATTTGCTGTTGTGTTCCGGCCATTTAAATATCATTGAAAGATAGTGACTGAAATTCCTTTATAATTATTACATAGTAAGAAATCTGGAGCTAAAACATGCATACATATTTTTCTTTCCTGTCTATTTTAAATCACAATGCACACACAGCCAGCTCGTAAACCACGTGGATCTAATGTGATATAATAGACGTTACTTTCAACACAGAATTATAGCTCTCTAAAACAAAAGACAAAATGTAAACACGCCAACGTTCTGCTCTGACGCTATTCTAATAAATGTCAGTAACATGTAACAGTAGCTGAAATAACAATGTTGACCGTTGAAGAGAGAATGTCTAGCATTCCATGTAAAATGGACGGAGCAAAGCTTCAAGAATTTCTTGTGTTTTCGTTAAGTTCTCTGGCAGGACATGGAGCTATGTATCCCACAGTCCTTGTCGGAATACACTGCAGTATCAACAAAAACTCCTGTGAACATTAATGAATCTGTTCTCCACGTGCAAGGCTAAAGAAGTTAAATGATACAAACAACTAATATGGAAGGAAAGTGTCGGACTTGACAGTCGAACAGTTACGCAATATTCCCGTTGCAAAATCAATTCTCGGAAGCATTATAGGAAAAGAAAGGCAATACAAAACTGAGTTTCTATCAAGATTGCTTAATGAAAGACACAAATAGCTACATTTGACAATACGTTTCAATGCAGAGATATGTATTTTTATACACTGTCCCAAATATACTATAAAGTTACGGCATTGTTACTATTTCGTCTCAGTTGTATGGAATGGAAAAATAATTAAAAAATATAATTTTATAAATTTATACATTTTAATGACATTAAATTTGGTAATCAAACAATATGAATATGAAATAAACAGTTGTAAATGTTAAAAGTGCAAAAGAAATAACCATTGTTGCGAAAACAATTTCCACTATTACAGTGTATTTCCTTAGACTGAAGCAGTCTTTCATACTTTTTAACATTTTTTAATGAAATACACGATTTGGTGTATGGGATGAAGATAAATGCAAATAAGACGAAGAGCATGGTCATATGAAGAAAAATACAGAAGATAAACTTGCGAATTCTAAATAAGGCAGTAGACCAAGTGGACAGCTTCAAAAACTTGGGGTGTACTAGTACTATACATAGTAACATGAGCTGTAGCCAGGAAGTCAAAAGGAGGATAGCAATGGTCAAGGAAGCTTTTAATAGAAAAAGAAACATCTTCTGCGGACCTCTGGAAAAAGAACTAAGGAAGTCACTAGTGAAGTGCTTTGTATGGAGTGTAGCATTGTATGGGGCAGAAACATGTACGTTACGACGAAATGAAGAGAAGCGAATAGAAGCATTTGAAATGTGGATGTGGAGAAGAATGGAACGTGTGAAGTGGACAGACAGAATAAGAAATGAAGTTGTGTTGGAAAGAGTTGAAGAAAAAATGATACTGAAACTGATCAGGAAGAGGAAAAGGAATTGGTTGGATCACCGGCTGAGAAGAAACTGTCTACTGAAGGATGCACTGAAAGGAATGGTGGATGGGAGAAGAATCCGGGGTAGAAGAAGATATCAGATGATAGACGACATTATACGAGGAAACGAAAAAGAAGGCAGAAAATAGGAAAGATTGGAGAAGGCTGGGATTACAGTGAAAGACCTGCCATGAATGAATGAATGAATACGATTTGGTAACTGGTAGTCGCACAGGTGAAGATGAAATAAACAAAAAAATCCAACCACTGTTGAAGAAAAATTCTTTATATACGGTACCGAATTTTCGTATGCACTCTTTGTGGCTACACTGAAGACAAAGCCGGTGTTGCGCAGAGCAGGCACTGGTATGAAGTCATTCTATGTTTAGTGGTAGGGCAGATGTGGAACATTTTTCTCTTTTCTTTGTCATCTGGTGAAAATTCAGAATTTTAATTGTGGTCACTTCGGTTTGGCGGTCACATTCTTCAGAACCCGTTCATTCTTCGTCTAGCCACCTATAAACAACGCCATCATAACGCACGTCTTCCACTTGAATCTTCTTTCCTTTGACGGTCTAGGTTCTGTATCTTCAACCTGAATAATCTGTCCCTTGGATGATCCAGGTTCAATGTCCATTTTATAAAAAGCGATAGACATAGTCTCAAAGAAACAAACACAGCAGCACTGAATTAAAAGCTTTCATATTCACAGATGTCTCGCGTCACAGGGGACTAATGGAGTTCGGAACGGTTGCATTTAAATGGTGTATGCTACAAAACAAATGACTATCGAATATTGTGCAACGTAGCGTTATTTGAAGGTACTAGGAATCACACAGTTAAAAGAATTAGCAATAGATGCCTACTAGCTTGGAGTGTTGTGTTTAATGGTTGAAGATGTTTTCCATTACTTCGTCTGCTCTCTTTCATACTTTCGTTGACCGATCTTGGCATTCTGTGCAAGGAGTGTGTTGTAATTAGGGTTGCCAACCCTCCCGTATTTGCCCCTAATTTTTAACAGTCTCCGGCTCCGTATTTTTCTTCTCTTCGAGCATTTTTCCTTATTTTTGCAATGTAAAAATGATTATTCTAAACATTTGATTTTGCCGTGAATGTTGACTGTTTATATGATGAATTTTGTTGTTCAAGAGATGAAGTGAAATGTGGGAGTCTTTTCGGAAATGGGTTTTAGTGCTCACTTGTTTCAAATCAAACAATATTAATATTATAATTTTGGAAAAACTGGCTAGTTTTGTACTATGTATACCAAATAGTAATGCTCATGCAAAGATGATGTTTTATCTCATGAACAATAATTGGACAGATGTTCGAAACAGGAATACGACACATCTAATCAAATCAGAACTGCAAACTGCAATTGACGTCAACTACTAGACGAGACAAGATCTGTTTCAAAATACTCTTAATTTAAGCCTAGCTGTCGAAGTGTAGAATAAAATTGCTTTTTAATAACTGAACTGAATAATTTGTCATTTTTCTATGTGAAATTTTGTCCATTTCTTGATCTCCCATATTTTCTTTAAAAAAAAGTTGGCAACCCTAGGATTCTATACCTGCTTAAATCACGCGTGACCCTTAACAGAATTTGCTTTTATAGTTCCTGTTCCTACCACTGTCTTCCTGCTGGTGTCTTTCATACTCGAGTGTTATTGTACTTGTTTGCAGGTGTCTGATTCTGCTTGAAGCAATTAGAAACACATTTGTTGCTAAAAATTTTACAACCAAAAGACACCGACTTATTTTTCATTTCATTTTTTAAAAACATGCCTGAATGTTAAAAGAATTTTTTACGTCAAATAGGGTAATTAAATGCTGAGTAAGTGTTACTTCATATTCTCTTTCAGAACATAAATACGGGTAAAATTTGATAACTTCTCAATACAACAATAACCATTTTCCTAGTCCCTAGAAAATTGTTCTACCGAGGTTCGAATGTATTTTATAAGATTATGAATGCACTTATTTCGTATGGCTGCGAAACATTACCCTGATATAAGAAAACTGTGCAATGATACAGACAGGCACCTAAGATATTAGAAGATAATTAAATATTTTAACTTAAGTAAAAGAAATTAATGATATACTGCACAGAGTGCGAGTATAGCATAACAAGCATTACGATATAAGCTGAAAGTTCGAATATTAATAGGACGGCCAAAAATGATGCGGACAGAACAAGGAACTGTGCTTGAGGGACCGAGATAGGCGTAGTCTATTTGTCTCACACCTTAACGTTTAACTAGTACAGTATTAAAATAAAGCATAAATATTTTGATGCAAACAAATATCAAGATAAAAACAAATATTTGAGGTAAAGATATACAGTAAAACCTCGTCAATCCGGATCCCGTAAACCGAACTTTGCTTAATCCGGACAGACAAGAAAAAATATGTTTGGAAAAATTAAATAACCTTGTTTTAAGACTTTTTTATACATTAGAATACATTATTACACCTATAGTATTAAAAATAAAGAAAATCGTCATAATTATGGGTATCACGTATGTACTGCATTGTTTGTATTGCTTTACATTTTGATGTAGTGTATAGTGTATTTAGGCAAATTCCCTTTAAATATACCATAATAAACGTATTTTGTTACTATAAACGGAGTTTTAATGCACTTTCTACTGTTCTTTAGATTATTTAAGTTAATCCGGACTTTCGTTAAACCGGTCAACTTATCCTCCCAATTAGTCCGGATTAACGAGATTTTACTGTATATTAAGATACAATAAATATACGCTACTGCACTTACCTCAGTATTTAAAAGTTCAGAAAAACAGTCTATGGCTTCTTTTCTCAACTAAAGAAAGTGTGAAATGCTATTTCTATACAGTTTTTAAATCACGTCCTGAAACAGGAATATGTATACAGGGTGTCATTTACGGAGCTTATTTCTGGAGACATTTTGAGCAAAAAATGTCATATAAACATAGTTCCTATTCTCAATATTTCCAGAGTTACACTAATTTAAAGTTGTTTGTAAAATATGTTTCTTCTTTAGTTTGAAGGTAAAAGAATAATACAAATAGAGAATGAACAACTCAGAAGTATCATTTCTTTGATTGGCAAGTATTATGATGCTAAAAATGAGCTGTGAACTCCTTAGTTGCTTCGTACAGACATCTTTTTCTATTTTTAACTAAAAAATTACACTATTCTTACGCACGTATTACAACAATTATTACAAATCACACCACTTCCACCGACTTAATTATTTGCAGATCAATATTTCATCCTAATTTACAGTCTTGGAGAGTTTACAACACATTTTAAAAATGTCGCCGTCCGCTTGAGTACACTTGGCCGCACGCTTGTGAACGGCACTCGTCGCTCTACGGAACTGCATACGGCTATCTTTGATTTCCGTAGCGCTCGCGCTGGCTGCTGACTGCACGCTGACCAAGATCACGCGTTCACAGCAATGCGTTCCAATAACGAAACGTAACTCTGTAAATATTGAGAATAGGACCCATGATTATGACATTCTTTTGCTCAGAATGTCTTTGGAAATAAGCTCCGTAAAGGACGGTAAATCCTTGTGAATCACTCTGTATAAGAAAACATCCTTGGAGTGGCGGTGGTGCAGGCCTACGTTGATACAAAAATCTGTGTCATGTAATTACACCGCGTATCTGCAGTATTTTCCACCCTACAACAAGAAGCTGAGCTCACTGTTGCAGTAAGTCAATCTTGTGGAACTGGAGTACGTATAATCAGATCTGGTAATGATTCCTCTTAAAAGAATGTCCCGTGCACTCCAAGTCCCGGTAATTGAGAAAATAACCTCTCACTCTCTTCCCCTGCACCTCGCTCCAAAGTAAATTGACACAGAGTAAATCTGCTTCACACTACATTTAAAATCTCGCAACACAAAGGACTGGTTCTAAAATGTCTATCCTCCATAAATTTTTAATTATGTGGAGGATGAGAGAGTTTGAAGCAGGCTTCTTTTAATACCAGGTCACTGATACCCAGTTCATCTTTTGTGGCGTAGTGAAAGAGTAGTCTTTGTCCGATTTTTCAAATAATAGCTTTGTATATTAAATGTGAACTTCCAGACATTAAAACTCTTGTTGCGCTAAAATGTTAACAAGTGTTATTAAAACTGTTTCAACACAATTCGTACAAAGAAGTTTCAGGAATTTTCTTTCTTAAAGAAGCTTTGCAGAAGTAAAAACATAGGTATATTACATTTAAGTCACGAAGTTCATGTCAATCTTACAAAAATGCATGCATATTGATTTTAAAAACAAAATAAAAGAAGCCGATAAATTTGCATATCTGCATCACTAAATTGATATTACTTTTTCTAAGAGTATAAAAGCACATTCATTTCTTAGAAATTGAAGTGAAAGTAATTTAGTTGTTTAAAAAAATACAATTATAAGCATATTTTTATGACCATTATTTGACTGGGGTTTTGGATATTTTATTCTTAATAAGCCGTACAACAAACATATAAACTGTACCAGATATACATAAAATATGAGAATTGAAGCATTTTGTAATCTAAAAAAAATATATAATTAAATCCTTTGTATACCGTTGATAATACGAGAAATATTTCATATATTACATTAGTATTACTTGTATATGGTAGTCCCTGAATACACATGACAATGCAATGAAATGCAATAGTGTGTTCACAAAGTTCTTCTAGAATTTCAAGCTAGAGCGTAGTAAATGTACAGTAGTGGCAAAAACAAAAAGCCGGATCGACCCTTGTAGCTGATTTCAGAGCCTTGTTCACTCCAGAGCACGAGAGACTGGTAACTAAGACTTTCGTGGTTCGAATCCTGCCTGGGAAGGACACTTTTTTTTGTTCCTTATTCAAATTTATTCCCAATACTTTTCGATAGCTGGTAACATTCATGTTCTGGGAATAATAAGTTAATTAAGTAGTAAAATATCGCTGCAATCGAAAAGTATTGGGAATAAATTTGAATAAAGAACAAAAAAAGTTTCCTTCCCAGACAGGATTCGAACCACGAAAGTCTTAGTTACCAGTCTATCGTGCTCTGGAGTGAACAAGGCTCTGAAATCAGCTACAAGGGTCGGTCCAGTTTTTTTTTTTTTTTTTTGCCACTACTGTACAGTAACAGAAAAAGAAATGGGCCGAGTCTTGATGGCAGTTCTCCTGTATGTAGGCAACAAGTTTTGCAACTGTCCACAAGTAGCATATAATATAGGCGGTCTTATTTACTGCACACGCGTAACGCATTTATCTGGAACTTAACTGTAGGCGACTCACATCTTTTTTGGAACTAGACACGTTTGTCTTTAACATGACTTTTAGTAAAACTCTTGACGATTTCAACTTATTACAAATCGATATCGACTTACTTAATAGCATGAAGCAGTTCAAATAATAATTTATGCAAACTCTTTCCATGTTATGAATACCAAGATAACATCAATAATCATTACTGTGTGAGAGACAGGCCTTCAAATCTGTATCAGTAACCGATCAGTGGTGCAATTTGGTATAATATTCTTTTTCAGAGCTACACTTTTAGCGTATTTTGTAATGTTAGCCCTTAAAAGAGTAGCCTACACTGCAAAAGAGTAGCCTACACTGCAAGTCAAAATGACTAAAATGCTTTTTTATGTACAATTATTATGTATGGAATATAAAATTTCATTCATATTGGAGAATTTCAATTTTCCTCCCCCTTGACCCTTATACGCTTATATATATATATATATATATATATATATATAAAATTGTACTTCGATTAGCGGTCTTCGGATTTTCCTCCTCCTCTTAGGAGTTTTCCAATGGGGTGTCATGGTGAGCTAAAATTGTCCTTTGTATCATACCGGAGAACAAAAAACTCTGTCAGCCGTATCTCAAAACCAAATATCACTGCTTTCAAGTTATAGCGAGATGAAACGATAGAAGAGGCTGTTTAGATCACGGTTTAATGTAGCCAATATCTTTTTCTGCTTCTGGAGTCAAAATGTGCAAAATTTGATAAATATCGGTCAAAGCGTGTACATTTGTATAGGATATACATACATATATGCATACTTTCAGTTCTGCATTATGTATATTATAATATAATGAAGAACATTCACGTATTTCTATTATCCCGAGGGATATATCCAGGCCATTATCAAACTACATTTCATAGTTTAACTTGCTTTCGTGGATCAAAGGAATACCTGGCGAGCTCTGGTAACTGTACAAAAGGTAGAGCATGCGGCTCCATACACAATGTGCACACTTTTTGTATCGAGCTTCATTCTGATTGAGAAACAAGCGCCACTGGCTTGTGTGGTAATACCGAGGATAATGTGGATGTATAGTGATTAATGAGTCATTGGATTTACATAATTAACCGGGAAAAGAACTCTCAACATTCTCTGGTTGCGGTCGTAGCAGAACCAATGTTTTGCAACTTCGCAGTTATTGCTAACCTTGTTAAAATATATTGTGAAATCTCGTTTTTGCACACATTATATTGTAGAAAACTATAAACTTAATAATAAAGTTTCTTGTAAACTGTTACATGCTCTTACAACAATAAACATCATTTCACAATTTGTTATAAGGAGGCTACTGTCAAGGTCGCATATACTGTAATTATAGGTTAACTGGCAAAACTCCGTTGTAGGAAGTTCTAAACGTTACCGCTGTGCTGGAGACTGAGTCGGAGTTTACCTCTATTAATCAGAACCGTTGTCCCTACTGACTGACAAGTCACTTGATGCATCACTGCTATCAGTACGCGCTACTATTTGCTGACAATTAGGAAGGAGGTCAATAGTATATTGTGTCACTCTTTAAGATTGACGCATGCGCAGACCAATGGATTTTTCAAAGTTGTTCCCCTATAGTTTCCAAGCTGTTGGTTCTACATTGGAAGCTATCTTTCAGCGACAAATTCTAACTCTTCTCCAGTTTAACGTTCAATGTCTAGTTCTTAATTATTGTCAATTTTCTACTGCGCTCTAGTGATGGTGTAGTAATTACGGAATTGAAATGTCATTAAAAAAAATTTAGTCAAAAAAACTCAACAGCTTAAATATCTGGGATTTTTTAAATTAATTACCAAGTCATTAGCTATAACTTGGTTCCATAAAATACTGAGAATTAAAAATAAATAAATAAAATTAATGAACGAGCGAATGAGGAAACGAAAGAAACTAAAAAATCGATGTTGTTTTCTAGCTCCTAGAAGGTGGTGGGGCTAATTGAAATAGTTATACGAACTCGCAGGTCACCACTTGTTCAAGAACATCAGGATCCTATCCTACCATTAAGTACTAGAACAGTAAGCCTTTGCAGTATACAACATGGAACTTAGACAACGCATGTCTATAATTATTTGTGATCAAGATGATGTTGTTAGTGATCTTGGAATTTTCTTACATTAAAATGCATTTAATCAGTATAGTCATGCTCAGGATTTGACGACAGAACTTGAATTTTCGTCTACTCCACGAATAATGACAGCTAGTGGTGCTATATCAGTTACAATCTGTCTGTGTTCTCATCTACAGCAACTAGACCACGAGATAATGAAGTAGGGAGGCCGGTTCCTTTCCCCCTCCATTGCATACATCGCTGACTAGCTATGAATTATACTAATCTGATTTCAGATGTATACTCATATGTGAAGGGTTCAGAACCATAGTGGGCCAAGCGCAATTTACTAAAACCGTAGAAAACAAGGGCTAAAATGAAGTTATTACCATAATTCAATGGAAACATATAGCAAGTAATATAGAGTATACACATTAAAACTAAATGATATATCAATCTTCATTAAACTATGGTATTCACTAACTTTAACCCTTGCTTTCTCCGTTTTTAATAAATGGCGCTTGGCCCACTATGGCTCTGAACCCTTCATGTATGACGTACATTAGTATACTTATGTGTATGTCATTAAAGGACTTAGAAACGTAAATGCTTCATGAAGCATTAAATATCCACCTTAGTTATTGCGTACAGTATAGTCGAAACCCGTAAGGGAATTACATGAAAACACTTGAGACGTTGAGATATGCTAGACTATGGTGACCAGACGTCCCGTTTTTAACAGGATTGTCCCCTTTTTTTTCAGCGTCTTGTCCCCTGTCCCGAGGAAAGTATGTTCGGGACGCCAAATGTCCCGTTTTTAATGACGTCCCATTTCCCTAAGTTACTGTTGAAATATTTATTTTATTTTATTTAATAATCATGTAAAACATTAATTCTATATTGTTTCCATCAGATGCCACCGTAATGAATTCAATAAAGGCCATGTTAATCACAAAATGTCATTTCAAAAATGTGTCTTGCATGGACTTCTATAGTTTCCTGAAGGAAAGACCAACACTTCTAGAGCAAATTCACTCATCAAAGAAATATGATGCAAAAATTTGGTTATGAAACAGGTTCAGAATACATTGACATGGATATAATGTAAGGTCCAATTAACCTGAAGTATTTTTAAACAGATAAGTTAACCTAATTAATCCAGACTATTTACAATATAAAAAATGGTTCACAATGACTTAAGTCAAGTATTCATACTACTCTATTACGTATAATTATTAGGCCTATAGCCTAGTTATTGTAAACAGTGCAGTATTTCGTTGTTGTTCCTGCAATAACTCCTATTTTCGAAATAAAAAATTTTTCAGTAGGAAGAAAAAGCACATTTATTCATCCTATGGCAGCCGTACATAGGGGAATGTGAATTCTTACATTTTCGAAATAAAGAAATATAATTACATATAGGATATTTTATTATTTGCTGTATCAGTATTTAAGTTATTTAATAGAGCAAAAATCTGAAAATCGATAAATATGTTACATAGGAATTAGTAATAGTATTTATTTATTTAACCTGGTAGAGATAAGGCCGTCAGGCCTTCTCTGCCCCTCTACCAGGAGATTCCAACTATAATATGAAGAATAGAGTTATTGCAGGAACAATGACGATTTATTACTTTAAAATAAATAAAACTGGACCTTATTGCTCACTGACATCATATAAACATAAGTAATAATGAATGTTTAGATAAAATGTAAAGTCATGTCAACTTTAATAAGTGTACCCTTTTTAATTTTGGAAATCTGGTCACCCTATGCTAGATCAATTTTAACTTTATAACAAATTTGGACGAGCCCTCTGACAAGCATAATAGCGCAAGCATGCACACGAATTATCGTGTTATATGAATAATTCCTTTTCTAAAACTTATCTAAAATTGAAAGAATGAGACAACTGTGTTTAAGAAGTGTAACATACAGGGCAAGCGTACCGAGTTCACATGGCTGAGTATCAGACTAGAGGTCGATAATTGAGGTCTGGGTTACGACTTATCGCCCTTGCCAAGAACAAGGAAAGGCAAAACAAAAACAAATGGGAAAATGTTGGACTGGCTACGCGCCAACTCGCTGCATTACGGATGTTACTTGCTGAATCATAAACTACAATGCTTACTATGTTTCTCTGGGAAAAATATAATTCACACAATGCACTGCGTATATGTCAATCGTTTACAGTGCTGCTCAATTGAACTGCAAATCGGCGGAGTGCGTCGATGAGTGGCCGAACTGTACCACTCCATGACTACAACCAACTTTACCTTCCCAATTGCGTCTTTCAGTTTCACAACTTTTTCAAGTTTTACAACAGTGGTCGTCAGCACTCGCTGAAATGTGCAAAGGGTAAGTGGAGCCGTCCCGTGTGCAACGTCGTGCAGCAGGAAGAGGTAGAGAGCATACCCGCTAGCATCATGGTGCACTGTGTTCTCCGCGGGTAAGTGACGCTAGCCCCAGGGTGCTCTGAGCTGATGACCGGTGTTTTACAACATGGCACAGTTCTGCGGTATAAAATTACTGCAAAGCTACAAACTACCAATTTCAAGACATTTATAGCAATTACATAAGAGAAACGATTACTGAAGCTCATTTATGAATGGTATTTACATTGTAATAAATGTTTAATGTCTGAGGCAATAAAAATTATAACAAAATCATGAAGCGAATTATATAATAAATATCAATAAACATTTTAAAATCACTGAAGGGCGTGGAAAAAATAGTCCATAGACAAAAAAGTGACAAACAAATTTCACATCTCAAATATGTAGACGTACTGTATTATGAAATACCAAGAATGTTGAACATAAAAGTGCCAACATAATGCATAGGAGTAGTAGGCGTGTCAACTCATAAAAAAATACAATATGAACTAGCAATGGTGATAGGTGAAATTTATATTTTCTACAAATTTTAAGGTAGATAATTCATATTTTGTACACTTAATCGCCTTGCTAAAAGTATTCTTGCATGTAAGTTTTATTATGATGAAATTAACGGTTTTTTTTAGTTATTCAAATTAAAAACGTCATTTCTTCAAAATCTACTGTATATTCTCTTACAAAATTTAAGTTTCATGCATGACTGTTTTCACGGCATCTCCGACATGGTTAAAAAAGAATAATAATATTTTCTGTACTTCAACAAACCTATTACTTGTCACATATTTTAATGTATCATAAATTTATTCTTAAAATTATAAGAAATTAATATTATAACATTTATATAATAATAACGAACATTACAACGGCATAGAAAAAAATAAATAATGCTAGAAAAGTTCTGCACCTGAGAAAATTTGTTAAAATTTTGCTTCCCATTTAAATTTTGTTTGAACTTACCGTTTCATTTTATTTAATTACGGTATCTTTTATTTAATCACGTTTAAAAATTACTTAATCTGAAATATTACATAATAACAGAATATCATAAGTAAAACTGATGATAAAGTAATGCATTTACTTTTTAAATAAATTTCACAGAGCAGCCAACATCGATTTGGCATAAAAGCTACGGTAATGCTTAGCGAAGTGGAAAGGATGTGAAACCAGAGTTGAAGGTCTACCCTGGAATGTTTGAGGCTGACAAAAACCGCTAGAACATCGACCAACAAAGCATTTTTGTACACATATTCCTTTACAATAAAACTATTCTTACTCAGTGACAATAGCGTCAGAAACGTTCGTGTTTTAACCATTCTTTTAAAATTAAACTCGTAAGCCAACCTTATTTACATTTTTAACTTACTACTCAGTTCACGTCTTCTATGTTAACTTTATTTCCTTTTTATATATTATATTATTATAGTATGTCATGTTGTTATATTTATGTTACATTATATTTGTTATATTGTATTACTAGCATAATGCATTAGTTTTAAGCAAAAATATAATTATTCCTTGTCCTCTTTTCTCAATTTTCGTCAATATTTTCTATGGACTCTCAAGGGCTATGAAGTATATAGATCCGGATACGTATACAACAAAAATATTAAAATATACAGTGTGTCTCAAAAACTGACAGATAAATTAACTGGTTTTTGGCAACAGAGTAAAAAAAATACATGTATGCCAGTGAAAACGCCACAGTCCAATTTTAAATACTTTTCAAGTTATTCTGTGAATTTGTTAAAAGTCTAGTCCCAGTAATAAAAATTAGAAAATGTCTGAACGGCCTGAAGAAAGGAAAGGAAACGTGTTTTTGTAAGAAGGGCATTCCAGATGTTTTATTTCATTTCGCTCAAATGATTTCAGTTTTTTAATAGGTGAAATTATGCAAACTAAACTTCAGTCAGAATGATTAGGCAGTATATGGAGATCTGTTCTCTGATTTCACGGCAAGTTAAAAGTTGAAAGTTTGATGCCATGCGGTAAATGAATGTCCAATAAGTATGATCCCTATCACAAATCACGTTCGTTTGATATTTCAAGAATTATTTGAGCTACAAAATTGAAACCTTTTGCTTTTGTGTGTTTTATTTTAATTAAAGAACATTCCACAAAATTTTGTCGGTTTATTTTTTTAGACATCCTATATATTCGGATAAACAAGCCTTTTTATATAAAAAAAAGCATGAGCTACATACACAAAATTAAAATAGCCCGTATCTAAGTTCTGAGATCCTCCAAAGTTGTATTATTCTAGTTTCATTCTAGGACGCTAAACATAATCATCCGAAAAGTGTCACACCAAGTTGCTCCAAGTGTGCCAGCGCCAAATGGAAAGGAGGATTTCGGACATCAGGCTAAATGACAGGTTCAACAATGAGCAGTTATACAGAAGAAGCGGGATGGAAAAGGCAGAAACTGGAGAATAATATTATGTTAAATGGCGCTGAAGAGTAAAAGTAGAATGCTCCAGGAAAGATGAGCATACGCCACAACTGCATGGGACCCGAAGATGGAGAAGAGGAATAAGGGACGTCCACGACACACATGGTCGGAAGAATTTATGACGGTGGTCGGTGCTAAGGCCCGTAACACATTTCAACGAGAAATATGTAATATGTTTGTCGACTTATGGAAAATGCTTTCCTTTAGCACGGAGTAACGCTCAAAATAAGGCATTGGTCGGGTAGCGATTTTTTAAAAACAGCTACGCATTTCCCGCTCCCACAGGTAACTAACCTAATTGTAGCCTATAAAATTTATATTACATGAATGAAATTAAACAATTAATAGAAAGTCAGGTGTTCAAATTGATGTAACTTTATTTCTATCAGCGCATATTAAACCCAAAGACCTTGTATGCTATCGTATATTATGCAAGGTCTTTGATCAAACTGCCTTCCATATGACGTAATAAAATTTGTGTTTCAATTATCTATACAGAGATGGCTCCACTTTGTAGCAACATCTTTCTCGTTGTAGTGTGAAGACGTTAGGCTAAGCTAAGCGGTGTCCTCACATAGTTCATAGCTCTCGCTGTAGTGTGTAACCGGCCTAAATATGAAAGCCAACAAAGTACTATGTAAATAAATCTTAAATGGCAGCTTCAAACTAAATTAAGATGTGTGTGACATGTATTCCTTAGTAAACAAGTGTAGAAAACAGAACCGCCTCATAGGAATTGACTCGCCTTGTAAGACTAATTTAGCACCCCTTAAGGGATCATAATACGGGTTTATTTAGTTTTACAATGATTTACCTTATTTTTTGCACCTGAATATGTACCTCAGAGTCATTCTCAGATACTCACCAGTAAAACTTACACTCGTGTTGCTGAAAAGTGTTTTATACTGCAAAAAACAATATTTCTAACGGAGCGAGTTAGCTCAGACGTTTGAGACATTCGGGCAGTCCCGGGTTCAAACCCCGTGATCGGCCAATCTGATTAGGGTCTTTTTATTGTTTCCCTCAGTCACAAAGGCAAATGCCGGAATGGAAATTCATATTCCATGATTCATCACTGCCTCAATCACCAATATCATAAACATTAGTCAAAATCTAAAATCAGTTAGATACATGAACACAAGCCATCTATATCACACGACAACAGAAACAGGAACTCAAAAGTAGTAACAACGACTTACTGATATACCCAAAAATCCTAAACATGCGAAATGACTACAGATGTTAAAACGTGTATAAATAAAGTTATATATATATCCAAGTTACAGGAAATGGTTATCCAGGTATTATAGAGACGAAAGAGAGCAGCGTTGCTAAAATGATTACCATTTATTCTTCCTATAACTAGCACTCGGTGAAAAGCTATTTGTAGTTAATAAATATTCATTCATTTTTTCTTACAGTAACCATAACGATAAAATACCTCGTAATAAGAGTTTTAGAAGGGGGAAATATACCGTAATAAAAAGTACGCATTTTCTTGTAGAAATAGGAAAATATAGCCTACAAGTATGATGTTCTTCACTGAAACTTGCAAACTTAAATTATATGTAAAATCGTTGTCTCAATATGTATAGCTATGTTTGCACTTTTTCCAGTGTGTAACATGTACAAACATTCCTTCACATTTTTTTGTTGTGTATTTTCTCTTCTCAGCGACAGAGTAACATACATTTTTCATTAAAACCGGACTTCAATGATGAAAGACTGTCCTGTGCGGAAACACAGATTGCTGGTTCCCCAAGTTAATTACTTCCAATTGCCTTCTCTTAAAAATTTCCAATAACTGTTTTGGTATAAATAACGCCAACCTCCAAATGTTTCTGCATTTACAACTTTGATGTGTATAAAAAAAAGTAGCAAGTTACACAAAACATGTGAACTATCCAACCAATAAATGAATGGATAAGAATAAGATAGCAGAATGTACGTATAGATAGAATGTAGGCCTATAAGATTGGCATCGTTAAAATATTGAAGATCTGTTACCAGAAGCGAAAAATTAATGGCACGCAGATGTAACTCAACACATACTTTCCATACGTTTCACGCGTTTTGCAATCTTGCAGTTCCTTCATCATACTACGAATGACTGCCGTTTGTAATTAATTTCTTGAAGTATCATCCAAAAGACATGCGTAAATAGCATAATTTAATATGCATCCAAATAAGGTTATGAACTTCCGTGTTCTGAATTACACAGAAGAGGCATTTTCTATAACCATAAAATTAAAACATTTGAATTCGTTCATATGTTGCGCGGTTTAAATTGAGGTTCAATATATTTCACTAAATTGACATGATGCACCTACACGCATATTGTAATAACTTCTAATATATTTTATTTATGAAAATCCACATTTAAAAGTAGCTTAACACAAACATCAATATATATTATCGGCATACTGAGAATACTTTTAGATGCGGTATTCCTTTCATGGTTCACCCTCCCGTAAAAATGAGATAATAGGGAAATATAAAGTGCAACCAATAGATTTCCGAACTGCACTTATATTTCTTGTATCGTTAAACATACATGCGCGTTTCACTGAAGACCACTGCTTCCATGCCTGTTGAGTCAGTCTATCAAACAGTGTCAGAATTTTTTTAAGATCTGAGTTTCTACACGTGATTTTGTGCAAACATGTCAAGGATCTATTGTGATTTTCCTGGAATCTCTCCATACACGATTTATGGCCAGTCTCCTCTGCCTTTCAAATAATGCATTTAGTTAGATTCCAGGCGTTTTCCTGGTTATAGATAACTCTTACGTTTCCTATGTCCTTTGTGTTGTCTACATTCAGGGCAGTCCGGAAATTTTTTGATTGCCCATTGTAAATCCTTGATAATGAGATCGCTGTACTCAGCTCGTTATACTAGCGCCCTGCTGTTTTGTAACCTCCGCCAATGAAACTTAAGATTGAATTCGCAGAGAAAATGAGAAATAATTATGTACCTTAATTTCTTCAGCCAAACGTTTTTTCTACAGACTAAGCAGCCTCATTTTTCAATTTACTTTTCATAATCCAGAAAATAACAAAAAGAGAATATTTAAGGTAGAGCGCCACTGCTTGTTACTGAATTCAGAGGTCCCCGAATCAGTTTACTAAAAATATTATGTTATTTCATACACATTATAGTCGTATCAATTGACCCGTAAATAGTGAATATACCTAAACAAAATCCCAGGAACAATTAATGAATGAGAAATTATTGTACACAGATATATCCAAAACCACTTTTAACGTTGAATAACATTATTCGGGAGTCGCTAGGATTACGGGCAAATTTTCGCGCTAACACCCACTCTACTCAGAAACTACATTTATTTTATTCTCAAAATAAAATTGTACACTACTTAAAGAATAATTCAGAAACATGTCATGCCTTTCCTACTCTTACAGATATTCAACCGCTTGCTGCGGCTAAACCGTAAAAGATGGATCAGACATATTGCGAGTTAAATACGTTAATAATACGACCTTTTAAAAATGCAATCCGTTTTGATCGATCTCTTACGGTTTAGGAGTTAGGACCATTTATGTTTGTCTTACGCAACTGTTAGGTTCAGAGAATGATGAAATAATTTTGACAACTAAAACAAAATTTAATATTCAACATTAATGCTAGAACAAAGATTCCCTAATCTTTTTATTTGTATCAGGCATATTAAAAACTCGTAGTTTTGCGAAAATCTCGAAATCGAATTTCATGCATTGCAAATGCTTTTTTGTAATAAAAAAAATAAAGGAAGTGGTGAATGTATCAGAAAGAAATCAATACAATATATAGGTCTACAGAGTTTAAACGACATGAACTACCAAAAATACAAGTAGTGGTAGAGGATAAATAAATGGAGAAAAAAGTCAATGTTTTCTGTAACTGTCGAGGTTTTTCCAGAAAAAAATGTATTTAAAAAAAAGAGAGAGAGGGAATAGAATAGTCATTATTTACTCTGCCCGATGTGTACGTTAAGCTATGGTTGCGTGTTGTGTATGTGTTCAGCGCAAAACTATTGGCAATGTCATTAGCGTTTAGTCGAAATGTAAATAAAATGATAATTAATCTATTATCAATCTTAAAAACATGATATTGTACAAGTTAAAAATAAGATTATAAAAAATAACTATTCTAAATTTCATTAGACATTTTGATCAATAACCCGGTATGTAGCTACTATTTAAATAATTTTGGTAGTTTATATCGTTTACACCCTGTACAATAGTAACTCTCTTAATTCTTAAAAAAAAATCCCTGCATATAATGTGTGTAACAAAATGTTCAATACTGAATGCTTAGTGCAATTTGGCTAATGAAATGCACAGGAATACTCTACATGCTGTAAAATTTACGAAAATGATAAGAACTACAGGTATTTACATTATTTTATTTTTAGCGAATAAATGAATGTGTTTCTGCGCACATATCTAAACTAAGCATAGGCCTATGTAGTATTTCTAAGGCCATCAAAAGTTACGGTGTTATTGCGTATTTAAATATGAACAAATGAAAGTAGGTCTACAAATTCTATATGCTTAATTTCAATTTTGGCATACAAATTTTGAGAAAACTATAAAAACCTATGAGGTTGCGTGATGTCTCAATAGAAAGTTTATTGAAGTCGATTGCGGAAAAAATATAACTTTGTTAAAATTTGAATGTTCAATTATATGCGATTGAGATTGTTTCCTTCTTTCGAGAAAACATTGTAAATTAAGTGATTTGTGTGAAAATGTTAATGGTGGAAGAAAAGATTTCGTGATTATTATTGCATTGCAATAAGTGCTCGTGGCCGTCCAAGGAAACGTGGTAAGACTTATATTCCTACATCATAATATATCACGGGAAGTTTCACAATCATTATGGATATTATACTAAAAATGTACTTATACTGAAATATTAATACCGCAGAAGCTACAGGTTGACGTAACAACATGTTCAGGGTAATTATCATTATTTTCATTTTACTCTATTATTATTATTATTATTATTATTATTATTATTATTATTATTACTATAGCGTAGCCTATATTTGAAGAAAATCAACATGCAGTAATATTGACTATTAGTGCAAAATGGAAATAACAGTTTTCAAGCTAACATAAATAAGAATTCGTGAAGCAATGTTGAAGTATGTTCATGTAAATAATAATAATAATTATTATTATTATTATAATTATTATAATTATTATTATTATAAACATGTTTTAATTATGATTTTTGACATATGTAACATTAATGTATGAAGTGCTTGAAGTTTCATATTAGATTTTGCAAACCCCGTCATGTAACGATCCACAAACGACATTCACAAGTGTGCAAGTGTAGTTGCACTAGAAAGATGATGTAGTTTCTGGAATGGTCGTGTTTATTACCAATGTTGATAGCGACAATTTACACGTTCTCGGAAGAAAACAGTTAACTAAACAACAAGTAGGCGCACATAATCAGAGTAGAAGCGACCATGAAGCCCACGGCTACGGCGAATTGATTCTAGTTGCACAAACATGTACACTATGTGAACAAAGGGGCAATCCGACGAACACCATCTCGCATTCTAGGTAAGCACCGCTGGGGATTTCTTTTCTCAGAAAATGTAAGGAACGCCACAGTGTATTTAGTGACGACCCGAATTTAATTCGACGCTAGAGCGTGGTGAATCATATACGTTATTAAAGAATCCGGAGTACCCTTGGCCGCTAGCTAAAAGGCAAACTTTGCCGAGCCAAAAGTAGACTACGGCATACAATCATGTTCTGAAACTTTTCGCTGGGCTTCTGCGTAGTTTTGCGGTTGCATGGTTGGACGCTGAGAAATCTATTCAACGGGCTGATTGAGTGTAATTTGGTAGGGAAGGTCTGAGGCGACAGTTGGGAGTTCGATTCAAAGAAATGATCATTTCTCTAATTCACCGATCAGTACTTTTGTTATATTATTTTAATAGAATTAAAATACGGCAATACTACATGTATTATAATACGGAGCATCAAGAGATACTTTAATATAATGTGCCATAAATAATTCGTCCTTAACATTTCATGTAAAAAATAGCCCCGATTATCGGTAATATAGTAAGCCTATGCCAACTTAACGTTCTATCACTGATAAATTCAGATATCGTGCAATTAATTACTAGATATTTTTCGACTGACACAAAGTTAAAAGTTATACGAAATTGAGATCGGTGCTCATGGCATTTAAAAGTACCAGCTTGATGTTTCCACACTAATCTGTCCGATCTACATCATGATTATATGGCAAGATAAAGTTCCCTAACATCACGTGTGCAGAAAATTGGAAAACTTCGTGTCTGTATAAAACGCTAATGGAAGCTCTATCTGTGATCACGAAATTCAAGTTCAAAACCCGACCGTTTAATTAAAGCGAGCATGTTGCAGCTCCCTTACCCCCCCCCCCACCCGCCCAGTCAATTTTTACGTGAACTAGTCTGCGGTAAGAACTCACCAACAGTCTTGCAGTTTCATCCAAAACATAAGAATATTATATGTATGAGTGCTCTGATCACCTGAATAAAGTATTACATACTTTAACCTGTGTCTTCCGAATATAGCCGATGTAACTAAGAATGAATAAAATTATTGAAAAGTGCGTAAGTCTAAAAGACATTAAAGCGTCACACATCACTAGGCCTCCCGATGGGGGGACGGACAGCACTCCAGTTGGGGGTGGGGGGGGGGGACTCAGACACCAGGAGGCCAGTCCGATTTTTTTATTTTTTAGGTAGAGGAAGACACAAAATATTCACAAAACTTTTTTTTAGATGAAAAAAGAATTGTTAAATCACATATTACTGAAATGATAATTATGTTCTTAAGTTTTAAGAAATAGGCTACTACTGAAAGATTAAGACTAGCTTAAAATAGCTTATTTCTTAAGAGGATCTATAAATGTGATGTCTCAGAATTCTACTGTAGAACAATTAAATAGGCTACACTACAATGACATTAATACTCAGATATAACTATTTCTTAAACATATCTTTAATATTTTCACTAAAGTATGTGTACATTATTTTTTTAAATTACGTATTCTTTTACAGATTGTAAGACTGATTAGTAAACACGTTTATAAACTAAAAGTTTTTTTTTATTTCTCTTGCTAAAGTTACACTTTAATTTTAGTACGACAAGGTTGCCAGACAATGTAAAAATAATTTACATAGATTGTTGTCTTAGTTATTCAGTCAACTGTCCGAAGACAGGTTTGAACTTCACAAGTGACACCAAAAAGGCACCACTTGAGGCAACTAAGCCAGGAGATAATGAGGTAAACTGCCAGTTTCTTTCCCCCTGTTGTCTTAGTATTATACTTAAATTACATTTTCAACATTCATTAAAATATTGGTGTGGAGGGGAGGGCACTGACAAAATATGTTTGTGAGAGGGCCCAATTCCTAAGGGCGGCCCTCCCCTCTTCTTCGGTACGCCTCAATGCAGGTGTATACGGACTCTTTACAGTTTTACTTTGAAATGAATAAATAAAACTGCAGATCTCTTGCGGAACATCGATAATGGAATTCGTCAGTCTGGAACTTCAGAATATAACGATTATAAATTTAAAAAAAATACGTCCATCGCCTCTGGATATATTTTTAAACGTTTTCCGGTATGATAACTCGAACCGTCAGACTGCCTGCTGGCCTGATGAAGGGAAATCCATTTTTTCTATAGGTATACCTGGAAGGCGTATTGCTATAATGGATGAGGATGAGTATGATTTTGACATGGACGAAAAGCGTCCTGCAAATTTTGCCTGCGGCCCACCAATTTGCGGGCAGATTTTGTTTTTATGAGAAGTAAGTAAGGCATGACAAGAATTTTTGTCACCCTTACAAATAAAACCCCTCTGCCGACATCATGAATCCGAAAACTTTCCAACGTTGGAAAAATTCTAACCAGGAAATTCTTCTGAATAATCTACAGTTCTTTCCTTACTCATTTATAATTATTTATATTTAACCTGGACCGCCCGGCAAAAAAGAAATTCGCAAGTTCATTGCCGCCCTCACATAAACCCGCCATCGGTCCCTATCCTGTGCAAGACTAATCCAATCTCTACAATCACATCCCACTTCCCTCAAATCCATTCTAATATTAAAATCCCATCTACGTCTCGGCCTCCCAAAGGTCTTTTTCCCTCCGGTTTCCCAACTAACACTCTATATGCATTTCTGGATTCGCCCATACGTGCTACATGCCCTGCCCATCTCAAACGTCTGGATTTAATGTTCCTAATTATGTCAGGTGAAGAATACAATGCGTGCAGTTCTGCGTTGTGTAACTTTGTCCATTCTCTTGTAACTTCATCCCTCTTAGCCCCAAATATTTTCCTAAGAACCTTATTTTCACACACCCCTTAATCTCTTTTCCTCTTTCAAAGTGAGAGTCCAAGTTTCACAACCATACAGAACAACCGGTAATATAACTGTTTTATAAATTCTAACTTTCAGATTTTTTGACAGCAGACTAGATGACAACCGAATAATAACAGGCATTTCCCATATTTATTCTGCGTTTAATTTCCCGAGTGTCATTCGTATTTATTACTGTTGCTCCAAGATATTTAAAATTTTCCCACCTCTTCAACGGATAAATCTCCAATTTTTATATTTCCATTTCGTACAATATCTCACTCTGAGAGAGGAACATAGGTTAAGGATGTTCGAGAATAAGGTACTTAGGAAAATATTTGGGGCTAAGCGGGATGAAGTTACAGGAGAATGGAGAAAGTTACACAACACAGAACTGCACGCATTGTATTCTTCACCTGACATAATTAGGAACTTAAAATCCAGGCGCTTGAGATGGGCAGGGCATGTAGCACATATGGGCGAATCCAGAAATGCATATAGTGTTAGTTGGGAGACCAGAGGGAAAAAGACCTTTAGGGAGGCCGAGACGTAGATGGGAGGATAATATTAAAATGGATTTGAGGGAGGTGGGGTATGATGATAGAGACTGGATTAATCTTGCACAGGATAGGGACCGATGGCGGGCTTATATGTCGGAATTTACTTTCAAACCTATCACTTTACTTGCTACAAATAAAATTTTCTTGTTTTCCCTAATCGTTTGTGGATTTTCTCCTAACATATTCACGCCATCCGCATACACAAGAAGCTGATGTAACCCTCTCAATTCCAAACCCTGTTATCCTGAACTTTCCTAATGGCACATTCTAGAACGAAGTTAAAAAGTAAAGGTGATAGTGCATCTCCTTGCTTTAGCCTGCAGTGAATTGGAAAAGCATTAGACAAAAGCTGGTCTATACGGACTCTGCTGTGAATTTCACTGAGACACATTTTAATTAATCGAACTAGTTTCTTGGAAATACGAAATTCAATAAGACTGTTATTCAGTATAAAATTTCTCTCTTACCGAGTCATATGCTTTTCTTAAATCTATGAATAACTGATGTACTGTACCCTTATAGTCCCATTTTTTCTCCAATATCTCTGGAATACAAAAAATCTTATCAATAGTCGACCTATTACGCCTAAAACCGCACTGATGATCCCCAATAATTTCATCTACATATGGAATTAATCTTCTCAACTTCTTCTTGCGAACTTTCGACTACGTGTTTAATGATTTCTCTTGTTTTCCCTTACTGTATAAAAGGGAATTCATGTAATGACAAAGGAAACGGGATTATCCTATTACACTTTTACTACGTCATACTACTTTTTAACCAATAAAATGGTACGAAAGGACGTCTTTCAACCAATCATGGCTGCTTACCGCACAATGTTATCATTTCCCTAGCATTTGTTTCTTTGTTTGCCAACATTTCAAACTGAAAATTCTTTACAGTACTATAAAACATGCTTTGCGATCGTAATTTGTTTACCGCATATACAGTCAACTGAAAATGGCGGCTCCGTTCAAACGTTTTGATGAAGCTAACATTAGTGAAATAGAATTTCAGTAAGTCAATTAATATTTTATTGTATTAGAGTACTTTGTTTCTTCTAATCTTTATATACTTTATTCTAATAATGTAATAGTCAATTAAATCCCGCTCGACTTTTGATTTTCTCTAGATAAATCAAATCCTCTAGTGAGATTACTGTTGAGAAAATCGGCTTCAACATCACTTCCGTCCACTAATGTCATTCTGATCTTCCGAATTTTTACACAGTGTCCAGCGTTGAAAACAGACACTCCAGCTGTTTAGCACTTCGACTAACGGTGAGCCATAAGAGACTCTAGACTACACACATTGCGGAAGTAATTATTATTAAAGGGTATGAATATTAAATGAAGGTCAATGCCTATATTTACTATGACACACGCACACGTGAAGCTCTTGTACTTTGTTTATGGGCGGACAGACGACACTTCACATCCACTACGAATATATGATGAATGACTGTCAACCTTCATGTATTTTGTTACAACAAGCTAACTTTAAACAAATATCTGTTCTTAAGTACCACAATGAAATTCATAATAGTACATTATGCAACGAGCCTATAATGGTAGTAATTAAGACGCAAGTATGATTGTTTATGAAACGAGCGCAAGCGAGTTTCATAATTTTCATACGAGTGTCTTAATTACCATTATAGGCAAGTTTCATACGACTTTTTATGCTCGACCATATTTCTAACTTGAAAGTATTCAAAATTATGGTTATGTGCGAACTGACCTGAATTGTGAGATGTGCGCACACGCGAAAGTATTGATTTTTTCCGAGGCTGAATTTCATTGACCTTGGCACAGAATAAGATGAACATTACTCTGATATAACCTGAAAATTGATTTAGAATTGAAAAACGAGATGACAAAATTTATTTGAATATTATTTACAATTAACGCTAATTATTATAGTAACAGAACATAACCTTCTGCGACAGTATTGGATTTCCAGCCTCCGTGACTTTTCGCTAATTCTCTTTCGATTGCATATCCGAGAATAATCGATACTTGCGGTTTTATAACGGTACAAAGCTGACTTGTCATTGGCTGAACACCTGTACTTTAATGAGTAGGTGTACTTCAATGATATGCATTAAAATACTGCTACCAAGTGTATAATTACTACATTTCGGCATGGTCGAGCATAAAAATCAGAAGGAGGTTACAAAAGTATTTTTATAAAAACTACGAATAAATAATTTATTGTTGAAGAGAGAAATAAAATCCGGTAAATCAGCTTACACTAGTCTCCGATTAACGCGCTATTTCACGATGCTAGTTGTGAACTGCGTAGTAAAACATCACCGATCTAACTAATCTTCTCCAGTTCATTGATCCTCGCTCCCAATGGACTTCGAATATGTAAGCAAGTGAAATCCCACCACATCTGCGATTCCATGGAATAATTTTAGTCCCACCTGCAGACCTAAAAAGAAAAAAAATTGGAGAGGGTTTCTTTCTCTACGGCAGTACAACAGAAAGGCCCGAGGTACTGTATGAACTATTGTGCTATATTCGGGGAGCGGTGTACAATAAACACAGAACATTTCGAGAATGCTAGACAAAAGACTACCATAGCTCACAAAAGAAGTACAACCTGAAACGAGGGAGAAAGCTGAGACGTCCAGACAACCGAATATCCACCAGCTCTACATACAAGTCGAATGGAACAAATGGAAGGTTGCTGCTGATGGTGAATGTGCTCACAGACGCCCACATTGTCATGTTGCTTTCATTAACCTCCTCATCCCCATACAACCATATTGGATTTAGATGATGATGATTGCATAATGTTCTTTCCCATTCGTATCTTATCATATCGAGGGCATCATACGAGAAGGGCGTTTCAACGAATGCAGGGTTATTGAAATATTTTAATGGAACCTATTTATGTTTGAAAACAATCGTTTGAGAATTACAATATGCATTAGGAAGAATCAAAGTAATTACACAGTCTAGTATATACAGTCACGAAGCTCAATACATAGTAAATATGCATCCATAGATAGTTGTTAACCACTAGGATCGCTACTATCGCCTCATTACAGACAATACGAAATAGTACCTGCACAGTCTATGTTCCTAGTACCCTCATAAACTCAAGCTTTGTGACTGTATATACTAGACAGTGGTAATTATCCTGTTAAATAGAGAAGGATAGGAAAAATTAGTCTATATTTAAATGGCTCTAATGTAAGCTTGCAGTTTTGTTGATACGGCCTTCGAACTCGTAGAGTTTAAGAACCGCTGGAATAGTAGGTACTGAGTATGAAATAATCTGGGTAATCATTTAGGACAAATCACTGTACACAGGCAGATCTCATACCGAAAACCATTTTTTCGATATCAGGAATGCTGAAAATGTATATTTTCGCGAAAACTTCGAAATCGATTTTTTTGCGGCCTAGGCCTACTTTACGTACGGTAGAAAGTAATAGCATTGTATAGGTCAACTACTGTCAAATGAAATCAATACTTCCATAAATAGATATTTTCGAATAGATCCACTACAAGTCAAGAATAACACCGAATGTAGTTGAGTGGATATGATGTCGGTTGAGGGTTTCTGGGCCTAGTACAGAAGACTTCGAAATGCAACAAGGACTAGACAATCTTGTAAACCATGCATCGATTTATTAGGTGGCGGTCAGGATATTTTAAGACCGTTAACGATACGAAAGACAAATACTAAATGACAAGGGGAATGGCTTTTGTGTTTGTGAACTATATCGACTAATAATATAAACTTTTAATGCATAAAAATCCGGACTTTAATTATTTATTAATTTACAATAATAAAATACAAAAGCGTGAACATCGTGAATAGACTGTTATTGCCCTCCGAAGGCAAAATGTTTGGCATAAGTTCAAATATCAAATAAGCGATGAAATATAGGGCCAAAAAATAGTGACGTATGGTATGACGATTATGAAGAAGGAAAAGAAGATGACGAGAAATACCACATCCATAACGTTAGCTTCATTTTGTTAGTAATAGGATTTTTTTCCGGAGGAAATACACGCAAAATAACAAGTGAATAAAAAACAACATGCAAAGTGTTGATATGTTAGATTACACGAGGCGCAAGTTCCCCCTAGTTCCATGCATGAATACACGGTAACTCTGTTGAACAAAGTTTTGCACACGAGTTATTTCAGTCCATGTATGTGTATTTTATGAGCCAATTATTAAAGTGTAGAGCTTTTCCATCGCTTGGAGTTTACGGACTAGAACAGGAGAAAAAAGGGAGAGGGGGAAGATCACAATTTCCTTACATATACGCCACCCACCACTGGCTTATTGAATTGTGTAAAGTTCAACACGCATTCCGTTCGCAGAGATGACACGTTTCGTTTATCTGACATTTTCTGCCATCTAGTTAATTAAAAAAGTTTTGTCGCAAATTCTATCAGTTGCTACTAACACATTTTATGTTTCAGAACAAAATGGCTTACTAACGAAGTCATTAAGATTTTTTAACACCTTGTTTAATTATTCGACAGACACGAGCCACAATACACGTGCCCCATTTTGTGAGCAGAAAATTCTGGGAAAATGTGTTAGCGTATCTTTATTCCAAATGGACCTGATGGAGTTTTTATCATATTTGTTCTCAGGTAGGCAGTTTTATCGTGCTGGCATATTGTGGACTCTCCCGTGAAACCCTTGGCTAACAACATGGTACACACGAATGGCGACTATTATCGATTCCTCGAAGCAGAGTTCGAGAGCTATGTTGCTCACAATAGGAATAAATGTCTTTCAGTTCCAAGAATGAGGGACAATGATGTGCGCTTACTTGTGACATATATCCAATATGATACAAATTCTTGACACATCGGAGGAAAAGTGAAAGCTGCTGCAATGCCTCGCCTGGAATATGCAGAATTATTTGTGTTATTTTTAATAAGAACAAAACAAATAAAACCCAAAAAGTAGCAGAACATAAAAATATTATGCATAGTCAATATTAAGTTAGTAGACAGATGCCAGTTATTTTATAAAATTATTGAAGAAACATCTGTTAGGAAATTTAATTACACGGAATGTCAAAAAGATTTCGAAATTAATTTAACTACAGCTTCATGAAACACTTGTGAAAAAACCTAACCCGTTTCAATGGTATACATCCCATTAAAAATCAAGTCAAAGGTTGCAATGTGTTTCAACGAATTTATTTTCTAATTATTTCAAGTATAGAAAAACTACTGTTGCGCCGAAAAAAATTAACGAGATTTTCGCGGAAATACAAACTTTCAGGATTCTCTGATATCGAAGAAGAGGTTTTGGACATGCCGCTGTTTATGTATCCAGCGATTTATTGTAAAATATTGGTCGGGTATTCCTTACAGTCAGTATTTATGATTACATTTATTCGGATACACACAAACTACAATAGTTCTTATATAAAATTAATGGCTCTTTACTTGAAATCAAAAGCACGCCGGGACCAAATTTCAAGAATCGTTATACGATTTGCTTTATAATTGTTTTATATTGTGTAGAGTAAATCGACAAATGAGTGATGTGAGTTAGAATCGGCTGAAAAAGTTTCGCTACGATAAATTAATTAGGTACCACATATGTAAATAATTTTGCTTTCCGTTGCGAAAATATCAAATATCGTACTACTGAGCAAGTAAACGAGGATACGACCTTTTGTCCTTACTCTGTACCAGATTAAAATTGCGTATAGTAAAAACATGTGTTACGCTAGAATGAAACACTAAAGCAATGTACTGGGTGAACAGATTGTAGAGAAACCGCAATGCCGCAACCCGGCTCCCAGTCGAGGTGCTCGCAAGCTTCGGTTCCGCTGAGAAAGTGTTATTGACGATACGCAATCCGACACATAACTAATCCTATTAATGTAAAATATTACTAACTACAACCAGTTAAAAACATCATTTACCCAAATTAAGAAAACGATGTTGAAACAGCCTGCCTTCTTCTTCAAAGCATTTTCTGAATCTGTTTAAGAAGTGACGTATTAGTCGCTATAGTTCCCGTTGAGAAATAAAGTCGATGTTTTCCGAGATGCTATTTTTCAGTTCTTCCAAAGCTATGTGGGTTATTTTTGTGGATTTTGTCGATTCCGACCTAACTGCCGTCATTTTTACCTCTGAGAAAGTTTTAAAAAAATCATAAAAAAGTATGCGTCAATTTCGTGACACATTTTCCTCTTTTGATCAGAAGTTCTTCTTAGTATCTTCTTATTAAAATGTACAAAACCCTTTAAAGAATATGATAATGTTACATAAAACAAATTGGTTGTTAAATTTACAAAGCATTATTGATCCTCATGCATCTCACGAAAGATGGTTATTCCCTATTCCATGTATCTAATTATTTCATTTTCCTGGATACTTTATTATTTTCTTCATATATAACCGTTCTTGTAAATAATCATATCGATATTCGATGCATTATCTACATATCCCGTTCTCCACAATCCATCTTTGCTAAGTCAAGTTGAACAGCTGTTAGCAACGACCCCAACGAGTAGGTCACAGTTCTCATCCACCTTTTTTCACCTGATGACGAAGATAAAACCGATCTTCGAAACGTGAATTCTTTAAAAATAAGCTCTTCTTTACAACATATCACTGCATCCTCCCTTATTTACATCAGCATTGCTAATGTAGGAGCAGTTTTTTTTTTTCCTGTTATTTAATCCATGACCAGATGATGATGATGACGATGATGTGGGTTTAAAGGACAATACGGACCAATTTTGAATCAAAATGCAAGAATACCTCGAGCTTTCAAATATACGCAGTTCTTAAATGTTTTGTAATATTTGCGAAATAAATTTCTTGTCTATGATCATCAAAACAAAAGCGAGAAATTTCCTTGGACTTGAAAATGTTATCATGGTGTGCGTATGGAATGCAGAATCCAAATCTGAGAAGCTACTTTTTTAAAAACATTTAGGCTACCTTTATCGCATTAATTATGTTTTAAGTTATTGCTGACACATACTTAAATAAAACAGTCGAACATCACTAAAAATATGTTACATGTCTCAGTATTTCTTGTATAAAATAATATGCCAAACTACGCATAACTAGACTTAATAATAAGGACCATAGCTTAAGTTTATTTGCAATCCTACAGACGCTGTAGTTTAAATCAATAGCGACAGTGCGTTTAATAACTCTCAATTTCCGCTCAAGAAAGAGAAAGGGGTAAATTTATGGAAACCAATAAAAAGAAAGCCTCACGCAAGAATGGTTTCAGAAATCAATATTACATCCGAGATTAATATATTGCCTTGCATAATTTCAACTCTTCTACTTTAAATTACACGAAAACTTCCGCCTCTTGGCCTTAATATTCAAATTGTATTCCTCAATATTGATCCTCTATCACAATTTGCAGCAGCAGAAGACGTAACGATCATCGAAAGACGTGATATTGGTCCCAAGTCACGTTTTAGTCATTTATCCAAGAACTTACGGCAAGCTGGTCTCATCAAGAACTTTAATATGTCACAATGAATGTGTGTACCAAGGCATAATAAAGGAATCGCTTACACTCTTTCAATAAAAAATATTTTAATACATTTCAACGTGAAATAGCTTGTCGTCTCCATCAGTAATTGCAAAATTTAATCACAGCAACCGCAGAAGTGTACACGTAACTGTTAACGCGCAGATTTGACGCTGCGTGGGAGCCAAGGTTGTGAGTTCGAACTCCACCTACGGCATGGTTGTTTGTACAGTCTTAATAGAAACAAAATAGCCCTGTTTTATAACGAAAATGCACAGAATATCACACTTACTTTAAGCGGGGTTCACAGTATGTAACAGACAACTACAAGTCTGTAATCCTCGAACTTGTGGCATGTCTTAACT
Source organism: Periplaneta americana (assembly GCF_040183065.1). Classification (NCBI taxonomy): domain Eukaryota; kingdom Metazoa; phylum Arthropoda; class Insecta; order Blattodea; family Blattidae; genus Periplaneta; species Periplaneta americana. The sequence continues at coordinate 72,785,963 of NC_091131.1, read as the reverse complement.
CAAGAACATTCGCTTTCTGTGCGTGACTAGCTGCTGGCTGAATGCCTAAGACGAGGTCACTTCCAACGAAGTACGTGAACCTTATTACAAGAATACGGTTCGCATCTTACAATACGCTTTATCTATTTCAGTCTGTTTATATTGTATGGCATGTAATATACATTTCATTCGTATATTTCCGTTGGGTTTTCTATTTTTATAATTTCTATGTGTATTTTATATTTTGCTTCAGCATGTGTACTTATTTCACCCTCCTTTAGGCTGTTCTTTTTATCAATATTTTATTTCAATTACTGAATTAAAGGCTGACTACACGACACTCACAGTAATGGCTGAATGATCGTTCACCTCTGCTGAAGCATGTGAACATGAGGTCAGTAGTCACCTGGTCGGCTTTGGACCTGTACGGGCTTGTCCTCCCAGGATTGCTACTACTGCTGTTGCTACTACCACTATTACTACTACTACTACTACTACCACTACTACTACCACCACTACCATCACTACTACGGCTGCTATACCTTATTTTATTTCAAGGAGTGCAGTTCGGTGTTCAAATAAGCCACCGAACTGCACTCCTTGAAATAAAATAAGGTATACTATAGGAACATCATTTTATTTTTACTAATATTTCTAATATTAACCTGGCTATACCTTTGGATTAAGGTTGAGAACCGGAAACACCGTCTGCTACCCCCTTCCACGACAGGAGTTCGATGATACTGGCATAAAATACAAACAAATCACTTTACCAGGTATAGGAGGGAAGAAAAGTAGTTCATCCATTTACGTAGACTAGGAAATGTCGCAATTTTGAGTTCGCTAATTTTCATTAGGTTTTTGTTTAATCAAAATGCAGTACTGTATTAAGAATAAGTGTTTTTACTCACGAACTGAGTTATCCATGCGAACGTATTCATTACGCAGTGTATATTATACTGTCTACAGCACATTAGCGTACAATATAGAGAATGAAGTTAAACTGAAAAATAATCATAATATGGATATTTAAACACATTTTTGAAAACGGTGGCCGTTCATTTCGATACAGGCTTTAGTTCTTTTGTGCATATTATCCCACTATAGACTATTATACCTAATTCCAATTACGTCCTTCGTACTAGTAACTCATGTTGAAATAATTCTGTACTTACTCTATATAAAAGAGTATCTTACGTACTGTAAATTCAATCTTCACTTCTGCCGGATCCGAAAAGACAAAATTACTCAGACATGCTATCAACTGTCCGTCCAAGTGGTTTTGTCGCAGGGTCGTAGAAAGGGGAGAAATCACGTGACAGTTAATTACTTAACGAGCCCCTTATATTTAAGTTATTTTAAACAGTTGTATAATGTTACGTAGAAGTCCAATTCCTAACAGAAAATATTTTCAGAAAAGAGCTAAGACAGCCCAGCCATTGGCCTTTACAGAGGGGCAAGCAGAAGCGTGTGGGGAAAACCGGGATGCGACGTAGGCAAACGGACGACAGTACCTGTGCGAAAATACGATTCAATATTGAAAGCCCTTTCGTCACTGGAAAACGCGAACATAGGCGACTTTGACTGCATACCTGGCCTTGGTTCTGTGTGAAGGACGGTTGGAAGTTTATTAGTAGAGGGGGTGGGAGTGAAGTACATTAAAAAACTCAGGTACAATAAAAATTGAAGTAAAAATAAAATGATGTCCCTGTACTACTACTAAATTGTTTTAGTAAGTATAAGGGTATTTAAATATCTACTTCTGGAATTTATGTTCGTAAATGCATTTGGAAAAGATCTTACTACTGCGATTCAGACTACTGCTTTCAAATGTTCCCCACGCGGAGGCACAAAATGGTGATATTTTTTGGAAAAGATTTCTCCCTCTATTTCTAAAGACGGTTGCACTGTCAAAGCGATGGAATGTATTGCTTGAGATAGAAGCCTGACGTCAAGTATGTGTGCGTCTAATGTGAAAACAAACAAATAATAAATGGAATTAGAATAAACCCCGTTAGGAACACAACAAATCTTAAAAAAGAAAACTATAAATTTAAAGTTCTTATATAACAAGTTATCCTCTGATTGAGGTTCTGGCTGATATGCACATCTATTATCAGGTAGTACACCTCACTTAACGGTATGTGTCAAAGGAAGAACAATTGTTTGTATGTATCTGAAGTCTGACTAGTGTAATATGTCTGTGTCGGCGATGTATGCAATGTAGGGGAAAGGAACTGGCCACCCTACCTCATTATCTACTGACCTAGTTGCCTCATAAGTGGTGTTTTCTTGGTATCACTTGTGAGGTTCACACCTGTCTTCGGACTAACTAAACAGTAACAATATAAGTAAAAATACCATAAATTTAAAGTTATATAATAAGTCAGAAAGTTCTACAGGGCAGGAGCTTAATCTATCCAAATGCACTCTTATTTCGGCATTATTACACTATAATTATTATCATAATAATGAAACGGAGCGACTATTCCACTGTAAGTATGTTGGTATAAATCTTCTTTCAATAGATGATCTGCTTCACGGCCTTCGCCTAAAATAATTTTATTACATTTGCATCTAAAATAATGATTCCTACTCCCACGAAATACTACAGCATCTCTGGACATCTGACTTCCGTGTTAAGCAATCACTGTCAATCTTTAATTTCTCTTTCCATAATCAGTCAAGCGGTGCCGACAGGCAACAAATACTTTCCATCATCAGCGACGAGCAGCAAATACTATCATTCTTACAGAGATTGCACATTTTTCATAAAGAGCGTGAAGGAATAGGGCTCGGAAAGAAACCGTGATCCCGCGCTGTGACCGGCCGCGTGGTCTAAGGCGTGTCGAGTGCAGCGGTGTCATTTACGAAGGAACAGGGGAACAACTGAAGGGCTCAGAACCATAGTGGGCCAAGCGCCATTTACTAAAACCGCAGAAAACAAGTTATTACCACAATTCAATGGTAACATACAGCAAGTAATATAAAGTATACACATTAAAACTAAATGATATATCAATCTTCATTAAACTATGGTATTCACTTAACTTTAACTCTTGCTTTCTCCGTTTTTAATAAATGGCGCTTGGCCCACTATGGCTCTGAACCCTTCAATTGCACCCCCGTGAGTTTAGTGCTACTAAAGAAAAAATGTGAGGACTGTAATTATAATATTAAAATATTCCATTTTATAAATGCTTATGGAATAAAAGCGAGATAGTTAATAACTTTGTTCAAGTAAAACCAACGTGTTATCCTTTGCTACAATAGTGGTTGTTACCTACTGTAAATAGGCTATAAGTAATTTATTTTATTAATAATTTAAATAAAAATTTCTCCATCAATAAAATTGTGTGTTCATTTGTTCGCGCACATATTAACAGCAAGTGCATGTAAATTACATATCGTGTAAGTGGAATAAGAAATGAATAAGACCCGTGTGTATAAATTGCACATTTACTGTAAAAAAACAATGCACTTTAAAATACGTTAAGCGCAACTGATAACGAAAGCTTATTTTAAAACATTTTTTAGTTTCATTGTCAAGTTTATCCCAGTCTACGGTATGGAAAATACCGGTAGTTCGTTTCAAAGGAAATAGAGAGTACGTCACGCGATATACACTGTAAATGTCCGATCATTAAGGAGTCTTCTGAAGTTAAATGTTTAGGCATAATTTTCGACAATCATTAAAAATGGAACCAACACATTAAATATCTTTGTAATAAATTACGTAAAATAATATATTTTGTTTTATTGAGGAATTACTTGTCAATAAGTTTATTACGCACAATATACTTAACATTTAGCGTCAACTGCAGTACCGACCAGTTTCTATTTAACCTGGGCATCTCTACAAGTTATATTTTTGGCCGGACAATAGAAATTGTAAGAAAAGCAGTTGACTGCCCATTTCTACCTTCACTGACCATTACAATTCCATTTTGAATTACCCAAATATTACGTTGAAAAATCGAATTAAATTTACAGTAAATATTACATTTAAACTGACTTAAAGAGGAATGTGAAGGAGAATATTGCCAAGTTCGAATTATCCAGCGGCGAACTAACCAATCTGTAGAGAACGCAATGCAGATTTTTTATTGTAATGTCAGGATAGGCTAAATTGGCGCATTGCTGGAGCATGGCACGGAACATGCATGACGTCGTTGTAGTACGAGAGCAAGTCGCGGCCACCAACCCCGCGACTAAAAGTAGGCACTGCCGCTGCAGCATCACTTCCTACTGCGATACACATCCCCACTCCTCGCCCGCGCGCTCCGGAGCCAAAACATATGCATCATCACTCGCTACCTGACTTATTTTTGCTCGCACAGAAGCTTCGCTGCAATGTACCCGATGCTCGAGGAGGAATGCACGAAGAGCGGCACCTCCTACTTGAACACGACTGTGCATGCACACAATCAACCTGAGAATAACAGAAAAAAATACGCAAAGAAATGAGTTGCCATAAAGGATGAGGCCAAATGTTGAGGGATATGTCGTAAGCAACAGATTGCTCCACAAAACTTGTTGTTTTTGGAATGAGTACCGCGAAGGTGACTCATTGGATTTCATTCACTTCCACGGGAAGTTCCTAACCTGCGGGCCGCCTATCCCATATAAGTTCATCACCATACGGATTAGTACAATGGCGTACGCAGAATTTTATCAAGGGGGTCTTTGTGTATTATTATTATTATTATTATTATTATTATTATTATTATTATTACTACTACTACTACTACTTTCTACTACTATTGAAAAAGACCTTTCGGGAGGCCGAGACATAGATGGGAGGATAATATTAAAATGGAATTGAGGGAGGTGGGATATGGTGATAAAGACTGGATTAAATCTTGCACAGGATAGGGACCGATGGCGGGCTGATGTGAGGGCGGCAATGAACCTGCGGATTCCTTGAAAGCCGTAAGTAAATAAGAAGTCCGCCTCCTTGGTCTTGATGTACCGTGCTGGACTCCTGATCAAGGTGATCCGGGTTCGGTTCCCGGTTGTGAAGTCAGGGGGGATTTAATTCGGACCTCTTCACAGGGACTGCTTGTCTGTTCATTGTCCCAGCGTGTGTGTGGTGTCTCGCAGTGGCCCCCGGGTACCCTGACCCAGTAAACGGGGGAGTCCTGCAATGTGTGCGTGTGTTCAGTAGAGTTGTGAGTTCAGGCACAATAAGCCTCAGGTTGCGGTGCCGAAATTAATAAAAAAAAGAAACTATTACGTTACGGTATATTTATTATTATACTACGTTCTATTTACTGTGTTCTAATAGAACATGTTCATGAACATCCAATAAAATCTTTGAAAAGTAATCTTTTCACAGCCATTCCATTTTTAACAAAAATTGTTAACTTCTGTTTAATTTTGTATAATAATAAATGGTTATGTTATTATTACACTTACACAATATAATCAATTATAAAGCCTATATTTAGTCAACAGTTATTTGTATATGATAAATAAGATACTTTACTTTACATAACAGGAAAATCCATGGAAACAATAAAATATATTAAAATAAATGTAACTATTTTTTTAAATTTCAAGAGGACGGGTTAAAATCTTGTAAACCCTCCTTGCGTACGCCTCTGGGTTAGTATGGGTTATAGTCAGTCGTTTTGGTAAAATGCCTATTTTTATCACCATAATTTTTCTTATTGTGACCGAATTCCCCTCAGTTTCATATTGGTCGCAGACAGGTGGAGCTTCTTCTGGTACAGAAAGAGTAACTATAACGCAAATTCGATCAAACAATATCAGTCTTGCAGTGTAGGCTTTCACGGCCGGAGTCTATAGATATAGATTCATTTTCCGGGCTGAGAGGCCGTGGTCTATTGGTTGGTTTTATACCAGACGTTTCGTCTGCAACTACGGCAGACATCTTCAGTGGAGTGGTATCCGAGGTCGCAAGACTCTTCTCGGCGTACCTGAGGCAACTGATCCTGTGGCTGAGTGGGGGGAAGTGGGAGGAGAAACTTTAAAGGTACGTGAAAACACGTCCTTTTTGCAAGGGGGGAGTTGGGGCTGTGAAAAACTGAATATGTGAGCTCCAAGCCTCTTGGCCACTTGTCTCACTTCGGGTTTCGCCGCCCCAGTGAAGGAGCGCTAGAAATTTCTAGTTGGTTGTGCGGGCGTATTTATAGTGCGACTCTCGGGCCGAGGACTGTTGTCGCTGCGGTCCGCGCCGCTTTGTTCGCTGCTCCCGTTCTGGGTTCCGTCCTTTTGTTGTAATGGCTTCTTATCTGTTCTGTTTAGGACCGGGTACCAACACTTGTTTAGCTTGACGCCTTCTTCCTTGCGATTAAAGTTGTTGTTATGTTTATATATTTCGATCGAAATATATAAACCGGTCCTAAACAGAACAGATAAGAAGCCATTACAACAAAAGGACGGAACCCAGAACGGGAGCAGCGAACAAAGCGGCGCGGACCGCAGCGACAACAGGCCTCGGCCTGAGAGTCGCACTATAAATACGCCCGCACAACCAGCCACAGGATGTGGTTTTCCTCAGGCGTGAGACAAATGTCGGGATGAGCCCTATAAGAAATGGGCCACGGACCTATATGCCCTTCCCCATATATATTCCACCTTTATTATAAACGATGTATGCCCTAGTTCAGATAATATAAATAGTCTATTAAATATACGAGGTCACTCAATAAGTCGCAAATTGAAAGGACAGGGAACTCTCAAATTGCAGATTAGATTTCACGGCGCTTCTTCCGACGGCCTTCACGTGCTTTGTCATCGAACAACAGATGACGGCGTCTTGCCATTCTAACGGCAAACACCAGCCAACTCCTCCTCGCCCCGTTCCGTGATCAATTGATCAATGTCAGCCCCCCCCCCGCGTACGTGGTACCTAAGAGGTTACGTCCAATTTCGGCTTCCCCTTCAAAATTTTCTAGAGCTCCCTCAGAGGAGCAGCGTAACCCGGAGTGAGACTAGTGGCCAACAGGCTTAGAGCTCACATATTTAGTTTTGTACAGCCCCCAACCCATTGCAAGGACGCGTTGCGTACCTTTTAAATTTTCCTCCCAATTCTCCTTCGATTTTTCGATTTCGAGCCACAGGATCAGTTGCCTCAGGTACGCCGAGAAGAGTCTTGCGACCTCGGATACCACTCCACTGAAGATGTCTGCCGTAGTTGCAGACGAAACGTCTAATATAAAACCAACCAATAGACCACGGCCTCTCAGCCCGGAAAATGAATCTACATCAATATCAGTCTTACTAACATCTATGAAATTAATTCAGTATTAAGGGTATACTAATTCTGGGTGAAATATATGAAAATAAAAATAAATATAATATATAAAAATTCAATATAATCCCTGTGTTTGGTGCTGCAGCACGTTCGAAGTATAGAGCCTACTGCCTACTATCAACCTTGTAATAATATAAAGCGGACACACTTTTAAATTTAACTTTTTGTGAAGCATACTGAAAAGATTGTTTTGACAGTCCTGCAGTACAGATGTTGTTAAATACTGTGCCTTGTCGATTTTAAACTCATTTTAAGAGCGGTATTCACTGTTCGTTAAGAGTTCTAACTTTATTGTGAAACGTTCTTTCAACGTTTTATGCATTTCAGTGTTCATATTTTTAATATAAATTCCACATTATAGTGCCCGGTTCTTTGATATGTAGCCTATAAGCGACCGCAAAGCTCAATTTTACAATTTAGACAAAAAGCCGCGTAGTGATTCTCGCGAGGTTAGTGAAAATTTCACATTGGCAAATTTAATGTTTCTTCGCAGCCGCAGTGACGATGTTGTGCGAACGTTCTTCCCGGAACTAATTTCACATCCCCCTGTGAAAACTCAGATGATGATGATGATGATGATGATGATAACCAGGCTTCGAGACTTTGGACCCGATACAATAAGTTTACTGTGCTTGTATTATAGGTTGTTGACTCGCTGCAGGTAGTGAAAGGTAAAGATGTGTTGAGTAACAACGTTGCTATTTAGAATAGAGTACGGTAGTATGGGGAAACGCACACTTATGGACATTCTGAAAGTAAATATACATTACACTATGACAATGTCAAAATAATGTGAAAAGTATTTATTCTCCTGTCTTTTATAAGCATCTGTGTTTAATTATAAACAGTGTTAATGGTGGAAATAAACATGTAGCAATTTTAATTTCTTCATTTATCCTATTGGTCGTCTTTAGGAAGTGCAGTTACAGTACAGAATTGCAATGTAATACAAAATACATTTTCAGTGTCTCAAACGTAAATCTTTTTCAGTTGTCTACCAAAGTTTGTGCTGTAAAAACATGCGCTCTGCGTCGTATGACTTTATAGGAGCAAAACGTAAAAACCTAACATCATTGCAATCTCTAAGAGACGGTCCTTTATTCTCGGGTGACTCTATGTCCACTGATTTGCTGTTTATGTTACACGATGTTCAATATCCGTTATTTTTACATAAAATTGATTTCCACTTCTGTTTTACACGTTCACTACCCGGTGTACTTGATCTCTCATTAATTCTCTTTGTCATTTCCTCAACTAATTTGAGGGCTTCCGGCATCTCTTGCTCTGGCTTTTCTAACAGTGTAATAGTTTCAGACACAGTTTGAAAATAGGTTTGTATGAAAACCAAATTATTCATCAGAACTTTCAAATCCAGAGCGTTTTCCTTTGCGTATTTGTTGGCATTCATTCTACAGTACCCCAACCCACTGTACGCGTTACCACTATACTCAGTACGCCGTTATGCCACTGAACTGCTCTATCGGGTCCAAAGTCTCGAAGCCTGATGATAACGCACAAAATGTTAAGTACCGATGATGTACCCCCCCCCTTGACAAAATTCTGCGTACGCCACTGAAACTAACCACTAGACTTTGTAATAGTGGGGGGGGGGGTTAAAGGTTGGTGCGGTACACCCACCCTTTGTTGTCAGCGTTATCAGCACGGAAAGTTTCAAGGATGCGAGATAGAAAAAAAAAACTAAGTAAATACAGATATAGTACCAAGGTTGGAGTAATAATGTATATAAGCAACATCAAATCACCTATGAGAAGATAACTTCTCCACGATACACGACGATTCAGTAAAAGCTTGTAAAAATTAAACAGGAAATACAGAATGTTCTACTGAACATTTTGAGAAAGGGCGCTAGAGGTCTGCGAAGCCAACTTCAGGCGATCGAGTCAGTTTTACTGCAAATATCTGGATCGGCAATGTAGACTACGAGTCCATCTCATTTGACTATATCTCCTACTGGCCGTCTGAACGGCCACGTGTGTTCATTTACTTGCGGTCCGTGGAAGAGTTTTGCCCTAGTTGTTGGAGGACGTACCCTTTGCTGTCCGTGAGATGTGGCTGCAGCACCACGGAGAACCATCTCACTTCGGTGTAGATGTCCGCAACCATCTGGATGATACATTTCCTGGTCGTTGGGTTGGAAGGAAAGGCCCTATTCTACCCTGCGAGGTCACCCGATATGGATCCAGTCTATTATTTCCTACGGGTGGGAACTAAAATCGCTTGTTTATAAGAACTCAGTAAACACAGACATGGAATTAGTTGCCAAGACTGTAGCCGCCTGCGATGTGATTAAAAACACGCCAGAGATGTTTGAAAGAGTGCGGCAGATCTCGTACGATATCGTGCTTATATTGTTGTTGGTGACCGTCATTTTGAGCAACTGTTGAAAAGTACGAAATGGTACGTGTTTAACCCTAGATCATATATATAACAGATAACTCATCCCTATGTTAAAATCGGTAGCAGTAGCACTTTGAAGAGAACAGCCCCAGGATCACCACCCGTCCCCTGTAAACGAACACGAGATGGCAGTACAGTCGCTAATGCAATTCAAGAGTTTTAAGATGTTTTAATTCAAAGTACCAGGTCTCTTGGACCCTTGCCTTTCACAAAAATATGATTTTATAAATTGAAGTGTAAATAGGTTTTGTTAAAGAAAATTGATTACTAAGACCGTCAAAGACGGAAGTATTTGTTTGAATTTATGTTATGTCTCTTAGTAAAGGGTTGGCATGATGAAGTAGCTTATTCCTGTATGTAGTGTGTAGATCTTGAATATGAGCAACCAGGAAGGGTATATGAAGTTCATTGTAGAGTTTGATATTGTTCGTCCAGTGATTGTTCTGCAGACAGCTCTTGGAATTCCTTCCATACTCTTCAGGTGGCGAGGATGAGCTTGGCTCCATACCTCACAGCAGTAGTGGATTTATGATCTGATGACTGATGTATACAGCAGGACTTATGCTTTCCTTGAAGTCAGACTTTTGAAAAGTAGATACAGTGTCATGTATCTTTGAAATGCTTTGTCTCTTATGTTTTGAATGTGATGCCTGTAAGATCAACGTTTGTCTAGAAATACTCCAAGACATTTAACTGATGTAGTAAAAGGTATTATTTGGTTTTGAATATTCAGTTGGTCTATAATCCTGGGAAAACGTTTAGTAAAGACCATCAACTGAGATTTTTCGCCGTTATGACGTGACTCATTATGTAACAACTAGATGGCAGAATAGTAAACCTGACAAAAATTGTTACCTTCAAAGCCTATAAGGCCGATCAATCTGGGTATATATGATCTAGGGTTTAACTCAGGTTTGTAAATGATATGAAACTAATTAAAAATGTAAATAATACGGAAACAGCGACAGCGATAGGTATGTTTAAGCCAATACCTCTTTAATCTGGCTTCGCAGACCCCAAATTCTCCATACCAAAATTGCTCAGTAAAGCATTACTTATTTCCAGTTAAATTTCTGCACGGTTATATCACAGCTCGAAATATTCTTGAAATTCGAATCAATAGATGAGATCGCGGAGATGTAAATACATATCACATTAACCCTGGAGTCTTTCAGTCCCACCAAAAATTGCACAAAATCAGTACACTCACCTTTGATATGAGTTCGTCGTGATTGGCGAGGTGTGCCCGACAATGGATGCACGAATAGGTGCGGTGACAGTTGGGCAAGTAGGCCTGAAAGGTTTTCACCATGTTGCTGAACAAGCCAACTGGAAGAGGAGGCGATGTCGGTGGTGGTAGAGGTAGTAATAAAGGTGGTGGAGGTGGTGGTGATGGTGGTGGAGGTGGTAATGGTGGCGGGGGGACCCCAGTGCCATACAGCCTGCCGGTTTAGCCCCGAGCCGCCGCTACGAGGCCACTGCCCTCAAGAGCCCACCGCCCCCGTCAAGATTGCGGTTCCTACTTATGATGATTACACTGTTCTGCCGGTGATGCCACAACGTACTCGCCGGCTACCCTGAAATAAGAAACAGAAAATGTTAATAACATGGGATAAAGTCTGAGCTTCCATTAACTTAGATCCCAGATCACATATATAACAGATTGATCATCCCTATGTTAACAACGGTAGCACTTTGATGAGAACAACCGCCAGGATCGCCACCCGTCCGCCGTAAACGAACACGATATAGCAGTACAGTCTCCAATGCAATTCAAATGAGTTATAACGTGACTCCTTATGTAACAATTACATGGCAGCATAGTAAACCTGAAAAAGTTGTTACCGTCAAAGCCTATAAGGCCGAGCAATCTGGGTATATATTATCTAGGCTTAGGTATATTCTTCTAGGATCACCTTGCGACGAAGTTGAAAAAAGTAAGTACCGAGAGATAGCAAAAGGTTGTACTAATCTGTGAGAAAAATGTATATACTCTCAGCTTGTGTGTAAACAGGCAAACGGTGAGAAGAGCGTTGAAATGAAGGCTAGCATATATTTTTTGTTTTGCTTTCTAGTATTCTGACGCCAACAACCACTTGAAACTTAACGGTCAGTCACCGATACAGATATAATAAAACATCTGTACCTACCCGTACATGAGTTTATGAAATGTGTAGAACAACGTATGTGAGTGTTGTATAGAACTGTGTAACCCTAAAAATTAATATTCGAATATATGACACATGTTAGCATTTATATTCGCTATAGTCCACACCTGTGGAGTAACGGTTAGCGCGTCTGGCCGCGAAACAATGTGGCCCGGGTTCTATTCCCGGTTGGGGCAAGTTATGTGGTTGAGGTTTTTCCGGGGTTTCCCTCAACCCAATATGGGTAAATGCTGGGTAACTATCGGTGCTGGACCCCGGACTCATTTCTCCGGCATTATCATCTTCATCTCATTCAGATGCTAAATAATCTAAGATGTTGATAAAGCGTCGTAAAATAACCTACTATAGTACATTATGCAACGAGCCTATAATGAAGGTAGGCCTAATTAAGAAGCGAGTATGGATATTTATGAAACGAGCGCAAGCGAGTTTCATGCGACTTTTTATGCTCGACCATATTTCTAACTTGATATTATTAATTTTCTTTGTATCTGACCTTGACCAATGTCCCGTATGTTGTGAGATGTGCGCAGACGCGAAAGTATTGATTTTTTACGAGGAACAGATGTCCACATTGACCTTGCTAGGCCATAAGAACCTACAGAGATAACATTGAAATTAAATTAGACATTGAAAAACGAGATGACAAATTGAATTTATTTCAATATTATTTACAATTAACGCTAATTATTATAGTAACAGAACATAACCTTCTGCGACAGTATTGGATTTCCAGCCTCCGTGACTTTTCGCTAATTCTCTTTCGATTGCATATCCGAGAATAATCGATACTTGCGGTTTTATAACGGTAGAAAGCTGACCTGTCATTGGCTGAACAGTTGTAACCTGAGTCGTCATTGGCTGAAAGACCTGACCTTTAATGAGTAGGTGTACTTTAATGACATGCATTAAAGGCCTGCTACCAGGTGTATAATTACTACATTTCGGCATGGTCGAGCATAAAAAATTATTCGCTATAAGATCACAAGATTAGGCGAGTTTACAAAGTATGCTCTCAAATCAAAAACAATGCATCAGTAAGGAACTGGAATGTCGTAAGTAACCAACTGAACGCATTTTATAGACATACCATTATTTACACTGACAAAAAGGTGGCGTCAAAGTAACTACTGTAACATATCGTTTTTGTCCCTATTATTTTGCCTATACCATATTTATTTTCAGAAAATTTAAATTATTCAGCTGGTTGTGATTGTATTTATTTTGAGCTAATGTGTCGGGGCTTTAAATCTGTGCACTATGGAGTAGTTTAGGCATTCCTTTGAGCAAAATGAAATGCGTTCTCTGATAAACTATTTATTTTGAATGCACAGAAACTGAACATATGCGAACTATTTCTTCCTGAAGTGAAACAAAAATGATTACATCTCCTGTTTACGTCGGGACTTAACTAACGAGTATATGATACGTTTAGTTTACAAGATATATACTGTATAGTTAAACAATAACAATAGCTTTTGATTGAAAAGTTGTTCGACAATGTAACTAAGCTCATTTCATGTCAGACACGTCTTACGGTGATACTGATAAGTGAAGAATTCATAGCATTTTGTTCATGTACACTACACAATTTTGTAATTCCAACAATTAATATATATATATATATATATATATATATCGATTAATACTTCAGAAGTTCAGATTGTACCTTAAAAAACTGAAGCCATTAAAATATGTTGAAAAATACAATTATAAAATATATGAGAAGAGAAATGCTACAATTACGTTCGACGAATGGAACAATATAGTGCAACTGATAACAAGTAATGAAACGCATAAGATAATGGATGTGATGTTTCAGAATTGGAGAGGAGATGAACACTACAGAAGAGTGAAACAATAGGCTATTGGATGTATGATAGTTCAAAGTAACTTCAAATAAGATTGATAAAACAGTTAAGAAAAGACTCAAATGCATTCTTTAAACATTTCCCTACAGTTTACTTCTGGAATTTCCCCATACTTCCTTCTTCACTAACCTGCTGCGCCTTCATTACGCAATTTTGACTATATTTATATATAGTGCTATCATGTAATTTCCCATCAAAATCGCTAGGAAGAGAAACACACACAAAACTATACATACATACATACATACATACATACATACATACATACATACATACATACTAAGAGATGAACAAGACTAACTGCCGCTCTCGCTCGCTGTGTTCGTTGCATTTGTCTTTCGAGTCTCGTCTCGTCATTCTCGTACGCTTAAACATAAATTTTTAAACGAGACAAAAAGACAAAACAGAACAGTATCTTAGTTATCAAAATGTTCTGGTTCTATTATAATTATATTACCTTTGGTTACATAAATAGAAAAAAAAATTCTCAAATAAATTTGCATTTTTAAGAAACGTAAAACATAACGTTAATATCTTTTTATTTGGGATTGCAAACTTGATCTCAAACATATAAAAAGAAAATTCCTAGCCTTTCAATAAGGACCTAGTAATTAAATAAAGACTGGGGAACGGATTATTATACATTGAAAAGTAGAGATGATGTTTCAAATAGGCTACTTGGTTGATTATACATATGTAACAGTTGTCAAAGTAGATAAAAGCTCAGTCAGGTACAAACTGTGGCGATTTAAGGCTACTTGGCGTTCGGGACTTCGGGAGTGATCAATCTCGACGTCTCGAAACACTCATAAGCAGTCTTTATATCAACGACGCGACGTATACAACATTGTCGTGCGGGTTTTCGGCTTTGCGGGCGCTATTAGTCTTGTTTTCTAGAGCGTTGTTCATCTCTAATACATACATTACATTACATACATAGTAAATGTACAGAGCGTAGGCCTATCTGTGAAATCCGAACAATAGCTAGGTTACATAATTTATAGGGGTCAATCACGTTTAACTAAATGGACTAGTAATTATTTCACTAAACTCTAAACTACAAAGTGTCTTCACAGATTGCGATATCTGTTACAGGAATATCTGTCCGATAAAAATTACAGTGAGTACTGTATTCGAACAAAATCTGCTACGGCCTGTCATCGAATAAATATTTATAAAGTGTTTTAACAAGCGTTTTTAATTACCATGGTATAATCATGGAATGAAGATGAATTGACGGACAAGGAAATAGTAAGAAGGAAACTCCTGAGACCTGTTTCAAAGCACTATTTCGGGATTTATCTGGAAGTATATAGAAAACCTTAGTCAGCAAAGCCGGTCTCTACAGACCTCTCATACACTTACATAGCTACCTCACAGAATTTTAGTTCACTAAAGCGTATTTAAGAACAATCGGACTCCGCGATTGCAAACACTTATTTCGTCAATTACTGAAATTGAACTCAATTTATTTAATTACTTTCAGTTCTGTTTTATTATTTTCTTGTCTGAGATGAATTTCTCTCGCAACATGCAACGACTCCTGAAACTTTTCGTTGTTTCACTGCTACTTAAAATGCGACGGTTCGAACTCTGCACGACGAAGTTTAATCTCCGGTGTCATACGTTCCCTTACTTTATGACTTTGTTTTTAATAGAGATTTCCAATTTATTAAGCTTTTACATTATTACACGAAAAACAATTTTCATAATAGGATATCGATTGCGCACAACTCCGGTAGATATTAGTCTGAAATACATGTACATAAAATTGCCCGTAACTTTTTGTTCTTTTTGCAGGACAGTGGAGCGGTTTAATTTCTATTACTCGCAGAATCCCATTACTTTATGCACTACTCTCCTTTCTCTTTGTGAATACTTTGTTTCCAACTGCAGGTTAGCGTTTCAACAATGCGTACGCAGAATACACATATATTTTAATTAAGGCTTTAATTACTACGCCGCAATAGCTTCACCTACTATTCGATGGCTCGTGCTTGTAATCAGAATAATAGCAGTGCCAATTTTCCAAGAGACAGGTTTACAAAAGTGACAGTGACGAATTTTCCATTTCCATGGAATTCAATTTAATTTACTTCTACACACACATACACACTTAAAATCCATTCGACAAATTCAATCATACACAATCTATTCGATATGGGATCAAAGTCTGGTCTTACACACTACTTTCAATTCAATACTATTAGTAATTTTTACGGAACATTAATTGATATATGCACGGACATATGAAGGGTTCAGGGCCATAGTGGACCAAGCGCCATTTATTAAAAACTGAGAAAGCAAGGGTTAAAGTTAAGTGAATACCATAGTTTAATTAAGATTGACATATCATTTAGTTTTAATGTATATACTTTATATTATTTGTTATATGTTTCTATTGAATTATGGTAATAACTTCATTTTAACTCTTGTTTTCTACAGTTTTAATAAATGGCGCTTGGCCCACTATGGTTCTGAACCATTCATATGTAGACATATTCTGCCGGCCGTATTGGAAAAGGCGCAGATTTAAAGCTGTGTGGAAGCCACGATCCTGCATTCGAACTCCGTTTAAAGTTTAAAAATTCACCTGTTGTCAATGTTCACTATTGTCTTATAGACTGCGCCAAAAATTCGTTTTCAAGTTCACTCTTCCGTATCAAAGAAAATATTATATTTAATGTCATGAAATCTCTACTATTATGTTATTATTAGTTAGCCTGAACTCTTGTCATTGAAGGTGTGAAGCAGTGGAGTAAAATGCTGAAGAATATTGAAGGTCAGACAAGAGGACAGAAAAGGTCACAAATATGTTTCACATTAAGTTTAATGTGAGAAAAGAACCCAAGAGACATAGGTACTATCAGTGTGTCCATGATCAAATTTCACAGATGGAGACGATGCTCCATAGTGAGGCAGACTAAGGATAGATGGAAACATAAAAAGAGTGAGAAAACCATTTCTGAGAAGTATCAGCGGGAAGCACCTCAAGAACTGAACCTTTATTGCACAAATATTCGATGGATATTGCATACAAATCCGAAATTCTTCCCATACAGGTTCACCACCTAATGCCAGAGTTAAACTTTAGGCCAGATTTGCCTTTCCAAAAAAAAAAAAAAAAATGTTAGCAAAACTGACTAGCAAGAAGAACAAGGATTAAGTTGTTTTTGGACGAGGCCATTTCCATCTTGATGGGCTTGTCAACAAGCAAAACTGTTGAGAAACATGAGACTCATCAAAATCCGCACATATCAGTGCTGTCAAACATTTATTCATTCACGTGCAACAGTCTGGTGTAGGCTACACACTGTTCTTGTTATCTATGGACACGTTTCTACAGTATTTATGGAACTGTCATCTCTTGACGTTATCACAAAGGAATGCGCGCAAAAAAAATAATTCGTTTCTAATCAACACCTTCCTATGAAACAACATTAACGATTGAATAAGTCCTGCGAAATTCTTATAAAGTTCGTTCAAACTTCTCCAGAAAACTATAATCACGTTTGAACGAACTTAATAAGAATGACAATTTATGGAATGTTCTACATACGTAATTTATGTGGAAGCTTTCGATGAAGTAGACCAAAACGAATTCAACATTATGCAAACAAAAGGCTTCTCTATGAATATAATGCAGACAAAAGACTTCTCTAAACAAAAAAGTGTATACACAGACTTTACAAAGCATGTAGAGAGTTCAGGTGCTAGACATTCAATTTCACAGAAGATAAATCGTTGACGACAAGGGTGCCTGGAGCTATCGAGGGATTCAAATGCAAATTCTGAAAGCGTTACGAGAAACTCGCCGATTGACCAATCAGCAACTGCCTGGGGTGTCCTATTCCGTATTGAACCAAGTCGATAGTTAATTCCGGCGTTTCACGTAATGGAGTTAATTTCAATGACACTTCGAAGAACGTAGTAAGACTGAATAACATAGCTCGTTACTCTATCCGATGAATAAAAAAAAGAAACGCTATATGTGACTTTTAAATTATTCTGAAAATGTCTTCCTCGACACAGGCACTGGCACCAATCTAAGGTCCTATTTTTTACTTACTGACGTAAAATGTTTACCCAGACATTCCATGACACTGGTGTTCAGGAAATCTGATACTGTGTACAGTGACATTAAATTACTTTCTGAACAGCGAAAGAGCAGTCATCTGGAAAAACATTTTTGCATAATATTTTTGACCATCATAAACTTCAACTTCGTACTGAGAGAGATGAGTAATCTGCAAAGCCATTCATAAACTTCACTTGTTCTTTCTCATCTCTGTAAGGTTAAACTACTGTAATAACGGTTTCTGTTCTGTAGGGTAGAAGTTACGCAGAAATCAGTACTATTTCCAATTTCAATATTTCAGTAAGCAGACTACTAACTACTGAACAGCAAACGGTATTAAGTTATAAAACAAGAATTAAATACTAACAACTGCCTAAATAACATTATTCAGGATACACGGATAATTGGAAAGACTTCTTGGCATGAATGCAAGACATTCTTGTACTGAAAATAACCTGAGAATACAGACCTAAAGGATAAAGACGATCGTGACGTCCAAAAGGGCGCTGGAAAGACAAAACAGTCTGGAACAGGATCGGATCAATTTGGTCTAATTCTTGATATCACTATTGTCATTGTTACTGCTGCTGATTATTATTATTATTATTATTATTATTATTATTATTATTATTATTATTATTAAATTTCTCTACCAACCAACATACTTCTCAAAAATATAGACTATTTTTAACATCTATATTCAACAATAAAATATAGTAACAGCTGTTTTTCTAAGCATAGGACACTGGAATTTAACGCTGCCAATTAAAATATGAAGGGTTTCAAGCCAGACGTGACTATCCCACAATATAGCAAAAGATTAAGTTTCTCATCTTAGTCGCACCTTATCTTATTCATCCTTACCACAAGGTGAAAGATTAACTGTTTCCTTAACTGCTGAAGGCTGCAATTACGAGATTAAGTTTGGGAACAATGAGTATAACCTGAATAAGTCTGCTTCACAGGGAGCTTTATCCGAAAGCCAGATTTGCGCAATGAATATAACCTTTCGCAGTTCAACTTAAACCTTGAATATCACCGAAACTATTTCATCTGAATTAGCCATGTCTGGTTTGAAACCCTTCATATAACATTAGGCTTCTCATTTCAGTCATCCTTCGAAATAATAATTTTTTTTATAGTTTACGTTTATTTTAGGTTATGTACGCCTACTACTTAGAATGTTATGAGGTGTAGTAATCCATTACTTTTCATTCTTTAAAATGATACATGCAGAAAAAGTCTTTAGTTTTGCTACAGTTGAAGGATGGCTACATTGAGATGTTATACTGTTTTCCCAAGCCTAATAAATCATAAACATGACCATCTATGAACAGGGAGGTGATTATCAGGTGGAACATGGAGCATCCCTAACACTTCAGCTCAAGTAGGCTTTTTGTGCATCCGTGATGGAATGAGTTGCGTGCCGACTATGCTGCCGGCTCCACCATCTGCACACTTCTCCCCAACCATAAAATCCGTATACCATATCTATGTCGGTGGTCTGCTGTACCTTACAGATCCCTTTCACGGCCGGCGTCATTAGTATTGGTATTATCCGGGCTAGAGGGCCGTGGCCTACTGGTAATGTAACCAAACGTTTCGTCCACTACGCCGGTGGACATAATCTCTCCGCTCCCGTGTACCACGCCAGTGATGATGTCCACCAGAGTGGTTGCATTACCAACAGACCACGGCCCTGCAAATTTATGAGTGATCTAGAATCCATCACCAATGTCATCTACCAATATTTGTACAAACGGAACACTCACCGTCGCCGCCGATCGATTAGGTATCATGCCAACACAAGTGGTGCCCTATTGTATCGCGACGAAAGGGAACGTGACCTTGTTCATCACAAAAATAACTACGTATCGCCGAGATTGAACTCGGGCCCGCGGACGTCGGATATCAGCTACCAAGACGGTTTGACCAACCATATGAAAAATATCTTCAAAATGTTTAATTTCAGATTTTAAATGACAAGGTTAAATCCGAATGACCCATGGGCGGAAAAAAAAAAAATATCTGGTGTATAAACACGATTTTCTGTGGAGTGTAAAAATAAAATAATATGATTTACTGATTTCATCTAGGTGTTATCTTTACAGTGCTTTAGTTTATTTTTCATTAACTTGATGTTATTTATAAAACAAATAACTGTCCTATTACTGTTTGTTTATGATGGTTTAAATTTAAAATGTTAAGCCAATGCTATTTTTTTAAAGAAATTTTGTGATATAAAAGTACTAAAACAATAATCTATATTTACACTAAAAAATGGTGTTGTGAAATTATAAATTATGAAATACCGTATATCTGTGTTATTCTGCAATAAAGTTTACTTAAATAAGTATCAAAATTCATGACAAATGGAAATGGCCCATAAATTCATTGCAAACTAATTCGTTTCCAATTTCCTCCCACTCCTACCATACTGCCTCACAAATTTATATACAGGATGTTTCAAAAGTTATAGTGAATAATTTACAGATGAAAAGTACAAATTGAAACAAGCAAATCAAATTCAATAAATATTGGCCCGCAAATTAACCGTTCATGAGATATTCCCTTACGCAGAGGGCGGCCTGTACCGTGGCCTCTTAGATCACCGGATTTCAAGACAGATTTCTGTGTTTAGGGCCATGTAAAAAAAAGCCTGTTTACACCTCTCAGGTCAACACACTTCAGGAATTGCGGTTTCGGAGTGAACGTACTTTTCAGCATATAAGGAATGATCCGAGAAGATTCGCAGTTCACTACAGAGAAGAGCACATCGTTGTATTCAAATGCATGAACAACATTTTGAACACTTGCTCAAGTAGAATTCAGTTAGGGATGACTGCACGTCTTCTCTTAGTCAGGAGGAATCTCAACAGAAAATGTGCATTATCTCGACAACGGTTAATGTGCGTACCAATTTGTACTGGACCTTTTTGGCTTGTGCTAGTTTTTACTTTTCATCTGTAAATTATTGACTATCACTTTTGAAACACCCTTTATATTATATTAATCAATCTGCTAAGATCAGTGGGGATGATGCTAAAGCTACTGTAACAGTATGATATATTACACTCTTAAGAGACAGGCACATTCATTCCATCAATCCCATTGTATCTGTTCTTAAATTTTTTATATGGTATAAGCCTTTGTATATTAAATTATAATACTTACACATAGCCAAGTTTCCTGGGTTGTTTGCATTTGTTCTGAAAATTATGGAGTTCGAAAGGAGTAAAGTTTAAATCAGAGCTTCTCAAATGGCAACCCATCGACTATATGTTCACATAACTTATTATTTAGAATTTTCCTCCAAGACAAAAGCAGCTCAGAAGCAAAATATTATATTACACTATAATATAGCATTTGCCATGATGAAGGCAGCTTCCTGAAAATTTATGTCTGCAACGTTGTCATTATAGCCATCTTATAATTAAAAGGAAATGTCTTCCCATCTGCTCTCTACAGAGAGACAATCCCGCCTACTTCAACTTCTACGTTCAGTCCATGGTCACGTTTGTACAGTAACTATATTTTTTTTCCTCAAACAGTAATAAATCTACCCGTATTAACAAAATACAAAGGAAGATCAAATGTTATAATTACGTTTCCATACGCACTAATATTGACGAATGACAGCAAATGTATTTTTTTTCTTTTATGTCATCATTGTAGTCATAATTTACTCCGTATATTACATTCTAAATATTTGTAATGTTATAGTATAAAATTGCGACAATTATTTCAGAATACTTTTACTTCAAGCTATAATTTTAATTTTCTTTGTTGATTTTTTAATTGTATTATTCACATATAGAATTTGATGTATATATATATATATATATATACACACACACACACACACACACACACACAAGTGGAAGTGGATGAAATGTTTATAAACTCAATACAGTGAGCAAGTCTTATTCCCTCACCTTTGGTATGAGTTTCCCTTACGCACCTTGCACTGTGTCCAGTGGCTACGTTCAAGGCCTGAGACAGCAATAAAATAATATAAGATAAACGCACGACAATTGGACTCGTCCAGTCCCTATAAGAGAAATTAAGTTTCCTGCTCGTTTTGACGATCAGTACGAGAGAGTATACCCATATAGCCTATGTTTGAAATTAATGTTTCTCGGCCAAAAAAACGTTTAGTTTGCATCAAAGTGTACCGTAAATTGTCAAAGTTTGAGTCAACCGTCAAAAAGATCTTATTGTAGCCGCTAGTCAGAGCACCGAACAGCGGAATTAGAATGGCGACACCTCGGTAAAAATATTTTTGTATATGCCCATTGCAGTACTGCAACGTGAATTTATAAGATGATTCACATAAGGTGAATGGATCACTCTTGTTTGTTGAAAAGACAGTGGTCGGAAAGTCGAATCTGGACATGCTAGAATGCTGGATTTCCCCTCAGTTACATGAAGAAGGTTTAAATACGTTTTCCAACATGATGGTGTATCGCCAATTTTGTAATAATTTTCGGATGACTCTGAATGAGGTACTCTCATATAGATGGATAGAACGCACTGGAGCAGATGACCTTGCTCTGTACCGCTGACCCCACAGGTCCCCGGACCTAACACCTTGTGACTTCTTTTTATGGAAATCACCTTTGCCTCGATATCTCCGAACACTGCTGAATCAAATCACTGTTAATGTGGAAACATTAACCATGGAAATGCTGGAGCAATGTGGAGAGAATTTGGATTATGCGTTTAGGACAGCTTACATTGAGGAATTATGAGGGAAGAGATCAAACCTGGGAGAGTTTTATTTTCTTTTAGTATATATTTAAATGTGCAATAACCACAATTATAAACATTTCAAATAATGATACTCATTTTGAATTTATAATCGCAATACAGTAAAAATGGGCCAAAAGATCCAGTTCTTAGAATTAGGTAACGATTTCACGTAACAAGACGAGAGAATTAATCGGTACATATTATTTAGGCCTATATTAAGCTTTTAAATATATTAATAGACATGTATGGCAAAATAAATTAAATTAAAAGCAATTAAACTAAATTAATGTAAAACATGGAAATGCTGTGTTCTAATGCAGAGACTATCGGCATGAGTCGTCCCACGTTACCTTCAAGAAACTTCGTCCAACTTGCTTGTATTCACTGTATAATCGATACACAGCTTTGCAGCACTGAAATAATGGCCTAATAAAAGCAATGACCGAAATTGCCATCACTAAAACTTGTATAGCAGTAAGTGGAGCATCATGCGCTTGCTCAAACAACTGCAGTCCTTTGAAACAATTATCTCAGTAACGATCTTACGCATGAAATATTAAAATGCCTACCACTAATATTAAAATCTTCATCTACTTCGTAACTTGATTTTGAAATTCGTGTATGCAAATACAGAACTCATTGCTACGCTTCTAAAATATTGAAAAGTCACCCAATTGCAGTTTAGTAAGCTCTGAATTCGCAACAAAATACAGAATTCAACCAAAATAATGAGTACACTGCCTCAGACTGAAGTTCTGGCTGATATGTACAGCTATTATCAGGTAGTACATTTAACTTGACGATAGACTATGTGTCAGAGGCAGAACAATTGTTTGTGTACATTAGAGTTATATGCTACTAGTCAATGGTGTATGCAATGGAAGGGGAAAGGAGCTAGTCACACTATTCAATTATCTCATGGCTTAGTTGCCTCACGAGTGATGTCTTATTGGTGTCACGAGGTTCAATCCTGTCTTCGGACAGTTGACTGAACATTGAGTACATGAGTATGAGCTGGTGGTAGATTAAGTAGCCACAGACGTTTTTATTTTTACTTTTTACATTATTCCAGTATTCTTGATCATATTATCCATAGTTTTCTATTATCGTCATACCAAATTCTCCCCGACACATATACTACAAATCCAAACCATTCCTATAAATAATATATTGTATGTGTATTTTTCTTAGACCCTTCAACGAGTTATTCAAGTTCGACATAATGCAAGGACAGCAGCAGTGACAATGGCGGAACAAGTGTTGGAGCAGAAGAGGAATAGGTGGTTCAGTTGGACGTGGCGACAGCGATGGGGAAATAGTGGTGCTGACGAAGGGAAAGGAAGTGGTGTTAGTGGTGGAGGAAAAGGAAATGATGTTTTTGAAAGAGGGAGTGGTGCTGGTGAGAGAGGGAGTGGTACTGGTGAAAGAGGAAGTGGAGATTCAATGAGGAAGTGGAAAAAGTCAACGAGAAAGTGGAAGAAGTCAACGGGAAAATGGAGAGTTAACGAAGAGGTGGAAACAGTCAACGAGGAAGTGAAAGTCAACGAGGAAGTGGAAATAGTCAACGAGGAAGTGGAAATAGTCATCGAGGAAGTGGAAACAGTCGAGAAGTGGACAGTCAACGAGAAGGTGGAAAAGTCAACAAGGAAGTGGAGAGTCAACGAGAAAGTGGAAACAGTCAACTAGGAAGTAGAGAGTCAACGAGGAAGTGAAAACAGTCAACGAGGAAGTGGGAACAGTTGAGGAAATGGAGAGTCAACGAGAAGGTGGAAACAGTCGAGGAAGTGAAAAGAGTCAACGAGGAAGTGGAGAGTCAACGAGGAAGTGGAGAGTCAACGAGGAAGTGGAGAGTCAACGAGGAAGTGGAAACAGTCAACGAGGAAGTGGAAACAGTCAACAAATGGAGTCAACGAGGAAGTGGGGAACAGTCAACGAGGAAGTGAAAACAGTCAACGGGGAAGTGGAAACAGTCAACAAATGGAGAGTCAACGAGGAAGTGGAAACAGTCAACGAGGAAGTGGAAAATCAACGAGGAAGTGGAAACAGTCAACGAGGAAGTAGAAACAGTCAACGGGGAACTGGAAACAGTCAACGAGGTGGAAACAGTCGAGGAAATGGAGTCAACGAGAAGGTGGAAACAGTCAACGAGGAAGTGGAAACAGTCGAGGAAATGGAGAG
Source organism: Periplaneta americana (assembly GCF_040183065.1). NCBI lineage: Eukaryota > Metazoa > Arthropoda > Insecta > Blattodea > Blattidae > Periplaneta > Periplaneta americana. The sequence goes on along the minus strand of NC_091131.1, from coordinate 72,761,237 downwards.
TCAACGAGAAGGTGGAAACAATCAACGAGGAAGTGGAAACAGTCAACGAGGAAGTGGAACTAGTCAAAGAGGAAGCGGAAAGAGTGAAAGAGGGAGCGAAAATAGTGAAAGAGGGAGCGGAAATAGTGAAAGAGGGAGCGGAAATAGTGAAAGAGGGAGCGGAAGTAGTGAAAGAGGAGTTGGTGCCGTGATGGTCATTAAGCGATACTAGAATAAGAGAGACGAAAGAAACATGAACATTATTATATACGAATCTGGATAGTCCAAAACTGAGTTTCATAAAAACTGAAATTTTGTTTCCCAAAGAAGGAGCTGCGTTTGCATGCAAAAATGCGTCAATGTCCTGAACTCTGAGCTCGGTTCTTACAAACTTGTAAGTGCATGATATTGCGCAATCACGAGCTAACAGTACAAAAACAACAACAAAGTGCCTCATTATTTCATTCACCTCACAAGTCATTAACCGCAAGCAGCTTGTGTATGCAGCACACAAACACACAGTCTCATCTGCCTACATTGAATCCACCTACCCAGCCACACAATAGTAATAGGAAGCTTGATGGGTGTGAATTATTGTGATTCATCTCGTCCGTCACCACATTATCTCGTTGACACGCTTCGAAACACATCGAGAATAGTGCAGTCATGGTTACATTTTTTCTTTGTTTATGTAACGTGTGATCTTTTACGTAGAGTAACTTAAGATTCTAGTGCAGTACTTCTGTGTTGCAATTATAAACCGGTCTCATTCATAACGGTGTACAAATTTTAAAGTACTCATATTACTGCGTAAGATTTACAATGATTGGCCGTGACAACGTGCTAATTTTTGGTCTTTTCTCCGATCACGCACTGGAGATTAGACGGATACATGGAGTCTCGTAACGGGAAGTCCCAGTTAAGATAACAGAGCACATCCGTAAGTGAAATTAACGCTCTAAACCATTATCTTCTGGCCTAGTTGCCTCATAAGTGGTGGCCTCTTGATATCACTTATGAGGTTCAGACATGTTTTCGGACAGTTGACTAAACAACAACTCGTAGTATATTGTAACGTGGTAAGAACTAAGAATTTTAATTTAAAAATGATTCTCGAAAGGTCAGAGAGAACTTTTATAATATTCAGAATGTAAAAAGTTAGACAAATCTCTAATTTCACCATCACACATACGAGTGATTCACCAATGGTGTGTAAGAACCCGTTTAACTTCAACCGATCAGAGCCGTCTGAAGAAAGCGCATTGTTTTCGCATTCATTTTTAACATACGTATTATCGCACCTAAACGGCAATTTTTTTTTCCGAATCAGTAAAGGCTGGTTCACAATAAACCGGAAACGGAAACAACGAAAACGAGAACGGAAATATTGTTAAAATAAATATATTTAAATGTAAGCATTCACAACTAACTATTGTGAATACTCACGTTTAAATACACTTCTTTTAACATTATTTCCGTTCTCATTCTCGTTGTCGTTTCCGTTCCCGGTTTATTGTGAATCAACCTTAACAATCAACAACCACATCAGAGTCATAACACGCATCCAATTTTGTAGTGACTTACAAAACAAACATGGCTGATCGAATGGGAGAAGATATATAAAACATAATTACAGGATCAAAGTTTTCTGAGTATAAATGATTTGTTGCTTATTTACATTTTAAAATATATTTTTATTTATGAATGATTTCCTGCAGTTGAGTTTCAATAGCTCCTTTATATTAGGCTCCTAATTAGAACCTACTGCTGTTACGTAATACAGATAAAATATTGATTTTTCTATCTGTATAAGCAAAGGTACCGGTATGTCAGTTATTTCGAACAGAGTATTCGCCGCTCATTGCTGTAATCGGCTTGCAGACAATTTTTATGACCGATCATAAACAGAGGTATTCCCTTTCCATGACTGTTGAAAGATTTGCAAGTCCGAAAAATTCCCTATCATTAAAAAATAAGTGGTTTGGTCACAGACATTTGCTACACAGGTATTACGTAGTTAGATTTCAGAATTTAGGTACGATCTGCATCTGCGCTTTTCAATACAATCACGCAAATTATTATCATAAGAATATTTCCACTTTGGTATTACCCATGATAATTTTAAATTACAAATGCTCACAGAGAAAATAACAGAAAAAACTATCCATTTAACAGATGGAGTGAAATCATTACCGGTCACCAAATGCATAATAGTCTTCACAAGGGGAGACAAAACAAAGAACGAGTTAAAAATAATTGATGATGATGATGATGATGATGACGATGATGATGATGGACAGGAGGAGGAAATGGCGATGACAGCAATGACGAACTTAGCTGTAACCTGTAGGTATTAAATCCACAACGAACCACCTGTCCATGAAGTGTGAAGCTCTTCATTATACATGATCAAATATTTAACACAATAATTAATTCACAATAACGAATAATAAACTGTAACCGCAAATTGCATAGGCTACTACCCAAGTAGTATAGAGAGAGAATTATAATACACTGTGCTTTCATTAGTTTTAATCCATCAACAACAAATTTCTTCACAATAAAAACTCAACTTGCATAGTAATTTGAATGAGAATGATGGTTGACATATGGAAACAAAGAAGCGAATACATCAATGTTAAGTAGGTTATTTTACGAGGCTTTATCAATATCAATATCTTAGGTTATTTAGCGTCTGAATGAGTTGAAGGTGAAATGCCGGTGAAATGAGTCCGGCGTCCAGCACCGAAAGTTTCCCAACATTTGCTCATATTGGGTTGAGGGAAAACTCCGGGGAAAAAACCTCAACCAGGTAACTTGCCCGACCGGGAATTCAACCCGGGCCACCTGATTTCGCGGCCAGACTCGCTAACCGTTACTCCACATGTGTATTGATATTAATTTTTAGCAGTGAATATCCATAATAGAATCTATCTGTGATAATGCTCAGATATATTAGTAGTCTATTCAATAAATACTGTTAATATCATAGCTAAAATGTTTGCCTATATTGTAGCTAGCATTATTATTATTACTATTATTATTATTATTATTATTATTATTATTATTTTGTTACTCGGCAAGTTCGCAATGGGAACAATTGAATAGATCACTAGCCTATGTAAAGAAGAATAACTTCGAGATTTCTTGAAACATTTCCAATATATCCGACTACACAAGTTAGTCCAATCAAGTCCAATCGCTCGAAATGCTTTGAATCGCGTTAGGTACCATGAACTTGATGTAACATAATTAGCTCACTCAGTTGTACAAAGTTGTACAAACTAGTTACAACTGAATCCACAAACAGTTTGTTTTTGGAGGAGATGGAGGCAAGGAACTTGCTGCTTTCTGCTACATTTCAATCCAACTTACTGATGAGTGCCAGGGTCTTTTTATACTGTGAAGAGATATAGATTGATATTAAATTTTTGGTGAAAGGCACTTGAAAAAAAAAGAGGAAACTTGGGCGAGAAACTGGACATCGGCAATATTTTCCTGGCGCTTTCGGCAAGGTTCGAACTCACGAAAGTCGGGTCCATTGGCAAGAATGTTAATGTCTCGACGCTGTGAAACGACTAGAATGGATGTAGAGCAGTGTTTCTCAAACTTTTCTGAAGTGGGGACCACTTTTTTAAGTAAGAACAGTTCCGCGGACCACCTTACTCTTGTTCCCTTCGAAAGCAAATTTATCACTTAAGTAGCATATTTTAATACCAGTATACTTACATTTTAATGTAGAAATAATTAAAGGGAACGTCCATGAGAAAATGTCCAAAAATGAAAATAATAAAAATATATTTTCGTCTACGTATTATATATCAAATGAAAAGCTTGAAATTACTATTTTTAGGCTATATATCAATTTTCTTCATTTTAAGAATGTATTGGACACTATATTATAAGAAATATGACATGGTCCAACACCTAGCATTATGACAATTCATAACATTATTTCACGTTATGTTCAGAAGTCTAATAAGTGAGGCACACATAGTTTTTAGGCACCAAGATATCCACTCTATCTTCTATTTCAAAAATATAATCCTTTTATGTAAGTATACTATAAGGAAAAATCAATATTTTTAATTTTGAAAATGGCTGTCTTCATGTCACACTACTGACAAAATATTTTTAAAATTTCCGTAATAAGATTATTACTGGTGCAATTTACTGGAAATTTTAAGAAATGCTAGTTTATTGAGTGGTCCATAGGTGGTGCAAAAAGTTGTTTCGCTAGCAACGTCGTTTTTTTTTAAATAATTGTCCAAACATTGGTCACACTACTGACGCTGCTGCTGTTTGAAGTGTATTCAGTGCTGTATCATCTGAAAAATTGCTCTATTGAATCTACTAGCCTTAATAACAAGTAGTAAATATTGTATTATATTATGTGTGCAATATTTAAGCTAAAGTACCTCAGTTTGAATCCATACTTAACATAACTTTACAAGCAACTAAGGTTATTGTAGATTAATTTAAATATTTTTACTTCATCTTTTTATTATTTTTAAAGTTCTAGAATTACTAAACCTGGAGCTGAGAGACAAAGGGCATACATATGCAGAAAAAAATAAGAATGATGAAGACTACAAATGCCATAGAGCTGCCATTGATAAGCGTTATAGAGAGAAGAGAAAATCGACAGAAACTATCCTGGAACGGAATATAAGAAAATCTAAGGCTGCGATTAGGAAGCAGAAGAGTCAAAGACAAATTGAATAGATAGCCCGGATGGCTCAAGAAGTGGTAGGGGCACGGCATGTCTCTATCGCTTGTTCCGAAGGGTTGTGGGTTCGAGTCCCTGCATGGGTGTTGTGTACATACTAGTTTAAGAGAGTGGAAAACAGAAAAACAGAAAAAAAAGAGAAAAACGGAAAAATAAAAAAATAAAATAAAGAATTACTCGAGGATAGTAGTGAGGCTTCACCATCTGCAATGGGAAAGGCATCCAAGAAAGTTGATAGAAATATGCCTCGATCTCCAAGGAAGCAGAGGGCTACGGTTGTAAAATTAGCCACAAAATATGGTGTTCCATTAGAAAATAAAGTATTAGCTATTAAGAGGGAAAGATTTTCTGATGATGTAACTAATCTCATTACAGAATTTTATGTAAATGATGAGATCAGTCGTGTTGATCCAAGTTTGAAGGGTGTCTCATCACAAAGATTCATCACAACAGCACGACATCTTCTCTATCCAATTAGGGAAGTCCATAATATTTTTTGCAGAAATATCCAAACAAGAAAGTTGGTCGTAGCAAGTTTGCCTCTTTGCGCCCTCCACAAGTGAAACCATACAGGGATATGCCACATAATGTGTGTATGCTGCTATCATAAGAATTTCTCTAATCTTCATGAGAAGATTTCAGGTGTCCTGCCAGGATTTGGAGCATCCGTTAGACTTCATACAAATACCTGTCTGTGACCATCAAAAGAAAAATGAAGCGATGAAGAATGTTAACATATTTTATGATGGGTGTGCTGGACAACTCAAGTGTAAATATAACTTTTCAAACATTACTCTTCTCAAAGAACAGTTCAATCTGTCCAATCTGACTTGGACATTCTTTGCCACGTCACACGGCAAAGGTGCCGTTGATGGTATTGGTGCTGTAGTGAAACGAAAGGTTTGGAACTTGGTTAGAGTCAGAAAGGTAACCGTGCGAGATGCTGAAACATTTGCTCGAGCCTGTAGCTCACTCAAAGTAAATGTGCTTCATGTTAAGAGTGAGGAAGTAAATTCTATCACGAAGAACTGGATAAAGCTTGGAAAATACCCTATCTATTACGAGGACGCAAAAAATTCAACATGTTATTGCTGTGTCAGCCTATAAGATCAAATATAAATATTTTCCGCAGAACTCCAGTGAATTGGAAGAGTATCTTCGCCCTGAAGTCCGTAAGAGGCGGGGAGAAAGCGTCCAGTTCATCACAAGTAAAGAGGAGTGTGTCCCTGGTTGTAAGAACACTTGTCTTGCACATCAAATATAAAATGCAATTGGAAGTCACACTACTGACGCACATTATATTCTAAAATACTTTTTATAATTAAAATAGTTATAGTTAATTAAACAAAACATTATGCAAGATACATTGAAAGACTCATATTTGTGTCACCAATCACTGTAATTAGTCCATCATTTTCAATTTTGCAGTAACATATCAAATTGTTTTCTACTACTTCACACCAGTCTAAAAATTGTCACACTACTGACGTGTAAAAAAATTGAGGTAGGATTAATTAAGTTCGATTGTTGTTAACAAAATTTTGTACATGACTTTGTAAGTTCTCAAAGAGTATATACATACATTTGGTAAATGAGATTAATAAGAAATAACTTGCTAAATTTCACACAATAATAAAAATTGTGTCACACTACTGACGGTGGACATGCCCTAAAATTAATTTTATATTAATATTAACTAAGTTAATGTTAATAGAAGAAAATTTCTTATATCGTCATCTGTAAAAACAGAAATAAAAAAAATATTGCAGAAACATGCCCTATTTTCAAAAAGTAAAGATGCAATTTTGCATGTTCTATTATTTATTGGTGTACGACGTACAGTACGCGACCATTTCAATGTGCATACTGGATGTCTGCCAAATTATTAAGAAAGTCATAAGTCTATGAAAAGGTTCGGTACTTTGGTCCTGTTATGAATTCGGTTACAGGCACGGCGCCAGATGTGCACGGAAAAGTTAGCAAGAAACACCACGTTCATAGTGCTTTAAATCCCTCTTTTGTTGCTGAGAGTAGAGTGGGAAGTCAATAGACGGGTAGGGTAAATACATTTCATAGAATATCAGTAATGGGAGAAAAAGTGAAAGGCAATTGCCACGTGTCATTTACATACTCTGAGATTTTCAGCTATAGTGTGATACGCAATTCGTTTGAATTTTATTTTTTCTTCTGTCTTTTTTTGAAAGACCACAAGGGCAGACCTCGAGGACCACAGGTGGTCCGCGGACCATAGTTTGAGAAACGCTGATTTAAAGGGTCGGAATGGGAAGGTGACTAACCACTCTTTTGTGATGCTGGGATTATAATGGCACTTAATTAGGGAAAGTAATACTTCTTCGTATTTTTAAGTTATCTTCACGCAATTTTTCATTCTATTTAAGACTACTTTTAACTTTTAAAGACTTCTGAATGTTCACATGAACTGATGCTCTGAAAATACAACGAAATTAATAAAGAAAGTGGCGTGCTTCAAGCTAGGCCTATTTTCGATGAGTTGGTCTGGACAGACTGGAAAGTCTGTATTGGAAATCAAATTAATTAAAGATTAACCAGAGCGATGCTGTGTTCATTTGGTCATTCTACTCTTCTATAATGACCATGACGTCATTTCTTTGAAGTTCCTCCTTTTCTCGGGTGGAGGAAAGAATAATTCAATGCTTTATCGTTACACGAAAAAGAACTCTACCTAAGGTCCATATCCATGCTTAAGAGAAAAGGCGCCTTGTTTCTAAATTATCTAACTGATGATAAGGCAGCTACAAAATGGATAGTACAAAAGGATATAAAATTCTGAGATTTTCTTCACTTCATGGATTTTACGACAACGAAATTTCATATGCATCAGGATACACAGGTTCTAAAACTAATAACAGCTCGAGAGTTTCTAGTTAATTGTAAGTTAAATTTAGGTGTTTTTACGCATTTATAAGTCTGCGATGCAATAAAAGCAACGAAAATGCAATTTCTTCTCTCTTCTACCTGTACCGATAAAAACTGTAGCTGTAGAATTTAATTTTACGTCCGAGACAATAATTTAGTTTTCCGGCCACTATCGATGTTGAGTGCTCCAGGAAATACCTCTTGCTCTTTATTACAGGACAGTTTTACTGGGAAACTGAATTGTAAACGTAATAAGTATACAAATCGTCTGCTTGTTCCTACCAAATTAATTAATTTCAACCTTTTTATTGCAATATAATGGGGCAGTCTACACTCTACTGCAAGCATTTTAAGAGGTATTATTCAACAAGTATTCCAACGTGAAGAGTGTACAACATGGTACATTTAAACATTCAGCACACACTTGCTTTTGTTGATTACAAAACAAACCGAGGCATATTCGTACATAATTTAATCAATAAAATGAGCACCAATATGTTTGGGTTAAATCCCAAATCTCTCTGCAGTGCATATGAAGAGAAGCCATATGTCACTGTTCATAGTGATTCGTCCGTCGGATGGGGATGTTAAGCCTGGCAGCCCCCTTGGTGCTATTCGACAGGAGTAGGCTATGTGCCGGCATAGGCTTTCCCCTTCTCCCTTCCTCACCATCATCATCCTTACCCATTCCCTAAAATACACTTACACATACAGTACACTCATCCTAATACACGACATAACTCTGTCCCTACAATACACTTACACATACACTCATCCTAATACACGACATAACTCTTCACAGATACACATCATGCATAAGAGGCCCGTTGGAAGTGGTGTGGATCACAGTCCTACCATCTATCCGCGGTATGCGGAACCCGAACCACGCAAGTGAAGTTGGTAGGCATTAGATACATACACACACATTGAAAATCTATTTATAAATTGTATGCGAGTCTCTTGAATCTGAGTGAGATATTCTTGCATAAATTGCATTATTACTCATATTATTTATTCTTATACTGGACCAGAGTAAAGAGATAATACAAAAATGACAGTTAAAATTAAGTAAATGGTTTAGAAACAATCTATACTAAAAATAACACAAGAAATGAGTTACAGTTACAATATTAAATACATTTGGAAAAAATAAACAATAGTAATAATACCTCATCCATCCATTCATTCATTCATTCATTCATTCATTCATTCATTCATTCATTCATTCATTCAGTGTTCTGCCCAAGGGCAGGTCTTTTACTGCAAACCCAGCTTTCTCCAGTCTTTCCTATTTTTTGCCTTCCTCTTTGTCTTCTCATAATATGATCCATATATCTTAATGTCGTCTATCATCTGATTTCTTCTTCTGCCCGGACTCTTCTCCCGTTCATCATTTCTTCCAGTGCATACTTCAGTAGGCAGTTTCTTCTCAGCCACTGACCCAACCAATTCCTTTTTCCTCTTTCTGATCAGTTTCAGCATCATTCTTTCTTCACCCACTATTTCTAACACAGCTTAATTTTTTATTCTGTCTGACAGTTCACACTTCCATTCTTCTCCATATCCACATTTCAAATGCTTCTATTCGCTTCTCTTCACGTCGTCGTAATGTCCATGTTTCTGCCGCATACAATGCCACATTGCATACAAAGCACCTTACTAGTCTCTTCCTTAGTTCTGCACTTCACTAGTCTCTTCCTTAGTTCTTTTTCCAGAGCTGCGCATAAGATGCTACTTTGGTTTCAATCTTTCGATGATGATGATGATGATGATAAGGTTGATATTGATGATAATGGTAATAATAATAATAGTAATAATAATGGTAATAATAATAATAATAATAATAATATCGACCATACAATTTGGCGGCTCTTTCAAAGATTCTTTCCAAGTTACGTCTAGCTTCCTCACAAGGAGGTCTCTAGAAGTGATTTTCTTTCACATTACATTTCGAACCATGAGATCACTTCCTAATAACATAATGTGTTAAATGTCCTAAAATTGTCTTTTTAATTATATAATGCACATAATTTTTAAGATTAATTCCAATTTACATTCGGAAGCATTCAGCAGATCTGTAGAGTGACTTTTTCTACAGAGCTTTACGAGTCGTATGGATAGTTCCAAATAATACAACTTGGGTTATTATCATTATCATTATCATTATCATTATTATTATTATTATCATTATTATTATTATTATTATTATTATTATTATTATTATTATTATTGATAGTTTCAATTGTAGTGGCAGTAAATCATATGGTATTATGATTCGAAGGGATATTATCCCGGTATTTACTAACAGAGACAATGAAAATAGAGAAATCGTCTCGTTTAGAAAGGACGTCTTAAATTTGGATCACTCGATACACTACTTCAAGTTTTCCAAAATATAAATCAGATCATTTCGGTATCAGAAATAAGTAACTAGGTACAAGCGTAATATGTTCACGATGTTAAGTATTGGATGGAAGCTATCTTCTTACATATTATATAAAAATTGTAAAGCACTGAAGTCTGTAATATAGATTTCTGACACTGCTATAGAAGACACGGGCCGTGACTCAAGAGCTCTCAAGGGAGACACATACAAAGGCCAAATGTCGCCAACAGTTTTTTAACCACTCTTAAAACCTCTCTTAGAGAAATAAAGGTTCTATTCAATATATATTCGAGAATTCCATCGCGTCTAACAAGTGAAGACCTCAACATGTTTTGTTTTCTGTCTAACGTCTAATTTAACGATACTTCTGAACCAGCAAATGTTATTCTGAACCGCTGAAATAAAGCGATGAAGACAATAATGGAATGCAGCCGGCAAAAATTGAAGGGTGGGCCAAACACCATTTACTAAAACCGTAGAAAACAAAGGTCGAAATGAAGTTATTACCATAATTCAATGGAAACAAACAGCAAGTAATATAAAGTATACATATTAAACCTAAATGATGTCAATCTTCATTAAACTATGATATTCACTTAACTTTAACCTTTGCTTTCTCCGTTTTTAATGAATGGCGCTTGGCCCACTATGGCTCTGAACCCTTCAATTATTTATCTGAAAAAAAAAAAACCTGATCCATAATCGCTCTGCAAATTTAAAAATAACATTCAAGTCAGTGGACAGGATCGAATACTACATTTTGCGAGAGTTTTGAAATTCCCGTTTTACTTAATTCATCTAAATCATGTCACCACAGACACAAACATTTACCACCAGAAGTAGATTGGTCATGTAGTTTAATTTTCGCTATTTTTCCAACCTATTTTTCGTGTCTTAAAATTTGTATTGGCAGCTACAGCTTTGTTGGCCAATTTTTCATCACAATATTTACACGTGTGAAAACATTCAAGGAGTATTTCGGCTAGATTATGTGGAAGATACCCTCGTCAAAAATTGAGGTTAATGTAACTTATTATCTAAATTATGCGATAACATTTACGGAACTGTAAGTCAAATTTCTAAAGTGATTGTTATACTACAGTAGAACCCCGCTAATCCGAAATTCCGGATAATCCGAACATGGCAAAAAGAAAAAAAGAAAAAGAGGGAGAGGAAAAGAAGGAGTATTTGAATTACAACTCAATTTAAGTTACAGTATTTAGGAACTCAAAATGTACAATGTACAGTACAACTTTATCACACTAGTGAATGAATTAGTTCTTGTTTTCTATACTATTATGATAATGTCAGGGATAAGGCGTGGTTTTCTTGCTTGAATTCCCATGTTCCGCTTAATCCGAGATTTCGACAATCCCAAAAGAGTCCACACCTATGGAGTAACGGTCAGCGCGTCTGGCCGCGAAACCAGGTGGTCCGGGTTCGATTCCCGGTCGGGACAAGTTACCTGGTTGAGGTTTTTTCCGAGGTTTTCCCTAAACCCAAGATGAGCAAATGCTGGGTAACTTTCGGTGCTGGACCCCGGACTCATTTCACCGGCATTATCACCTTCATCTCATTCAGACGCTAAATAACCTAAGCTGTTGATAAAGCGTCGTAAAATAACCTACTAAAATAAAAATAAAATCCCAAAAGATTCCCGTCCCAAATTAGTTCGGACTAGCGAGGTTCTACTATACCCATTACAGACTTCCCACAAGAAGCAATGAGTCAAAAGGCTGAGAGACAGACAAATTTTAAAACTGGGCTTGCTCACAGTGCTGCACCCCATCCTACACAGCAAACATTGAACCCACAAGCTTTTAGTGCGCGTTGCGAAGTTAAGTCAAGCAATGTTTTCAGTATTGAGTGTAGTATAAACCTCGCCCTCCCCGGGCTACCCACTCACAGCGACTTCTTCTGGGATACCATAGTAAAAAATTATTTATGTAACTTGATCAAAATTTTCAGAAGGTTGGATGCTAAGTTTCTGAAATTAAGGATATAATTTATAGGCTACCTTTAAAATGTTTAGAAATAAATTATAAGATTTACGAAAGACTTTCTCAACTGCAGGACACCTTTAAAATACAGAATGATACAACATCCGGAAGATGTCATACATACATTAGATAGTACACGCTAATGCTTTTCTTAATGTGCAATTCTTTCGATACTTTCAACGTACCTGCCATAATCACCCAGAACACTAAGGGTACTATTCATAGACATTTCGCTGGCCCGCGCTATGAGCGTGCTAAACTAGCCCCGGCTATCGACTGATTACTTGTACAGGATTCATATTATATATCGCTAACACTAGTTTATGAATACGAAACACGTTAGTACGCTGATCATCCACCGGGAGCCCGCGCTAAGAATGTCTATGAATATGGCCCTTGATCTATTACAAATCAATGTACGATATAAAACATAATATTTTGTCTCCGGACAGTTTACTAAACAACAACAATAACATTTTTAGGTTATTTATTTTTAGGTTCAAATCTTAGTGAGATACTTCAGAACCTGTATTATATTTTGGTCACCTACTTTGAGTCAAATGACAAGGAATTCAATATTTGGGCTGCAAACCGATAAGATATCAGTATATACTCGTAGATAAAAATTGTGCTACTCGAACTATCTGCACTTTCCATTACCCAATTTCCTGTGACAGTAGCAATCTCTTGCGAAACTCTTCGCCATAGTTTATCAAAAACGTACGAGTTTTATGTTTCTTATAATTATCTTTATTTAATTTTCCGGGTTTGATTAAAAATATATTTCAGTACAAAATTTATATAACACAGTCGTTTCAAAGGAACCGCAATGATAATTTTAAGTCTGAGTCCTCATGTATGAAACAACAACACTTTCATAGATACAATACATCTTAAATACTTTCTGAAAGTTGCATCAACCCAGCTAAGATTTGTTTACATTTCAGCGATCAAATTAAATTTTTAGAGCTTCTCCACAGCACAATTTTATCAGCAGGAAGGAAAGCCTTACAGTTGATGATAATTACTGTTTTTGCAACTTGTACTTCTTCAATACATGAAGTTTATAGGGAAAGTACTATGACGCTGCAAAAATTTGTCTTTTCACCATCTCTAATATCGAAACAGTAATTTTGGCATGTCATCTCTTCCTTTGCCAGTCCATCTATATAGTATTTCCCCATATATTACTTAATGAATTTTATCCATTATCTACAATATATACTGCCTAATTAATCCACGATGTATGCGGAGGAGGGTAATTTTACTGAAAGCAAAACATGAAATATGTGAAGACCTTGTGTCAAAGTTACACAAAGTGATTATTCAAAATATCCTTTAAATGTTACTTATAATACAGACTATAAATGGTACCGTACCAAATTAAAGAGTACTGAAAGGAATGGTGAACGGAAAAAGAGTCCAAGACATAAGATATCACATGATAGACGACATTAAGATATATGGATCGTATGCGGAGACTAAGAGGAAGACAGAAAATAGGAAAGATTGGAGAATGCTGGGTTTGCAGTAAAAGACCTGCCATTTGGGAGAACACTATGTATGTATGTATGTATGTATGTACATGTGTTTGTAATAGAGAAATAATTATCTACAAAATTATGTAACAACTACACGTCGGTTGACAGACAAGGTTATCAACTCTCAAGGTTTGTCTGTTAACTACTCGTAACAAGAGAGGGAAGTCTAGAGTACTCTTCGTTTTTACTGTATAGGGCAAAATGTTTATGGCGCATCATTATTTCACTCGTACTTATTATGCTTATGAAGTTAATTGTAACACGTTTTAGCTTATTCTGACTAGTATTATATGGCTTTATTTAATATTTAATTACATTTTTTAAGGATTTTGTCTTATCTAGTGCATTTAATTGTCTATATAATTATATTTTACACATTTTGTTTCTTTAAAAATATTTCGTGAAAATTTTATGCAGAGTAGATCAGAAATAGAATTTCTGCCCTGGCAAGAAATATTTTTCCGCGTGAGTTATAATAAATTTACGAAGGAAGAATGAGGGACGAAATAGCTATTAGCAGACTTGATTTCAAAGCCTTCTGCTGCTAAAGGACAGCATGTAGCTGTTTTGACAAGATGGAGCAATTAACGTTGGAGAGACCACATTAATGTAATGCGTTGTATGCCTATTTTCCCTCCCAACACGCACAGAAAGATTTCAATGTGCTTTCACCTCACTTCAGCATTCAGTGACAACTGAACATGTTATGACAGGTTCCATTATGTACGTTTAATTTTTCTGGAGAGAATTATATGGTCAACAGACGACGCGTAATTTTATTTGCTGGTAATAAAAATACTGTGTTCAATGCTTTTAAGCAGTTAGTAAAGTTCAGTCATAAACGTTAACGAAAGATATTTGTATAATAATAATAATAATAATAATAATAATAATAATAATAATCCGTGACGCCACAGCCCTTGAACGGCCAGACCGACCAGCCGGCTGCTGGCCTCACGTTCACATACCGAAGCAGAGGTGGTCGATCATCCAACCAGAATGGCGGTATTGTGTGGTTACAACTGGCTTTCGCAACCGGATTTCGCTACCTATCGTAGCTCCTCAAGTGCATCACGATGCTGGGTGGGCACCGGTCCCAGACACTGGGCGAAATTTCATGAGAAAATTTCTTCCCCCATGAGGACTCGAACCAGCGCGCATTCCGTAACGCAAGTCCTAGACAGAATGTCTTATAGACCACGATGCCGCGGCGCGGGACACATTTTGTATAAACAAATCCAAAATCATTTTATGTTATACCTTGACACTCAGAATTAATCTGATTTTTCATACATATTTGTTTATTGTTGTTGTTTAGGCAACTGTCCGAAGACAGATCTGAACCTCACAAATGATACCAACAAGGCACTAATTATGAGGGAACTAAGCCACGAGATAACGTGGTAGGGTGGCCAGTTCCTTTTCCTCCTCCACTGCATACATCTCCGATTACCTATATATTACACTAATCAGACTTGAGATATTTTTAAGTACTATTTCAAATCTGAAGATAATAAAAGTTTGCATATTTGCATGATTTTTAGGTCATAAATATCCTTACCCTAATAATTATTATTATACATTCCATGGGGCAAGGACTAGTGCAAGTAAATACTACGAGAGTAGAAAAATGTGATTTCGCAAAGAAAATGATAAGCTATAGAATAATGTGGTCGGAGACAATTTATTGCACAAACCTTTACTTCAAGCAGTCGTTATTTTAATTGCCGCGCACTGTGTGGAACGGAGAAGTATGTGTCATTTAATAAAGCCCATTCCTGTAAGAATGAGACTAGTTCAGAATTTTATTACTTTGCAATTAGAACGCGAGGCTCACACCTCATTCATGTTCACTTTCAAAATTAACCCAAGTTGATGGCTGAGCTGTCGTCGTTAGTGGATCACTAATAAAACAGCGCTCGTTTTCGCAATTTTACAGCTTGATTCAGAGTTCTGTCTATTAGCAGGAACCTTGCAGTGTTGTAGCACATGTGCAGGGGATTAAATTAAGCCAAAAGTACATTACCCTCAACTTGAAGTACGATGAGAGGAAGAGACGACAGGTATTCTACGCTAAGCTGATGCGTATACAGTAAACCGCTCTTCGCATTTCGTTACAAAAACATTTACTCATCATAACACCAAATAAACATTTAGGCCTACTCAAATTGTAAGTACATAATATAGGTTACAATCAATGACTGAAAAGCAACAAGATGGCGAGGGCCTGAAACGTCACAAGTGTTGTCCATTATGTTATGTGAAGCAAGTGGAGGAATATGAATGTGGAAAGCAGGGGAGGTTTAACTATTGGGATTGAAGTTACATCCTCATAGAAGTTCTGAGTTTGCCGCATTGGCTCGAAGTGTGGTAGCTGTGTTCCCATGGGAATTATGGGAAGAAATTCGTTGTGTTGCCAATCTGACAATTTTGAACTGATATTATCAATACCCATGATTTACAGGATTTATCAGTTTTATAATGTTTATATTATTATTATTGTTATTATCAGGGAACGGATTTATATGGACTAAAAATATATGAAATATGTAAATATATATGTAGTTATTTTTACCAAAATATGGAATTAAATATGGATTTTTACCAAAATATGGAATTAAATATGGACTTAAAATTATAAAAAAATGACTATGTACGTTAAATATTGGTACATTTTAATCAAACTAAACAAAAAATATAATGGACGTACCTTATCTTCCAATGTAGTTTCAACAAAACACAATTTTTATTGTCTGTTACCATAACAATAGGTTACAAACATTTCTTTCAAGTGCTGAAAAGTGAATCTTCTTCTATTGTCTCTGAGGATAGATTTATACTGACTAAAAGAGCGTTCGACGTCACAAGAAGTAACTGGTACATAATTCAATTTCACAATGTCTGCTGGGGATAAGTCCAAGTTAATCTTCACTGTTGATTCACCACTCATCACAGCAACAACCTTTTGTAGTTCTTCATATCCAGGGTTTTTTGAAAGTACAGTGTCCACCTTAGCTCTTACTGCATCTGCAACTTTACCTCTACCACGATTCAGTTGTTCCACAGTACTATTTATAATTTCAAAACTTTCAGATAGTGAAAGGTGCCTATTTTGGAGACTTTTGAGCGTTTTTATGATGCATGAAAATGTATGCTGAATGTGAGCTAAGTCATTCTTCACACTTATGTCACAGGTAACTGTTTTCGCAGTATCAATTGAGACTGCATCTTCAGAGTCCAATGCAAGGAGAACATTGTTAATAGAGTCTATATGTTCGGCATAATATTCAACTGCTTCTAGCCATGTACCCCATCTAGTTAAAATTGGCTTTGGTGGCAATGGAATTTCAGGGTACATTTCTTTCAACACGTTAACTCTACTGGGAGCTTTGAGAAATACTTTTTTCACTGATGAAATCAACAAATCTACTTTAGGGAAATTGTCTCTGACCACTTCTGCCACACGATGAAATGCATGCGCCACACAAGTAAAATGAGTCAATTTAGGATATACAACAGATAATGCTTGTCCAGCTTTGACCATATAAGGGGCAGCATCGCTAATAAAGAATAACACATTATCGTACATAATACCCTTTGGCCACAGGATACCCATAGCTTCGTTGAACAGTTTAACTATAGTTTTGTTATTGCACTTTTCTAGAACATCACAATGTAAAAGAAATCGTTCAGAATATTGTTCACTTAACAAACCGATAACTACATTACCAACAAGTCTACCTTCTTTGTCGGGAGTCTCATCAATGGAAACCCAAATTGAACTATCTTTAATTTCATCTCTTATCTTCTGTATTGTCTCATCGTAGATGGATGAAGCATACGTCTTCCTAAGTGTTGACTCATCCGGGATTGTATGTTGAGTATATTTTTCAAGGAATTCCCTGAAGACCTTATTCTTTAGTTTGTAGAGAGGAATATCAGCAGAGATGAGAGAACGGCACAGGTCGATGTTAAACTCAGATCTTACATTCGATGTTGTTGGTTGTGTTAAAAACAATTGTCTCTGCTTGGAATTTAGTTGTTTGTTGGCCTGATGTTTACTAGTTGTAATGTGTTGTTGCACCAGGAACTTTTGTGTAGATGATACTGCACACTGACACAAATTACAAAATAATATTTTATTGTCAGTTGATAAACCATCTTCTTTAAATTCTGAAATGTAACTTGTTAGTTTTGATTTTAAATTGACTGAATGACGTACTTTTGGCATATTTACCGTCTTTATAGTATGATTTACAAAACTGAACCTATGTGTACTCTGACTGGCATTTAACTGTTGAGCTGCACAACTGAAGTCTGTTAAAAATTTTAAATTAAATTAATACAGTTTTGTAACTTACTTTCCCATTGTTGATAGGACTGCTAATTTTCAAATAACTCTGATGTTAAAGGGATTACTGAACATGTGTTTAAATCTCTATTGTTGAAATGTATTTTTAAAAGTTAATGGAATTTTGTTTTGTTTTATTGTTAAACCTAATATAATATGGACTGTTTTATATGAAATATGGAAAATATATGGAAATTAACGAAAATATGTACTAAACTCTAAAATTTGGAAAAATATGGAAAATAAAAGTAGGATTTTTCAACCCTACACATTGTGAAACATAAAGATAATGCAAAATATAAATTATATTAGCTTTATAAGTAAATATGTATTTACATATAAATCCTTTCCCTGGTTATTATTATTATTATTATTACTATACTTACTTACAAATGGCTTTTAAAGAACCCGCAAGTTCATTGCCGCCCTCACATAAGCCCGCCATCTGTCCCTTTCCTGTGCAAGATTAATCCAGTCTCTATCATCACATCCCACCTCCCTCAAATCCATTTTAACATTATCCTCCCATCTACGTCTCGGCCTCCCTAAAGGTATTTTTCCCTCCGGTCTCCCATCTAACATGCTATATGCATTTCTGGATTCGCCCATACGTGCTAGATGCCCCGCCCATCTCAAACGTCTGGATTTAATGTTCCTAATTATGTCAGATGAAGAATACAATGCGTGCAGTTCTGCGTTGTGTGACTTTCTCCATTCTCTTGTAACTTCATCTCTCTTAGCCCCAAATATTTTCCTAAGAACTTTATTCTCAAACACCCTCAATCTCTGTTCCTCTCTCAAAGTGAGAATGCAAGTTTCACAACCATACAGAGCAACCGGTAATGTAACTGTTATATAAATTCTAACTTTCAGATTTTTTGACAGCAGACTGGATGATAAAAGCTTCTCAACCGAATAATAACAGGCATTTCCCATATTTATTGTGTGTTTAATTTCCTCCCGAGTATCATTTATATTTGTTACTGTTGCTCCAAGATATTTGAACTTCTCCACCTCTTCGAAAGATAAATTTCCAATTTTTATATTGCCATTTCGCACAATATTTCCGTCACGAGACATAATCATATACTTCGTCTTTTCGGAATTTACTTCCAAACCTATCGCTTTACTTGCTTCAAGTAAAATTTCCGTGTTTTCCCTAATCGTTTGGGGATTTTCTCCTAACATATTCACGTCATCCGCATAGACAAGAAGCTAATGTAACTCGTTCAATTCCAAACCCTATCTGTTATCCTGAACTTTCGTAATGGCATATTCTAGAGCGAAGTTAAAAAGTAAAGGTGGTAGTGCATATCCTTGCTTTAGCACGCAGTGAACTGGAAACTGGCCTATACGGACTCTGCTGTAAGTTTCACTGAGACACATTTTAATTAATCGAACTAGTTTCTTGGGAATACCAAATTCAATAAGATTATTATATAAAACTTCTCGCTTAACTGAGTTATATGCCTTTTTGAAATCTATGAATAAATGATGTACTGTACCTTTATACTCCCATTTTTTCTTCAATATCTGTCGAATACAAAAAAACTGATCAATAGTCGATCTATTACGTCTAAAACAGCACTGATGATCCCTAATAATTTCATCTGCGTACGGAGTTAATCTTCTCAAAAGAATTATTATTGTTATTAAACTATAAAATCGTCTTTTTGTATGGACGATTTATAAATAAAGTCTGAGGCAAAGTATCTACTGTATATTAGATACATTTGTTCAGTTGTAGTCAGTGATTAGATGTTGGCAAACGTTTGAACATTAGACACAGTCCACTGCAGTGTTGCCATGTTTACTTGGTTAGAAGGAGATATCCTCATTTTTAATTTATCTACTTTTCTACATTCGGCTAATTAAAACAATACGAAATCTCCTTCTTTTTAGAAGATTCGTGGAAGTATCTTTCATTTTCTCCTTTTTAAAATGAAAGTTTTCGTAATTTATAAAAGTGGCAATCGCCTTCATTGTTACGGTCAAGTAGACTTTCCATTATCTGTCATCGTCTTTCCCTTTCTCTGGCATGCATAAGAAAACATAACACCACTCAGGACTGATGAGGTAAGCAGCTCTCACACGAGCATATTTCCCTCTCTATCACACAGGCATCTCTGATTGTTTTCAACTTCTGACCTTCAGTTTTTTTTTAATAAGATTGCAGTGTGGACATCCTACCTCACAGCTCACACACATACTTTTTTTGTGATAGCTGTGTGTAACAATGAGTAAAGGACCTAGGAAAAATTCTAAATGCTCACAGATTTACAAATCAGAATGGAAACAACCTAAAAATTCCAAGGGATGGTTATCGAAGAAAAAAAAAGGGGGGGGGGTTGATACGTTTGCATATTGCAAGTCGTGTGACATGGACATGTGACATGTAAATATTGCCTCAGTAGGTAAAACAGCACTAGACAAACGCGCAGAACAGCAATTGGTTGTAAGTACCTGGGATATTAAGTAGGCCAAATTTTGAAATAGGAGAAAGACGCAGTGGTTTGTTTCATACAGAACGACTTATGACACGACTGTCATTCGTTGTGGTCGATAGGTACTGACAGAATTAGAGTTGATATATATGACAGCGAGGACAATTAATAAAAGTGACAACACTGGAGGATCCTACATGTGTGTGCTGGAAGTCATTAACTTCTATTGGTGAGTGCTTAAGAACATTGTTTATATAGGCCTATGTTTATATTCAGTTACCAGATTAAGAATTTTATATGAATCGACAAATATTTCTCATGTTTGTTTATGGACAAACGATACACATTACAAAATTGAAATTTGTACTTTATTCTATTTTTTTTTTGTTCCCGTCTACTTCTTTCGCTTCAATAGGGTTGGCAACACTGGCCCATTGCTGTGAACAGATCGGATAGGATAGGGAATATGTTGTCAATGGTTTTCAGTTTAATGTTGAACCATTACATTCATATCCATATATCAAACCAAAAACTGTATGTGGTATGCATAATTGCATATTGTGGTTACACATTTCGTTTAAACTGAGAAACCATTGCGCTCATTTTGGGAGTAATATTAAAAATACTAGTAACAATAATTATTATCCAGTCCGCTCTTAAAAAAGCTAAAAGTTAGAATTTATAAAACAATTATATTACCGGCTCTTCTGTATGGTTGTGAAACTTGGACTCTCACTTTGAAAGAAGAATAGAGGTTAAGGATGTTTGAGAATAAGGTTCTTAGGAAATTATTTGGGGCTAAGACGGATGAAGTTACAGGAGAATAGAGAAAGTTACATAACACACAACTGCATGCATTTTATTCTTCACCTGATATAATTAGGAACATTAAATCCAAACGTTTGAGATGGACAGGGCACGTAGCACGTATAGGCGAATCCAGAAATGTATATAGTGTGTTAGTTGGGAGGCTTGAGGGAATAAGATCTTTGGGGAGGCCGAGACGTAGATGGGAGGATAATATTAAAATGGATTTGAGGGAGGTGGGATATGATGGTAGAGACTGGATTAATCTTGCTCAGAATAGGGACCGATGGCGGTTTATGTAAGGGCGGCAATGAACCTGCGGGTTCCTTAAAAGCCATAAGTAAATGTACGTATAAGTATAACGGATACCTGGAATACCGATTGGGATGTGTAACACGAGGTAGTTCCAATTTTTCCCACAATTGGCTTGCGTTTAAAATCGCTTCAATAGCCTTTCGAAAGTATACATTGGGTTGGAGGTCTGTGTTATTTGTCTATGGTGGAAAGAAGACAAACGAATGGAAAGGAAGAATATTCCGATGGTACAGGAGACAAATTCTAGTCTTTGTAGATGATCTAAGCCCTGGTGTACTCAATGGTTAATGCATATACAGAGTGAGTCAGGAGGAAAGGTACATGGTTTGAGGGGTGATAATATTGATGATTCTGAAGAAAAAATTTTATATGAACATAATATTATGTACTGTTCGTAACGGTTTCGGAGAAAACTAATCGAAACAATTAGGAATGAGAAAAGTGCAGGTAATAGTAAATTAAAACATCGTTATCTTATGTTCTGTTTAATTGTGTGTTTTTTCTTTTCAGAACATGTTCAAAATGTCCACCGTCAACTTCAATGCACTTTGCAGCTCTTTAGACAGCTGCTGTGTTGCTGATCTGAGCTGATTCGGACATTACTTTACTAGAGCACAAGCACGTAAAATGCGAGCGAGAAGTTCCTCCCTTGTTTCCACTTTGCGCTTCTAGACTTCGCTCTTAAACCAACCCCATACACATAGTAATCCAATGGAGTAAGGTCGGGTGACCTCGGTGGCCAAGAAATGACTCCACCGCGACCGATCCAACGCCCATTGCGCATTGAAATGGCCAATAAAGACAATGTCGTTTTGGTTGCGTCTGCATGTGAGTTCTGATGAAGGACATGAGACTGTCGCCCGTGATTTTCAAACAGCTGTATGTCAGATAATGTTAAGAACAGCATATATGTTCACCTAAACTTTCTTGTTCAGAATCACTAATATTATCACCCCCCACACCATGTACCTTTCCTCCTGACTCACCCTGCATATATAGTGCACCATAAAGTCATAGGAGACTCTCGCCCAGGGGCGTATTTTGCGGGCTACCGGGGCTACCGGCGGTAGCCGAAGGAAATTACAAAAGAATAAGTTTATAATATAACATAATGTAATAATTTTGGACGTGGGAAAGGAAAATTTTAAGAAAAATTTATGGCCCTATTTATGATAAGGGAGAGTGGAGAATTAGGACCAATTCTGAACTACAAAAACTATATAAAGATTCAAGTATTGTCACTGGTATAAAAATTAGACGGCTGGAGTGGCTGGGCCACATTATCAGAATGGACAATAATAATAGTCCTAAAAGATTACTAGATGCCACGCTAAGTGGTAAAAGAAGAGCAGGAAGACCTAAACTACGATGGTTGGATGATGTTCAGGATGATCTAGTTAAAGCAGGAATTAAGAGATGGAGACGGAGAGCCCTAGAGAGGGAAGAATGGGCGGCAATTCTTAAGGAGGTCAAGGCTAAACTAAAAGGACTGTATGACCACAGATGATGATGATGAATAATTTTGTATTATTAGTTTTACCATAGTAATTAAAATTAAAGTAATTGTTAGATATATTTTGTGTAATAATAGGGTCAGCGGTAGCCCAAACCCTTTAACCAGTATACGCCTCTGCTCTCGCCTAGCAAGAACAAGCATGTTTATCAGTTCTCTTATAGGAAGACCGCAGATTTCGATCACAGTGTTTCGGTCGGAACTTATTCATACAAAAAGAAGTAATATACCGGATATTAGTTCCGTTAGTCTATTATTGCAGGTAAACTGAGCGCTATTACGTGTGCTAAATTTGATTACACTGGTTTATCAAATCAAGTGCTCGATTATTTCCACTAAACCATTTATTAATTAATAATATTTAATACTAGAGGGGCCTACAGATTACAATTGTTTATAAAGTAGTCATGTTGTTTGTTTACTTGATATAATCATCACACTTGTCTCATTATAAAATAAGATTACCAGGGATAAAATATTTGTGGTCGAGGTCAAATCATTAATAATGTATAAATAGAAACAATAATGGACCTAAAATTGATCGCTGGGGAACTCCGTGTTTAATGTTCCTAAATTCTGAGTTCAGTAACTGTCACTATTTGGCATGTATTTAAGTGTATTTCCACTTTAATTTTTAAACAATTATATATTACGTTTCACCGAAACTGAGAGACAATATTTTGAATTTAACAATTTTATTTGAGATCAAAAATATTTACGGATATAAAATACTGTAATGCAATTTATGAAAGACTCGCACGCTTTTACTGAAAATTATCGTGGTAACCAACAAAACATCCATGTACAAAGTTTCCCGAAGATATTCATACTTACAATGCGCAGTATCTACACTATGAGGTCTCTGGATAAAGTAGGAAATATACCCAGTCTCTAAAGAGAAAATAAACTTTCGCTTCCTACGACCTCTCAATCTGTCACTACATTTGCAACCACACTGACAAAGAGCTGGACTATTTATAAGTACTGTTTCACTGAGAATACTGAGAAAAGGTAGCGAAATATTTATTAGGATAGCTGGTACTAGAAACAGAACTATGGATTTACTGAATAAGAATTCGGAGTGACACCATCCTTTAAGCTCAGATCCAAGTATTCGCTTCAAATAATATTTAACAACGACTTCCTTATATCTACGATGAATATGTACGGTAGTTCTTTTTTTATTTAAAGTACAGTATATAAACAGAAATGTGAATGAAATTTAATTACCAAAGCGATAAATACGCCCATTCAATGAAACTATTGGCTGTATACGGAGCAGATGAGCCGATTACGATGGCACCAAAGAGCACTGGTAAATTAAAAAGAAGGAAGAAGAAATATACGTGAAGATCTTAGTCAAATTAGATTCGTGTGCACAAAACTCGTTAAGACGTAACTCACGGAGTCGCATCAGAGCAGAACGAGGTTCGACCCAGGACGTTATGCGAGATTTGAAATGCATAAAGAAAGTGTGATGCAATAATTCGACTTTTCTTGTCGCTTTCATATCATGACTGCTTCATCAATGTCATGTCATTTCATGGTCTCAGCGGTTGAAAAGAAATAATAATAATAATAATAATAATAATAATAATAATAACAATAATAATAATAATAATAATAAAATAGTGAAGTACAAAGCATACAATGAATACAATATTTTTAGGTACACACAGTAAGGAAAATTATGATTATAATTATATAAAATAAGTTAAATATCACTAGAACATAAAAAAATGTGAATACGTGGAAACATGCAATACAACACTTGTCATAATAGTAAGTTAGTTTGGCAACTCGTCATAAAATAATTTTCTAACTTGGATTTGAAAGATTTCAATGTTCGGCAACCATTGACTTCAGGCGGCACAGAGTTCCAGTGACGAGAGGTAGCAACAGTGAAAGAGGAGGAATACAGAGATGGTGTGTGAAGTGGAATTTCTAGCGTGTTATCGCGTTGAAACGTTACATAATTATAACCGCAAACCTCACATGAACTAAAGGGGATCGATCCCTAGTCCTTTCGTTACGAGTTGTGAGGTCTAAGTGGCAGGATTTATCTCTCGCCATAATGATAATTATAATTACAGGAGTGAACACAATATGAAAATCTACAGACTAAGCGAACTATCAGAAAATAATATGAGAGTGTTCAGACTTTTTTTCACGGAATATTTTCATTTATCGTGTGCTAATTACAGCATTAGTTCTGTTATGAGTTAGTTCTCTAATAACCAGTCCACAAACCACGAGTTGTAAATTCAACTTACAAGACCCATCAACAACAGTGGCAAGTGCAACAAAAAATAAACACGATCGTGCAAAAAATATTTTTTTCTTGCGGGCAGGTCTTGATAACTTTCTTCTCGATCAGTTACTATCTTCAAATTTTGTGGTAATCCTAAAAAAGCACGAACTATGCAAGTTTGTCATACATAGCTTAAAAACATTCATAAACGCAGAGAGATTTTCAGAATTCACAGAATAATACAAAAGACTCATCTATTCAAAACACTACTTTCACCTTTCGAATAAGAGCGTTCATGATTCATCTGAGAGATGAATGCAATGCAGAATACATAAAGGCCTCCATTTAGGAGAAGTTGATAGAATAGAGTTTTCCTCGAAGTAATTATAAGAGACCACTCTCCCTTCTATCTCTGATTGAGGTTCTGGCTGCACTACGTTGTCCCCTACGGAAGACTTCGGTTGATTCCGTGAATGCTTAGGTTTAAAAGTGAATGAATTTGTTATGCACGACTCCGCTCTGTTTTTCCTTTATTTTGTTTGTTTGTTCTTTTATTTTGTCTGTTTATAAGTCATGTGTTATGAATAATCTATAACGAAGATATATTCAAGGAGTAAATTAGATGCAAAATAAATATCCTTTCCCTAGTTGTGTGAACTAGACGCTGCCCGAAGTGGACTCAGAACAATTTCACGCTACAGGAGAGCGGACATTTTTTGTGTCTAAGACTGTACGTCTATTATCAGGAGTAAATCTCACTTGCGGTATGTATCAGAGGAAGAACAACTGTTTGCATACGTCTGGAGTGTGATTAGTTGTACAGTATATATACTGTAGCTAGTCGACGATGTCTGCAATGGAGGGGGAAAGAAACTGGCCACTCTATCTCTTTATCTCCTGGCCTAGTTGTCTCATAGGTGATACCTTATCTGTATCACTTGTGAGGTTAAGACCTGTCTTCGGACAGTTCACTAACCAACAGCAGTAACTCTTCTTCTTAATGCAGTTTCTGATGAGAAAATGCAAAATGTAGCAGAAGCACAATTTTTAACGTTGTCGTTGCATTCATCATACTTAATTACAACGGAATCTTCTAAGAAAGCATTGCAATATTACAAATAGGAAGAAATAAAAATTGCGAAGTAATGAAGTAAGAAGAAGATAGGTATTTCCTCTTGCACATTTTGAAGCGTACAGTGGATATGAAATAGTACTTTCGCAATATTGTAATGTAAGCTATAATAAAATAAATTGACTATACGTACCCTACCCCAACTAAACTCATATTAACCTAACCTGTAGGCCTATATTTGGTAGTGTATTTATAAAGTATAAATGCAGCAGACAATACGCGTAGGAAACTATGGGACTACAAGCACAAATTAAATCACGTCATGTGAATTAGCTCACCACAGGAGTTTCCAAACGAGCTCCCTCTATTAGTAGGCCTTAGTCCTTCATGAGACAAAATGGCTCATTCATTCATTCATTTAAAATACGATAATTTTTCTGGTTCTTAATTTTTTTTTCCTCGCTAGTACTAGATACATTAAAACCATCCGTCACAATGGAATCACAGCCTATGTAGGATCATATTGTGATGTAGTTCTAGAAAAATATTGTGTGAAGTCGTCATGATTCTGTATTAAAGCGAAAAGCTACACTAAAAAAGTGTTTTTTTTATTTCACCCGTTCTGAAAAAGTTATGTTCACAGTACCAGCTTTGCGCTATATTAAAAGCTTTTGATCACTTTCCAAAGTTCTTTATATAACAATTTCAAACAGAATTTCTGTGACAATGTTATGTTGAATAAATTCATATTTTTACTGCGTGATGAATTCTGTAAGGAGTTTGTAATAACATTTTTTACACCAAGTAATAACGGTTACATTAATATTTGCTTTGAAATAACATTTTCAAGCGGATGTATTTGAAATATTGCTGCGCAGTTGAGCGCCGCACTTAAAAAAAAAGTATATACCGGGTGTTTCAGACCAACCATATCAGCCTTTTTTTCTAGAAAACTATATGATACTAGTTGTTCATAAAATTTTGATAACCCAAACCTATGTAAAGAATCGATTCATGGTAATACTATTTCTCGTAACAAACCGGAAGTAGGGATAGCTGTGGTCAACTTCAAAATTTCAAATTAGAGCATAAGGGAAAATTTTTTTAGAAATCTCTAGACACAGAGATAGTAACAAGTGCAATCACGTTTATCTGTGGCAATGCTAAGAAATCGTTTGTGTGGAAACATACACTGTTATTAATTAAGAAATTGATCTATTTATATTTGTTACTTGCTCATTACTATTACATAGCCTAATTTTACAACAAATTAACTTGACGATCCTCTTTCTTCTCAAACCGATCAATTAGGTCACAACATACTGAACAACTGCTACCAGAAGAAGCTAGAGACAAATCTGCATTTGTTTCTAAAACACTGTATAAATAAATATATCTCGTAACACAAAAGAAAAAATAACAGGAGTAGCCGCAAACAAGAGAAAAATCTAACAACATACAAGAAAACTTTTACGCAGGGAGAGAAAACTAACAACACGTGACTTAGCCTAAATTTCTATAACCAAGAAGAAAGAGTTTTCCAATGCAACAGAAACCAGCTGTGACTATAAGCAGTACAGTTGCCAGCGGTGGGTAGGACGTCTCCAAATTCGGCTCCCTTCGCGTGTTCTAGTCAAGTTTAAACACTCCGCTAACCAGCTATCTTATTGGTTGAACTGCTGTTGTCCTGGTTACCGAGGAGTAGAGTGATGTAGCCGACTCCTCTCTCCCGCTCTCGCATAGACACTGAAGGCTGCTAGACGTCGATGATACAGGTTACAGCGCTGTTATTTTTCAATATGAATATTATTTGTACTATCTACTGTACAGTATAGCGAGCGCGCATCACCTACTGAATGTGGCCGACTTACATCTTAGTAAAATTAATATAAAGGAAAAATGTTCGTCATTTGTTATAACTTGTTTGTAATCTTAATTCAGCTGAAATTATTACTTCCTAATTAAATCCTTTGAATAAAATCCAGCCAAAAAAGGTATACCACATAAAGCAAAATTAGAAATACATCCATATTGTGTTCTGGTAAAATATTAGGGGAGGCACGGCCTCCCTTGCCTCCCCTGAAAATCCGCCGCTGATAGCTATAGATTACGTCCATTTTAGATTTTCCCCTTCAAAATTCTCTAATGTTCCTTCATGTGGAATCGGAGTGAGATATGTGGTCAACAGGCTTGGAGCTCACATAGACACTTCTTCTCAGCCCCAATTTCCTTTGCAAGGACGCGTTTTCGCGTACCTTTTAAATGTTTATCCTTCTATTTTGCCATCCATTCATTCAATATTGACAGTGTTGAAGTTAGCTCAGCTACATTTTTGTGTCTTTACACTTTCTTTCGATGTATTTACGTCAAAATATTATTATATGGGGGACAGGTTTGTGTAAAGGATATCTATAGTTCACAACATGCCCGTCCTCTTTCACATTCACAAAATCTGATCACTGTACTTCAGTTCCGCACTAGTTTACAACTCCCAGCGAGTGTGTTTCACGAGCCTCGTACTCTGAAGCATCCTATTGCAGGATGGTGAATAATGCAAGATAAGACTCGCCATTAGCGGCTCTATTCCTAGTCGACTAGCTGTGCTACTAGTTGAAACGTGTTCTTAATTCCAGAAGTGCCGAAGTTAGTAATCCTATTTTCGCAGACCCCCGCTACGGTGCGGTTCGCTCCTCGCTAATTTGACATAACACTTTCATTATGCGATATCCCACTCGCTAAAACGCTTATTTCATCCGCCTGCTCATTTACACAACGGTGTCAGATTACCGTCAAATCATAGCACTGTTTGCCTTTGTTGGCAGTACAACTGTCACATCCCCGAATAATGGATATCTTTCATTTTACTTTTATAAGTCACGGCCCGTTGTTATTGCTGGGCATTATATGTAATCATATGTTTTAACTGTAACAAAACATACTGGAAATGTTTCCATTCTCTGTGTACGTTCTGTGAAACTTTCTAGGAAAAAGAACGAGTACATAATTACTTTTTTATAGGACACAGAACATGTAAATAGCTCAGTAATTTTAGCATAAATAAAGTAATAGGAACGATACCGGAACAGGAAATTAAGTAGAGTAAAGGTTGGTAATATTGTGATAGAGTAATATTGTGATAGTTATTTTTAAGTATTCCTTACAACTTTACTGAACGAGAGAAGGACCGGTTTTGTGCAGAAACTTGTCCACGAACATTCCCTACATACGTTGACGCAAAACACCGATCTTCCTTTCGCTCAGTAAAATTGTAATAAATTCTCAAAAAGAACTAACACAATATTACTCGTATGACAATATTACCAACCTTTACTCTACAGTACAAACTCATGAAATGAGTGACTGTATTTATTTTTTATTTTAGAAGATCATTTTACTACGCTTTGTCAACATCTTAGATTATTTAGCGTCTGAATCAGATGAAGGTGATAATGTCGGCAAAATGAGACCGGGGTCCAACACCGAAAGTTACCCAGCATTTGCTCATATTGGGTTGAGGGAAAACCCCGGAAAAAACCTCAACCAGGTAACTTGTCCCGACCGGGAATCGAACCCGGGCCACCTGGTTTCGCGGTCAGACGCGCTAACCGTTACTCCACAGGTGTGGACGAGTGACTGTAAATTGCCGTAGTTAAACATTAAGAAATGTGTGTTTTGTGAGTATTTAAAGTTACACTCAGCCGCTGGACTGACGTTAAGTGTATGATTTTTTTTTTAATTTTTTTAAGGGAAGACCCATTGAAAATCATGAACATTCAAAAAAATGTTATTGGCTATTTCACTTCTTTAGAATGTATATTTTCATACTCCAAAAGGATTTAGGTCAATTCTGATTACAAATATGTATTTTTTTTTTAATAAGGCTGTAAGTGTAAGAGGTTCTGGCTGATATGTACTTTATTATCAGGAAGTAATCTCACTTGACGATATGTGTCAGAAAAAGAACAATTGAATACCCTCCGGAATAAGGGTATATGGTGCATGGTTTCTCTATGTACTTAGACCCTTATTCCGGGGGGGATTCAATTGTTTGTACGCATCTGAAGTCTGATTAGTGGAATATGCAGCTAAATTTAACCGACGATGTATGCATTGGAGGGGGAAAGGAACTGAACCCTACCCCAATATCTCCTGGCCTAGTTTCCTCATGAGTGATGCCTTATTGCTGTTACTTATGAGGTTCAAACCTGTCGTCGGACAGTTGGCTAAACAACAAGGCTGTAAGGGGGCGTGGCATTTAAAGAGCTGTCAAAATTGTTTTTTTAAGAGTATTCTTTTTTTTTACAAATTTCTGATTTCAAATCTAGTAACTGTTTGTTCTAAAGTTGGCTTACTGAAGTTACTAGATGAATGTAGCGGAGAAGGATTTTAATAGGTATGTGTTACATAAATATTCATTTTACTTTCAAATCCATTTTTCGGTAAATTTATTTTCCTTGATTCAACACAAACTTTCTTATGACAAATATTAATCAATATAGATGAAATTTTTACTGCCAAGTATTTATGAGGTAGCTGTATGTTTCTATGCATTTACTTCGTAAGAAATGCTGTTAGTTTATTTTATTAATATTTTCTTCATGAATTATAGAGAAAATAAAATTTTCAGAATTTCGAAAAAAAAAATTAAAATGAATAAATGAGATATTTTATAAAATGAATGCATAGAAATATTTCGCTATGTTTTGTGGGGGGGGGGGGGGGGAAGGAAGCTTAAAAATTGAGAAATCTACTAAATTCTTGGGTTTGAAAATATTTCTAAAAAGAATAGAAAAAAAATCAAAAGCCAAAAACATTTGCGAGTTCAAAATTTGGATTTTGTTAGTCCTTCCTTTGCACAGTAAAAACATGCTCTCAAAATCTGGCTGAAAAAAAAAAATGATTAGGGAAAAAGTTGTCATTTTTAGTGAAGTGTCTCGGAGGCTTATCAACCAATACATCATCGCATTACTGCAATACCTCTTAAGGGTCACGAGCCCAGCATTGAGGAGTACAAGGGATTTGTGACAACGTCGTATTTCACATACTGGAACCATTAAGGGAAGATGGTTGTTACAGTGTTTGAAAAATTAGAAAAATTGATGTCAGATTGTCGTAAATTTGGTGATAATGACCGTACCTATTTGGAAACTTTTGTACTGAATAAGGTGCATTGCAAGGTGCTGGAGCATTGTAAGCTAGATGTAAATTTTCAAATTTTAAATTTTTCTTTTTTAGATTATTATTGCATCGCTGTACATTGGTGCATTTTATTCATTTTCTATAGTATCTACTGATGGTAATGACATTTCAATTACTTATTGTCAGATGACACTCAAGTTAAACCATACAATACCATTTTAATATTTTCTTTATTTTTTTTTAGAGCTCAAATGAACATTCGTAGTTAAAAAAAAACACTTTTTTGCCTTTAAAAAATTAACACAAATTAGATTCTTTTTATATATTTTAAAATAACTATCATTTAGACTATCACATAACTTTATGTATAAACACGCCCTGAAAATTTTGTAATACTAAACTAAATAGTTTTTGAAAATAAAGTGTACCATCGGAATGAATTAAAAACATCGGCTATCCCTAAAATTAAAAAAAATAATAATAATTTCTAGCTTACAATGCAATAGATAACCATTCTAGATTCATTCAAAAGCCAAAAGTTTCCTCATTTAACACAAAAAAAAATTTAAAATCTGCCATCATTACAATGGAATCTATGACGATCTGATTTCAAGCAATTCCTCTTTATAATTTTTCATAAAGTATAACAAACATCTTCCCTTAAATCCTGCATAAATATAAATATTTGCAGCAATATAAGCTATCTCTACTCGCATTGAGTCCGTCCAAATTATAACTGATAACTGATGAGATAACTGCTGCGAAACAATGGAATTATCTATTACAGAAAATAGTTTAATTTTTTCTTACAACATAAACGCTGTTACCGCTTAGAATCTCTTGTTACGTCAATAGTATTGTAGTTACAAAGGTATGACACAACTCGATATTGCAATCACGTGTAGATAGTGAATTGAAAACACTTTTACTTAGCAGTCCTAGTTTCGCGAAAAGGTGTCTGCGAGCCGTTGGTTACGCCACTGACTAACAATTCAACAGGATCCGTAGAAACCTCAGAACTACTTGAATGATTCAATTAAGATTCTGTGTTTGAGTACCGTTTATTAAATGTTCAATGAAATGCAATTTCTTTTTGTGTATAATTTTTTTTTGTCCTGCAAAGAATGTACTTCCAAACTACGGCCGTCGTCCACAGGAACGAACGTAACTAACTAAATTTGCATACATTAATACGGCGAATTCGTGCACGCTCAGTGCTGCAATTCTGAGGAACCAATTAAGAACAGTAAGCGGGAGATCGCTGTACTCATTCGTTATTCATGCTTCCGTTTTTCTTTTCTTTGTCTATTTCTCGTTAAGCCATCTCTGCCATTGGTAGGACGACATGAATACAGTCGCCAGCGTATTTGAGAACTCCGCTCTTTCGTCCACGAAATCATCTTCCTCCATAATGAGCTGTTCAGTCTTCGCTGGCAAATTTTCGAGTAAGCCACTACTACTGCCTGTGCTAAATTTCATATTGTCATTGTGGAGCCGAAGTTCCATATAAATAAGAGTCCGAGTACGTATGCAAAAAGAAATGATGAAATATAGAAAGAAACATTTACTAATATACGGACTATAAATATCTAACTGCTATCCCACCAAGTGTTCAGCTGTATTCCCGAAACATGAAACTCGTCTTATAATACTTACTTCATTCTTGACAATCACAGAGCGCATGTAACATCAGACCTGCCAATGTATGAGAGATGAAATGCAGGCGATTGAATTTAATAGGAAACATTCTATTCAATACTTACTTACAAATGGCTTTCAAGGAACCCCAAGGTTCATTGCCGCCATTACATAAGCCCGCCATCGGTCCCTATCCTGTGCAAGATTAATCCAGTCTCTGTCATCATATTTCACCTCCCTCAAATCCATTTTAATATTATCCTCCTATCTACGTCTCGGTCTCCCCAAAGGCCTTTTTCCCTCCGGTCTCCCAACTAACACTCTATATGCATTTCTGGATTCGCCCATACGTGCTACATGTCCTGCCCATCTCAAACGTCTTTATTTAATATTCCTAATTATGTCAGGTGAAAAATACAATACGTGCAGTTCTGCTTTGTGTAACTTTCTCCATTCTCCTGTAACTTCATCCCTCTTAGCCCCAAATATTTTCCAAAGAATCTTATTCACAAACACCCTTAATCTCTGTTCCTCTCTCAGAGTGAGAGCCCAAGTTTCACAACCATACAGAACAACCAGTAATATAACTGTTTTATAAATTCTAACTTTCAGATTTTTGACAGCAGACTAGATGACAAGAGTTCCTCAACTGAATAATAACATGCATTTCCCATATTATTTATTCTGCGTTTAATTTCCTCCCGATAATAATAATAATAATAATAATAATAATAATAATAATAATAATAATAATTTGATAGGAAACAAATTCAATAATAATAATAATAATAATAATAATAATTTGATAGGAAACAAATTCAATAATAATAATAATAATAATAATAATAATAATAATAATAGGACGAAAATACAATATTAAACACGAAGGTTATGTGATAACGCCTAAATCCCGGGGATTATCGTGTCAATGTGGGAGAGCAAAGTCAAATTTCTCAGAACAGCTCGTTACATTTTATTACCGTATTTACTCGCGTAATTTCTCCCCTTTTTCGAAAAATTCGGAGGCAAAATATAGAGGTGAGGGGGGGGGAGATTACAAGAGAAATACAAGAGAATAATATGGTCATAAATAATCGAACAATTCATGTAATAATCAAATAACGCTTGGGCTGTTTATCTAGTTGGGATTTTTCCGAGGTAAGACGAATGTCAGGTACTCTATGGCGAATCCTCGGCCTCATCTCACCAAATACCATCTCACTCTCACCATTCCCTTCTTCTTCTTTCCCTTAGTTTAACCTCTCCCTTCTAGGTGCATTTACACGACCCACGCCAACCGGGCCTTACAGGGCCGCGACCTGTCGGGAGAGGAATTAATTTATGGATCACATACATACCTTTTTTGACCAGACAAGGACATGGAGGGCCTCCCCGGATGAGGGATCAGCTCAATGCCAGGGCCACCTCCGATACAACATAAACATTTAAGACATTACACATCATTCACTTACACATATGAAAGGATTAAGGGAAGGATCGCCGTCCATGGCCTGACTTTCTCACCATTCCCATGGACGCTAAATAACCTAGTAGTTGATACAGCATCGTTAAATGACCAAGTTCAAAAATCGAATGAACGCTTATTATCAAATAGTTATGCACAAATATATAAGGTACAATTTCAGTAATTATGGACAATTCTGTGGCTTTTCTTTATACCGCTGTATGTCATTTTAATGTCTTTAGCCTACCTTGACCTAATTTCAATGGTGTTAAAATTCGCGCGAAAAATATTCGTATCATAATTAGTTTCATTACGTAAAAAAATTAAACGTACATGTATTTTATACTGCACCACTTTCAACAGACAATAAATCCAGATCATTTTCCTTGTTATCACAAGAATCATATACGTTTTTCATTATACAAGGGACGAATAAAGGCCTTGGATTTTCCATCCTTATTTTTACGATACTTGGAATCTTCACGAAAGGCACTCTTGAAGGGAAAAGAAGTGTCCAATTTTGTTTAAGGGGTTAGGTACAGCTTACAGCAGTAAAATGTTTGGAAATATTCAACATTTTTTTCCTCCATTACTGTATCTTGTACAATAATGAAACTGTCCTTCCGCTATATAAAAAATATATTTTTTTTTTACAAGTTCAAAATTGTGGCAGTTCACTGTGCAATGATGAAGCGTTTCCCTAATAATTCATAGACTTGTTAACTTTTTCGTGTTCTCTCTCTTTTATTTTATTACTGAAAATCATGTTTACAATATCATGCTCTTTCAACTACATTTCTCAATAAATCATATATATATATATATATATATATATATATATATATATATATATATATATATATATTGTGTTAGAAGAAAATACTGATACTTGACTATTTTTTAAATGAATCAAACAATCTATCAAAGATAGAGAAGTGATCTTGCATTATATTGTAGATATAACATACACAAAAAATTTCATCACAGAATATTGGATAGATTTTGAGTTATGTGGGAAATGTTTCATCACTGCACAGTGAAATGAATTTTGAAAAAAAAAAAAAAAGTAAATAATTTTTTTTAATCGTAAAAATATATTTTTTTTCATATAGTAGGACAGTGTTTTACACATACCAATTTTCATTATTGTACAATATATAGTAGTGGAGGAAAAAAAAAATGTTGAATATTTTCAAAATTTTACTGCTGTAAGCTGTACCTAAGCCCTTAAAAAGAGAGAAATTACGCGATGAAAACATTTTGAAAAACGTGTTCTAAAAACCTTGGGTTGGGGGGGAGGGGGGGAAGGAAGAAAAGTACTCGAGGCGGAAAATTAAGCGAGTAAATACGGTAGATAATAAAATAAATTAAGAAATTTTACAGGAATTAGAAATTACACCCATTCTTAATAAAATTAATAACTACGAAAATAATTGGATACAACATGTGACAAGATGGAATGAATGCAGAATAGCTCTACAAACTTTAAAGACTGGGAAGACCAATAAAATGTTCGGCAGGTGACTTTCATTTTAGTCTAAATTTCGTGATGCATAAGGATGATGTTGAAAACCATTTCGTTTACTTTCCTTCGTTTCACACGATAACGTTGCATTCTAAATATTGAAATGTAATAGTTTTCAGATTGTTGTTTACGATTACCTTGAAAGTTCAGAGACTTCTTTGTGAATAAACGCTGCGAACTTACCTATATTGCTCATGTTTGCTTTAAAGTTTCATGGACAACTGAAAAATAGAGTGCTGTGTTTTAGTGGTACTGTGCTAGCTGTAAGCGATATACAACGACTCCGAGTTTAGGAGCTAACGTTAATGTGAAAAAAGAGAATGGCAAGCACTTGTAAGTATTGACCGTACAATGGGTCGCATGTCATTGCCACCTCACTCACTCTCTTCCCACAGTACAAGCCCTGCGGCGTAGGAGGAATGATTATGTGCACGGAATTAAAATCCTCAGACTCAGTACTCATTTTAAAGTTAAAACACAGAGTTTGATCGACATTGAAAATGTCTTTCTTTCTTTCTATATCTAATTTTATATGAAACTTCAAAATTCGTAACAAAAAAAATAGTTTTACATTAACATAGATAGTTTATATCCATCAAGAGTGAGTTAACAATGTGCTAGCTACAATTCGGAAAAAAAATGTTACGATAATGAGAAACTTCGATACTTTTTATATGTTCATAAATTTCACGCAAAAGCTTCGTAACATTTCATTTCCTTTATCATGTTGCGAATGATGTTATGTACTATTTAAAACATATTTTCTTGAACAATTTTAGTCGGCTATTTACCGACGCTGTATCAACTACTAGGTAGTGTAATGGAATTTGTGAAAACGAGGTGGTATTTGGATAGTTGAGGCCGAGAGATTACCTAAAATTCGTCTTACAGTTAGGGAAAGCCTCGGGGAAAAAACCAACCAAATAATCAGCCCTAGAGGAATTCGAACACAACGCCCGAGAGCGGCTCCGGGTTAAGCCCTGCTTTTTCTGAACCGACGCATGCGAGTTGCGAGATGCGAGGCTCGCCTCGCACAAATCCGGTCTATGCAAGAGATAGTGAGTGTGAGTACGTAGACCTCGCACGTCGCAGTTATAGAAACCACTCACTATCTCTCGTATCACCTCGCATCTCGCATGCGTTGGTTCAGAAAAACCAAGGCTTTAGCAAGCAAACACGCTACCGTCTGAGCT
The DNA here is from genome assembly GCF_040183065.1 of Periplaneta americana. Taxonomy (NCBI): domain Eukaryota; kingdom Metazoa; phylum Arthropoda; class Insecta; order Blattodea; family Blattidae; genus Periplaneta; species Periplaneta americana. The sequence continues at coordinate 72,723,991 of NC_091131.1, read as the reverse complement.
ACGTCGGTGGCCAAAACAAGAATATGAATTAAATTATTTAATATGCACAGAAAACAAAAAGACAAACTTTCGTTTTTCATTGCTCACAAAAGGTAGGCTATAATTTTCTTGTACAGTTGAATTACACTTACGAGTATTATTAATTTTTCAAGCTGTCCACATTGTAATTATTTCTAATATTTTTCTATTTAACGAAATCGGCATTTAAAAGTAATGTTAAAACATATTGGATCTCACTTCTGTGACTACATGCAACAAATACGTTCACAAGAGCTGCTAATTCTTATCAGTAAAACAATGAGGCCACTCTTAATTAACTGGCATAACGACTTCTGCAACTTAGGAAATTCCCTATCAAAAGTGGAAATAATTGTGAATATACGTCTAGCAATTAATTTTCCGAAATACAGGAGTCCGAAAGTTGAAAAATTCGCAAAAATTTGAAATAATAGTCGATATACGTATAGTACGTAATTTTTCAAACCAACAATAGAAATAATTATGGATATAGGCTTATGTATAGTAATTAATTTTTGTAAAATATAGGAGTCTGGAACTTAGAAAATTCGCTACCAAAAATGAAAATAATTGTGTAATATAGTGTATAAATTCATTTTTCCGGAATATAGGAGTCTGGACTTAGAAAATTCGCTATCAATAGTGAAAATAATTGTGAATATAAGTTTAGTAATTAATTGTTCCGATATATAAAAATCTCGATCTTAGAAAATTCGCTAATAAAAGTGGAAATAGTTTTAAATATAGGTAGCCACGGAACTAATTTTTCACTTATCTCATTTTATGTAGCAAAAACAATTATATCGGTAAAAACCGATTTAAGCCTTGGTTTTTCTGAACTAACGCATGCGAGATGCGAGGTCCGCTATCTCTCGTGTAGTCCGGATTTGTGCAAGGCGGGTCTCGCAAGTCGCATGCGTTGATTCAGAAAAACCAAGGCTTAAGAGTAATAATTTTATGTTTTTGATATAAAACAAAGACAAATTATCTTTTACTAGAAATTATTATATTTCATGTGGATCATTCTCGGATAAATTGACTCGTAGATGTTAAATATAAGAAAAAAGTTCTATAGCTTTGGACACTTCGGAGGAATTGCTTTGAAGAGACGAAAAGACAGACGGACAGAGACAGAGGACATGCTCAAACCACTTTTTCTGTATTATGCATGATGAAAATGTGCAGGCGAGACTGTCATGTCATCGAGCCTTTGCTTCTTATTTAATATGATGTGAAGATCGTTCTGTGCGCTATGTTCAACAATTTTGTGAATGTTTTAATATTTACCCAAATAAATGCATACTGTATTGTTTTTATGAGTATAGGTAAGTGCAGAGCCCGTGGATTCTCTGGGTAAGTACAACCCCAGATCAGATGTATGACAGATTGATCATCCCTATTGTAAAATCGGTAGCACTTTGAAGAGAACAACCGCCAGGATCGCCACCCGTCTGACGTAAACGAACACGAGATGGCAGTACAGTCGTTAATGCAATTCAAATGGGAGTTATGACGTGGCTCCTTATGTAACAAATAGATGGCAGCATAATAAACCTGGCAAAAGTTGTTACCGTCAAAGCCTATAAGGCCGACCAATCTGGATATATATGATCTAGGGTATAACTGACTTCCAATCTGGTTGGCCATTTGACTGACTTTAAGGAACACGGTTTCACTGAAGGAACTTGACAGATTCTGAAGGTAAAAAGCCGAAGAAGGAAGTAATCTACAATATACCACGCAAAATTAGGAGGAAAACAGAAGCAAAGACCTGGACATGGAGTGATAGCAGCAGGGCTTCCTTGAAGATTATCTTAGTCTTTAGAGCTTAGGTAACCACAGATTAACATGAGCTTCTCAATTTAGGCGAACATCCAATTGGCTATGTTGGTTGACGAAAAATTAAATAATTTAAATCTTGTGTATACCTGAAATAGGTATTATATAAGTGATGTAACTGTACATCATTCTGGCGACTTTTCCTGTATGTTACAGTTGAACGCTAGGATTATTTCTATGGCTTCCATCGAGAAAACGAGAATTACACTATAAAGACACTGTACAAAAGCTGTGCAAATATAAAACCATTAGAATGAAAGCTCTCTGTGAAGATAGTGAATCAATAATTTGACTGAAGAAAAGATGATAAACATAGGCCTATTATAATTTTATTATTCTACGAATTTGGTCAACAATGAAAAATTCGGTTTCGATGCATTTCAAGTGGATTTTACTTGCATATATTATAATATTATAGTGAAATTCATCACCCCCTCCCGATTGTCACACATGTGTATTCAGAAAAGAGATAGTGTGGCAACAGACTAAGCATAGCGCTTCCTTTCTTGCGGCGTGCATGATATACTTTCACACCCACTCACTGATAACGCAAGGCGTGAGAGACAACTAGGACATTTTACGCTTTTTTATATAATCTATTGATCGATCAGCGCATTTAGCGCTTTACAGACCACTTCTAAATGAAATACAAATAGAATACGTGACATGGAATTGAGGACTCCTTAGTGAACAAGAAAATGATTATATATATATATATATATATATATATATATATATATATATATATATATATATACACACACACATAGGTTGGTACGCATTGTATTCTTCACCTGACATAATTAGGAATATTAAATTCAGACGTTTGAGATGGGCAGGGAATGTAGCACGTATGGGCGAATCCAGAAATGCTTATAGTGTGCTAGTTGGGAGGCCGGAGGGGAAAAAACCTTTGAGGAAGCCGAGACGTAGATCGGAGGATAATATTAAAATGGATTTGAAGGAGGTGGGATATGATGATAGAGACTGGATTAATCTTGCACAGGATAGGGACCAATGGCGGGCTTATGTGAAGGCGGCAATGAACCTGCGGGTTCCTAAAAGCCATTTGTAAGTATATATAGGTAGGTGTGATGAAATGACTGGATGTGTTTAATTTCACTCGTTGCAGCTCCTTCTCAGACAGGACAGTCGTAAAGCAATAGAGGTCGTAATAGAGGTGTAAAGTAGCATGCAATTTTGTAGCTTTAGAGATGATTTCTTGTTGAGAAGCGGATATAATTTACTGAGTCTCAAGTAGGCCAATTTAAGTTTGTTGTTGATATATTTCCATGATAGACGGCGATCTAAGTGCACTCCAACGTATTTCACAGCTTCATCCTTTGGTTTATTTTACACTTAAGATTAGCCTAAACTACGCTAATGAAATAAAAATAGAACTTACTTACTTACTTACAAATGGCTTTTAAGGAACCCGAAGGTTCATTGCCGCCCTCACATAAGCCCGCCAGCGGTCCCTATCCTGTGCAAGATTAATCCAGTCTCTATCATCATACCCCACCTCCCTCAAATCCATTTTAATATTATCCTCCCATTTACGTCTCGGCCTACCTAAAGGTCTTTTTCCCTCCGGTCTCCCAACTAACACTCTATATGCATTTCTGGATTCGCCCATACGTGCTACATACCATAATATTGTATTATATTTATTTACATTTCATGGCGACAGCAGATTGATTTGGGTTGAAGAAGAACCATTGTATAATGTAAAATTCCTAATAAAAATTATTATTATTAATAATAATAATAATAATAATAATAATAATAATTATTATTATTATTATTATTATTATTATTATTATTATTATTATTATTATTCACAATTGGATTTTACATATATAGGTGTAACAGAATTTCAACTCACGAGGAACTGCAAAATCTGTCATATTATATTTACTATAATTCTTGGACTCTGCATAGTAGTTTCTCACGAGCAGCGTGAGTTACGAAAGACAACACAGGCCTAATTCTGAAATTGCACAAATCGTTATGTTATTGCAAAGTCAATAACGTTTATTGATTTCATGAGGACATTTAACTGCAGTTATGGCGATTTTTTTATTTAACGATCCTTTCATAAATAACAAGGTTATTCAGACTCCGGTGAATTCACGACATGAAAATTGCGGAGAAAAGGTTAAATGTGAACGACAGGGCAAACCAAAATATCCCACGATGTCTGCCACACAACCTCTTATTCCAACCTAAATCCAGAGGTGTTAGGGGTTCCCATGATGAATGAGTGTGGCTGCTATTTAGAATGGGCGAGATTCTGGAAAAATTGATGAGAAAATTTTCGTGTATCCATGTATATACAATCATTAGCGAAAGCACAATAGCTTTATAATTCAGTTTATTTTTTATGTATAACTATTAGCAATTTTATGGAAAATAATACCAACACAGTAAAATGACTGTACAGGTTACATTTTTATTGTCAACAATACATAGGCCTAGTCTACAGTAGTTTTTACAAAACCTATTCTTCATTACAATACTAAACCGTACGGAATTTTTCTGGAAGAAAAAAAAAATCTGGTTTGTTTTAGTAAGTAGCCTAGTCAATGGTAATTTCTGGGTGCTCTAAAATTATTTTTATAATACCTGGTAAAACTGCCTAACTGTAGTGAAAAAGTGAGCTTAGTCAAAATACGTGAGATCTCAGCTTCAGTGCATGTGAACGTGAGATTTACCTGGAATGTGTGTCACACGCTCAATGCGTGAGAGTTGCAGATATGTAAATCTCGTACAATGTCGAGAACCGGAACATCTGTTCCTCTAATGAAAAATCGTCAGCAAAATAATTCGAAATAACTAGCAGTCATACGGATGGACCATTATACATTAAAAACTCTAAATACCTACTTACAAATAGCCTTTAAGGAACCCGGAGGTTCATTGCCGCCCTCATATAAGCCAGTCATCGTCCCTATCCTGAACAAGTTTAACCCAGTCACTAGCATCATATTCAACCTCATTCAAATCCATTTCAATATTCTTCTCCCATTTACGTCTCGGCCTCCCCAAAGTCTTTTTCCCCTCAAGTCTTCCAACTAATACACTATATGAATTTCTGGGTTCACTCATACGTGCTACATGCCTCGCTCATCTCAAACGACTGTTCCTAATTAGGTTAGGTGAAGAATACAATGCGTGTTATAAATTAATAAATATAAGCTATAATACAAACAGTCCACTCTGCGGGAAGTGTATTACTCGTACCTTTATATTACCTTTATTTATTTTATTTTATTTTTTAACTTTTCAAGCAAATGTTTACAATGTAGAGTTTTTAAAGCTTTTAGATTACATTTAAATATAATGATTTATTCAAATAAAAATACACTAATTAAAATACAGTGGATCCCAAAAGAGCATTACTCCATGTTCGAAAGCCAGTTCAATGGATGAAAACATTTAAAAGACTACAAAAATAAAAAACAAACAACCCTGGTCGTTATGAAATAAGAAACACCATTATGGAATAAGATAAACGATGTCCTTGGTTACTATATAAAGACAAGGAGAAATATTTAGTATACGTACATGAATAAAGAAATAAGACTTTCTGCATGGATATACCATGAAGACAAATCGTAAGTTCCCTAGTTATTATTATTATTATTATTATTATTATTATTATTATTATTATTATGCAATAAATAGACCAAGCCGACAGGGAAATCGAGTCTCGCCCTAGGCATCCCAGATATTCACTAGCTCAGAAAAGCAGTGTGTCTCTCTCAGCTCTCCAACTAGTAATACCGAGGCTAGTACCCGACCCCACCACAATGAATGAGAGAAGGTTAAAATGAAATGGAGAGTGGAGAGTGCTGCTGAACTGAAATTCATAAATTGAGCGGCACAAAGAACCCCGGGGAAAACCAGCATCCTCTGGTATTCTTCTCCACAAGTTTTTATTCTAATGAAAGCCGAGGATCGCATTTGAGCCAGTTCTCCAGTAGTCAACTACAAGAGAAATAATAATTACAGTTCTAGTAAAATGATTGTCATGAACATTGTCAGACATCCAATTTTAACAAAACGTCTGTGACTCTTCCTCGACAAAGATTCGTCAGATTTGCTGTTGGAAGACTGCGAGCGGCGCGGCACTCTCAATGTACGAAGGCTTTTCCCACTGGCCAGTGAGCAATCGCAGTTACTCACGCTTGCAGTTAATTCGAGTGGCGAACTGCAGAGGCGATATGGCCAACTTGGATCTAAAATTACTTCGCACTCTACTTGGCAGTGTATTCTTCCTCGAATTTTAACAATGATGACACATAATAGCGTAGGTTGGTATACGACGCAGTGGTCCAATACATGTTAATCTTTCGCATACCGATAAGCAAACACTGACGAAAATCCCCACAAGGGACATTTTTTGCCTTGATATTTTGTATAATGTAATGACTTACAAACTATGAGGTATTGTAGTGGAGACAAAAATGAACACATTATAATAGTATATTTTCCTAGATTACATTATAATCCTACAACTACATTATAATGGACATCAACTGAAGAGTAACTATACCAAAGATACTAAGTGCCAAAGTTACATATTCAAGGAAAGTAAATAAAACATTTTGCAATGCTTAATTTTTTACTCTGAACTGAAACAAAATAGTGACAAATCCTTATTACAGGGAACACTATCCAGTGCATTTATATCAAAACTAATTCAAACAACATTTCTAATAGTATGTTTAAGTGAAACTGAAAAGACATAAGTACCGAATAATGTGCCACTGAAAGGTTATAAGTGATAACGATAACACCATACCAAATAATGTGCCATTAAAAGGTTATAAGTGATAACGATAACACCATACGATTTCAATATTTTTTAATAAAAGCCTGAAGGGACTCACATTTCCATCGGACGAAGTGGTACAAAATGCTGTTAAACATTGCTTCACTTTCAGGCCACAGGTATTCTATGAAGCCGGTATCCGTTGCCTGGTATCACAGTAGAAGAAATGTGTTAACCGTGGCGAGTATTAAGCAGTAAGTTTAAATTTTTTTTTCTATTAGCGGCAGAACGACCTAATATTATCGCCATATCTCATCGACTCTGAACAGCAAATATACAAAAAACAAATTAGATCTGCATTTAACAACAATTTCAAGAAGCCAAATGAGTACACTGTCAAAGCAGTGAGTAGTGTATCGATTTTAAGTAAGATTAAAATCCCTATTAGCTAAAAAAAATGGATTTATTTGTGCACAAAGACTACGATAGTCACGCCTTCTCGGGCATTTTATTTTTCATGTTTTCCCATTATCAGTTCAAAGTTAACCGTTATGAGAAGGTAAGAAGAGTTGTCAGCTAGAACTTAAATATAACCTCCTAACAAATTGCACAGATTCCATATTTGATCATTCACTTAGAATTAAAGCCGGTGAATACACACAAAGAAGTAGTTCGTCTATAAATTAAACTCAATGCAATTAATTGCTATTATATATTACAGTTTAGAATACCCTTCCCATGCGAAATTCAATTACATGCATCTGGTACATAACACGAAATACGTTAACTCCATCCAGTCATTTAGGACGTAGCTATTTTGAAATGTTACATAATGCGACTCACAACTGTAATACCAACCACAACGATATTCAATTCCCTGCAGGGTATGGCCTAGAAGCATATTGCTAATTCACCAACGTACGTATAAGTTTAATTTTCAATTAAATTCTAAGTAATCAGATGTCAACATGACATGACAATTTTTAAATGGTAAAAAAGGCGTCTCTACTTTTTGTTTTTGGTGGTATTTTTTATTAACTACCCAATTTTTTTTAATGTAAAAATTTAAAAAGAGCATCTCTCAACCCATCCATCAAGCAATCAAATCATCTACATCCATCAATCCATCTCCTTCCATTCGTCTCTATCCAATCACCTTCATATAAAAATATTCACACGTCTCCCATCCTTCCAACCACGCATCTATTCATCAATCTGCCAATACAATATCCACCTTTCCATACATCCAAATATTTCTATGCATCTGTCATTGCATATCTATCGTATCCATTTTCTATCCAAACATATATCAGACTGTCCAAACATTTCTATTCACCTGTTCAAAAATATCTATTCACCTATCCAAACATAATATATACACACCTATCCAAATATAATATCTACATACCTATTCAAACAATATTTACACACCTAACAAAACATGTCTATTCATCTATCCAAACATTTCAGCGCGAGATTTAATGATTTTCGGAAGTTTAGACACCCATTTCGATTAGTCGAGAATCCCTGGTCAGTAACAGCAGCAGATGTAACAGGGTTGTCAATTTTTGGCCCTGAGATTAGAACTCTAAAAAAAAAAAGAACTTGTTGATCTCCAGCAGAATTCAGAACTAGAAGGTATTTTTCAAGAGAAATGAAAAACAAATTCAGTTTTAGAGTTTTGGAATACACTTCCAAAATTGGCAACAAAACCATCGTATCAAGTACCAGAAATTTTAGCATGCAAAATTAAACTATTTACTGATGCAGAGGTTTTTAAGGAGTGTGTTTTAGTCTATGTGACACATTATTTTCTAAATTTCCATACGCAAAACAAATAAAAAGTGACATACAAAAGTTACAACTTTCTGACTCTATTTCTGTTTGGAGAGTTAACGATATGTCGGGAGACATTCTGCTTTGTACTCTAGATGAAATTAGTGAATGTGACTATTTGAGCCTTGATCTGGATTCGTCCACAGATATTGGTTCCACCTCTCAGTTGCTTTTATTTGTCAAATATCGTAATAAAATAGCGATTATAAAGGAAGAAGTTTTAACTGTAATACCTATGACAAGCAGACACGGGGAATAGTTGTTTTTTTTTTTTTTTTTTTTTTTTTTTTTTTTTTTTTTTTTTTTTTTTTTTACTCAGTTAATCATTTTTCGACAAATACAAAATTGCCCTGAACAAACTTTTATCTGTAGTAATGTCACGAGAGGTCTGAGATTCGCCGATAAATCCACGAGCGAAGCGAGTGGATTTATCTGGGAAATCTCAGACCTCGAGTGGCATTTATTAGGACCACTTCGTGAATAAAATAAAAATGTAAATAATATATCCCTAAAATTCGATCACAAAATGTTAATAATTGTTTATTAACGAATACTTAACCTATTCAGACATTGTGAAGCTGAAATACTCGTAGATGAATATCGATTATTGCAATAAAGAAATTCGATGTTATTATTAAGTAATGCCAATTGCGAAATACAGGTTTAACAATGTTAATTACATGTACTGCACTTTTCTCTTATTATTATAACATAAATACATTATTTTTCATTATCTGCTGAAATCATAATTTAATTTAACAGTAACAGTGGGGACAGCTATATATCAATGCTTATGTATTCACAGCGAGACATGTTGCTACACAGTGAAGCCATCTCTGTATAGATAGGCCTAATTAAAACACGAATTTTATTACGCCATACGGAAGGCAGTTTGATCAAAAGACCTTGTTATTACCAGGGAACGGATTTATATGGACTAAAAATATATGAAATATGTAAATATATATGTAGTTATTTTTACCAAAATATGGAATTAAATATGGATTTTTACCAAAATATGGAATTAAATATGGACTTAAAATTATAAAAAAATGACTATGTACGTTAAATATTGGTACATTTTAATCAAACTAAACAAAAAATATAATGGACGTACCTTATCTTCCAATGTAGTTTCAACAAAACACAATTTTTATTGTCTGTTACCATAACAATAGGTTACAAACATTTCTTTCAAGTGCTGAAAAGTGAATCTTCTTCTATTGTCTCTGAGGATAGATTTATACTGACTAAAAGAGCGTTCGACGTCACAAGAAGTAACTGGTACATAATTCAATTTCACAATGTCTGCTGGGGATAAGTCCAAGTTAATCTTCATTGTTGATTCACCACTCATCACAGCAACAACCTTTTGTAGTTCTTCATATCCAGGGTTTTTTGAAAGTACAGTGTCCACCTTAGCTCTTACTGCATCTGCAACTTTACCTCTACCACGATTCAGTTGTTCCACAGTACTATTTATAATTTCAAAACTTTCAGATAGTGAAAGGTGCCTATTTTGGAGACTTTTGAGCGTTTTTATGATGCATGAAAATGTATGCTGAATGTGAGCTAAGTCATTCTTCACACTTATGTCACAGGTAACTGTTTTCGCAGTATCAATTGAGACTGCATCTTCAGAGTCCAATGCAAGGAGAACATTGTTAATAGAGTCTATATGTTCGGCATAATATTCAACTGCTTCTAGCCATGTACCCCATCTAGTTAAAATTGGCTTTGGTGGCAATGGAATTTCAGGGTACATTTCTTTCAACACGTTAACTCTACTGGGAGCTTTGAGAAATACTTTTTTCACTGATGAAATCAACAAATCTACTTTAGGGAAATTGTCTCTGACCACTTCTGCCACACGATGAAATGCATGCGCCACACAAGTAAAATGAGTCAATTTAGGATATACAACAGATAATGCTTGTCCAGCTTTGACCATATAAGGGGCAGCATCGCTAATAAAGAATAACACATTATCGTACATAATACCCTTTGGCCACAGGATACCCATAGCTTCGTTGAACAGTTTAACTATAGTTTTGTTATTGCACTTTTCTAGAACATCACAATGTAAAAGAATTCGTTCAGAATATTGTTCACTTAACAAACCGATAACTACATTACCAACAAGTCTACCTTCTTTGTCGGGAGTCTCATCAATGGAAACCCAAATTGAACTATCTTTAATTTCATCTCTTATCTTCTGTATTGTCTCATCGTAGATGGATGGAGCATACGTCTTCCTAAGTGTTGACTCATCCGGGATTCTATGTTGAGTATATTTTTCAAGGAATTCCCTGAAGACCTTATTCTTTAGTTTGTAGAGAGGAATATCAGCAGAGATGAGAGAACGGCACAGGTCGATGTTAAACTCAGATCTTACATTCGATGTTGTTGGTTGTGTTAAAAACAATTGTCTCTGCTTGGAATTTAGTTGTTTGTTGGCCTGATGTTTACTAGTTGTAATGTGTTGTTGCACCAGGAACTTTTGTGTAGATGATACTGCACACTGACACAAATTACAAAATAATATTTTATTGTCAGTTGATAAACCATCTTCTTTAAATTCTGAAATGTAACTTGTTAGTTTTGATTTTAAATTGACTGAATGACGTACTTTTGGCATATTTACCGTCTTTATAGTATGATTTACAAAACTGAACCTATGTGTACTCTGACTGGCATTTAACTGTTGAGCTGCACAACTGAAGTCTGTTAAAAATTTTAAATTAAATTAATACAGTTTTGTAACTTACTTTCCCATTGTTGATAGGACTGCTAATTTTCAAATAACTCTGATGTTAAAGGGATTACTGAACATGTGTTTAAATCTCTATTGTTGAAATGTATTTTTAAAAGTTAATGGAATTTTGTTTTGTTTTATTGTTAAACCTAATATAATATGGACTGTTTTATATGAAATATGGAAAATATATGGAAATTAACGAAAATATGTACTAAACTCTAAAATATGGAAAAATATGGAAAATAAAAGTAGGATTTTTCAACCCTACACATTGTGAAACATAAAGATAATGCAAAATATAAATTATATTAGCTTTATAAGTAAATATGTATTTACATATAAATCCTTTCCCTGGTTATTACTATGCAAGGTCATTGGGTTTGATATGCGATGATAGGTTATGTTACCTGTGGAAGCAGGACCAATCTCAGCTGTGTCTTATTTCGACCGTTACAATCAGTGCTACACGAAAGCATTTTTTATAGCTCGACAAACGCATTCTCGCTGTGGTGTGTAACGGAACTAAAGCTGCATCTACACAGTTCAATATTCCAATCGCGTATGCGTGCAATCTGGGAAGAATATTGAAAGAATCAAGTTTAAAAGGTACGTTCAATTAAGATGCATGAAGATTTTGTGTCCAAATGGTGTGCCGTTTTGAACGTCGTCTTTACTGCGTCGATATATTAATTAATATTAAATATCAATCTTGCATTCATTGCTTTAAAGTTGAAATAAAAGTTTAACCGTGTAGTTGCATCTTAATGTATTCATGATCATCAATTTACGGGGAAACAGTTGGCGACAACGACTAAACAAAAGAACGACCATGCGATAAATTGATAGCGATAAATCTAGCTGCAAAAATTATCGCAAAGTCTGACTGATTGGTTGGAATTCAAAATTTCATTACACTTCATTGGTCTAAAATGGAATGACGTCATATAAACGAAATAGTCAGTGTTGTCCCTCAATTGTAGGTTGACATACAGGATTTTATTTCTCTGTTAAAAAAAAAAACATTTAAATAGCAGTTATCAACATACCATTGCATTTTACATCAAGAAAATCTTGCTGCTAAATTTGACGAAACTTTCAAATCTGTGATAAAGAAAGTAATTAACATTGTTAATTTCATTAGTTTGGAATGATTTTTTAATCTTCGCCATGATGTCCAAATTAAAATGCAAGGTACAAATACACTTATTACTCAGCTGACAAGTGCAATTTTTTCTTTAGAAGAAAAATTGAAAATGTATACTACAGAAAAACTGAGTAATAATGATTTTACTAGTTTCCCATGCTTCCAACATCTTAATCAAGAAAACTCAGAGGAAGAAATAAACTTGCAACTCTTCATAGAATTGCTCACTGTATACTACGCCATGATTTCAGCGTGAGATTTGAAGTTTTCAAAAGTTCCGAAACCCATTTCGATTAGTCGAAAATCCCTGGTCAATAACGACAGCAGATGTAACTGGGTTGTCAATTTTTGGCTCTGAGATTATAAATCTCAAAAATGAACTTATTGGTCTCCAGCAGGATTCAGAACTAGAAGGTATTTTCAAGAGAAACGAAAAACAAATTCAGTTTTAGAATTCTGAAATACAGTTACAGAAAAACAGTTCGAAAATTTGGTGTCGTGTGGATATAAAATTTCGTATCTTTTTGGATCAACGTATATTTGTGAAATGACTTTTAGCAAAATAAAGTTCATTAAGGGTAAACATAGATCTCGTCTCACCAATGTCAACTTGGAAAACCTGCTGAGGATATGTCACAAATCAACCAGCTCGTATTGACAAAATTGTGCAGGAGAGTAGCAGAGTTCGACCTTCAACTTCACAGAAGTAGTCTACATAACTGTAAGTTATGTTCAAATTATGTAATGATGATGATGATGATGATGATGATGATAATACAGTAATATAAAACAGTTAACTATTAATATAAAAATCAATGACAGTAATCAGTAATAAATGTGTTTATCCAATTATCCATAAATATAATAAGTAGAGATAAAAACGTTTCCACACATTTGGGGACGATAGGCCCAATTTTTATTTTGCCTTTTTTGCCTATTTTAAGGTTAAATGTCTTTTTTAGCCTTTTCACGTCGTTATTGTACATTTTCTATATTTTTCATGTGTTTAAAATAAACCGCACATAAATTATATAAAAAAACAACAAAGAACGGTTGTACAAATTAAAAATATATATTCACCTAACACAAATATTTGCTGAGAATCTTATTCTCCAGCAATACATATGTTTTCAAGAAGTCGAAAATTTTTCTCCCCTACCGATTCCACTTTTACGTCACTTAACAAAGATGTTTGGACAGTATAGCCCTCACTGCTCAGGTCACTTCGGGGTTTACCAGCGAAAGAAAGGGGATGAGGAAAGTATTAAATCAAGTCTCCAGGTCCCGTTACTGTTGTCGCTTGCATGCACAAGTCACGCTTACTTTGAAGTCTAATCCCTTCTCACACCTCTCTTTTTGAGACAATACACAGTCGGTTTTTCCCGATCTCTGAAAGAAAGTAGAGACAGTCCTTCTGAAATAAGTTGTTTTAAGTTTGCTCCAATCACTTCAGTAGAAGTAGAAAGATCTTTTTCTACCATGAAAAACGTTCTCTCTGACAGGCGGCACACTATGACAGTTGACAACTTAAAAAAAGCATCTTGTTGTGACACGTAACCAAGGAAATTGAGTACCGTATGGGATAGTTTATTAAGTATTTGTCTATTTTTTGTCTGTTTCCATGAATAATAAATGCTTATTTCACTGCCTATTTTTACTATTTTAGTGCCTATATGCCTGCCTATTTTAACTAAAATAAATGCCTAAACGTCCGGGCTCTAGTAATAAGGCTGCGTTTTACCAAGTTTGAGTACTGTAAAATTTGGTGCGGCTGTCCGACAGATACTGTTTCTTATATTCGGCTCTCTTGTAATTTCTAGTGAGTACCACTGTTCTAAATACATTAATTTAATTTATAAATTTATATTGTTTAATGTATCTTGTTGGCTCTTCTATCCTACACAAACTTGACTGTAGAGTCATTGTAACGAACCTCATCATAACGAACGGAGGGTGTACAATATCCAAGTCAATGAACAGGTCAGATTAAATAATAAGGGACAATGAAGAGATCTGAGAGATACAGAGAGAGAAGGCCACAGTTTCGTGACAAATGAGTGGGAAGAGAAAGACAGAGGTCAGAGAGGGCACGGCTAGATTGCAGTGAATAACGGTGGAAGCGACAAGTCACAGAAGCAATTTTACCGGGAATAAAAGATAATTACCAGACAGTGTTGCTCTCGCAGCAACAACATTGCATCTATAAATCTAGATCCACGTACTATTAGCCAAACAGCCCGCTATTTTTAATAAATGACAAATGGGGCCAATTCAAGAGAACACCTTTTGCAATTGAACCCCCATAGGCGCAGTAATCACTACGTAACATTCCCGTGTCGCACAGGATTGTAAATTGACCGTTGAATTAGTTAAGAGGACCGGTCTTTACGACTGATGTTTGTTCCCCTGTTATTCACGATAACGTCCAAATACGTTCCGAAACCCACTACGTCTTCTCTTTACTACTAATTAATATAGTGGATAACTGTCTCAAGGCTATTTCGGACACCGGGCTATTAGAGCCAGTTTAATTAAACTCCGTCCTATGTACTCAGTTACAGCAGCTACCTGAACAGTCATTACGGCGTTAATACGTTGAATTCTCTTGTGGTTTGTGTTCACGCATTAAAATTAACAAGTTGGTATTTCAAACTGCAATATTACATTATTCAATGTCATGTGTACTACAAAAATAAAATACAGTATATACTACGTTTAAACAATAATAATAATAATAATCAGATACGTGTGATATAATCTACATTCTACACG
The DNA here is from genome assembly GCF_040183065.1 of Periplaneta americana. Lineage (NCBI taxonomy): Eukaryota > Metazoa > Arthropoda > Insecta > Blattodea > Blattidae > Periplaneta > Periplaneta americana. Next base: position 72,708,847 of record NC_091131.1, on the reverse strand, counting down.
AAGTCGACCAATAAAACAAACTTAGCAGATTTTAAGTATTTGCGGAACAATGCAGCTCGGATTTAAAAAAATCCAGGGGGAAAAAAAAAAAACAAAATATTTGAACTTCGATATATTCGTATACCTTATTTTATTTCAAGGAGTTCAGTTCGGTGTTCAAATAAGCCACCGAACTGCACTCCTTGAAATAAAATAAGGTATAGCTCCCAGAATTATGCTTTTGAAAGATGGGATCATAGAAGGGCGGAAAGAACTGAAATGAATTTCTTAAGGAAAACTGTTGAATGTACTATGAGTGACGAAATAAGGAACATCAAAGTAGCCTAAATTAAATTTCTGAATCTTCCACATAGAGGATAAGATTGCTGTGCGCTATAGCAAGTGATATCAATATTAATTTTTAATTGGTTATTTTACGACACTTTATCAACTGCTGTGGTTATCTAGCGTTTGATTAAGATGAAGCTGATAATTCCAGCGAAATGAGTCCGGGGTCCAGCGCTGAAAGTTACCTAGAATTTGCTCTTAATGGGTTGAGGGAAAACTCCGGAAAAAACCTCAACCAGGTAACTTCTCCCAACCAGGATCGATATTTATTAAGGATAAACTGTGTTGAGCAACTCGAAAACTATGGGACACAGATCCGTAGATCAAGGTATTATGTTTGAGATAATATACGAATATTATTGAATATCCAAATTTATTGAATCGTACTTTCACCATACTCTGACATAATATAATTAGCAAGCAGCTTCTTCTAGGTCGCACAGACCCTTAAGTCTTGCTTGCTTGCTTGCTTACTAGCTTTTAAGGAACCCGGAGGTTCATTGCCGCCCTCACATAAGCCCAACATTGGTCCCTATCCTGAGCAACATTAATCCAGTCTCTATCATCATATCCCACCTCCCTCAAATCCATTTTAATATTATCTTCCCATCAACCTCTCGGCCTTAATAATAATAATAATAATAATAATAATAATAATAATAATTGACTTATTCATAGCATATTTCATTCCGTCCATTAGACATACTTAAAAAATTGCTTGTACTTCATCCCAATTCCTGTGTAGACACGCATCATTGGGATTTGATCAAATCCCCAGTCACTTTTTTATTTATTTATTTTTCACTTATTTTTTTTTATTTATTTTGTTTTATTTTTGTTTGGGAGAATTGTACTCGCCTGTTAGAAATCATGAAAATAATTTATACACAGCCTGACGAAATTTCTCGATGGCTTATGACTGAACCATAGGCGGAGTTATGGGAGGGAGCATGAGACAACTGCTCCTCCCCAAACTTGTCTGAACTCTTTATTTTTCTATTAACGTTAGAAAATATTGAATTCAAAAGATCTTTTTCTGCTTCTGTTTCTGTGCTTGAATTGATCATGTGTCTGGACTATAACATTTATTTTAAATTTCTGAATGTATAAAAATTTCTGTACCTCATTTGAGGAATAGAAGCACTGTAACAGCCTGTACTCGTGTGTTAGAAGTCTGCAGGTGTTCAGGCCGCCACTTGGAGAAATTGAATAACATACTGCATAACAATGCAGAAAAAAAGAAAAGTTATCCCGGTATAATATGTAAACTTAAAGACGAGATTAATAAAATAATTAAGAGTTTACATTTCATGATATTTTCAGGAAGGTAAGCTTCATACAAAAACTTTCTGTTAGCACTGTTACATAATTTTATTGATGCATGCATGTGTTTCTGTACGAGAGAGAAAAAGAAGGAGATTGTTTTAAGTTATGCCCTATTATAATTTGTAGCAGATCTACAGTTCAAGCCCTACACAACTAGGTCCGAAACATCGCGGATATGGATGTAACACTGTAAGAAACATGCCTCCGAAAATACCTTTATTAAATAACATTCCGATATACTGTACCACGGTCAAGCTATAACGGGGGGGGGGGGGGAGTAAATGATGTCCCTCACAATCCTGTTATAAGGGGATTCTATGGTTTTGCTTTGCCTTCCCCCCCCCCCAAGCAAACGGTCCTCTCTCCGCCTATGGACTGAACAATCTAGTAATGTCTATCCTCATTACGTAACGTACGACGTTCACAAACAACTGATTTGTTTGTCCTTATTTCTGTTATTGCTGAAAATGTTTATAACGACTCTTGTTCAAAGTTAAGAAATGTGTTTGCAGAACACACATTTCTCACAAACGGAAAGCTTGCGCAGTTTGCAATTAAGTTAAAGTTGTTTTGTGGAAGAATAAATATTGAGTGATACACTACACTCGCCTGAAGCGTATATCAATGCCGCGACCCGACTACAGCGAGATAAGATTGATCCCACACTAGTCATGCCAAACGTATTTAGTTCTAGTTTAATATATTTTTATAATAATAAATACTGATATTAGGAAACTTTCTCAGTGTTGCCTCATTGCCACAGTGTCGTGATAGATCCTCTGAACATTACAGGCTATCCGTTGTGTAATCAAACTGTAATAAGAAACGTCCACACGAGGAATAAAATATAATAGACATCGGAAGAAAGTTTTTACTGTTCCTGATTACTGTTCGCTTAGGCGAACGCTATAGTCAGAAATGCGTATGCTAACTGTGGACAAAAATGGAATAAATATGCACCATAAGTACACTATTGATAAAGAGATAATGTCAATGCAAATCTTAAGTCGCTTCTGTTGCAGTATGTGAGAAAACTAATTTTAATATTCTTCTTAGAGAAACATCTACGTCTGCATAGTAAAACCTCGTTAATCGGGGCCAATTAGAGCTGAGAGGTGCCCGAATTGGCTGAAGTCCGAATCAACAGATATAAAAAGTGACAAGGGATATAGTGGGCATGGTTGGGATTGTAAAGATATTTGAGATTTGAAATAAAATTTTTATTCTTTTTTCATTTCTGTCTTTATACCCCCGTGTTTACATTTAACAAGGCGTAGCCTTCTCGTTAATTACTTCATAATTCCTTCCTCATTCCATGAGGCTGAATCTCGAGAGAACAATGCAATTGATAGTTGGAATGATTCTCACACATCGATATGACGCCATTGAGTTGTTTGAAATTGTGATGATTAAAGACGAGAATTCTATGCAAATGCATGTTTTTATAGGAACATAGGACATAGCTCAAACTTAGTACTTATCCATTTCATTACTTTCCGGTTCCAAATATGTGTACTTTTTCCGTGCATGTTTGCATGTTTTGGCCTTTTGGGGATTAAAACATGCATAATGCATATTTAAGCAATTTTTAGCATAATCATGCATATAAAATACATTATATTCAGTTTAAATTCATGTTTTAATGGTTTTGGGTGGACAACTCAATTTCTCGATTTTTATGATCCTCATTTTAGCTTCAGGAATCAGGACTGAAAAAGGGGGAAAAATAATAAGTAACAGAAAAAGATTCATTCAAGTTTGCACCCATAACTTCTTGCGATGTAGAGAGGTCATTCTCTGCCTACAAAAACATATTGACTGACAAGAGCAGGAACCTTAGTTGTTAACAGTGCAATAAAGTCAAGTGAAATAAGAAATTTGGAACAAAAATTAAAGTGCATGTATTAATGTATTTTTCGCTTGATCGTGCATGTTTCATAGTTTGATAGTGCATGAATGCATGCATATTTTGGGATTTTATAGTGCATGAAATTCTCGTCTCTAGTAATGATTAATAACACATTACAGAGAATAACTGTACCCATTTAGAAATTATTATCACAGTTAATTTATAATTACATTATGTTAAATTAACTACATATAACTGCCTCTATATTCCCCGCATTTATTAATTACCCGAATTTGTGTACGAATAATAATGTTTGATTAAATTTAGTTGAATATTTCTTTCAGATTTTACACGTTAAAATGAATTAATTGTGATTCACATTCATTTTTTTACTCTTCATGTTTTACCACGACTGGATTCGAAACTACCTTATATTAAATACATCTTATTTTCAGTCATCCAACGTATAATGCAATTAATGACGTCACCACATTAACAGAAAGTGTGACCAGATTTCTCACATGTCATGCGCATAAACATTTCAAGTTAAAATAATACAATAAAATAGCATAAGGAAGTACAATATTTATGTTGATGACATCACAAGTTACAAATAATTTTCTTTCTTTGTTTAAAAACTGTCAATTCTGTTTTGCAGTTTATCTCACATCTCATTCACTGTAAGTTCACGCAGATGTCTTACGTGGTGGCAACATCCAGAAATGTCATCGTCACTTTAGTGAATAAAACCGATCACACAATTCAAGTGTTGTTTAACCTCACTTAACTTCATTTTTGAGTATACCCTTATTTTTAGATGCACCATTAGTCTCTCTAACCTAGTTACCATAATTATACCAAATTTCTTCATTATGTGATAACCTGAATCACAATCCTCGTCTAGCAAGTCCTGAATCTCTTCTTCTATGACAAAGTTCCCACTAAACCTTTCAATGCTTCAAGGTAGTTCATTTCAATTTCTTCATTCTCGACTTAAACAGTGCTGTCATGCAAAATTTTATTCCATGTATTGAAAACGTAGAGGTACTTATGTCGTTCATTGTAGCCGCAAAATTCAAAATCGTCGAGATAAAGTTAATATAACTTCATATTTTTCAATGCTCAACTGAACCTCCTTGTAGAGCTGAATAGCTTAACAGAGAAGAATGGAGGGATAGACATTTTTACTGCACTTTATATTTACTACAAATATAAACTGAAGAAACTTCAGGCTCGTCTCGTGTGAGTATAGTAATTTGTTTAGGGTCGGTTTCACGAACAGACGTTAAAATTTAACGAATTATTACATTGATTTAACAATAAATTTTTACACAAAAACTGTTTCATGAAAAATTGTTAACTTTAACAATATGTTAAACTGTTTTCAACATCAGAATATGTGTTAAAACCTTCACAAAATTGTTAAAACCTGATTATGGCTGGTGTAAATTACTCTGCATCATAAGAGGTCTAAAATTTGCAGATAAATCCACGAGCGAACCGAGTGGATTTATTTGGGAAATCTCAGACCTCGAGTGACATTTATTAGGACCATTTCGTGAATAAAATAAAAATATCAAATAATATATTCCTAAAATTCGCTCACAAAATGTTAATAATTGTATATTTATGAATACTTAACCTATCCCGAAATTGTGAGATGAATAATGATTACTGTAATAAAGAAATTGAATGTTATTCAGCAATGCCAATTGAGAAAATCGAATTACAGGTTTAAAAATGTTAATTACATGTATTGCGCTTTTCTCTTGTTATTATAACAGAAATACGTTTTCATTATCTACTGAAATGGTAATTTAATTTTAACATTTAATAGTATAATTACAAATAATCTCATTAATACATTAATTAAATGAGCAATTGTTATGAAGGGGTGTCATTTTCTTTAGATACAATGGACATGGAATTAGAAGATGAAGATGAAGATGAAGATGTAAATGTGGAAGTAGGATTTCGCACTTTATTTAGTACAATGGATTCATACTCATCGATTTACGTGGAAACAGTTGGCGACACTGTCTAAACAAAAGAACGACCATGCAATAAATTAATTGTGATAAATCGAGCTGCAGAAATTATCGCGATGTATGACTGTCATTGGTTGGAATTCAAAATTTCATTACACTTTATTGGTCGGAAATGGAATGACGTCATATAAACGAAATGGTCAAAATTGAATCCTTTATTTTATTTTTACAGCATCAGTTCAGCGGTTCATTTTCAATAATAAATAATAATTGCCAAAGAGATAGTAATATTGAACAGGCTTTCTCTACTTTCTCTATGTAAAGCGACAGAAACGCGTTCAGAAAAGCTTTAGTTCCTTGATTCATACTATTCCCAATCATCGCGAGAGTTAACAAAATGTTAACTAACATTCATCTGGAAATCACTGCTGGAACCGAAATGCACGAAAGAAAGTTAACACGATTGTTAAAATTTTAGCATGTGTTAACAAACAACGAGTTAGTGCGTTTTTAACACGTGTTAATGAAACCGGCCCTAAACAGTTTTCTGCAAAGCATTTTATTTCTTCAGAACGTCTTTCGGGATTAAACAAAATCAGGTTTAACGGAGTCCGACTTCATGGGGCTTTATTATAGTTTAATATTTTATGCATGGTTAAATAACCTGCTAAAATTATTGTTTCCATTTGCCGGTTTGAACACAGTTAATAAACTGTTTCCTACACCAGAGATCCAAATTCGAACATTGGCGAGACTACAAAAATTCATGAACAAAAAAGAAAAATATTGGAATAGGTTTCTTCGCTACACTTCCTACCAACACTACTGACTGCTTCTATGTAATTCAGAATAGTTGCTACCACTGGTGGAAGAGGCAACGAAAAACATGTATCATGCCACATTCTGAGTCGGAGATAAAAGTGAAATAACTTATCTTGATGCAAATCAAGATTTCAGGTATAACTCCCTGTAAACGTACGTTAAACCAAAGGTCCCGGGTTCGATACCCGGCTCCGGAACAATTTTTCCCTCGAAATTATTCAACTTATCTTGATCTTCCTTTATTTTCTTGTACACCGTAAGAGTTATAAGAGTTAAAAAATATCAACAGGCTCCATAGAGAAGCCACACCAGACCGTGTCTGAAAAGGAATTTAATGGATTTAATGATATGTATGCCGTATTGCAGTTATCGTGGTGAATAAATTTGATTTCTTTATACATTCACAAAAGTAAGCTCTTAAATTATTCCACAGTATCTGAATAATTAATTTTCCAAGTTCTCTTTCTCAAATCTGAATAGCCAGGAAGATTCCATCGCTACATCTACGGTACGGTTGCCTACGTTAAATCCTAATCCCTAACCAGGTTATCATTATCTACCATGCATACCCTTCCCGGACCATTAACGAGATTTATCGCGAACACAGCGGTTTTAGGCGTCTTTCTTTCCACGTTCGTTCTTCAAATTCATCCTGACTTTAATTCGAACTAATTGCATTTAAGGCCATTATATTGATGCAAGCAGTACAGACGAGGATTCTGTTCGCAGTCGAATATCTTGGTAGGCAGATTTAAATCCTTAATTTGCATATCTTATCTGCTACAGAAGCGTTCATTCAGTCTCATGATTTGGAATTCTACTGACGTAAGGTTTTCATGAACATAAACATTAAACACATAAAAATATAATTTTCGAGATAAAGACAGAGTGAATGACTTAATTTTAAATATATAACTATAATTATCATTTATTACAATATGAAGTCCGATATGACATTTATATCTGAAGACTCCCTTAATATACAAGATAAAAGACTTTGAATGAGAAGTTAAGTACGTGTCCAAAGTTCCACTTACATTTCTCCTTCCTTTTTCTTCTTCTAATTAAAATTTTCAAGTATAGCTTAATTAGATAATACAGTTAATCATAATTCCACTAATCTTTGATGTGACCAAGTCTTTATTTGAGCTAAAAACGGGAAAATTGTCACAATTTATGTGTAAAAGGAAGCAGTGACGTCCTACAGTTATAAGAAAACGGCTTATCCACAGGAATACTGCTATACGACTATTTAACATGAGGCAGTGACGTCATTACTGAACAAATGAAAGTATATAGCACGAGTCCATTATCTTACGAGGGGAGAAGGCTGACGTTGTTCAGTAAATGAAGTATAAATTAATCATACTTCGTGGACCAATACATATATAGTAATCCACAATTGGGTATTACATTACTCTCAAAATCCTTGCATTAAAATTAATTTTAGCATTTCATACATATAAACTTTTCTTACTAAACTACTGAAGGTAGTTGATTTAAAATAATATTGCTATCTGTTACTCTTTAATCTTCATTTAAATATTTTACAATTTATATTTGTCTTACTTACAAATGACTTTTAAGGAACCCGGAGGTTCACTGCCACCCTCACAAAAGCCCGCCATCGATCCCTATCCCAAGCAAGATTAATCCAGTCTCTACCATCATATTCCACCTCACTCAAATCCATTTGAATATTATCCTCCCATCCACGTCTCGGCCTTCCCAAAGGTCCTTTTCCCTCAAGTCTTCCAACGAACACTCTATATGCATTTTTGGATTCACCCATACGTGCTACATGCCCTGCCCATCTCAAACGTCTAGATTTAATGTTCCTAATTATGTCAGGTGAAGAATACAATGCGTGAAGTTCTGCGTTGTGTAATTTTCTTCATTCTCCTGTAACTTCATCCCTCTTAGCCCCAAATATTTTCCTAAGCACCTTATTCTCAAACACCCTTAATCTCTGTGCCTCTCTCAAAGTGACAGTCCACGTTTCACAACCATACAGAACAACAGGTAATATAACTTCATAAATTCTAACTGTAAGATTTCTTGAAAGTCTTGTAATGATCGTACTGTCGATTCTTTTTATTGAAGAAATAATGTTGCAATGTTCATCAAAAACATTATTCATCAGTTGCAGATGGAGGATGCTTTAAATAAATCTGCAGGTGAAGGATGTGTTAAATAAATCTATCTGTAAATTTTTTTTTATGTGTTTAGCATTTTTTTCTAGCTGGCAAAGCAATGAGTACCTACAATAGGATCGTCTTCATGACCAACACGTCAGGCACTTGTAGACGTTCTGTGTCTACTGAATATCCCGAATACATGTACTTGAAAGAAAGAGCATGCGAGTGGAATTCTAAGTATTCGCTTCTCGAGCACTATCTTAGCGTTGTTTCGAAACTCTTCTAGTTGAAGATACCCTTTAAATACAAAGTTTAATTAATTTTCTTGAAGCAATATCAATCACAAAGCATGGAGAAAAACTTTCAGAGTGTTCATACATTCTTTACAGTAAAAATTACGTTGAATACAGAGAAACATGCCCTTTGTAGTGAACTGCATGCACTTCTATATGACGTTCAGAAATGTGAAATGTAAAATTGTACTGGAGAGACAGAGACAGAGAGATCCACTGCAGAAAAAGATATCGTATGTGATATGGTACATAAGAAGGGCTTAGTCGGGCATTGTACACTGTCTTTTTCTGCGTTCAACTCGCATATTGCATTACATTCCAATTCTTTAGTTGAAGTTTCTTTTCAATTAAAGAGGCGATTCAGAAACAATGAGATGGTATTACGGCTATAAAAGAGCAATGGTAAAATGAGTGGGAGGAAAAAGCTTCCCCAAAAAGCTTTGTCGTATTCACCACAAAACCCACGAGATCTACCCGGATTCTAATACCGATTCTTTTTGGTGAGAAGCCGTCCACTATCTCACAGCTATGGCTTCGTCTTTCCTTCCAAACTGCAGCTGATAGTTTTTTTTTACTTTCAAACATCCTAATAACGCTGCTTTGAAATGAAGCAACTGTATGAGAGCTTTGTTACAATTCTAGCCCCAACACCGTCATGAATTTTACAACGATATACTAGACTGACATGAAAGCTTATTTCACATTCGAGAGGAAAGCATGGAAGAAATTAATATAAATTACGCATTTCTCTCTATATTTTCACAACGAAGACTAGAATCCGAATCGTCTGTACAATATTTTACTTACACCATGAGTAAAATTGACAGCCGATAGAAAAAAGCTAATGAATGGATTTTCCACTCTGGAAACGTGAATTAAAATTCCGGATAATCTACAGTAATTTGCGCCTGATGAACACGCTGTTTGGGTAGATTTTTTCAGGATACTGACATTGTATGTCTTCATTTAATCCCCGGCATTTCATTATCCATCGTCTCCATATGATGTCCTTAAATCTCCTGATTCCTAATGAAAAAACAGCTGTCCATCCATTGAATTTTCTGAAGGCGTTTGTCATGAATTCACTGTCTATTCCTTTCCTCCTTGGCTTTTCCTTATTATTTCGTCCACTTGATGCCAACTCAACGCTTTCTTTTGTGATCTGCTGTTCTGCATTCATTTGGACAACTCGATGATTATTTTTGTGACCTTGTATCGTTATGTTTTCATCCCTTTGGACACGAAGTCCATGATTTTTTTTGGTAATGTGCCATACATTCTTATTCTTTCATCCATCTGGATACCAACTTATTGCTCTTTTTTTTTTTTATAAATTGGTGCTTTCAATTCTTATTTTTCATCCACTTGGGCACCTAGTCAACACTTTTTTTTAATCTGCTGTTTTACATTGTTTTTTTTTCATCCATTTGGACACTCAATCCTTTTCTAGTCGTAGAACTATGTCTTTTTCTTTTTTCCTCACTAGATTATCGGAGGGTTACTTCGGAAATGACCTCCACATAAAAATGTAACCTCCTCCCTTCTTCACAGCCTTTGATTTGTCCTCGTCTTCCCTTGTTCTTCTTGTGTTCCCCTATTCTCCTTACCTTCGTTTTGTCCTCGTCTACCCCTTGTTCTCGCGCTCCCCTCATTCTTCTCGTACTACCCTTGTTCTCCTTTTGTTTCCATTGTTCTCTTTTTGTTCCCCTTAATCTCCTTTTGGCCCTTTTGTTCTCAGGTTGTTTCTCTTATTCTTCGTGCCTTCGCTTTGTTCTCCTTGTAGTCTCATTGTTTCATTTCTCACATCACCCTCACGTAGTTCTACGTAAAGATATGTAGCATAGTAAAGATATGCATCTGTCGAGTCTTTTGTTTGCAATCTGCTACTCTGTACAGTATTTTTATTCTTTCATAATTTACATTTGGGCACCAACTCAACGCTTTTTATTTTTAGTATTCTTGTACTTCGCATTCTTATTCTTTAGGCCTATGGAACCTTCAGTTTTTGTTCATAATCTGTTTCACATTCTCTGTATTTGTCCGTTTTATTGCAATTCTGCAATTAAAATCAAAGGAGTTTACACTGTGTCTGATTGTAACTTTATAGTTATTCGTTACTAATTTAAATTTCTTTGTAATGGAATAATTCGAAATTGTATAAGTACATCGTAAGTAAGAACTTAAATAAATATATATCAATACAATTAATTAGCAAATATATTATCTTATGTAATGTCAAGAATTTTTAAGTAGCAAATATCGCGGGTCCAGTATTATAACTAATATTTTGAGATAATAAAATTAGGAAATAGCTTTTGTGCATCCAACCTATTGTCTCCATGCGTAGTAATGCTTTGCAGCAGATTTTTTAAATAATTATATTATTTAGCTTAGAAACTATAGTGGATCTCTAAGCTTAAATAACTCACTGAAGTAGGTAACTTAAATATCAAGTTAACTAGTTAGGCCTATAGTGTTAGACCTGCGATTTATAGCCCAATAATACAGTCATGAGTGGTTTAGCGGTTACCATGCTAGCCGTCGAATTAGAGATACGCATGCTAAACTCAGTCGAGAGTTTTTTCGGAGGGTAAGTTGGGGGAGCTGCGTCGTATATTTACGGCACGTAAAAAAACCCTGCCCATGTAAGAGTCTCCGGGGAAAAATTTTCGACCATTTCCTGCCCAGATTGAATTTCGACGCTGAATAAACTCTACAGTTGAAATTGAGGTTAAATAAGATATTACTTTACCACTACTACTTTCATACAAAAATAACAGCCTTTATCTCTCCACGAAACCATGGCGTTCTTACAGGGACGAAGCAAACATGTGGCTCTGCACGTACACTCGCGAAACAGAAATCTAAGTAACGATTATCAGCCCAAACTTGCTCTATGCTGCCTTTTTCATAGAACAGCAAATAATTGTTTTTATGTGCTTTCGCAGCCATGCGTAGCACCTATTGTATTCATGACGACTGCTCGGCCTTGCACACGAAACAAAGGTTCTACCGATCAGCCTCTACAAAGCTGTTTTATAAAATGTATAGATTAGATACTAACAAATTTACTGTAGTTCACATTAAATATTAGAATTGTAACTTGATTTCGAGTCAAATATTTCTATAAAATTTATAAATCTAACAGTCTACGTAAGTAGGTTCAAAACTTGATATTTTCCTTTTTTATAAATTTTCGAAATTCTAACAATCCCATCATCTCTAGTTAAGAAAAACGAAATTAAACATACTGACAAAAATTAAAATTTCTTATTATTGTGTACAAATATTCAACATGAACCTTATTTCTTATTTTAGAGAAGCCATCTTATTGATTTCTTTTATATATGATGTCTGTAAATTATGAAGTCGACAATATTCATAGCATCGCAAAAATGGAATGGCACATTGCATAAGTGTGTACTGAATTACATTTCTCAACATATATTCTCTACAACATTCACAAGTAAAACTAAAATTGAATAGGTGCACTACATTTTTAAACATAATAGTTCTTACATCCTCTCAGCCCGGTTACTGTAAACAGTAAAGTTCTGAATACACCACAGCCTCATGACTTATTGTGCAACTCATAGTTTAATAGTATTCGTAGTGAATACAGCTATAACAAATAACATCTATAGACGCAGCTAAAATTAAATTATAAACTGTCCCGTTAAGAGTTGAATAAAAAACCGTTAAGAGAAGAATAAAGAATTAAACAAGAGAGGAGTTAAAAACTTGAAAAGTAAATTTAAAATCTCAAAATAAATTCAACTCATCGTTATAAAAAATTATCGCGACACAGATTCCAACAAAGATATGCTTCTGCTTTTTTCAGTAGATCTACATCATTTTATAGGACAGCCCACATCTCGCCTTTAATTAGGAATGTATGTACGAATATATTCCAGCATTTGAACACTTCTGACTCTCTTATAAGTGGCAAGTCCAATTGGGTTTTCTACGTGACCTGTAACTCGTTTCTGATATCCCCATTACAATATGTCTTCTCCATAGCAGCCTATGACAGACCTTGGAAACTGCATTTCTGCTGTTGTTAGCGAGCTTTGTTGTGTTCCTCTATTAATTACCCACGATTCGCTGTCACAGATGGAACGAAGCACAGTCATCGTTCTGTAGATTTTCATTTCCTATAACAGGCACTTCCTTTGAAGGCATATCAAGGTCACAATAAGAGAGATAAAGGAAATCAGCTTGTCTTAGCTGACCTATAGGAATCTGTAAGTCAAGATAGCGTTATGATTGGATAACGCTTCCCGCCGTAATATCCTATTAAATTCTGTGCCTGCTACAGTTTAGAATTCGAAGCGCTCGTTATTGTACCATATACGCTGTCTAATCTTCTTTAAGTAACAAGAAAATACTACACACAGAAAATACTAAAATCACCAGATTGCGCAGTGTGGCGGCGGCGGCGGCGGCGGCGGCGGCGGCGGCGGCGGCGGTGGTGGTGGTGGTGGTAGCATTTAACGACGCTTTGAACTACAGAGGTTATTCATCATCGAAATTTCGACTTAGGTGAGAATGTCCGACAAATTTTGCTGGTCTTCTATCAGGGATGGGGTATTTCCAAGTACCGTAAATCTTTTACAGAGACCCACAGGTTTACGGCCGAGTTTGAACCCGCGAACTAGAAAAGGTGCCTGTTCAATACATTTTCGCGATGGAGATGTTTCATGGACTAACAAGAAGTGACTTGCAAAGAATGGCATATGCACTATGTGTTAAAAATGGACCAAAGAACCCGTTCACTTCTTCAGTAACAACGAGCATGGCTAGACGAAAATCTCTTCTAGGATATGAACTAAAAAGGTGCTAGAATTGAATACATTTTGGAGATGGAGTAGTTTTATAGCCATGTATTGTGGATCCCTATCACCACGGCATGGCGCGTCCTCAGGTTGCGGATAAAGGAGATGGTCTCCAGATATGGAGGGTAGCTGCGAATATATTGAATAAGCAGTCGTGGACAACCGATAAGGGGTGGTCCTCCAGCTTGGGGGGTTGGGCGAAGGGCTAACAACCCATCACCGTAAAAAACAGCTTGTTACGAAACCTAACAATAAGCCACGGAATAGGACTGATTCTCCGGCACGACCATAGCAGAGGATATAGAGTGTTAGTTGGAAGGCCGGGGGGAATAAGACCTTTGGGGAGGCCGAGACGTAGATGGGAGGATAATATTTAAATGGATTTGAGGGAGGTGGGATATGATGGTAGGGACTGGATTAATCTTGCTCAGGATAGGGACCTATGGCGGGCTTATGTGAGGGCGGCAAAAGCCATAAGTAAGTAAGTAGTTTTATAGCCTAACAAGGAGACGGTAAACAAGAGGAAGACAAGGACAAACAGGGCAATACATGGAGTACATGGGGATACAAGAAGAACAAGCGGAGTACAACGGGAACAAGGGAAATACAAGAAGAACACGGGAACGACCAGGAAGGTAAGGAGAGAGGGCTACATTTTTATGTTACGGTCGATTCTCATCAACGTTAAATAGACCGAGTACACAATACAGCGTCGTTAAATAACCAACTAAAAATCCTTCCACTCTATTTACTGTTCGTATTTAATTAAGAAATTACTGAGTTCATCTGCATATTTTTCGCGGAAATTTACTAAAATACCTGTGCGTTATGAAGAAAACAATATAGCTACCGCAATCTCGTCTGCCGAGATCATGATAAACTCAAGAAAAAGAAAGAAGCAAGGAGAGAAGAGACGAAAAATCTCAAAATTAACGGTACAGTGTGCGAAAGGGTGTTATTGAACGAAAGAATTAGACTTGGTTTTTTAAATTCCCAGGATTAGTTTTTGTTAACGTCAATGCCGAGAAGCCTTATTCGCACAACCACTACGACTATAGAAACATCACTGTCACTCAATTCCTTCTACTCTTTGCTAGCGACAGTCTAATTTATTCTGGAATGCTTTCAGTGAGATGTCAGTACACATTCGAATTAAATAATCTTGTTTTATGAGAAAATCTGAGAACGTGACTTTTTCAGTTGAAAGGGCTTGGTGGAGAAATGCGTATTCTATTCGCTACGTGGTTGGAAACTACTTCAAAAGTGCCTCTTCGATACTGGCAAAATGGCATTCCATGAAATGTATCTTTCATAACATCTTCGATTTTCTTTTAGTCTACTGTAGTGAGTTGGAAAAACTGATTTCCTCACCATGTATCAATGTCTTACTCCTAATGCATGTTTATTACATGGCTAGAAGAAGAGTCAAAAATATTTTAATTCAAAGTTCATTATTGAAAGACAGGCAACCGATGAGCACAATGCTGCCATTTCATAGCACTTTTACTTAAATTATTTTACTACAAATTGTGTTTATC
The DNA here is from genome assembly GCF_040183065.1 of Periplaneta americana. Lineage (NCBI taxonomy): Eukaryota > Metazoa > Arthropoda > Insecta > Blattodea > Blattidae > Periplaneta > Periplaneta americana. The sequence continues at coordinate 72,693,731 of NC_091131.1, read as the reverse complement.
ATTTACCTAAAAAGCGAAACTGGCAATGTAAATATATATAATTTTGAAAACATTAATTAAATCACATTTTACTTTAGACAGAGAACCGTATTATTGTTTGTATCAACTACAAAACGAAGTCATTACGTCTTCGTAAAAACGCACACACGCACATAACTTACACACATATAAATTAAAAAAAAACAGTTGCATGCTAACTATACCATCTGCTCACTGCTCTTGAGAGTTTAATGTTTGCGGCTGTGATAAATTGACGGCTAAGAAGTAATTTTTGGCAACGAAATCTTGTTTACAGTTAAATACATTCATGCCAACAGTTGTCACAGCTATGCGGGCCGATTGCGAAATTCGTCACAAAACTGTCTTGAGTATGAAAAATATTTCCTCCTGTTGTGTATCTTTACTGAGGTTTACGCTTAACTATATCGTTCGCGTATACATTCATATTTTTCCTTCGTAGTATAAGAATTTCCCTGTTTCAGCATCGACCTCATTTGAAGGGTTCAGAACCATAGTGGGCCAAGCGCCATTTACTAAAACCGTAGAAAACAAGGGTTAAAATGAAGTTATTACCATAATTCAATGGAAACATACAGCAAGTAATATAAAGTATACAAATTAAAACTAAATGATATGTCAATCTTCATTAAACTATGGTATTCACTTAACTTTAACCCTTGCTTTCTCCGTTTTTAATAAATGGCGCTGGCCCACTATGACTCTGAACCCTTCATTTATCCTTTTAACATTCTCTGAAAATACGTTGGGCTAAATATGAGTGAAATGGAGAGGACACAGCTAGTATGTTACCCATTTTTCACGTTAATTAATTAATCTATCCAATCATTCATTCAACCAAATGAGTCAAAAATAAAATATGGTTTATTTAACGACGCTCGCAACTGCCGACGTTATATCAGCGTAGCCGGTGTGCCGAAATTTTGTCCCGCAGGATTTACCAGTAAATCTACTGGCATAAGCCTGTCGCATTTAAGCACACTTAAATGTCATCGACCTAGTCGGAATCGAACCCTGCAACCTCGAGCACAAAAGGCCCGCGCTATACCGACTGCGCTCCAAATTAGTCAATATTTTTCGACAACACGCTGTATAATATCCTTCCGAGAGACTCGACCTTCTAAAGTTTGTAGAGGCAGTTAAAAGAAGCAATATGAGATTAGAAACCAATATCCGGTAACGCCCCTGTTACGAGTTAAGAGTAAGAATGCCTGTCATAACGCCGGGCCCGTTACGTCCCCAATCGTTAGCAGTGGTAATGCATGCTCTTCATCTTCAGATCCTCTCCTTCCGCAAGGAGCATAATTCATTATTGTTTTTGGAATGCGCCCTATTGCCAAGTTCCTTACAAGAAAATTCACAAAGTCTGACACGCAGTGGAGGTTATTTCAGAGGTCATTTTCAGGGGGAAGGGGTGGGAAATGTTTCGTATAAACCTATCCGGGATCGAATAGTTACTTTCATAATTGTTTCTCTCTGAATCAGACTTCTGCAAGTAAAAAAAAAAAAATTGGTTTCCGACGGAAGAGACAAAGATCTATCATTGTATTCTCATATAATAAGAAAAGTTACAGATATATTTTTTTAGACCTGACACTCCATCGAATAAAACTGTTAATAGAAGTGGGGAGTCCAGCGCAAAACGAAGCATACTGAGGCAAAGTGGGCGGGACATGGAGGGTGGTATATTGAAGATCATCTTACCTCTCCATTCAAGTTCCTACAACAAGCCAACAGTTTAGCCTTCCCATTATGTTAACCAGTTCCGTCTTTATTTTTGATTTTCTTATTAATTACTAGCCGTACCCGTGCGCTCCGCTGCACCCGTTAGAAATAAATGTAAAGTAATTACATAATTAAAATAGGACATTTGATCCAGGGAATATTCGTGTTTGATAGAAGGATAAATCGTTTAATATGTTACTTAATTTAAATTGTATTTAAATAATTAAAATGCGATCATTTTGGTCCAGAGACCACTCATTAGGTGCAATGACAATTCCTTTAACATGTTTCTTAATTTTTATTACATGCATCATACTTTAAAGAAGACTGACATATCATTTAGATTTAATGTGTATACTTTATTTTACTTGCTATATGTTTCCATTGAATTATGATAATAACTTAATTTTAACCCTTGTTTTCTACGTATTCAGTAAATGGCGCTTGGGTCACTATGGTTCTGAACCCTTCAAATAACTTAAATTATATTATATTATATTATATTATATTATATTATATTATATTATATATTATATTATATTATATTATATTATATTATATTATATTATATTATATTATATTATATTATATTATATTATATTATATTATATTATATTATATAAAAATGTGTTGATAACGGATGTACACCGATAAGTAAGTTTTTAATTTGTTATGGGGCTCTTGAATCTCAGGAGAAACAAATTTTATTTTACAACAGCGCAACATAATCTGCTTGGCTCATTACCCAATTTTTTTCATTGCATTTAATGCATATGTATTTTATGTATTTTAACACGATTCAATTGAGCATAGTTAAAATTTGGATTATAAAATAATGGAACGCTAAACTAACATATTATTACTGCATACTAAATCAATACACTCTTGTGGTTCGTTAATTCTCTGAAATAAACATTATTTTAAGAAATACAGGAAACGAATACACAGAATAGCCTATCAAGTTGTTTGTGCCTAAGAAGCCATTTTAATCTTACCTGTCCTCAATTCACTCACAAGTTACTGTAATAACATTATAGCATTATGTCCATCTAGAGAAACTACACTTTCCAATGGTGAAATAATAATTAATTACACAAATCGGTTAATTTAGCTTCCGATATTACTTCATACAAACACAGAAACATTCTCTGTAGGCTATGATTCATAGCTTTCGATTGTTGTTGACCAAGGCCCCTTATAGACGAATTCATTTGTTTATTTCATTACACCGCCTTAGATGGCAGTTATTTTAATTTTGAAACTCATTTATCTCATTAATTATCAGTCTTATCAAAATTTTTCAAAGAATAAAACTTATCGGAAATGGTTTTTAAAGAAATTTTTGTTATGTAACATTTTTCACAAAAATCAATAATAAGCGAGATATTTCGATTTATTTAATTCAGACCCCCTTATAACCCCCTTTTAAATAATGTATTTTGAATGCCATATAGCCTAAAATCTAAGTTACAACGAGCTTAATTTATATTCCAATTTTCATCGAAATCGGTTCAGCCATTATCGCGTGAAAAGGTAACAGACAGACAGACAGACAGACATACATACATACAAACAAAAATTTCAAAAAAGCTATTTTCGGTTTCAGGGTGGTTAATTACATATGTTAGGACCAATTATTTTTGGAAAATCGAAAATTACCAGAAAAATTTCAGCTACAGATTTATTATTAGTATAGATTATTTTCTGAATTCTACAACAGACTGCATTACCAGAGTTTTAAGTAATTTCTATTGTTTACCATGTCGAATATCCTACATTGTACAAGCTGTAATAATTATATCAGCATCAGTCAAAGGATTCCTATGATTTTAATGTATAGTTTCCAAAGATACAGTTGACGACTATGCATAATCCTGACCTACGTTTCCGCATTCTCTCTAAAGAAAAACTCAAGTTTTCCTAAGCTCATCGTAACTGATCAACCGTTTAGGGGAGTCTGTACACAGAATTTTGGCAAAAAATGAAATTTTGGTTTTTATCGTTTCTTAATAGTTTAATATGTGTAAAATTATAATATGATTTTATTTCTTCCAATTGTCAGCTTTTAGCTTTATCTTCAGCAAAAATATTGTAGTAATTCTAAATGCAAAAAAATGTTATCAATGAATTTTTATTTTCCAACCGCTCAGAGGAATTTTAAATTTATTTCGCCCACGCTTGCAGAACAGGGCGACAATTGTGGCGTTGCATCACTCATCGGAAACGTCATGCATCCCTTCCTTCTATCCCCGCGTCAGTGACTTGTTAGGGGAAGAGATTTGTATTCAGTGTCTCTGCTATGTGATTGCGTACGGGGCACAGTGACGTCATTCAACGCCAGTGGACTGTGGACGGGGAACCAACGCTTTCCCCATGCTTTCCACCCCTCTCTCGCCAGTTCTGTAACCCTGATTTAGCCGAGTCTATACATGAAAATATGTTACATACACCCTATTTTTCCTATAATTGTATCTTTTATCACTTCTGAGAAAAGTGCTCCCAAAATTGAGGAATTTAACATTGCAAGATAGGGAAACTTTGACACCATTTTTCTACACTTTCTCATTTTTGTGACAGTGATGCACTCTTCTCAGAAAGTATTGTACCCAGAAGGTCGAAATTAATATATAATATCAATGTGATGGCATTTTACACAGCAGATTAATATATTAAGATTACTTTTTTCTTCAGCGAAAATAAAAAATAATTTGTAGTAATTCTTAATGCAAAAAATGTTATCAATGAATTTTTTCTTTCCATCCGCTCGGTGGAATTTCAAATTTATTTAACCGGTTGTACACATAAAGGTATGTTACATATGCCCTCTTTTTTGTATCTTTTATAACTTCTGAGGAAAATGCATCCAAAATTGAGGAACTTAACATTGTAAGATATGTAAATACGCTTACAGTCTCCCCTAACATACATAGACGGTGTGAAGCTTTTCTGTGAGGTCGACATTACGCAAAAATTGTACATACAAAGAAATAGTAGGTCATAAAACTTGCTAACAAATGTAATTGTGTGAAGTTCCTATTCTTGGTTGAGTGAAGCTACAGGTACCGGCATCACAGCATAAACTAGACTCTCACACATAGTTGGTTTCTTCCGGATCAATATTATCACTGTTAGAATCGTTGTTAGCAAATTCAAACTTTGTAATTTCAGTCAGGATATATGCAGTCAGCCTGAACTATTATTGTTCATCACAAAAGAAGCAAATATATAATGTACAATCACTAAAAATATAATTTAATTAGATTAATTTTTCATTACAGAAATTATTTTTTCGTTGCGAATTTTTTCAAAGTCTCCTGCCCCTAAAAACGAGCCTCACGAAGCCAGCGCATGTAGTCATTACCTTAATGAAGAGCGCCTTAATATTATAGCCCCTAGCATCCCTCCTCATGAACATATTTTACGCATGAGTGGACCACTCAAGCAAGATGTAATATAGTTCCCTGCGAAGGTTGAGTGATCAAACCTTCATTGAAAAATTCATTGTAACACTTGTGGCGGACAAGGTAGCAATTGGGGATTTTCTCGACATTCTTCCGTTTCCCCATATTAGGCATCTACATCATTTCGTCAACATTTCTCTATTCCGTCACCATTCCATAGCATTCCCCGAACGGCGGCTGGCGACGCACGGAGGGGGCTGGCCTATAACGAGGGGGGGGGGGGTGCCTGCTCGAAAACTGGGTACGCAGCGAATCTCAGCCGGTGTGAGTTTAGGAATTCATCTAGATTGAGGATTAGCGCAGCAGATCGTAAAAGGTCGCAGTGCTGGGTCATAGTGCTCCCCTTCCGAAATTTCATTCCAAGATGTAATATATATATAAACGAATATAGAACACAATAATTACAGTACTGGTAAAACTTTCTCATATAATTATTATTATTATTATTATTAATTATACAATAACTTGGTGAATATATTTAAGAAACTCTCAATGTTTTTATTGGCACGTCATAAACACCGATGTCAGAATCCCTTGTTACACGGCATACATCAACGCGATAACAACTTCTTGCCACATTATATCCAACATACCTATCTCTGTTTATGGATGCAATCACAGCAATGATCCGAAGTCTTACTTCTTCAAGGTCTTGGGGTAGAGGTAACACAAAATTTTATTATTCACGTACCCCCATAGCAAGAAGTCACATGGTACCTGATGGTCTGGAAAGCTAACAAGTAGGCTAATAGTCAATTCGGAAATGTCTACGAAAGAACATTAAATAAGCCTCCAATTCCAAAACTGTCTACATCCATTCTTAACAATTTTCAGGAAACTCCAAAAACTGATAACTTTTTTCCTAATTGTTTGCAGTGTTCGTCATATTTGAAGCTTATTTATGGAAGGAAAGAGGGAATTTAGGCACAACATTCATTAGAAAATTGCTAGAGACATTTAGGTAAATGACGAAACCGCATTTATCGCAATTTAAAAAAAAGATGGATTTAGACAATCTTGGAATGGGACGCTTCGTACAAATCTTACTGAATTTGTTTTCCCAAGCTGCAGGACGCAAAACGATATGTTGAACAGTTAACTTACCATTTTTCAGCAATGTCTTCCATGGCAACAGAAATACAGGTTTTTCGGAATTTAGAACTTGAAACTATGCAAGATTAATGACAAGATCTGCATTTATTTAGACAGGCCTAAATGAAGTTATGTCATATTTTTAGGATTATAAACAATGTAACATATGTAACCAAGAAAACACACATTTGGATGGATTAAATCAGCGGCCATCAGCACACTGCACCCTCGAGCTAGCGTCTCTTACCGGCGGACAAGACACTGCACTAGAGTGCATCCGTGGCTGCTGGCGGGTATGCTGTCTCCCTATCCTGTCTACACGACGGAGCATATTTCGTTACACTCCATGCACTTTACCCACTTCAGCGAGTGCTGACGAGCACTGGGTTAAATGATTTTATTTCTGTATTTATTTCGAATAACAGTACTATAAACTGCAATACTCATATTTGCAACACGAAAAGGAACTGGACTGTTGCGACACGTTTAAAACTTATGGATGATAATGACAATAAAATAATAATGCGTGGCGAGACGAGTCTTGGAGGGTAAAGACCGTCCAGCCTAATGCTGGTCTCACGTTCATATGTTTCAGCAAAGGCGATCATCCAATCACTACTCGAGTAACTTGTGGTTAGCACGATCACCTCGCCAGCTGTTATAGCTGGCTATCGAAAATGACTTCCCTACTCAATGTAGCTTCCCAAATTCATCACGATGCTGAGTGAGCACTGGTCCCATCCGAAATTTTAAGAAAAAATGTCTCCCCTGATGAGAACTCGAACTAGCGCTTATCTGTACCACTAGTTTAAGACCTTGATCTTTAGACCACGCAGGACCAGTTACAGCTAGCGCCAGCGTTTTTGGCGTGTGTCCTAGAGTATAGTACCCAGTTTGTGAGCATGTTGATAGTGCAGTTGAGAATGGTACCACTTCATATACACGTCACATCAGCCATCTGCCAAACACAGTTGTCAGATTGACTACGCTAAAGGTAAGACACTAGCACTTAACGTTTCCGTTACTTATTTCACACGACAAAAACGGTGATGCAGACTGTATTAAGTAGGTGGGATTTAATTATCACTCACCACCACAAATACTTCTAACATTTTCCAAATTAAAGCCTTCAATCGGAGTCTTGATATCGTGTGTCGCCATGGGTACTTCAGCGAGCTTACACGACGGTCGCTCGCCCAGAGGAAGGGCTCGGATCCCTTGTTTAGCGAGGACTGCGGCCCCTCTCCCCAAGTCACCGCTCACTCTGTCCAGGCCTTTAACATCTTCGGTGACTATCTTGCTGCTGTTCAGTCGTGCCTGCGACATCCCTCCTCCAACGTGGTAGCTATTAGATTACGTCCATTTTCGGCTTATCCCTTTCAAAATTCACCTGAGTTTCTTCAAACGGAACAGCGAAAATCGAAGTGAGACAAGTGGCCAACAGGCCTGGAGCTGATACCCACACTTCCTCTCAGTACCAAATTCCCTTGCAAGGAAGAACGCGTAATCGCGTACATTTTTAATTGTTTCTCTTCCCATTTCCCAATAATAATTAATTAATTACAATCCAAATTTTTCGTAATGCAAATCCTCGAAGGATGACGATATTCGTTTTGAATACGTCTACAAACGTAGATTTTTATGAACTACAGAAATAAACTGAACGCAAATTAATATAACATTTTCCATTTAATATATAGGATACAGTATATTATACCTTGTTAGTGACGTAACTGCCTTTAGCTGCCTGTAATAGTAACCTTTTGCATGGATAGCTTACCCACGCAGGGCTGGCTTCACTCTCATCTGCATTTACGCAACCCACCTCATGTTAATCTCACTAAGAAGGTTTTATTTGATACACATAGCATGTAGGTCTACGTATAATAAAATCAGTGCAATGTAAATGGAAACATTTATATTTCTCACTCGAGTGGAACATCAATGAATTAAGTATACAACACAGCGACAGCCTCGTATATGAATTACTTTAGTGAAGAGGGAGTTTGAATTCCAGCGTCCTACACGTGTATATTTTTAACATCAAGGGGTTAAATCTTCCTACACGAGCAACTTTATTCATAATCAAATTTTGCATCTCTCTGCGTGCGACGATTTTAAGGGTAAATCTGGTAATATACAGGTGATGATAGATTATTATTATTATTATTACTATTATTATTATTATTATTATTATTATTATTATTGCCAACTATATAAAGCAGGTGTTTATATTGTCCTTCGCAGGGACTCAAATGGTGGCGTTGCTGGCGGATCTGAGTTCGATTCCCAATGGCAGTGTGGAGATTTCTCTACCATTCATTAACATTGGTTGCACATCTTTCTCTTCTTGTAGACACTATTTGTCCGGTGTAGTCCTTAGCCTCGATAGACACTTCAGGCGTCTGTTATTTGTGAATGTATTTATATCGCAATCTTCAATGAAGAAGGAACGATGGATCTGAGCACCTTTTTCTCTTCCTCTTCTTCATCATCATCACCATTACCACCACCACTACCATTATGATCATCAAACTATCATGGAGTTGGACTGTAAGTCCCGTTCTGGACTCACGAGCAAACATTCTCATGGGGGGGGGGCAGATAAAGTTAATTTTCTTTCTTCCACCGTCTTAATAATGTAAAAATAAGTGCTTATACAAATTTTGGCCACTCGAGGGCAATTACGTGGGCCGTAAAAAATAAGTTCGCCTGGGCCGTTTACAGAAAGAAAACAATTTCACTGGAAAAAATTATTGGAACAGATATAGCATAGCAATTGTTGAGCTATTTTTCAATATATTTCCCACTGGAATTGAGACATTCGTCATAATATGGGTGCAGATGGCTGTTACACACTGGTTCCGATCCCAGGCGGCGAACTTCTACGACAATGGGATACAAAAGTTTATCCCACACTATGACAAATGTCTCAATTCCCGTGGGGAATATGTTGAAAAATAGCTCAACAATTGCTGTATCTGTTGCAAATAAATCTTTCCATGAAATTGTGTTTTCTTTCTGTAAACGGTCCCAGGAAAACTTATTTTTACGGCCCTCGTAATTGCGCTGGAGTGGCCAAAATTTGTATAAGCACTTGTTTTGACATTAACAAGATGGTGAAAGAAAAACATAACTTTTTTATCTGTTCCCATGAGAATGTTTGCTTATCAGTTCCTTCAGAAGACGTCCTTCATTGCTTCAGTTTCTGACATATGAGGTTTGGACTGCTGACTAAACATACATTATTATTATTATTATTATTATTATTATTATTACTATTACTATTATTATTATTTGCGGCCGCGGTAAAAGCAACAGCAAAGGCCACAGCTTTATAGTTCCATGGAAGTCACATTTATAGGTTCAAAAACCCTCACAGGACACGAATGTTCGCCCGTTACAATGACATATTATCACAGTCTAGTATATACTGCCACGAAGCTCGAGTTGTGAGGGTGCATTGTCTGTAATGAGGCGATATTAGCGATCCTAGTGGTTAGCAACTATCTACGGATGCATATTTACTACGTATTGAGCTTCGTAACTGTATATATTAGACTGTGATATTATCTTGTCTTTTGAGGTTCAGTGTCGTGCTGACCACGTCACAGGAGTTCTGCCATGTGTGTTGGTTGTAAAGACTAAAAAGGGCGGTTACTGGCATCATCATCATCATCATCATTATCGAAATCTACTCAACGTTCAATTTATGCTCCTAAGAGAGCTCCCAGAGAATTACGCGACAAGATGCAACGGATTATAACCACTGCGTCATTCCCATTACATAATCTGAATAATTAAAAAATCGATAGGAGACGGTTAAAATTGAATTGAAAGCCACATCATTATACAGTAAAGCTTGTGTTGGTTTCGCTCAGTACAACTGAATGCTTCACCAATTAAGAAGGAAATGACGGAAATTCTTGGCGTGAATTGAATCCCGTTTTAAAATCTCTTTCTACGAAGAGGTGACTTCACTGGAATATCCTAAAGTAGTGAGCTCGTTTAAAATAGCGACAACAAATATTTCTTGTGGTTTTCTTTTATTTACACGTTATAAACTCCATTCACTGGAACAGCATAGCGGGAAAGACTGCATCTTATAATGGTGAATGTCAAATATTTCACTACCGTCAAGAAGCTTCACATAAAACGAGCTTAATGTTTTCTTTTTTTCTTCTTTCCTTTCCTTGTCTATGTCTCTCTCTCTCTTGCTTTGTAATCCTCTCTTTTCACTATTTTTTTGTCTTCTCTCCTTTATGGCTTCCTTTCTTCTTTTTGTATTTCTTCCTTCCTTTTGTGTGTTTTTTCTTTGTGTTTCTGGCTCTCTTTTTGTCAGTTTTTTTAGTATTGATTTCTTTCTTATAGAACAAGTCATGCATTTCAATTAGCCTGCTTGGGCTGCAATATATCTTGGAATTGGGAAGACGACTTGTAAAATAAATTATGTAAATTTCTACACGTGTGGCACCGTTAGACGTGGCCTCAAAAACAAACCAAGAAACACACCAAACTGAAATTTTATAAATTAATGCTCACATCATGAATTCTACATTTGAACACTCAGTAGAGTACAGACAGGAAAAGCAAACTGCAGAAAGCAGTAGACTATCTTTATATGCGTTGTTTGGCACACAAACCGATAAGAAATACCTAAATTCACTATTCCCAAGAAACGATTATATTAACTTTAACGACATTAATAGATTACAGGAATAAAAATGGAAGGACCATATTTTACGAATGAACAGTATGATGAGGATAACGACAAGATGATGAATAGGTATATTAAAATAAGGATGATGACTGATGAGAAAATAGAGAAGTGACGGGACACCCATGATGCGGAATGAACATGAAGTAAACCCCCATCATTCAAAATAACACAGATCATCATTAGCGACCAGATATTCATGTCTGAGGTGATACTTGAAGTCATGATGATATTCTTTACGTAACGACCAAAATGAGTCTTAAACGCCGTATATCATGGCCGACAATATTGTAGGTTTTGAGGAAAACTAAATGACAGTTGTGAGAAGTATGAAACGAAGATATATGCAAATAAGACGAAGATCATGGTCATAGAAAGTAAAGTACACGAGGTAAACTTGGGATTTTAAATGAGGCAGTAGAACAATTGGACAGCTTCAAATGCCTGGGGTGTACTGTAAGCAATAACATGAGCTGCTGAGAGGAAGTCAAAAGGAGGATAGCAATGTTTATAAGAAAAAGGAGCATCTTCTGCGGACCTCTGGAAAAAGAACTAAGGAAGAGACTAGTGAAATTCTTTGTGTGGAGTGTGGCACTGTATGAGGCAGAATACGACGAAGTGAAGAGAAACGACTAGAAGAATTTGAACTGTGGATATGGAGAAGAATGGAGCGTGTAAAATGGACAGAATAAGAAATGAAGATGTGTTGGAAAGAGTGCGAGAAGAAAGAATGATGCTGAAACTGATCAGGAAGAGAAAAAGGAATTGGCTGGATCAGTGACTGAGAAGAAACTGCATACTGAAGGATGCACTGAAAGAAATGGTGAACGGGAGAAGAGTTCGGGACAGAGAAAGATATCAGATGATAGATGACATTAAGATATATGAGTCATATGCGGAGACAAAGAGGAAGGCAGAAAATAGGAAAGATTGGAGAAAGCTGGGTTTGGAATGAAAGACCTGCCCTTGGGCAGAACACTATGAATGAAAAATGAATGAATGAATTCAGTATTGCAACAAAAATAACAGAATTTAATTAGAAGACTAAATTAGACAGATAGCATTCCAAACAGTCTTCCGATCCACACTTGTATTTACTTAACCATCGTTCCGATGCCAGAACATATGTATACTATGACTGATATTTCAGTACCTACAAGTAATTTAGTTACAATTATTCGCCGATAGGGGCAGAAGGACAAGTGGTAAGCTCATCACTTCAAAGACTACCTAGTTTGTAAATTAAGGTACTATTAGGACGTCAGAGAAGAAAAATTCGGTCCAGAGATTCCAATTTAGGCTTGGAGGTCTTTAACTTGGGTTAATGTTAATCTGTTTAAAATCTCGCGTATCAAACTTCAACTAATATATTAATATACGTAACTCAGATTAGCAACAAAGTGTGAACATAATTTCCTCAGGATCTTGAAGATCTTACTACATCGTCTTAATCTCTTAACACTATTTATTACAAAGAGCGATTATAGCGATTATAGAACTACCAGACGTAATGAAAGAGAGGAAAAGATGCACACGATAGTGCTTACATATTATAGTGATATGAAACCAGAAACGGAGTTAGAGCGGCAAGGCAAACCAAAACATTTCTGAAGAATCCGTCTCCCACAGCAACTTTTTCTCTTAAAATCTGTCATGATTTCCATGTCCGCTGTGAAAAGCTCTCAATACAAATTGTCTACCGAAATGTTGGGCGAATATGGCTTTTCAGACTTCACTACTGCTACAAGTAGGTACGTCGCCATCTGCTTGCTTTTCTCAGATTCGTTTGTATTGAAATTAATAATATTTTACCAGCACACAGAACTGTTGTACACTTATATGTTACACTTTACTGAAATGTACAGTATAATATTTCAATATTATAAACCTACTTACCTCAATCTCAACTCGTTGGATGGCTCCCGCAATTCCAGCACAAAAACACCTACAAGAAAATGAAATAACATTTAATACATGTACTTCGGATCAACACCATTACCATATCATCACTCGTGGAGTTTGAAGTTCCACAAGAGTTTCTTATGATACAAGTGTTAAAAATTGAATTTTATATCGTGAGTAAGAATGCTTATGAATCGAGGCTGCAGGCAGAGAGTAGCAATCCTAAAAGCAAAGTACAATAATTTTTTTATGTGTCGTACACTATTTTTTGAAAGACGTTCAATATTTATAAATACATTAGATCATTTAATTTATTTACATAATATTAGTTGAAAGTGCTGGATGTGTTATCTGGCGAAAAATTTAAGAACTGCCATTAGAGTAGGCATAATGATCGACATGATAGACGTGGCATTGAATTCTATCTGGCGGTAAAAATGTTAAATGTTTTATTTAACGACGCTCGCAACTGCCGAGGTTATATCAGCGCCGCCGGTGTGCCGGAATTTTGTCCCGCAGGAGTTCTTTTACATGCCAGTAAACCTACTGACATGAGTCTGTCGCATTTAAGCACACGTAAATGCCATCGACCTGGCTCGGGATCGAACCCGCAACCTCAGGCATAGAAGGCCAGCGCTATACCAACTCCGCCAACCAGGCCGACTCTGGCGGTAAATATATGACAGTTATGGCTGGATAAAAATTAGGCTTTGGAGTATTTCACCGCGTCCTGAAACTTGACACAGTCTTCAGGAAAAGAATTGATGATAATTCTGAAAGGGAACTGGAAGTTGCAGGGAGAGTAACACTGGAGTTAGCAATATGATATATCATACAACAGGTTTATGGAATTGTGCACGATAAAGAATGTTAAAGTGAGTTAAGCGCGATGATTCCTCCACTCATACAGGAATGTTTCAAATCCTATTTACTCCCCGTAATAAAAAGTTGTGGCTATCAATAAAACAGTTTTTGAAGCAATTTAATTGTGTACGTTTCTTAACCAAAAACAGTCACTTTTAAAAGTAGGCCTCCCATTGCTTGAATCGCTTTATTGATCGGTTACAATTGAAGACATTATTACAAAAACAACCCTAATCAAAATTGCTATTTTTCAGGAGAACAATAAAATAAATAGAACACATGCCAGCTGTTTCCGTACAATTGGTGTTTATCCTTGTGGCTATTTCATCTGACATGTGTCATTTTTGGAGTCTATAAACATTTGAAATAGTAGAAAATGTGTCAATTCAATTTCATTAAAAATGACTAGGGCTGTTTTTATAATGTCTTCAATTGCTCTCGATTGGTAACTGGTAGCAAATAATTGACAATCGGAACGAACAGTTGAACATCAGTGTTAAAAATATTTTTCGCAATATTGTTAAAAGTAACCTATTTTTCGCAAGCTACCGTATAACAATTTTTAGCACATTTGCCTAGTGTTAAAAGATATACGTTTACGAATGACTATTTAAAAACAAAATTTAGAAATTACTTCTAGAAGTCACTTTTAGGAGCGTTCACAATTACTGTAATCAGCCTGCGTGTTCACATGAAATACAATTTGGTTCCCATTCAACAAACAGTGACGAAAATTCGCACTTCAAACAATTTAAAAATTCAGTGTCTTGTTAATGTATGCAAAAACCTATAACGAGGCGGCATACTCATGAACACCCTCCCTCAGCACGAGGGGAAAAAGCAGCAAAGTTTTCGAAAATAAACAGACATGGATCGCACACTTAAGACAAGTAGGGGTACTGAATCACGTACATCCTTCAAGTTAGGGTGAACTTTAGAAGGGAGTTTGTGGTTTTACACTGTGTGTTTGGATTTAATACCACCAGTGTCTCGGAACCAGATTCCATCACCAAAGTTGGGCGGTCTTCGTGAACGTGGAGAATCAGTCTTATGAAAATAGCCATCTTTGAAACGAGAAAATAATTTTCGTGTTGTACTTTTCCCGATGGCGATCTCCCCGTAAACAAATGATTCTAGCGCCCTCTGATGTCTTTACTCCTCGATTACACTCAAGAGGATATGTCAGAACTTCGTTTTTTTTTTCTATTTGACACTCATTGTTTAGTCCATTTATTAACACAAACTTTCTTAAAAATCTAAGAATTCAATGCGTATTCTGTAACACAATACAATGACATTAAAATGACAAATGATCAATCGCAACACGGAGAACAAAAACGCTACCAATTTAAGCATCAACCTTAGGCCTTTAACATAAAATATCCTGAAATTCTCTATTGTGATAAAAAACAAAACAATTATTCTTTATTAAATCTTAAATCTACGAATGTAAACCAACAAAATGGTGACCGATATAAGGAATGTTTAACTGAACTGAAAATGTAATGTACCGTAAATAAACATTTCCACTGCAAACACACAATAACCAACTTCGATGATTACAGATTTTCACAGCATTACATTATTGCATTTGACGTGTTACTGTTCGTAACAAATTAATTCCAGTTATGCGATGCATGACATGCAGTTATTACAGGTACGAATACGATATAGATGATATTTTACAAAGAATTCATAGCTTTTATACCGAATTATTCTGAATAATAATGGTTAAATTAAAATACTGTCAATAATGTCCTCTGTTTGAACCCAAATGCAATTCTGAAGCAGGACTAAGGCATGCCTCGAATTTCGGCCCAAGATTGTATAATAACTTCATTAAAAAAACATTCAAAAACTAGCATCTTCCAATAATAAATTATTTAAAAAGCAAGCACTTCAACTGATTTTAAATACTGATTAGTATTCATATATACATATATATTCATCTCTGATATTTTTCATTTTTTTATATTTCTCTCTTACATGAAATTAAAAAAAATATATATACACATACAGTATATTTTTTATGTTATGAATCTTTCAAAATTCAATAAATCAAATCAAATAGAACTAAAATATCATTCATGTATATAATATATTACTCCAATATTATTGCATAATATTTTGTATTTATTTTACAATTATTATATTATTTAATACTTTTTCATTTTGCTTTATCATTGTTTAAAGGAGCCATCGTCCCTTGTACTTTCTAGTTTACCAACTCTTCTGTGTTTTACCTGATATAATTTCATTGTATTTCTTGTATTATTTTGATATTTATCACTTTACTTTTGCTTACATACATTTGAATAGTTAAATTAAACAATTAAATAATTATTTTAGTGTAGACTTAAAACTTTTGATATTACTTTTTAATTATTTCATGTAAACTCCACTCCCGACCACAAGGTTTTGTTTCATCGGGAGTGCCAACGAAAAGTGTACTATTATTATCGTTCTTTTTTTTTTTTTTAGTATGTTATTTTACGACGCTTTATCAACAGCTTCGGTTATTTAGCGTCTGAATGAGATGAAGGTGATAATGCCGGTGAAATGAGTCCGGGGTCCAATACCGTAAATTACCCAGCATTTGCTCATATTGGGTTGAGGGAAAACCCCGGAAAAAACCTCAACCAGGTAACTTGTCCCGACCGGGAATCGAACCCGGGCCACCTGGTTTCGCGGCTAGACGTGCTAACCGTTACTCCACAGGCGTGGACTTATTATCGTTCAAATAAAATTATTATTATATATATATAATATATACACACACTGTATATTCTTCACAAAGTTGTTTGTAACATGAAACTTGGAAGTAATGTACTGCAAATTTTGTTACGAATGTGGCAAAAAAGAAAATAAAGATGATTGAAATCAAGAGAACATACAATACATACATTTACTACCCATCTGGTCTAACTAACCACAAAACACTGTCAGAAAAATGTATCAGTAATTTTTTCACATGTACCTACCTAGGCCTATACATGCTGCACAAGATACTAAGACATTTCGTAATTAGTACTACCTTAAACATCTTCCTTCCATTCTTTGTATGGTGCTTACAGCCCTGGAAGAGCCTTGGCCTAAGTCCATACCTGGACTTCCTTCGAGACATGGCACATTTTATACGGGCACAATGCCAATGAAAAAACATCCACGCCTTAGACGGGAATCGAACTTATGGCCGGCAGTGGCTTCTATGTTACAACGTTAGAACTGCGACTTTGGCTTTGCATACACCGGGTCTGGCACTATTTTTCAGACAGATCATTCCAATACCCAAAACATCAAATATTTATTACGCACAAAATGGTTACAACCTAAAGCATCCAGCGTAAGAGCGTTCAATATACAAGGAAGACGAGTATGACTGCATTCAAGCAGAGTAACATCTCAACTATTCACATTTTATGCGTTTGTAAGAACCAGACACGCATTTCACTTACATGAGGTTTACTAATCCATAGAAATGAAGCGCATATTTTACGATTTCCTTTCGTTTCTGACTATTTTTATAAACATACAGTTTTGGAGGACACTCCTGTCAGCATGTTTTTAAAAGATCGTGTCAACAAGGGAATGCATTGCAAAACGTGGTCTTCAACTTAACGCTTTGAATTGAATGTGTGAACCAATATTTATTCTCTGACAAATGATCCCTTTCCGTTATACACTGTTTGCATAAATGATTGAAGTATTTTAAAATGCCGCTACTGCAGAGAGCTCAACTCTGTTACCAGATCACAACATGCATATCAGACATGCTTGCATGGCCGGCGTAGGCAGCGTCATCGATCTGTAACCTCCCCCGTATTTTTACTCATTATACGCACAGTTATATTTTTATTTTATAATGAGTAATATTACGAGGAAGTGAAGGGAAGCGACTAGAAGCATTTAAAATGTGGATATGGAGAAGGAGGAACTTGTGAAATGGACAAGCAGAATAAGAAACGAAGCTGTGTTGGAAAGAGTGGGTGAAAAAAGAATGATGCTGAAACTGATCAGGAAGCGGAAAAGGAATTGTCTGTGTCACTGGTTGAGAAGAAACTGCCTTCTCAAGGACGCACTGAAAGGAATGGTGAATGGGAGAAGAGTTAGACTTCGGAGCATAAAAAGATATCAGATGATAGCCGACATTAAGATATGAATGAATGAATTCAGTATTGTAACAAAAATAACAGGAACATATGCGAAGACTAAGAGGAAGGCAGAAAATAAGAAAGACTGGAGAATGCTGAGTTTACAGTGAAACACCTGCCCTTGGGCAGAACGCAATGAATGAATGAATGAATGAGTACTAACAGTTGTTCAAATTGGTGTCCGTTGGCATTCAGACATTCCCAAATTTATATTCACGCCCTTAAAACAAAACAAAAATAAGAGCAACCTGTACAGAAATAAATTCCACACTACAGACAAACTTATAGACAATACAAGAAGAGAAACTACAAGCATTACGCAAGCAAGTGAAACTTTTGCGTGTGAATAACAATTTCATCAAAAGACGTCGGAAATGTGTGACTGCAGATGAACACAACACAACTTTCAACAACTCTCATAACATAGGTTAGTTACTTTCTACTCATAAAAATAAAAATATAATTCTGTGCACGATATTAACTAATGTTACATGAATAAAAATAAGCGAGAGACTACGAGTCGATAATAACGCAGTAAAATTGTAAATTTTGGTTTATTTAACGTCGCTCGCAACTGCCCAGGTTATATCAGCGTCGCCGGTGTGCCGGAATTTTGTACCGCAGGAGTCCTTTCACATGCCAGTAAATTTACTGACATGAGCCTGTCGCATTTAAGCATACTTAAATGCCATCGACTTGGGCCGGGATCGAATCCGCAACTTCGAACACAGAAGGCCAGTACTCCACCGACTGCGCCATCCAGGCCGACTATGAGGCAGTCAACGCCGGTCATGCAAACATGTCTGATGTACATGTTCTCGGTCGGAAGCCGAGCTGAACGTTCTGTAGAACAATATACGAGATGTCCCTATCGCATTTCCGAACTTAAGATTTCATCAAGTCGGTTTCACTGGAGTGATACTTGGGATGACCAAGATCTCCAAGGATTTTCCCGGGTTCTTCCCTTTGAATATTACAAGATTTCACTCGGCAATCACACTTCGTTTCAGCATATTTTTCTCTCCACTTCACACCATCTCATAAAACTAAAGTAAGATTTCAGGGTAAGATCTACTAGCTCCAGTGATGCCGAATAGAGTGACTGCCAGTTTACTGCTTTAATGAAACATTCATGTTTGTACTCCGAGATCAAGACAAAATGGACGATTCCGCTAGCATACAAGGGTATGTTCCCGGTGCTAGACGAAGAAATAATGTCAATCGGGGCAGCCTAAAGATATTCCCGATGGTGTTTGAGGACGGTCTATCATATGATTAGCCTATAGATAGAAACTGGCATGACTCATATCTGCGGCATCTTCGGGGCTGAAAAGAATGGGCTTGCCAGTCTTCATACAGAAGAACTTCCGTCCGTCTTTCTCTTACACACATGATACTGTTACAGAATAATCATCCACCACTAAGGATTACACCACTTCTCTGAATTCTTGTAAGAATTTCTAACAAAAGTCATTTCACAAACAACGGCTAGAGTATGCATTTGGAGGGGGAGGGGTGACAGTCTGTTCATACACATAAAAATAGGTTTCTTTCCAAAAACGTGACTAACAGCTTTTATTTGAAACTTCGTCTCTTTGGCCAGCTTTATAATCAACTATTAGTAAAATGCCTATTCTTTTATCATACTCTGTCGATCATTTGTAAGGAAAACTTTGTTACAATGTATTTGCATTAGTATTCATGGCCACAAAGAATATGTTTATTGAAAAATTATGTGGGAGTTGTAGATCAAGTCCTCCAAATGAATTTACAGTGAAATAAATGTTTACTATTACGAAAACATGAGCAATATGTAATGTATGTACTAGTGTGCAGGTAATTATGTAATGCTCGTGAAATAAATGAGTAAAAGATAAAAAAAAAAAATGCCTAGGGACGAACTCGGGAAATGCTGTGCCACGACTAGATCGCGAATACTAAAGACAGTTATATTAACTTTCCGCAAGAATAAATTATATGTTTTTGCATTGGTAAAATATAGTTGTTGATTCTATAAGAACTCTTTATGCCAAATCGCTTCAATATTGCTCGATTCCTTGCAAAGTTCTAATAAATGGTACTAAACGAACGAATTCAAATTACCAAATATTAGCAGAATCCTACGTCATACAATGTTGACCTTCAGTCAGTCAAAGTGTATCCAGCCAAAAACATCAGCTGCATTTTGATCAAGTGTTGGTTACTGCAGCTAACGCCTTTCTTTAACTTTGTTTCTGTTGCGTGCTCAATCGGCTGTGATTAAGGATACTGAATCTACGAAATAAATGCTGGAATAAATATATTTTATTTCATAAAATGGTTTTCTAAGAGTCATTCTTTATCATCATCATCATCTTCTTCTTCTTCTGTATTCTTTTTGCCACTTCTATAGCTTGTTTAGCAGTACGGGTTGCCGATACAGGGAGAGCTTGGGGCTCCGGGCCCCTGGGGCTTATCAGACTGTTCGTCTAGGGATGGGATCAGGCTCTATCAGTGGTTGGGGCAGTATGGTCCACCTGTTAGCATCGTTTTCACATGCTAATTCAGGAAGGGCTTGGGGCTCCGAATGCTTGTGGTTTATGGGACGTGGCTTTATCAGTGGCTGAGGCAGGATAGCCCACCTGTCAGAGTCGGATTCACGAATGCCAGGCTGTCGGACTTGGACAATCATAACATTCCTAACATACACAACGGCATAACTTCAGGAATGTGTTCCTCATGTAAACAATGCAATTAGTTTATATGTACAATACATATATCTGGAGACTTGGTTTTCGACTTTCACAACATATGCTAATCCTGATGTCTTTATCTCCCGCAGGTTGTCTATTACATTTCTTCACAGTACCCTAAAGATGTTCAAAATATCTAACTCCTGTCCCAGTACAGGTCGCATATCGATGTCTCATGGGCCCGCGCAGACGCCCCCACATTCCTGAAGTGTTTCGTGTTGTCTCACAATCTGTTATAATTCGACTGGAGGATACTGCCCACATCTATCACTATAAGAATATACCAGTGCTTATAATGGCCTCACAAGTAGAAATCCAAGGGCTTTAAATCAGGTAAGCGTAGAGGCCAGGCAATTGGTCTACCTCTACCGATCCACCGACCAAGGTACTTTCGATTCAGGTATCTGCGGGCAATGATACATTCTGAACATCTCCCCTAAGAGACTGAAGAACTGTCATAGATCACCCGCGGGAGACAAAGACATTTCGGTTAGTATGTTTTGTGAAAGCGTATAACTCAAATCAAGCCTTTACAGATGTATGTAGGCTACATATAAATTATTTTCATTGTTAACATATGAGAAACATATTCCTGAAGCTATGCTGCTTATTTTTGGGACTCCCTGTATAGGGTTCATGATGGGTCAAAGCAAGCCTAAGTATAAGTCGAAAAGCCAAGCCAAACAAGGCCACTAGTGTGTTTGTCAGAGAAATACGGATAAAGTTCCAGTAAGTAAGGTCGATATTGTGCCAACACTGCATGAACCATGTTGAAACAGCGATGCAATGCGCCACTGTTATTTGCCGTAAATACTGTAGCAGTGCAGCTATATAACCAAGGAAGACACTTACTTGCCTTGTTTTTATGTGCGACACTTTTATGACTGCGATTGTATCAGGAAACTAAAAATAAAATGTCGTTATGTATTTTTAAATGAATTTAATAGAGGCTAACATAAAACTATGGATGTAAACGATAGCTCTGATTTAGATTGATTAGTCGTTGCCGTCACTCCCTCAATTGTCAGCACTATGCTCGCCCTCTGAGCACTTGCCGCAGACTGTGGTTTGTTTTGACTGGCGCCTCTGTGGTCATTTGTAAATAATCGCAGCATCCGGGCGCTCTACTGGACTGCATTGCCGTGACGTTCACAATCTCCCTTTCAGATCAGGTGTTGCTGGGAAATTCGTATCCGGTAACTTCAAAAAGAAGAACCCAAGAACCGGAACTTGAGGTTATGTTTCTTGAATCTTCCCAAAATGTCCGATATCTCGTCAGTTTCCGTATCAGTATCCTGTAGACCGACATCTGTCATAATTCAGCATATTTTTATATACTATTTTAATATACTGCACTGTATGTAAGTAATTATACAGGAACATCATTTTACTTTTACTTCAATTTTTTACTGTACCCGAGTTTTTGAATGTACTGCACTCCCACCCCTTCTACTAGTAAACTTCCACCCGTCTTCCACACAGAACCAAGGCCGCATATGCAGTCAGAGTCGTACGGTCACAGTAAACAGTACTGAGTGAGTAGATTACGTTCCGGAAATATGTTCGCGTTTTCCAATGACGAAAGAGCTTTCAATACTTTCGCACAAGTACTGTCGCCCGTTTACCTACGTCGCATCCCGGTTTTCCTCACTCGCTTCTGCTGGCCCTTCTGCAAAGGCTAGTGGCTCTTTTAGCTCTTTTCTGAAAACATTAATTTCTGTTAAGAATTGGACGTCTACGTAATACTATACAACTGTTTAAAATAACTTAAATAAAAGGCCCTCGTTAACTAGCACGTGATTTTCCCCTTTCTACTACTCTGCGACATAACCACTTGGACGGACAGTAGATAGCATGTCTGAGTAATTTTATCTGTGGGGGTCGGGCAGAAATTGAATTTACAGTACGTAAGATACTCTTTTATAGAGTAGGTACAGAATTATTCCAACACGAGTTACTAGTACGAAGGACGAAACTGGTAATTGGAATTAGGTACGATAGTCTATAGTGTGATAATATGCACAAAAGAACTGAAGCCTGTATCGAAATCAGCGGCCACCATTTTCAAAAATGTGTTTAAATATCCATATTATGATTATTTTTTCAACAGTAATCTCACTAGACGTTTTGATTTATCTAGAGAAAATCAAAACTCGAGTGGGATTTAATTGACTATTACACGATTAGAAGAAAGTATATAAAGATTAAAAGTAACGAAGTACTCCAATACAATAAAATATTGACTTACGAAAATACAACTGTCTTCAAATATATTATTGTACCATCTCAACATTACAAATATTACGCTAGATGCATGCTAGATGGCAGTAGTGTCTTTATACAGACACTGTAATGATTACTATTCAATAAATCTTAATATTAAACAATCTCTGATACGTGACTATCCATAATATCATATAGCAGAAGTTCTTTTTATCCTCTCACAGCAGAAGCTATAACATAACCTAACTAATATACACAAGTGTTAGAAAAGTTTTAATTAACGAAGATGACATAAAAAATAAACATGAATAATTTTAAAAGGAATAATTATTGAATGTACAATTTTCAAATTTGAATGTGGTTGGTGGTTCAATTGATGTTATATTGGACGTGTGCGTAATAGAAGTGGAACTCGTTGATTTAGGCCTACATGGTGTATTCCACTTATTCAGGATTTCCGAATGAATAATTTTAAAAGGAATAATTAATGAATGTACAATTTTCAAATTTGAATGTGGTTGGTGGTTCAATTGATGTTATATTGGACGTGTGCGTAATAGAAGTGGAACTCGTTGATTTAGGCCTACATGGTGTATTCCACTTATTCAGGATTTCCGAATGAATAATTTTAAAAGGAATAATTAATGAATGTACAATTTTCAAATTTGAATGTGGTTGGTGGTTCAATTGATGTTATATTGGACGTGTGCATAATAGAAGTGGAACTCGTTGATTTAGGCCTACATGGTGTATTCAACTTATTCAGGATTTCCGAATGGTGCTCTTCATTTATTTGTAAATCGGATTTCAGAAGATGCATAAGTATTATCAGTGATTTTTATTAATTCTTGTTCTTGAATGCCAATGCGAGTCATATTTGAAACTGCAGTGCATCGACTGGAGTGGTTTGTAATTTTATATATATTTTTGACGTCCAGACCAGCGCAGTTTCAAATGTTGGCAAACAAAGAAACAAATGCTAGGTACGCGATAAAATTAAACAAATGCTAGGGACGCGATAAAATTAAACAAATGCTAGGGACGCGATAAAATTGTGCGATAAGCAGCCATGATTGGTTGAAATACGTCCTTTCGTACCGCTTTATTGGTCAAAATTAGTATGACGTAGTAAGAGTGTAATAGTCAATTTAACTTCATTCTCTATATTGTATGCTAATATAATATACACTGCATAATGAATACGTCCGAATGGATAGCTCAGTTCGTGAGTAAAAACACTTATTGTTAATACAGTTCCATATTTTGATTAAACAAAAACCTAATGAAAATCATCAAACTCAAAATCGCGGTATTTCCTAGTTAAAGTAAATGAATGAACTAGGTACTTTTCTTCCCCCCTGTACCTAGTAAAGTGATTTGTTTGTATTTTATGCAGTATCATCGAACTCCACTCGTGGAAGGGAGTAGCAAACGGTGTTTCCGGTTCTCAACCATTAATCCAAAGGTGCAGCCAGGTTAATATTAGAAATGTTAGTAAAAATAAAATGATGTCCCTGTATATTGTAACACTTGTAACAAGAAAACTGCAGAGATTCTACTTAAGAATGACGCTAAGGAATGGCGAACAAATGAATACAGAACAATGGAGGAATATTTATCGAGTGATCGCATTTCTCCAACAGAAACAATTGAAGGGATTAAAAGCAAAGTTGAAACCATTATTCATAATAAATTAAGTCCAATATCTCGAATTTTCAGTAATGAAACGTTGGAACCATAACGAAACTGAACACATTTTTCATAAGCCTTTGGAATGGAATAGAATTTTCGGGAGGGTGGCACCACGACCCAGCACGGCGACCTTTTACGCTCTATTGCACTAACCCTCAAGCTAGGCGCATTCCCAAACCCACACCGGCTGACTGCGCTAAGGTTCGCTGCATACCCAGGTTTCGAGCAGGCATCCCCTCCCTCGTCCCTAGGCCAGCCCCCTCCGTGCGTCGGGTAATGCTATGAAATGATAAGTTCGTTCCAACAAGCGGTTCATGGATCAGTTCATGTACGGTTCCTGTACCATCTTATGCGCATGCACTAGTTGAGCATCTGCTATGGGATTGAAACTGGACTGGACGCTATTGGAACGCTTTCGCGGATCGTTATGTACTAAATCCAGAGATGCTATAACTGTGATCATCTTTGCTAAGAACGGGATGCTTATTATTATCGTTTCGCATTCTAATTGCAGAAAATAGAATTTCGATCATTTTCTATAAAAATGATGAAAAAAAAATATATGGAAGGCAAGAATTCCGATAATTCAATGTCGTGTACTGGGGGACTCTTATCTAAAAATAGTTCTTTTTTTAGTTATTAATTTATGTACGTTATTTATTATACTTTTAATCAAAGCTGCATGTTGAAATTGTAATTAACTATTTCAATACCCAAATAATTTCCATTCCCTTTCTTTTTGGCCAAAATTTAAATTAAATCTCTAGTTTTATTATTCGTCTGTACTGTCACTTTTCATCTTTAACCTCATTGATGTGAACAGTCGATCATGTCTTTCTTCAGTATCCAGGAGATGTTGGTAAGCTTATGCGCATGCGCGTCTCGCGTACTCTTCCGTACATGCCTCAATCCGCGGACTATTTCTGACCGTTCCGAACCCGTGTCAAAAGCTTGTTGGAACGCCCGGCCGCAGTACATGTTTCCGGTTCAGGACTGGTTCGGATTGTGTTGGAACGCTTTTTCTGTACTGCGCATGCTCACGGTGGTTACGGACGGTTCCTGACTGTTGTTGGAACGAACCTGATAACGGAGTGGAGAAATGTTAATGGAATGACGTAATGTCTAATATGGAGAAACGGGAGAACCCCGAGAAAAATCCAACTGCGACCTTGTCCGTCACAAGTGTCACTATGGATTTTTCAATGAAAGATCCCAAGCTTCAACGAGATTCGAACAGGACCGCCTGCGTGAAAGGCTTAAGGTCTGACCACTCAGCCACCGCAGCTTCATAGTCCCGTAGAATCAATTTTTAAATCAATATCACGCAATATAATAATTACGGTTTCGTTTTGCGGCCTTGTTGACTGATAAGCCTTCATGTTGTTTTCTAATTTTGTTACTATTTCTGGATATATAGTATCTTTTTGTAACTATACTTCACTCATAAGTGTTTTCAAATGCCCTTCGACGGTCTTCAAATAAAATCATATACAAATATTTATGAGTAAGAAACACACGCTGTTCTATTTTGCATATCTTTATCGCAAATTAAGCATGAACAAGTCAAGGTCGCAGGAAGAGTTCAGTTCAACGGGAGATGAGAAATACCTGTTTTACAAGGTTCAAGCTTTGTGTCCACAAAATTATTATTATTATTATTATTATTATTATTATTATTATTATTATTATTATTATTATTATTATTATTACAGTAAGCGATTTCGTTGCGAGTGAAAACATTTCGTACCGGTACTGCATTTGAACAATCTTGGCATAGTATTCTCATGCTTGACCCATTCTTAGTTTCTAATACGATGTAATTTGTATGTTTTATAATGTGTAATTTATTAGGTACATAATTTTACAATTGAATTAAACTTTCGAATTAATTCGCACCTCAAAATTATAGCCCCTTCCATCAATTTTGAGGATGAGTCCTCTGTAAAAACTGAGGACACCTTGCCACAGTTATAGATTAATATCTCTACAATGCATGTACAGCCTATTCTATTTTCAAATTGAGAGAAACTTCAAGACATTTCACACCCGCACATCTAAAATTGTCAGTCCTTCATTTGCAAACAGACGACTAAGTTACGTCCGAAATATTGTGGAAAGAGTGAACTCGATCATCTACACCTTCACTCCCTTATGTTCATGCTTATTTTAGAACTTTAAAATAAGACGTGAGTCTGTAACCATGTTATTTTACTCTGAAACAATGGAACTACGATCCAGCATGTCAGCAATATCATGGTCACGAACGCTAGGTACTCGAGTAAATAGTTCACAGACACACGCACGCACAAATAGACATAGTAAAGAAAAATAATATTATATACAGGACATATCAAAATGTATATTTCCGTTGAAATTACAATAACCTATAGATTTTTTCATCACCTATAGGCTATATCTTTCATATCTACTATTATGAACTATCATCCGAAAAATTAGAAACGTAATTAATATCCATATTGTTGACAGGTATATTTTATTTAGTTTACTTAACTTCTAAAATAAGATCCAGACGTTTGAGATGGACAGGGCATGTGGCACATATGGACGAATCCAGAAATGCTTATAGAGTGTTAGTTGGGAGGGTGGAGGGAAAAAGACCTTTGCGGAGGCCGAGACGTAGATGGGAGGATAATATTAGAATGGATTTGAGGGAGATGGGATATGATAGAGACGTAATATCCATATTGTTGACTGGTATATTTTATTTAGTTTACTTAACTTCTAAAATAATATCCAGACATTTGAGATGGGCAGAGCATGTGGCACGTATGGGCAAATCAGAAATGCTTATAGAGTGCGAAGCCGGAGGGAAAAAGACCTTTGGGGAGGCCGAGACGTAGATGAGAGGATAATATTAAAAAGGATTTAAGGGAGGTAGGATATGATGATAGAGACTGGATTAATCTTGCACGGGATAGGGACCAATGGCGGGCTTATGTGAAGGCGGCAATGAACCTCCGGGTTCCTTAAAAGCCATTTGTAAGTAAATAAGTAAGTAAGTAAGTACCTTCTAAAATAAGAAACATAAACACTAAATTGGGCGATACTTTATTTTATGATGACGTTCCTTTCATAAGAGGTTCCGACGTATGGAACGATCGCGTTCAGGTTTGCGTGTTCACGAATGTAAATAGTGAGTCATTTGTTTTGTCTACCTGCTTTGTATCGAAAATTTAAATCCGCTTCCTCTTAAATTCGTGATAGCACTGTAGTAGTTGAGTCTAACCTGTTTATGATGTCAGATAATATTTGTTCGTAGAAGTGCACATGACTCACTGTAAATTTGTTTGCCTTTCTGAGCATTACTCGCATGCTGTTACACGCGTCGTGCAATAACTTTGGTGGTTATACGAGCAACTCCATGTAAACAAATTACAAAACAGGTAAAATAACTTAAGAGAGTCTGAGCCTTGCAGCTAGCAAAAATTCCGATCCTTTAATAATTAATCATTTAATATAACGTTACACTTACACACACAGCCAATTTGTAAAATTTGTACAAATGTTTCGGCTAGTACAGAACCACCAAAAATTTGACTTACTGCACAATATCATTAATTTGGTTGCGGCATTAATACGAAAATGTAGGTAGTTCCTTATTTCAACTGATACACGTATACCACGATCAGGAAATAATATTAATATTTATATACTTAACAAAATAGTAAGTTTCTAGTTCTAATTACTTTGGGTTTATTTCCTGGACTATTTCACCAATGTAGTGTAAGAATCCATTGAATTTAAACAAGTCAGAGTCGTATAGGACAACGCAAAATATTGAACTATACAAATTTTGTGTCATATATATCTAATTTTAAATATCAAGACAGTCCACATAACAGATTTAGTGATTCTACCATTTATAAACAGTACAACTTAGGTATACAATGTATGTATGTATGTATGTATGTATGGCCCAATTTATAATAAGAATGCGTGTTGTTTAATTATTATGTCCTTATATCTCTCATTCACTTTTAATAAGGTGGTATGGGATTAGACGTTGCCGAGGTAGGATTCGAAACCACAATCCTGGCCTCCAAACAACTTCAAAACTGCGCCTTATGCGACAGTACTAAAAATAACGACCGGCTTTCCAAAGACTGATTCATTTCGTCCGTTCCATTCTCTTGTTACGTAATGATTTTTGAACACATTAATTAATATTAGACTTATAAATAATGTTCTGTTGATAACTAAAAAGACTGTTAGTTCGAGATAAAGTGTTGAGTAAAATATTTTTTTTTATTTTAGTAGGTTATTTTACGACGCTTTATCAACATCTTAGGTTATTTAGCGTCTGAATGAGATGAAGGTGATAATGCCTGTTAAATGAGTCCGGGGTCCAGCACCGAAAGTTACCCAGCATTTGCTCATATTGGGTTAAGGGAAAACCCTGGAAAAAACCTCAACCACGTAACTTGCCCCGATGAACCCGGGCCACCTGGTTTCGCGGTCAGGCGCGCTAACCGTTACTCCACAGGTGTGGACTTGAGTAAGATAAGTAAGTATAGTAAATGTAATAGCTAAACGAAATATTAAACTTAACTTTAATTCCATAAAATATATATATATATATATATATATTATTCGTACACAAATGGGATAATTAAAAAATGCGGGGAGTATAAAACACCTCCATAAAAATATTATTCGTACACAAATGGGATGATTAAAAAATACGGGGAGTATAAAAACACCTCCATAAAAAATATTATTCGTACACAAATGGGATGATTAAAAAATGCGGGGAGTACAAAGACAGAAACAGTTAATTCTAAAGGTACTTAACTCTGTTATTAATTTCCAAATGAATCCATTTCATGTGTTTATACAGATTGAATTTGATGTGTGAATCGTTTCGGTTGTCAACTGCATTGTCGTCTCGAGACTAGGTCTCGTGGAATGAAGAATCAATTATGAAGTAATTAATGATAAGGCTCCGTCTTGTTAAATTTAAGTGCTGGTAGTATATAAAGACAAAAATAAAAATAACTGTTTTATTTCAAATCCCAAACATCCTTACAATCCCAACCATGCTCACAATAACAGTAACGAACAGCATAAAGGTTTTACGAAATTATAGACATTCGATGAATCCTGTGTCACTTTCAGTTGATTTAAATAAATGCCCGCATAATAAATTTGATAGTAATACTGACTATTGCATAACTTAATGTTAATAAATACGTTACTATTGTTGATTAATAATATTTATCAACGCATAGTAGCCATGTTGTCATGCGTCTTGATCCGATTACAGTAGAAGTACTGTTCTCCAACCAGGAGATTAACCGTGAAAGGAATGTGCTTACTATTGCGTCATCTATTGGAGCGAAGTAGATAGATAATATTACCGTTATAACGTCAGTTTAAAAACCATGCGCTCTCCTGCATATGTTATTTCCTGTATGGAGGGATTAAAAAACCAGGAGATTAACAGTGATCTAATTTTGTAACTAGGGTAGTATAAGTATGTGTATCAGTGTTATCGTTTGTACTGTGAGAGTTAGCCAATAGAGATACGTGTACCCACGTGTGTGACCTTATGACATGACATCAACATTCATTCACAGCATTACCCCGCTGCGTCTCATTCCCCTGAGACTTTCTCGTGGTTGGAGTACAGTAGTGCGTCTGTGCCTCCATTATCTCCAACTCTCAAATGTACTGTAATAAATTCTTTGGTAATATCAGCTTGAAATATATCAACGCCTGAGACAACACAGGACAAATACGACACCGTACTCAGTCGTATGCAATTGAAGTAGTCACTTCCTAACGTAATCGAATTCGGGACTTGTGGATTTGTAGTTGGATACGCTACAGCTTGAGCCTTGGCCGAGTATTTCTTAGGAAAGTATGGAAGTATCATATTTCATGTATGCTGTACCTTATACAGATGAGCTCACGCTTCCTGTCGGCAAGATCAGCGTTCCTTCAAACTGCTAAAAGCTGACGATATGAAAGGAGAGAAAGGATTATACGGATATGTCGCTATTGGTGTTATATAGTGCAGATTTATGCGACGCCAAGTTGAAACTGTGTAAAGAGAGTTCGTGACACTACACTTTGTGACATGCACACATGAAACCGCCAGTGGGACCATATTAACATCATGCAAACGCAAACAACCAAACACTTTACAATGACTAGGTAGACGATTCATCAAGGACCGCCATGCTTTTTTTATTAGTAGTACAAGGCCTAGGACAGAGCACGCAAGCAGACTAACAGGCCCAAAGAGCAATGAACTTGACTTGCCTACAACAACCGCTTCAAACATCATCCCAAACAATGACTCACACCAACTGCAGCCGACGAGAGAGGGCATTAATCACTATACTCGGGGTCACGAGTCACAACGGTTTACTCAGCAGAAATAAAAAATAAAAAAACGAAACTAACCTCCCGAATAGTAGCCTCTCAAGACCAAGGGAGTGACCACACACTTGCACTCATGGGAAATGCAGTTGTGACTTCTGTAACATAGACGGCGGCATTAGAGGATCGTGTACGGAACGGTCTATTGAAGTTCCATTTTCACTATTACAATACATGTACAGTATGTATCTGTACGTACTGTACGCATGTAACTGAATTTGAATGTATACTGTACATCTATTTGCATGCATGACTATTTTGGAGCTCACGAGTGATTATGTTGCGCGTCTGTGGCTTAAATGCTAGCGCGCTGGTCTTCCATCCAGGCGGTCCAGATTCGACCCCAGCCCAGGTCGTGATGGAAATTGTGGTGGACAAATCAGACGTTGCAAATGGTTTTTCTAGGGGTACTCTCGTTTCCCTCTATCATTTCACTCTCCACTAACCCTCATTTTATCTACAGTGCTCAAAAAAATTGTTGCATATTATTTTATGCAAACTTACGAAGAAACATACAAATTTACATCTGTGTTAAAAAAATATTGCATATTTCTTCATAAGTTTGCAATTAACTAATATACAAAAATGTTTAGAGTAAAATTGTATATGTATGTGTGTGTGTGTGTTTTGTTGTTTAGTCAAGTCCGAAGACAGGTTTGTACCTCACAAGTGATACCAAGAAGACACCACTTATGAGGCAACTAGGCCAGGAGAAAATGGGGTAGGGGCCAGTTCCTTTCCCCGCTCCATTGCATACATCGCTGACTACCTACATATTACATAACCAGACTTCAGATGCATAACTTACAATTGTTCCTCCTCTGACACATATCATCAAGTGAGATGTAATGTCTGATAATGGATGTATATATCAGCCAGAACCTCAATCAGAAGATTTATATTTGTATATAATATATGTGTACGGGTATATATACATATGCAGTAAAATAATATGCAACAATTTCTTTGAGCACTGTATCATCTACAATAGTACAAATTGCTGAGGTGAAGTCTTGGGGGTAGTAAGGCTTTCCAATGCTGATATAGGAAGGACTTGGGGTCCCTCTGGGGGACTTATCAGGCTCCTTGTGTGCGGATAGGTTCTGGCTCTATTAGGGGCTGAGGCTGGACAGTTCACCTGTTTGTATCGAATTCATGAATGTCACTCAGACCACATATCGAATTTGGGCAATCATCGCATACCTATATAGTGCGCACAAAGGGCCGATGGGTGCCTAAGTGTACGCACCCGTCCCTGATCCAGCCTTCGTAAATCCAAACCAAGAATCTTTATGTATGTTCATGTAGCATGGATTCTTATAAAGAGAGTTCAGCTCGGCTCCAGGCCGGGAACATGCGCATCAGACATGCCTGCATGACCGGTGTACACTGCATCATTGTCAATCCGTAATCTCCCAATTATTTTTACTCATATAATTTTAAATAATAATAATAATAATAATAATAATAATAATAATAATAATAGTAAACACACAATTACATTTTTACTTCGTGACAGTAACCTATGTTAGAGGAGTTGTTCACATGGTGCCATATGAATTTACACATTCTGGATATCTTTTGTTGGTGAAACCGTTATTCTCACGCAAGAGTATTACATATTTCCGTAATGCTTGCAATTTCAATACTTAGTCTTTAAATTTCGTCTGTAACGTTGGGAATTATTCCTATGCATACTCTACTTCTAGTTATTTCCTAAGCCGCGAATAACAATTTCGTCAGAAAGATGTCGGGAATGTGTCAATGCAGGCAGACACCTTTTCGAACAACTCCCGTAACAAAGGTTAGTTCTCATTACGAAACAAAAAAATATAGTTGTGTATGCATATCATTAATCAAAGTTATATGAGTGAAGATAAGAGGGAGGCTATGTATTGATAAGACGCAGCATACACCGGCCATGAAAGCATGTATGACGCGCGTTTTCCCTACCGGGAGCCGAGCTGAACGCTCTGTATTTTGCATGAGTGTATATATATTTGACGAGGTGAGGCAGAGGATTTGCCATAGATTACCTGACATTTGCCTTACGGTTGGGGAAAATCTCGGGAAAAACCTAACCAGGTAATCAGCCCAAGAGGGAATCAAATCCGCGCCCGAACGCAACTCCGGATCGGAGGCAAGCGCCTTAGCCGACTGAGCTATGCCGTGGCTGCATGTGTATATTTATTTGTA
This sequence comes from Periplaneta americana, assembly GCF_040183065.1. NCBI lineage: Eukaryota > Metazoa > Arthropoda > Insecta > Blattodea > Blattidae > Periplaneta > Periplaneta americana. The sequence continues at coordinate 72,660,553 of NC_091131.1, read as the reverse complement.
TGTATATTGCATGTAGTGTGTATGTATGCCTCATTACCCACGAACATATACAATCCAGAGCTCAACAGTCCGGCGCTAAAGCATGGTAGAGAATTCGGCACAGAGAGAAAGCACTCGATATAATCGTAAGGCCATCTGTATCACGAGCCATTAACATCGTCCTGTATATTATGGCTTGAAGTCACGTGAAGTTCGATCCAGTATTTTATGGTGCTCTCTGCTCCTTACTTAACATTCTCTACTATGGCTTCGTTCGTAAAACAGCAAAGAAAACGTTCAAATTTTGCAATGGCGTACACTACGGTGTTTAGAAGACTGAGGAAAAGCAAGCGATTACAGAATATCAGAGTTAACCGAACGCAAAGCTGATTATACTACAGTGGGCAGTACGCTGTTAGCAACGTCGAATTAATATCTGACCGACCTTAAACATGACCTTGCTCGGTTTTCAAGGGAGACATCAGACAGAGTGAGATATATGTGAAATGCAAAGTTCAGAACAGCAGTTCGGTGTCCTGATCTCTATTTAGTTACATCATCAGACAATTTTCAAACGTACATTCTTAATTTTGCAGTTAGGCTATCTTACTAGTACAGTATGTTGAACACCAACAAATTGCAGGATACCACAGAAAAAATTTGCAAATATGAACTCAATGAAACAGTTCAGAGATGCAATATGCAAATATCTATCAAGAGAATAAAATGACTAAATTCAGAAAAAAAAAAAGGCAAACATAAAATTATGTCATAATGCAATTGGGCAAGTTCTTTTTAATAAGCGGAGAAATTTCTGTCAGTGTATGGGACCGGTGCTCACCCAATATCGTGATGAATTTGGGGAGCTACGATAGGTAGCGAAATCCGGTTATGGAAATCAGCTATAATGGCTGGAGGGATCATCTTGCTAACCATACATACCTCCATTCTCGTTCGATGACGCCTCTGCTGAAACAGGCTTTGGCCCTTTACGGGTTGTCGCGCCACGGATTTAGTTTAATTATGATATTTTGGCGAGACCGAGTTCGAGGATTCACCATGACATTACTTGGTATTCACTTTACAGTTGGAGAACGTTCGCAAAAAAAAACCCAGCCAGATATTCAGTCCAAGTGGTATTTGAACCGCAACCTCGGAGCAAAAGTTACCTTGCTACTCCAAAACCACGCCGCTTGCAAAATAATTTATTTATACAATGGAATATAGGCCTAATGAAAAGAGCATTAAATGACAAAACAAGAATTGGAATTATTAAAGTAAAATATAAAATAATGGATTCATATAACTATTCTATGGACTGTAATGTTGGCTATGAAAAAACATATCGTCGTTGTTTTTATGAAACTTCCTACATGACAGTACAGATAATAATTTTTCAGGAGGAAGAAAAAAATAATTAAATATCAATAGGTGTACACAGATCCTCGATGATGTCATTTATGTTCATCATATTCAGCAACGTTTTCTACCGATTATTTCATATTCTTATGTACGTCCATTGACTTTAACTAATTTTTTCTTCCTCCTGAAAAATTATTTTCTGTACTGTCACATAGGACTAGGAGGTTTCATAAAACTCGTATATGGAATGAGAAGGAAAACTGCAGCAATTCGATTCCTCCGAGTAAACAGTAGTTACTAAAGGATACACAGTCATAGAAATGAAAGCATTAGAGATAAATTAAACATGTTCAATTCCTTAAGTAGAACAGATGATTACAACAGAAATAGCATGACCATGTTCAAGATTTCATGAGAATGGTGTGTGGAAGATATCGCAATAAGTGTAAGTATACATAAAAATGTCCTATATACTGTAGGTATAACATATCTATAAATCTATACATAACGCCGGTTCTGCCTAGGGTGTGAAACATGTCTGGTATCATCCAATGTCAAGAGGATGCTTCGGGTTTTTGTCAACTGATGCCCATTATTCTTTGTATTGGTAACTTTGTACGTGCCAACAAAGTCCCGACCTGGAGATTCAGGAGAGGAAATGGAGATGTCTTGGACATGTTGCAGAAGGCTGCAGCAGAACATAATACAGAGAAGCCTTCAAATGGAACTCACAAAGAGCCCGAGGAAAGTCCGACCGAGAGACATAGCGACGAAACCTGAGAGAAGAAATGGAAAAGTCGATCAAATACTCGCATGGGACAGGTAGAGGTGAGAAGTCCTGAATTCTGGCCTTAAAGAGGTGCTATAGTAGCGAGTAATAGAATAAATCTACATGCATGTGAAACGTATAAATCTAAAGCTATAACATTCTGATGACCATGCTCTGCAGTAAACTATTTTAAATATATATTTTTAGACGGAACTGTCTTCTAAAAGGCTAATCCGGACATATGATTAATAAACTAAAAAATTCTTATAGCACAGATAACAGCTAAGCCGGTTAGTTTAAACGTATGTGAGAGTCGCGGCCGTATGTTAAAATTGCACCTTTTAGATACGGATATCCTAGGTTTTAACTGCCTGCTGACTCATGTTTCCGGAGTCCCATACAGTGGGAAATTCCTCACAGGAGTTCACTGACAGCATATCAAGTAGTCCACGGACACTGATCCAGTTAAATCTGACTTACAGTTTGTTTCTAATGCGGTGCATCGTAAGGTATGTCATCGCTACAAAAAAAAAAATTATATTAAGATCACTCCAGTACTAATAGCACAGTCTAGTAAATACAGTCACGAAGCTCGAGTTATGAGGGTGCTAGGAACAATAGACTGTACCGGTACTATTTCGCATTGTCTGTAATGAGGCGATAGTAGCGATCCTAGTGGTTAGCAACTATCTATGGGGTGCTAAGAACAATAGACTGTGCCGGTACTATTTCGCATTGTCTGTAATGAGGCGATAGTAGCGATCCTAGTGGTTAGCAACTATCTATGGATGCATATTTACTACGTATTGAGCTTCGTGATTGTATATACGGTACTAGACTGTGCTAATAGAGAGAAACATTTAATCCTATTTTTTTTCCAAGTAACTCTTTTGTCCAAGTTTTTACTGGCAACTATATTTTCTACTGTAGTTATTTTTTAATTATTTAGACATGTACAAATTTTTAAAGGACACATGATGTGAAAGTTTTCATTGTTAGGCTACGCCTAATAGTGATATAAAAACATTCAATGAATTCCTTACGTGTCTCCATCTTTAACCAGAAATCAGAATATTGCAGCATCTCATTCAAGGCACAGTAGGTACTGATAACAATTCTTGACGCTGAGATACATACAGAGTGTTTCTAAATTAGACCTACAAACCTTAAGATCGGATAGATAACTTCTTTCAAACATTTTTCGTTACGGAACCCTTGGGCTCGGACGCTTCGTTTCAGTACAAGAGAGGTTTAATTCTACCATCCAGTTTATTTATTTCGTCAGCGCAGTATCGTTTTTCGATCCGGTTTGTTTATTCCCTGATCATGCTTTAATCCAACTTGATTACTACCTATGGTTAATGAAACTCCTGTTGACTCTGAAGAAGATCTTGCAACAAGCATTGTCTGCGCAGTAGCAGAAATCAGGGAAATGTCTGGCGTCTTTGAAAGGGTACGACAAAGTATGGCACGTCGATACAATGCTTGTCTGAAAGTCAATGGACGTGTGTTCCAGCATTTGTTGTAGTGATTGGACAGTAAAGCCATGGATCCATCCTTCAAATTTAACACTGAAGTGAGTAGTTTTCTTTTTCATTCAGTTTGTTTTCTTTCTATTTTTCTGTACGTTTGGGTCAATAAATTGTGCCCGTAACAATAATGATTTGTTTATTCACTTTTCACGTACCGTAACTAATTACTTCAATTCCTTCCTGTAGGCCTACGATTATACCATGCAATGACATATACCCCTCTTGCTTTAAAGGGAAGTGTCGCAGCCCATGGGCTGCTTAACGAAAATTGTCTGAAAGAATATTATCTATCCGATCCCAAAGTCTTACTTATTGGCTTTTAAGGAACCCGGAGGTTCACTGCCGCCCTCACATGAGCCCGCCATTGGTCCCTATCTTGAGCAAGATTAATCCAGTCTCTATCATCATATCCCACCTCCCTCAAATCCATTTTAATATTATCTTCCCATCTACGTCTCGGCATCCCCAAAGATCTTTTCCCCTCTGGCCTCCCAACTAACGCTCAATATGCATTTCTGGATTCGCCCATATGTGCTACATGCCCTGCCCATCTCAAACGTCTGGATTTAATGTTCCTAATTATGTCAGGTGAAGGATATAGGCTAATGCGTTGTGCAACTTTCTCCATTCTCCTGTAACTTCATCCCTTTTAGCCCCAAATATTTTCCTAAGTACCTTATTCTCAAAAACTCTCAATCTCTGTTCCTCTCTCAAAGTGAGAGTCCAAGTTTCACAGCCATACAGAACAACCGGTAATATAACTGCTTTATAAATTCTAACTTTCAGATGTTTTGACAGCAGACTAGATGACAAAAGCTTCTCAACCGAATAATAACAGGCATTTTCCATATTTATTCTGCGTTTAATTTGCTCCCGAGTGTCATTTATATTTGTTACTGTTGCTCCAAGATATTTGAATTTTTCCACCTCTTCAAAGGATAAATCTCCAACTTTTATATTTCTAATAACTACTGAAGCTTTCCTGGCGACGTGATAATTCGAAATTTTCTCGGGCTTCCAGCCAGGTCATAAGTTGGTGATCCACTGACGTTTCGAGGATGTTCATCTTCCTCGAAACGTCAGTGGATCACCAACTTATGACCTGGCTGGAAGCCCGAGAAAATTTCGAATTATGTTTATATTTCTATTTCGTACAATATTCTGATCACGAGACATAATCATAAACTTAGTCTTTTCGGGATTTACTCCAATCCTATCTCTTTACTTGCTTCAAGTAGAATTTCTGCGTTTTCCCAAATCGTTTGAGGATTTTCTCCTAACATATTCAAGTCATCCGCATAGACAAGAAGCTGATGTAACCCGTTCAATTCCCAAAGTCTGTCGGTCTAATTTAGAAACACCCTGTATAAGTCTCAATTTTCTTTGGATCATAAAAAATAATTAAGAATGTCTACCGAAAATGTGAAACAAAAATCAGTTACCCTTTAGTTACGATAACTAAATTACTTATAAGCAAATGAATTTCAGTCATCTTACGACCTGTCATCAGACCTTATTCTCAAGTTTTCTGATCTCCATTCCAATGGACAAACTCCTCAGCTTTGTCTTCCCATAGCCTTTGGATTTTGTAACTGTAGCTGTTTCAACCAAAATTAAATATTAAATAAGCGAAGAAAAAAAATGTGGGTGATTTCATTACCCACGATCATTCGAGTCTTTTTAAATTCGTTACATTTCGTTATTTTGGTTATCAACTGCTTAAATTAGTTACGTTTTGGTTACTTTCGTTACCGGTAAACACTCTGTAATTAATTATAAGCCTATATTATATTGGGTGTCCTTAGCCATCATATAAATATATACCAGTCTACATTAAAATTAAAACCTCTCAAGTACTAACTTGTTCGAAATGTAGTAGCCTAAGACGCCTAACTTTCTACGAGGAAAAAACAAAATTGTTTCGTATTACAAATGCTACTGGGTGAGCAGTATAGAGCAGAACAGGTTTCACGGCCGGCAGGCCGGCTATACGCGCGGAGGTGGGGACTCAAGGTTTCACGGTTCGCGCGGCCTTGAGTCGGTAAATAAAAAAAACGTGATAGCTCTCAAAAGTAGCTGACGGTATCAGCGCCAAAACTGTTAGTGATAACATTATAGAACTCACCAACTTTCGTTATGTGAGTTGCAAGTTTGAAGTAATTTTAATAGTGATGACATAGTTTAAAAAGAAGTATTTTAATTTATTTGACGCTTGAAAGGAGGCAACAAGTAATGAAACACGCCTGAATTTGTATTAAGTAGTCTAATGGTCATTTATTTCCGCAATCTTCTCTAGATATAAACTCATGAACTCGAAAAGCCTATCATGATTTAATTATTATATTATTACCGACAACTATCTTACTAATTATATCAATATAAATCCATTCCTAGCACACACTTGCAACGCAGTAGGTAGTGTCCGGTTTTTCCAAAATTTCCAAATCGTAACGCTAACAAAAACACAACAAAATGCATGTACAGAAGTTTTTTCGAGTCACCAGCAGGAAGTTCTAGGCTGAAAATCAAACATTCTCATAGGGGCAGAAAAAGTTTATTTTTTCTTCCACCATGTTAATAATGTCAAAACAAGTGCTTATGCAAATTTTGGCCACTCGAACGCAATTACGAGGGCCGTCCAGAAAGTAATTCTCTCTGGGACCATTTACAGAAAGGAAACACAATTTCATGGGAAGATTGGAACAGAAACAGCAATCAACTTCTGTATCCCTGTGTCGTAGATCCCTGTGATCGGAACCAGTGTTTGACAGCCATCTGCACCTCTCCGTTGATCCCACGGTATGACAAATGTCTCAATTCTGGTGGGGAATATGTTGAAAAATAGCGCAACAATTGCTGTATCTGTTGCAATGAATCTTTCTATGAAATTGTGTTTCCTTTTTGTAAAACGGCCACAGGAAAAATTACTTTCTGAACTGGCCTCGTAATTGCGCTCGAGTGGCCAAAATTTGCATAAGCACTTGTTTTTGGTATTATTAACATGAAGAAAAAAATAACTTTTTTATCTGCCTCCAGGAGAATGTTTGTTTGTGAGTCGCAATTCTATACAAGTCTTGGCACTTGGCATCAGGATCATCTCGATAGAATTATCGCAGTAACAATACAAATGAACAGACACCCTTTTTCAAGAGAAGTGTTTATTCTTTTATAATTTAATCGTGCAACATATGAAAAACGGACTTCGCTGAAACCATGTTTTAAACATTGTTAATATTACTTTACTTGATAAATTTATTTAAAAAATTATATAGTATAAAAAGAAGAAAGCGATGTGTACGAAGCATCTGTCTGAAGTACTATATATTATACCACGAAAGGACTAAGAACGAAGCTTTTCGCCGATCCTATTTAATGTATATTTGAAAGAAATAGTAGACGAGAACATAAATGCAGAGGTATGGGTATATCAAAAAGGCAGTAAGAGATAGTATTCTGCTTACACTAAATTTTGCAGACGAACAGATCCTCCTTGCGTAATCAGCATTTAACCTAGAAATTTACGCTACGGAAACTCTCCGATCTCTATTTACAAGCGGCTCTACTAATTAATTTTAATATAATAAAACCGAAAACACAATAATAGAAACTAAGAGGAAAAAATTAATTATCACAAACGATACATAAATTAGAAGTCTGGAACATTCCAAATGTCTGGGAGTGACACATAACCAGGGATAGCACTTGGAACGATGAGGTCGTTAAGGACTATAGTTCTCGCCAAGCTTAGATGGCCTTTCTAACACTACTGTCAGCCACCGGCGTATATCAATCGGCAGAGGCGCTTGCCTTCTAATTCGGGGCTGCGCTCGGGCATAGGTTCGATTACCACTTGACTGATTATCTGGTTAAGTTTTTTCCTAGATATTACCCAATCGTAACGCGAATGTCAAGTAATCTATGGCGAATCCTCGGCCTTATCTCGCCAAATACCATCTCATCACCAATTCCATCGATGCTAAATAACCCAGTAGTTGATTCAGAGTCGTTAAATAACCAACTAAAAAAACACCACTGTCCAAATTTGTTCCTGACCCAAAACATAATAAATCAGGTGGTACATGGCTATTAGTTATGCAGTATTGTCACTTTTTATAAAGGTTAGAGCAGCTATAATTCATTAGAAATAAGCTTCTGATTGACACTGCGTGGGCGAACGTATAGATGTGGAGACTCGACGTCACCTTGCCCAATCAAAATTCATGATTGAGGGTTGTCGCAAGACAGCAAGCCACTCAGCGTTGTCACAGTTCGTACAGTTATTTTATTATATCGCTGCCGGTAAGGGACCAGTAAATTTCAAGTGGCTTATCTTGGTCGTAGACGTAACCGCATTAAAAAGCATTGCAATCTTCTGTTATCTCTCTTTCTCCTCACCGCGAACTATGACATTGCACAGAGGCAGAGATATAATATAAAAACTGTAACGGATTGTATGCCAGAATTCCGCGTCCAGTCCGAGTGCAGTGTATTGTGCTGTTTTGTTCACATTTCAGCAGAATATATTGACTATGTTTCATATGTAGGCTACCCGTATCATTCAATTATATCAGAAGATCTCCGAAGGTAATGAAAACAATGACAGTGATAAAGAAGACGATTTAGATGCTGCATAGTTTACTGCAGATCGACAGCAAGTAAGAGAAGATGCGACAACAATGTGTTCTCGCGCCAAGAGGCAGAAGTAAAATCAATCACAATCTTATTTCTCATGCACTGTAGTAGCCTCTCGCAAGCGTCTTACCAACACATTACTGTATAATGCAAGCATTTTATTAATACCCAGTCGGCATCAAATACGACGCTTTCCTTTTAAGAGATAAGGTAAGAGTTTGTTTATTGATTAGACCTTCTCAGACGCCGCTCCAGTCACAGGAAGCGGTAACACATTATGACTACCAATGATGCTTTAGCATTTTTAATTGACTTGCCGATATCAACTCCACATAGAGTACGAAACACCGTTGTCATATCTCGAGTTTATTGATTCGAGTTGAAATAAATATATCGCTAATGGTAATTTGTACTCTACTCCAACCAGGAGAAAGTCTCAGGGGAATGAGACGCAGCGGGGTGATGCTATGAATGAATGTTGATGTCATAAGATGCCATAAGGTCACACACGTGGGTACACGCATCTCCATTGGCTAACTCTCAAAGCAACAACGATAACACTGATACACACATACTTATACTACCCTAGTTACAAAATTAGATCACGGTTAATCTCCTGGTCTTTTCATCCCTCCATACAGGAAATAACATATGCAGAAAGCGCATGTTTTTTTAAACTGACGTTATAACGGTAATATTATCTACTTCGCTCCAATAGGTTACGCAATAGTAAGCACATTCCTTTCACGGTTAATCTCCTCGTTGAATAACAGTAACTAAGAACGATCTTTATAGCGGAAACGTGACAACAACGCTTGACATTGCAAGTAATGATGCGTGCAAAATATATATATCGCAACACAAAGGCTTCCGACTGGGTATTAAATCAACGCGCCAACTATACATCGCACAGTATTATACAAGATGTGGCAATATCATATTTAAAATTTCAGAGCCATTAACACATGGCCACTATATGAGGAAACAAAGAGAAAGGCAGAAAATAGAAAGACTGAAGAAAGTTGGGTTTGCAGTGAAAGACCTGCCCTTGGGCAGAACACTGAATGAATGAATGAATGAATGAATGAATGAATGAATGAATGAACGAACCTGCGTAAATATAAACATTTGCAGCAATATAAGCTGGTCCCTCTACTCGGAATAAGGTCGTCCCAGTTTTGCGAGATTATCAGAGGCTAGGAGGGTGATTGGATGTTTGCACAGTACTTGGTAGGTTCAGCGTTATCGAATACAATAAAGTACAAGTACGCACAACTACGGTGGAAAATATTCAGTTCTATGGAAGCTAAATATGGGTATCTGGGGAGCAAATGAAATAAAGGAATGCATTTCTTACGAAGAACCGCGAGAAACTCCAGGATGGATAGAATACGAAATGAGATTGTTAGACAGCTGATGAATGCTGAAGAGGATGAGATTGAGAGGACTGAGAAGAGAGCCTCAATTGGTTTGGCCACCTGATTCGTATCTATAGACGATAGTAGGTCGCCCAAAAAACTATACAAATGGACACCATCTGGAAATAAGAAGACGGCGATTCAGTCTCTCGTGAATGAAAAGATGAAGATGCTATGGGACCGACATCTGAAAAAGGATCCACAGAATGATGGACAATGAAAGTGGGGAGACAGCGAACAATTGTATAAAACTCTACACACATTTATGTACGCCTACATACACACATAATATGCATGCCTATTTGTTATTTATACTGATAGGTACTATATTTAAGTGTCATTTACATTATTACATAAACATCTAAGTTTCTCTTCTAATCATGGCTTCCTTAGGCCTTTCGACCTGTTCCGATTCCAATACCATTTTCTTCCTGGGTTGTCCTGCTTATCTGTTGAGTAAAGACTCCTTATATTCCATGTGGTAATATCTATAAAGTCCGAAATTCCTAATCTTTTGATCTTCTCCCTGCTAATGTAACAGCTGTTAAGTCGCCCGTCTTTTTTTTTAATTCAGGGGCGTAATTACAGTTTTTGTTTGGGGAGAGGGAGAGAGGCAAGATGTTTTAGGGAAGACCTTATAGTGTGCATTGCGTAGCGTAGGTACTTCCTTTCTGTTTTCTCTGATACAAACTATATTCGAAACAGTAAACTGCGATAAACTTGATCATAACAAAGGATTTAAATCACGGTATTAGATGCACTGAACACATTTTTCAAGTTCATCATTTATTCTCCTTCTCTTACGTATTTTTCATTATAAGTCACAAAAAGGGCTAATATTACGGTTTAATTTTAGTATTTTTTGTTTTTCGATCAAGTTCACCCCAAGCAGAATTTCCGTTCCTCAAAATCCTTATTATTATTATTATTATTATTATTATTATTATTATTATTATTATTATTATTACCTTTACAAAACTGGACAGTTAACTAATATTTTGCCCTCGAGTATAAGATCTTGCAAAGCAGAAACTATATATAAAAAATTTAGTCTATTTTGGGAAAAATTAATTTTTAAAACAGTCGTTTGATTCACCTGCAAATTTACAGATACGAAGTGACGCTTCTTAACCATCGATATGTTGTAAATGATTTTAATACTTGTCCACAACAACCGATTGTTGCTTGGTTACTAATTATGTATAGATATGATGCAGATTACTACTACAAACAAAATACAGCATACCCATTATGTAGTTACGTTATGTACTCTTCAATATGCGATTCACTTTTAAACTGAACACATTGTATATATTATTATGTAGCCTATTTTCGAATGGTAGCCTAACCCATTTTCAACATTTTCTTTTCCAACTTCTTAGCACTTATTGAATATAAATCTCACAACGTTGGTGATAAGCTGTATCCTTGTCTTAAGGGGAAAGGATGGTATTTTTTTAAACTTTTTTCCTATTTGGTGTAAAATATTATTTTTTTTTTTTTGTATGTAGAGAACTCACAGCTGTGGCAACTCAACCAAATAAAAATATCTGAAAAAAAAAAAAAAATATATATATATATATATATATATATTTGGGGGCCCAAATTTGAAAAAAATATACCCAATGCAGGATTGTACTAAAACCGATATATCTAAACCGTTTTTAAAGATAGATTCAAACAGTTTTTTGCAATGTATTTGCAAAAGCATGTTCTACAAACTGTCTGTAACAGAATTTTGATATTATTCCCTACGTTTGTAAAATAAACAATAAAAATTTAATAACAATTTTCTGATTTCCTTTCTTGCTAACAAAAGGACGTATTTTAAAATGAAATCAATTAACAAAATTATGTTACAGAGAAAAGTTTCCTAATAGTCTAAAGAATGTGTGTTCTAAATTTCATGCATGTATCTTTAATAGTTCAGAAATTATATTCATTTTTGTCTGGCAATGTAGCAAAAAAAAAAATAAAGTTACTGGAGAAACCGATAAAAGCGGGCGTGTGATTTAAAAATCATAGCGTAGGAAGTTTAAAAATGATGTCTCAACATCCGATAAGGGCAGAAATATCCACAAAATGTTATGCAATGTATTCGACACATATCAAAGGGTATTTTAAAGAAAAAATTTTTTTTTGAAAATTTAATTTACCGGAAATAACAATAAAAGTGGGCGAGTGATTTCAAAATCCATAACGCAGGAAGTTTAAAAATGGCGACTCAACACCCGATAAGGGCACAAATACCAACAAAATGTTATGCTATGCATTCCATACATATCACAGAGTATTTTAAAGATTTTTTTTTAATTTACTCATTTTTCACCAAAAATACCATCCTCTCCCCTTAATCCTTTTGTTACCCTGAAGCTATTATTTGTGATTTTATTTCCTATTTTTATTTTTTGATACAAATGGGTCTAATGCTTTTACTGAATTCATTCATCTTACGTAATGCTGAAACTGTTCGGAAAGAGAAAAAGAAATTGACTGAGTCGCTGGCTACGAAGAAACTGCCTAAGGAAGGATGCACTGATAGGAATGGTGAACGGGGAAAAAAGATTCGAGGCAGAAAATATCAGATGACAGCATTGAGATATTACGTATACGGATCGTATGCGGATACGAAGAGGAAAGCGGAAAAGAGGAATGATTGCAGAATGCTGAGTTTGTAGTCAAGGATATGTGCCATGGTCAGAAAACTAAGAATGAATGAATTAATTAATTAATATTTGTTTCGTCCAAAGTTTCAAAATTATGAAAGCAAATTATTCGAAGGCAATGGTGTTCTGACAATATTCGAGCACTCACGTACGAACATAAAGCCAGGATAATCATCTCGTAAAAGATGCTAAAATAGGCCTATATTATGTACTAGAATGCAAAAACTATGAGACAATTTGCAGTCGTGTCAAGTGCAGACTGAATCTTTAATATACGTAACAATCTAGTTATTAATTAACGTATCTAACCAATACATTTGTAATACATCATTAACCCCGTAACCTGCTTCAAGAGCCTGTCTCTCAGCACACATGCTCGCTCTCTCAAAGGCACGCACGTACATACACACACCCCCTAACCTACTAAAAGTAGGTACAGCAACTACAGCAGGCACTATCGATTTCCCGAAGATTTTCAATGTGCGTGGTCTTGACCTAACACTCACTGCAGCTGCACAAGACCCAATGGCACAATGTACATAAATCCCACAATTCTGTATGTTCGGGAGATCGATATTCCCATTTCGGTTGTTATTGTATTCGGCATTCGCAGTTATGCAAAGGGACGGGGCTGGGAGAGAGAAGTAATGCATGGATGAGCATTATTAAAAGTGCGCAGAGATATACTATACGTACAATTTTCATAATAATAAATGCAATGGCTGCAATACCTTCACATTAACGGAAACTCGCAAAGTTGGTCACTCTTGGAAACTGTCCAAATGTCACCACAGTTCACAATTACACAGTATTTATAATAGGCCTAGATTTAACATTATTCCTTCGAACAGTTTTCCTTCTCTGCAGACTGAATTTAGATAGAATTCCATCCAATATTTTCTGCAAGTTGATAACTACTTTCACAAACTACGAGCACGATTAGTTAGAGCTTACTCGACACTTTTTAAGTTGCGAAATACGTCACTGTGTCTAGCCTTGTGCAATGTTCCAGACATCGGACACTCCTTTTACTCTAAGCAATATACACACAACTCATTCTTTACAATTCCTTTCATAACGAACTAAAACGAGTTAAGTCTTTGTCTGCAGGTGATCAAACACAACAGTTGCATTAATAGTAAGTACGGACATTTTAAATCTAAAAGCTCAAATTATATCATTTCAAAATGTTTTACGATTCTCAAGTGTTTTAAATTCCATTTAAAATTGAGCTATTTTTCTATTTAATTTTATTGTAAACATGCAGGTCCTGCTGTCGCTGCCACTACGAATGCAGAATTAGCGGTCACAAGAGTCCAAACCTGTTGTGAAGAAAAGGGTAAGGCCTTTAGCGTGCGAATCACTCTATATTATAATTTTAGTGCCAAAGATTCAGTCTTTTGCAAATAACAGTTCGCTGCAAATTAAGTACAATCAATGTTTAAACATTGCACACTTTCTAAATGACACCAATGGGTTTGTTTATGATGTAAACGCTTGACGCGACGCTTTCTTATCTTAATCGTTGGAATGCAAATATTTATCTCTACTAGACAATTATTATGTTATGGCTTGTTTATTTTTATCTGATATTTAGCAACATTCTATCAATTGAGGTAACTCGTTTCATAAGGGCCTAAAGTACAGGATGGAAATTTTTTTAGTTTCTGCCATTTTTGCATGCATTTCCATGTAGTGTTCAGTTTGTGAACCAAAACAAGGCTTACATGTTCTTTAATACCTAGCCGAAATATAAAATAAATAAGAATCACCTTACTGGAAACTTGTATTAAATTCAGTTCCAGAAAGGCCCAAAGCAAAATGTGTATATTTTGGATATCATTTGTCTCCAGCGCTGCCAACATAACCATGACAATGACAAAATTTACTTCTTGTCATGAACACCAGTTCCACTTCAAAGTGGATTATAATCTTCAAGTACCATGGGAAGCAGCTAGTTTGGTGAAGAATGTGCAAGGTCGTCCTTTGGTGATGAAAAAAATATTCTCAAATGTGTTGGAAAACCTTCCTATAAAATATCCATACGGAAGGGAGATTTCAATTGTTAAACTGAGAGTGGAACTCTCGAGTTCATGCCTGAGAGGGAAAATATGTTGTTTCATAACCTATGATCAATAATTGAAATGCTGATGTTGATGTTGAATGTGTATTTATGTACAGGTAATAAGACATGTTACTGAATTATCTGAGTTACTAAAACTATTGCAGTTTTATTTTCCTAACATATTTTTACGTTATTTAAAAAAATTCATAACTCACAACGAAAATTTATATTTACATAATTTGAAATTACATGAATTTTTCATACTGAAACATGTACTCATAATTTTTCTTTAAATATTAGGGTAACCTTTCAGTAACTTTTTACAGAATTTCTACACTTTGTCTTTGATTAATAGTTTGATAATCTGTAAATATATCAAGTTTCACACAACTCAAATTTTTCTACAAACAACTGTTTTGTCTCTTTTGGTATTCGACAGATAATGGAGAAAAAATGGGAGTATAAGGGTGCAGTGCATCAGTTATTCATAGATTTCAAAAAGGCATATAACTCGGTTAAGAGAGGTTTTATATGGTACTCTTATTGAATTTGGCATTCGCAAAAAACTACTTCGATTAACTAAAATGTGTCTCAGTGAAACGAACAGTAGAATCCGTATAGGCCAATTTCTGTCTGATGCTTTTCCAATTCACTGTGAGCTAAAGCAAGGAGATGCACTATCACCTTTACTTTTTAACTTTATGCCATTAGGAAAGTTCAGGATCACAAAGGGGGTTTGGAATTGAACGGGTTACATCAGCTGCTTGTCTATGCGGATGATGTGAATATGTTAGGAGAAAATCCACAAACTATTAGGAAAAACACGGGAATTCTACTTGAAGCACGTAAAGAGATAGGTTTGAAAGTAAATACCGAAAAGACAAAGTATATGATTATGTCTCGTGACCAGAATATTGTACGAAATGGAAATATATAAAAATTGGAAATTTATCCTTTGAAGAGGTGGAAAAATTTAAATATCTTGGAGCAACAATAACAAATATAAATGACACTCGGGAGGAAATTAAACGCAAAATTAATATGGGAAATGTCTGTTTTTATTCGGCTGAAAAGCTTTTGTCATCCAGTCTGCTCTCAAAAAAGGATGAAAGTTAGTTATGTTACTGGTTGTTCTGTATGTTTGTGAAACTTGGACACCCACTTTGAGAGAGGAACAGAGGTTAAAGGTGTTTGAGAATAAGGTGCTTAGAAAAATATTTGGGGCTAAGAGGGATGAAGTTACAGGAAAATGGAGAAAATTACACAATGCACAACTACACGCATTGCATTCTTCACCTGACATGATTAGGAACATTAAATCCATACTTTGAGATGGGCAGAGCATGTAGCACGTATGGACTAATCCAGAATGTATGTAGAGTGTTAGTTGGGTGGCCGGAGGAAAAAGACCTTTGGGGAGGCCGAGACGTAGATGGGAGGACAATATTAAAATAGATTTGAGGGAGGTGGGATATGATTGTAGAGACTGGATTAATCTTGCTCAGGATAGAAACCGATGCGGGCTTATGTGAGGGCGGCAATGACTCTCCGGGTTTCTTAAAAGCCGTAACTACAAAAAGGAAGACATTACGCTTATTTTTTCGTTTTTCATGGTTCACTAAAACTGCCCATCATTGCTCATAATCCATCACTTTCATTTTAAATGGCTGACAAGGACGTGGACATTGTCAGTGGCACTTCACGTAAAATAGAATATACCAGCCAGACATGCTGACAGACGAATATGATCAACAAGATTTGTAGACTGGCGGCAAGAGAGGAGACGCCGGGACTCCGCATGAGCAAGCAAACTATGCAGAAAAATTGTCTCCCTTGCGATCGCTAGCCATGTGGCTCCATGTCGAGCGCCGACGACGAGATGAAAGTAGTAGTAACTCAGAGCGGATACTTCGCAGATTTCGAAGGCTCTTGTGTTTACGACAGTGGTTTTATTACGCATGTTATTTTATGTAAATGTTGTCTTCTCTCATAAAACAATTCTCCCCGCAAAAACAAACCGAGGACGGAGAGAGTACGAGGTCGGTCGATTAAATCGTAATTAAACATCGTTTGTGATATGAAATGACGACGTAAAGATCTAGCATACACTTTAAAATGTCGAAAATTGAAAGATGAACCGAGATGTACAGATTTTACAAATAATTATTATCATTTTAAATTTTTATATTTAAAAAATACTCATTTGTGAACTAACGCAACTGTATGAATTTCATTTACCCATGAGTAATTGTATCTGTTAATTACAATTTGAGATAAATCGAATGCTAACAAAACAAAACGGCGAGATTAATTAACAGGCCAATGAAATGGCTACAAATCAATATGAGAGGGAATCGTGAAAGTGTTGGTGTATACAAGCATCATATAGCCTATCAGCAATGAGTTTTATTGTCAATTTTAAGTTCTAAAATACAAAGTAGGCCATTAGTGTGATCTAAGGGTAGCATGCGGAAATCGTCTTGTAATAGGATGTTCACCCAAATATAATATTAAAGATTCGACATTTTCTTGTTTCCCCACATACAAAAATATTTCTCCTGACGTCACAATGTAAAATCCTAGATCATATATGTAACAGATATGTCGGGGTTATAGGCTTTGAGGTTAACAACTTTTGTCAGGTTTACTACGCTGCCATCTAGTTGTTACATAAGGAGTCACGTCATAATACCCATTTGAATTGCATTAGCGACTATGCTGCCGTCAAGTGTTCGTTTACGGCGGACGGGTGGCGATCCTGGCGGTTGTTCTCTTCAAAGTGCTGCCGATTTTAACATATTTGTTACATATATGATCTATGCATTTATTTTGTGAGAAATGCTGCTAGTTTATTTTATTAATATTTTTCTTAAGAAAAATATTTAGCAGCATTAAGAAAAATAAGCTAGAAGCATTTCTCACAAAATAAATGCATAAAAACATGCAGCTACCACATAAATACTTGCAGCAAAAATTTCATCCAGATTGATTAATATTTGGCATAAGAAAGTTGGTGTTGAATCAACAAAAAAGAACACAGAAAAATAGATTTGAAAATAAAATGAATATTTATGTAAATTAATATTCTCCTCCGCTACATTCATCTAGTAACTTCAGGGGGCCAACAAAAAGTTACTAGATTTGTAATCAGAAATTTTAAAAAAGAATTCTTCGATGGAAACAATTTTGACAGCTCTTTAAATTCCACGCCCCCTTCTAGCCTTAATTTAAAAAGTGTAAACATAAGAGTATTTGTAATCTGAATTTACCTGAATCCATTTGGGGTATGAAAATATAAATTCTGAATAAGTGAAATAACTAAAAAAAAATTTGGAAAAATTTTCATGATTTTCAGTGGAGTCTTCCCTTAATATAAAAATACATCCTAACAGATATGAAATTAACTACAATGAAATTATTATAAAATCAAGCTCATGAAGAAGGAAGTTAAGTTACGAAACAAGAATATAATTATACAGGGTGTTAAAATAATTTAGAGATGAGAAGTAAAAACGAAAAGAAGCAAAAGAGTTTCAGTTTCGCAAAATTAACAGTTTACAAGATAAAGCCGATTTTTTTTCTGGATGGGGCCGCCAGTGAACCGAGCACCTGAATACTGTTAAGCAGCAACATTCATGTTTGGTATGTATGCCACACTCTCCCCATCACATTTCCTTCTAAGTGTGAGACGATATCTAAACAGACAATATGGTAGACTGCGGATAGGTAGAGGACCTGTACTTAGATCACCGGATTTTAATCCTTTTAATTTTTGTGCATGGGGTTATGCAAAAAAAAAAAAAATAGTTTACACAACAGACATCAACACACCTGAAGAATTGCAGCATCCAGCAAATAAGAATTTCCCAGGATTGATCGACTGCATTCTTGGATCTTTCCGGAGAAGATTAAACAGATGCATTCATGTGGTCAGCATTTTGAACACTAGCTGTTAAATTCTTCAGTAACATGCTCATACTGTACCTTGTTTATCCACAAACTTTACTATTGTTCACACAAAAACGCTTCTTTTTTGTACGTTTAATCACATTTCTGTGGCGTTGAAGCCAAAATTATGAATTTTACTGTCCCGTGATTGATAAATTAACTAGAATTGTTAATGCTTTTGTTGAAAATAGTACTTCGTATTCAGCAGCCCCCAACCAGCACAAAATGACATTATCTCGTAAACGGCTAATTTGCCGACCCATGTTTACTGGAACTTCTTTGCTTCTTTTCGATTTTACTCTTCATCCCTAAAATTTTTACCATCACTTCTGAAACACCCTATATAGCAATGTAACGGTTAAAACCAAAGTTGACAAATGCGCTTCGCTATATGTATTAGTATATATACAAAACTAATGTCCTCATTGGACTAATGCAAAATACGAGGGTGACTAAAAAAGTAAGGTAACAAGAGCTCTCACGGGCGTCATATACCCCCCCCCCCTCTTGTTCGAATTTTCCACCAGGGCCGCAGCAGGAGACCACAGTTTTTATCACGCAGCCATTTGATGCCGTATATGTTGCATCCAACCCTGGACCATAAGCTTGAAACGGTGGAACCAAAAAGGTATACTAGTATGGCCGTCAAATTACCCATAGTTCATCTCTTTTTCCGGTGTGTTTATCAACTGTTTTTGTTCATATCATTACGATTACAAAATGTTTCGTGTTGTGAATATTTCAAAAGTGTAGGCAAGTTCAGCAGGTGTTATTTCTTATAAATAAGCTAATATTCTGTTCGGCTCAGCTGTAGAATATATCCATTGATATATCACCCTATGCTTTAACATATGAAGGAATGACAACATTCTTCTTGATAGAAGAAATAATGTGGAAATGAAGCGTACAGTCCATGTCACAACCATAACACTTTTAATAAATATACAGTGAAATGTAGGCTACATTGATATAATAATCTGCTAATACTCCTTTTACTTCCACGTTCATTCTAAACCGTTTACATATGACCGAAACCGAAAGTAGCAATTGAATATTTGGCGATTGGCGGTATTTCGCGGAGGATTATGGGGCGTAGAAGGTGTAGTTTGACGTCATATCCGTAGCACCGATTTCAAGCATATTTGCTTGGATTGCTCCTTTCTCTCTTTTATCTTTCCAGGTTGCATCAGACCTTCGCAATATTAGTTGTAACATGGCTGCACGCACGGAAACATAGAATTGCGTAGTGTGATCAGGTTTGAGCGTCTGGAGGGCATCTCATCAGCAGATATTCAACGTAAACTTGTTGCGGTGTATGGTGTGAATACGGCGCTTCCTGTGGGGGCTACTGGACCATCCTCCCTACAGCCCCGACATAGTACCCAGTGATTTCCATCTCTTCGGACCGTAGAAGCACTTGAGTGGTAAGGAATTCAACACCGATACGGCAGTTCAGCAAGTCGTCATGACGTGGCTTCAGGGACCTGACGCAAATTTGTAATGCGTACTAGTGCCCTACTACTGTGTATCAGTATATCTTCCTGAGAAATAGTTTGTCCATGAGAGCAATTTTTGAAGTACCCTCGTATATCAATAGTCCATCCTCCTTGAATGGTAATCGGCTTAAACTTAATGTATTGTCTGATAGGCCTATTATACAGAGTGAAAACAATATGACTGTGCAGATTTTAACAGATTATTTCTTGGATAAAATAAATAATTCTAAATAAATACTCTTTTCAAAAAAAATAATTTGCTTTTAAATGTTAACGCTATTTTACTCGATAAGAACCATCCGTTAAATTCTGATTTTTACTCTTATCATTGAGAAATTGGTAATGAATGATTTATCCCTTTGCATTTTTTCTACAAATGCATGGTTTTCTAGCAAATTAAATAAAAAGATCAATCACGTATAGTTATTTCTGCCATTAGCAAGTCTGGTTACACCTCTGCATATTCTTGTTTAGTCAACTGTCAACCTCACAAGTCATACCAACAAGGCACCACTTATGAGACAACTAGGCCAGGAGATAATGGGGTAGGGTGGCCAATTTCTTTCCCCCTCCATTGCACACATCGCCGATTAGCTACATATTACTTCAGACACATAGAAACAATTTTTATTCCTCTGACACATATCAAGTGAGGTGTAGGCCTAGTGCCTGATAATAGATGTACATATCAGCCAGAACCTCAATCAGAGGCAAGTGCTGTGTGGTTCTATCCAGTGCTGCCACAGTAATTTTTCTCTTGGCCATACGCCACACGCCTTTTTCTCCCTTGAAATATATTTTACTCTTCTCTATCTCTCCGACTGTCATTTAATGATTTTTTTAATATTAAAGAAGAAGTAAAAAATTGTTTTGTTTTACATTTTAACTGTACAACAAGCTTGATTTAAAGAATATACCATGTAGCCCCACCGTAGATTTGTCTCTATTAATCTTGGAGTTTGTATTTGCAGCACTTCTTGTTGTTCACCATTATTTTTTATAATTCTTGATTCCAATGCTGCAGAGGTGGACTATCTTTGTTTATGAACATCAAACAAAATACATTAGGAACACAAAGAGATGACCTAAGATCTGTACAGATCTCCGCGTACAAAACTTAGGCAACCATATTCCGTATGGCACCGTACAGACAAAATTTTTTTTTCCCCATACGATTATTTTAAAAAAATTGTGGGTTCCCATACGATATATGGCCCCATATGGCCTCCATGACAGCACTGGTTCTATCGAAGTACAATTTGGGGTTTTTTTAGTGTAGTGTGAAGAGTATGTTTGTAATGCATTATTATTATTATTATTATTATTATTATTATTATTATTATTATTATTATTAAATTCGACTATATATGTGATATTATTCAAAGAACATTTAAAAATACGAGGAAATATTATTATTATTATTATTATTATTATTATTATCAAATTCGACTATATGTGTGAGATTATTGAAAGAACATTTAAAAATACGAGAAAATAAATTGAACCGCTATCTCCGTATTCCTGTATGGATCAGAGTTTTGAACTCTTATTAAATGGAAGAACAACGGTTGGAAGCAGTAGAGAGGAGTTTTTTGAGAGATGTTAGCGTCTGGAAAGATTATTATTATTATTATTATTATTATTATTATTATTATTATTATTATTATTATTAAAATCAGCATCATGATAAAAAGCAGTTCATTCCCAATTTCCGCTTGTTATAATTGCGAAAAGTCTGAAGCCTTTTCTGTTTCAAAATATATTTTCTACATCTTCACACTCACATTCATATTCAACGCTGACATAATATATTTACTGGACTGCTTTCAATTCATCCACTTCGGCAGTTGTACAGACTAGTATGTCTATAGCGAATGCTGTATGTTTGATTCTCAGCACTACAGTAGTACTGTAAGTGGCTCTTTTCACCTGATAGCAGGACTAGAAATGGTGGTGGATGCAGGTGCAAGTGTTCTCCTAGTTCCAAAGTGCTCCTCTCAAAACGATCTGTTGCTGCCGACTGAAAACAACACGACAAGAGTTCGCTACGTCCATAAAAAAAAGTCTCTTACCGCCGAAAGTGAAATGAAAGGAGAGAATGGATGTAATTTAGAGCTGTCACTACAAGTTATAACTAATTACGGGAAAATCTCTTGTTATGAAAAACCATCTCACTCACGGCTGATAATAGTACGATATGTCTTCCACACCAAGTATACGCATTTTGAAAGTACTAAGATGTTTGGTCAGCCGCAGTCGTTATCATCTTCACCTTCATTGTTTAAATCTTCCGTCTTCACATTGTCTTGGAACATCCATGTATTTTCTCTAGGTTGATACTTCGGTATCAATGCTGGTATTCTTCCACTCTTCATTCGAGATCCATGTATCCAAAATAGTTTATTTTATTTAGTTTACATTTACTTACATAATATGAATACGATGAATAATTTTAATGAAATTGTATATATGTTGCATACAAAGGATCAACCAACATTGAATAATTCGGGATAGAATAGACATGATTCCTACCGTGTTGACCCTTAAGCACGTGACATATCAGTATCTCTTCAATTAATTATATCAGACTACAGTACTACACAATGTGTCCAACACGCGAAAGAAATAAATTGTGGGAAGCTGTGGGTACAATGTTAACTGCATCATATCATTTAAATAAATATAGTAAGATATTAATAACTTCCTATTACTGTAATTTTTAAGTTACGTTACATACTAAGGATGCTATGCATAGACATTTTGCTAGCCCGCTCTACGAGCGTGCTAAACTAGCCCCGGCTATCGAATGGTTACTTGTACAGGATTCATATCATATCATATCGCTAACACTGGTTTAAGAATACGAAAAACGTTAGTTCGCTGATTATCCACTGGAAGCCCGCGCTAAGAATGTCTATGAATAAGGCCCATAGGGCCGTATTCATACATTTTGTAGATTTTATGATTGCAGTTTTTAAATAGGCCCTAATGTTGTTTCAATAATACTAATAATAATAATAATAATAATAATAATAATGGCGCTACAGCTGTGAAGGGCCAAGGCCGACCAGCCAGCAGGCTGCTGGCCTCACGTCCACATGCAAAAGCAGAGATGAACGCTCATCCAATCAGAACGGAGGTATCGCGAGCTTAACACAACGATCACCTAGCCGTTATAGTTGCTTTTCGTAACCAAATTTCGCTACTTATGTAGCTCTCCAAATTCATCACGATGCTGGGTGCACCGGTCCCATACACTAGCCGAAATTTCATAAGAAAATTTCTTCCCCCATGAGGATTCGAACCAGCGCGCATTCCGTAACGCGACTCCTAGGCAGAATGCTTTACACCACGAAGCTACGGCGAGAGACCCTATGTTATATCCTGTTCCATTCTGAAGTTTTTTTCTAATTATCATTAATTCTTTTGAAATTATGCTTATCGCCATCACCCTTCCTGTGTTTACTCATATTAGTTGCATACCGTCACCTCCTTTAAGGGGACCGGGCAGTCATCAGGGTTCAAAAATCCGATTTTTTATTTTACTGTAGGTTAAAAAAAATGCTCTTGAAAGCAGTATATTGTGGAATGTATAGGTCTCGCAAGCAGCCATTACCGACGATAGGAATGCGAACGAAACAATTCGATAAGGAAGTGCGGACGACAGAAAAGGTCACGAGATAGTTTCCATGATATTCAGGAGTACAGCCGGAAGAGAAAGGACATCGATAGAATAATCAGTCTTACATTGTGATAGTTACATTACTGTTTTAGTTTCAGTTCCACTGCGTGTGAATAACTTATATGTCTTGTTCCAAATGCGTTTATTTTATTATGTAGTGTTGGAGCGTTCCCCTCGCAGAGTATCATTATTTTATTCGTAAACATAATGTTGCGCGTTTAATTCGCTTCGAATTTTTCTCTTGCTACGCTCTTCATTTCCAAAGGCGATGTAGCCATCTGTTCATCTTCTTGGAAGAGACAGTACTTCATCGGCCCGCATCTCTCGCTCCCTCGGCGTGCCTACATACACACGTCAAAATAGACAACAATGCCACCACTGTTTTTCGGTCATCGTTCATTGCGCGAGCAGTTAAGTCCTTTAAATGGCCTCTTTAAATTTGGCAGCGCATGTAAATCATACATTCTTTTTTTTTTTTAATGCAGTTTTCCGTAAATTGATATTTTTCAAACTTTAGCGTATTTTTCTCTGAAATTATTGAACCAATTTACATGAAATTTTTACAGTGTTTTCTGCAGGATCTGTTCTACAAAGCAGACCTACGGGTAGAATATCGCACATGTAACACGAGGGGAAAAAAATAGATGCATTAAAAATGGCAACAATTATTAATCAACGTTCAATATTTTTTCCCTGTTTCACTGAGGGTTAAATATTTAACTAAATGTTACTTTAGAATTTACAATACACATTACTTCATAACTTAAAAAAAGTACAAGATGTATGGGTGAAGATTGTATCAAGTAATGTGCACTTGAAGAAAGAGGTACATTTTGCAAAGTGGGAAAACTGGTTGCACTTGTATAAGGAACTAATTAGTTGTCTTTTATACTTCTGAATTAAGAATTATTTATTGTATAACCACATATTTTATTCCACTCTGAACACTGAAAGCCTAGAAACACTGAACTAAACTTTTGTACTGAAATTCTTTAAACGCACAGGCATCACTACCCACTCCCCTTAAAGCCACTTTTATGTGATCAGGTTTTGGTTTCGATGCTATATTTCTTAGAATATTCATCTTGGATATTTCTAGCATTTTACTGTAAGCTGTAGGTCAACTGCACAACAAAGGCTAGATCGTACCACTGTTTTCTATGTGCTTGCCTTCAGTTCTATTTCTAAGGTATTTATTCTCAGATTTTATGGTTCTACAAATCCTTATTCTCGAAGTTTTATAGACTTTGTATTCCGCTCTAGTTTTCTCTTTCTGTATGGACAGTGGCGTATCGAAAAATTTGATAACTCCATGTTCTTTCTGTCCCATGAGTAAAACATTATATAGTCACTATACAAATCCAAATCGCTGATTAATATCAATTTTACAAATCAACGAAGAAATTAAAAAAAGAAACTAAATTTTAAAACGTCAATAATTTTGGAACCCTTCCAACAAAGCCCTTTCCCTTCGGGTTTACGGGGGCTGCATAACGTCATTGTGTACAGATCAAAATCAGTTATCAGCGTAATCTTGTGAATCTACCAACTTAACAGTCAAACTCACACTAGCTTGAAATTACCCAACTGCCCTATAATTACTCAAGTTCACTGTACTCCCTACACCTGTCAATGATATAAAGACAACGCATGCTGTTGAGAAAAAAACAGTAACAGATATGCTAACACGTAAAAACAGTGAAGAATTGGTTGGTTTTGTGCGGAAATATTTCTAGTATGCAAACAGGTTTTATCACCCGCTTCCGACAGCTGAATGATATGAGTGAACTTATCTTTTGTTATAGGCCTATGGGAGAGTTGGAGACACAGTTAAGTAATACCGGACATCGAGGAAATGCTGTGTGATTGATAAATGAT
Source organism: Periplaneta americana (assembly GCF_040183065.1). Lineage (NCBI taxonomy): Eukaryota > Metazoa > Arthropoda > Insecta > Blattodea > Blattidae > Periplaneta > Periplaneta americana. The sequence goes on along the minus strand of NC_091131.1, from coordinate 72,635,126 downwards.
AACCTATCCATTGTCACGCATCCACGAACATTCCCGTCAAATCAGACATCAATGAGTAGCAACCTCAGTCAACAACAGAACTTACATAATCATCCCTCAGAAAGACAGACCAACTGGTAGGAATTTTGTCTCATTCTGAAACAAAGCATATACACCAGTTCTAATTATTTAGACGAGAATTCCATTGTAAGATTTATTCAAACAATTGGCCTCATTTTCATGGCCTGGCCAACAAGATCACCTAACTTCAAATATTTATTTTCATTCCCATAATTCAGCACAAAGTAGCTCAATCATCGACAATCCACTGAACAGAATCTATAGCAAGAAAATATCATTAATAATAATAATAATAACATACAAATGCCGGGCCTTATGGTACAGCGATAAGAGTCGCAACGGTTGCAAATAATTTCGAAAAGTTGATATACAGGGTGATTCAGGAAGTTACCCCCACTTACAGAGCTTATTTCCGAAGACATTGCGAGCAAAAAAGTCATATAAACATGGGTCTTATTCTCAATATTTTCAGAGTTACACTAATCGCAAGCTACACAAGTTAGAAAAATTGCAAGCTATAATAATGGGACACCAACGAGCATTAAACAAAATAGATCTAGCCACTGTATCGAACACGAAAATAAATAATACCACAATTACATATAGCAAAACAGTAAAAAATTTAGGAATATGTTTACATTCAAATTTAACTTTTCAAAGCCAAGTGACTTACACATGTAAGAGAACTTTTTCTATCATTCATCCCCTAAAACACTTGACCAACGTTCTACCTCTTAGCATAAAAAAGAATCTTAATTCGAACTTAAGTGATGCTACTTCGATTATTGCGATTCTCTATTCACGAATCGAAATATTGATCTTGCACACAGATTACAGGTTATTCACAATATCTGCGTTCCTTTCGTTTGTAACATTACAAAATTTGATCATGTAACATCGTCACTAATACTCTTGTCTTGGAATCCACTTAAAGAAAGAAGAATCAACTCATTATTATTATTATTATTATTATTATTATTATTATTATTATTTAAAATTATCCACACCTTCCGTCGGCGTGGTTAGCGCAATTGGTATAGCGCTGGCCTTCTGTATTCGAGGTTGTGGGTTCGATCCCGGCCAAGGTCGATGGCATTTAATTGTGCTTAAATGATACAGCCTCATGTCAGTAGATTTACTGGCATATAAAAGAACTCCTGCGGGATAAAATTCCGGCACACCGGCGACGCTGATATAACCTCGGCAGTTGCGAGCGTCGTTAAATAAACCATAATTTATTTCACACCCTCTTACCTAGCATCTCGTTTTGTTTACCTTTCACTACCTCGAACCCGGAACATGTACCTAATCTCAATTGTTCTGCATAGAACATCCTTCTACTCATCATCTTTTAGCATATCGATTTCACGCCTCTGGAATTCTCTCCCTGATCATGTTACAGACTGTCGGACAATATCAAAATTCAAATTTAAATTAAAGAATCACATTATAGTTCATGGAAATGCTTGTTAAACACCTGTTAGGTTACACAACTTTGGCTTAACCCATAACATAATACTATATAATAAATATTGTATATATTGTATATGTACTATATAATAAATATTGTAATAATTAATATTTAATGTATTTATTATTATTATCATTATTATTATTATCTTCATCATCATTGCTATTACTTTTATTTTAATTATCTTTCTTTTCTTCTTGTATTAGCTTAATAAGTGCTTTATAGTGTTCTTTGACCCTGTTGACCCACCATAGGGCTTTAATTTTATTTGTATTTTTGTCACTGTTCTTATTTTTTTGTATGTATGTGTGTTATCTGGTAGGATGGAAGAGAAGGCCTTATGGTCTTAATTCTGTCAGATTAAATAAATAAATTAATTAATTAAATAAATTTGAAGTTGTTTGTAAAATACCTTCTCTTTTCCTTTTATTTTAACAGTAAAATAATATTACAAATAGAGAATGAACTATTCAGAAGTATCATTTCTTTAATTGGCTAGTATTCTAAAGCCAAAAATGTGTTGAGAATTTCTCAGTTGCTTCGTTTAGATTTTTTTGAATTAATCAGAGCACGTCCGGTTTGTAATACCACGTTTAATTTCTTTCCTTAAACTTATGGTATCGAGATATGTAAGTTATAAGTGGCCTGTGAATCATGTACATTATAATTATTCTACCTCGGACAATAGCTATACTGCGACTTTTTTTTTTTTTTTTTTTAGCGCCTTCGTATATGAGTCAGACTTTGCTGGACACCTTTCGTCTAGCAACGTGGAAAAACATCATTTTACAGATGGTAGAACTGTAAGATGGGGAATAATTTGTCCTTCCTAATAGGATTGGCGAGATTAACAACTAGTGTAATATGGTACTGCGAATGTAATAAAGTCAATGTTTATGATTCAACTGTTCGTTCCAAATCTTTGAACCTATTCTTTAATTTTATTTTATGTCACGGCAATACTAAACATACACTAACACTGGTGCTCGCGCGGTTTTTTTTATGTAGACCTATAAAAACATGAAATGTATTTTCGTTGGGGACATTAAAGTTATGCATGGCTCCAAAGGATACAGTACCGTTCATACATTATAAAATGTCGACCTGGTTGGCGAGTTGGTATAGCGCTGGCCTTCTATGCCCAAGGTTGCGGGTTCGATGGCATTTAAGAGTGCTTAAGTGCGACAGACTCATGTCATAGATTTACTGGCATGTAAAAGAACTCCTGCGGGACAAAATTCCGGCACATCCGGCGACGCTGATATAACCTCTGCAGTTGCGAGCGTCGTTAAATAAAACATAACATTTTACATTATAATGTACTATACATGCCTTCTGACAACAATATTTCGAAAAAAAAAAAACTCCAATTGCCAGAATTATCTCAATTGAATGGGTATTCAGATATGAATGCCCTTCACCTTGTGTTGTAATAATTTTAATTGTCAAATACAAGAAAATCAATATTCTATCAATTCAGATAAATTATGTAGTTGTTTTATGGTTTCAGATGTCAAACATTAACAAAAACAATAGTAAATTAATTAAAAGTGATCTGGAAGCTTTTAATATTCGACAAGTTTCCGTTTCCTTTTTAAAGTGTGTAGCGCAGAACCATGTTTTTAAAACTACCTTATACCACTTTTTTTAGATTGTTTTGACATGACAGAGCAGGAAGGGATGGTTCAATGATCATAGTGGTCAGTGTCGTCCTTAGGGCGGAGTGAGCAGGGCATTCGCCCGGGATTAGATCAATGACATTACGAATAAATGCCAGTACTTCATTCATAAAAATCAAATTTGAACTAGGATCTTTCAAAGGAAAACATTATGTACCGTGTAAGTATTGTCAACATTTTACTACATCTTGTGTGATGTAAGCATGCAAATTTAATATTTATCCCTGTAAAAATATTAATAAACGCATGACATGCTGCTTTTTATAGCTGCGTGTTTTCTACATGAGAGACCATTTCGAATTGTAGCAACTCATATGTGAAATTTGCACAGGAGGATGATGATGGAAAAGGATAACTTTGGGATAACTCTTCCTTTACTATGATTTCATTATCGTTTCGTCATATCCATAAGAAGAAAAAATAATCACTTGGGTTCAACAGTTTGGCGTCAATACAGGAACCGTAAAGTAAACCAAAGAAATCTGATGCAATATGAAATGCAACGAACGCCAAAGGGAATCAAGCTTCCCATCTTATATCACCACTACCACCATTTCATACCGGTAATCAGATTTATTTAGCTTATGATTTATGAACGCGAAGCTATCGTCGCAAGTAGGCCTACAGTACTTTGTCTTAGATTTTCATTCCATAATTTCTGATGGCTGTAAATTAAGTATTTCCTATCTTTGTTTCGGCCGGTTGTATTTTATCCAAAGAATCTTCTAACTGCAGAGGTAATTCAACGTCATAATTCAACCAGGGTGAGAGAGGACAACAAAATGTTGCCTGGAACCCTTTATCAAGGCGTGTTCATTTACATACCGTATATCTACGACATGGAACCCACATCCTTACTTCCATGTCAAATCAAGCTAAGGATTATAGCCCTTTATAATCAACGTCCTCGGCCGAATATGAATCCGGGAACCTGGAATCCAACGGTCAGTACGGTAACCACTAGACCGCCGAGCACGATAACGTTGGTTTAGGAAGCTAAATTCCATAAACAGTTACATGTTGAACTATGAAAAGACTACAAATTACCACCGATACGTATTTTCAAAACCTCATACATAACAAGTTTGCATCAGCAGCAAACACTAGAACCTCGAAGAAATGTAGGGGTTTTTTTTTTTACATAAAGAACAATTTATTTACATACACATTAATAAACGCCATTCCTTTATCAACGAAACTGTAATATTAGTTTTTATAAACTTCTTTAAAAAGTTGGAGGACTTTCAAATCTTTACTTTTGGATAATTCTATGCATTAATCAATTTTGCACAAATTTACATGAAAAGCTAGTTATATTTTATTCATTTCCAACATTTTTGTCTATTTACAGAAATATACATTTAAAAATGACAATTAATGTTCGAATATAGCCTACTAGATCTTGCTTCATACGTTCGCTCACATGTAGCAGATGGGTTTACAGAACACCGACAATCCATTAACAATGAAGCACCCTTCGCTATCTACTCTATAGAGCGTTTCGAGTTAGGAAATACCATTGAATATATAAGCGTCTTCTTAGCGGACGTCCCACCTCTTTGTAATAGGGCAGACTCTTGTACCTTGAATCACTTTTCACATTTTATTTTTTTTTTTTTAATTTTGGGAAACGAAATTTTTTTAATGAAAAAAATGCTTGAAATAATTATTGAAGATTTCTTTACAACTTCCTAAAGGTATTTTTCTGTTTTACAGATCTATTAACAATGAAAAAAATAAAATGAATAACAATAAACGAAATATTTACTTTTGGTACCAAAAAAATTGTTTCGTCCACAGAACTCACACTTTGTAATAAATCAAACCGAAATTACGAGCAGAGCTACTTAGCGACTTTCTCTACAAACTATTTCAGTTTGAGTCGGTTAGGTAGCAGCAAAAATTAGAAACAAAAAAATGATCCAGGTACATTATGCTCAAAGTACAACAGTCTCTCCTATAACTAAAAAGTTATTTACACATTTTCTAACGTACATAAAATAACAGGAGTGAATCTAAATACTGTAACTAAGCATTGCTTCAAATATAAATGCTTTATACTGCTTATAAATAAACATATATTCGTTTATTTGTATTTCCAATAAACGAATAAATGGAATAGATTTACTTCTGTAATTTTACATGCGTTAGGAAATACGTAAACAATTTATTTTAGTTATTACAAAGGGGGGGGGATCTCCGCTAATAAGACATCTATATACCTAATGGTATTTTCTAAACTCCGAACGTACTATAGCCAGAGTGAAAAACACCTGGACAAAATTCGCAACGAGAAGTTGAAATAATTACACAGAATGGCCCATATAGTGTGTTACAAGTTAGTTTCTCTTCAATGGATCGATAAAACTAAATAATGCTTCTTCCAAATCTCATTAGAGGAGCGGAGGCCTTTCAAAGTGCGTCATGAACGGTATTCCATTGGGCCCCACTCTGGGGGCACAGGGCGCAATTTTGATATGTTGAATGATTCTGAATGGAATGATGGAGTATTTTTGGATATTCTGGTTCTCCTCAACAAATCGGGCAAAGCGAGAACCAGAATATAAAAAAATCCATATTCCATTCAAAATATCAAACCTGCCCCAGTGTCCCTTGAATGGGGAACAAAGAAATGCCGGCCATGATGCAATCTAAAATGTCCCCTATTTAATGAGATTTGAAAAAATCGGCATTTAGTTTTATGATCCATTTAAGAGAAACTAACTTTTTAACACTTCATGTGGGCCACCTTGTATATTATAAAATTACATTAATTTCTTTTACAAAAACGTTTCTCCGTTCATACCAAGTTCAGTGTCATGTCAGTTTATGCCACATTACACAAATATCATAAAAAAAATAGTCTAACATTTTTCATAGTGGATCGCAACTGATGGTTTTGATTCCAAATAAATACCATAATGTTTACTAAAATTAGACTATATTTTACTGAAATTATTATTTTCCATCGTTCGCGTATAAATTGACTATTAGATACTGAATATTCGTTCAACAAGTCCCAATTATGCACATAAAGAATGCCCAAATAACTCCTTCCGTATCAGAGATGGTGAAAACGTGTATTTTCGCGAAAATCTCGAAATCTAATAATATTCTCTCTATACTTTACATAATATAGAAATAAAAACGTATTTGTTATTAGATATACAGCAATGTTTTATTAAAATTAATATTTCAATACTTTCGCTTGCTGAAGCCACAAAGAACAAGGTCAACTTCCCATTCATAAGCCTATTACAAACAGCACCCTCTAAAAGAGCAAAACATTACACATACGGTATGATGAGTAACTGCATTTCAAGGCCTATCTGCAAATTTGATTCATTCATAACGCAGCTCTGTGACGAACAAGAGAATTCTATAGTCCGGGTCTTCTTACTTTATACTTAAGGGTGAAACCTAACCATTTCCTCCCTATTACTACATAATATAATACCGGTAGTGAATTACAGTGATTTTCTAGTTATCCGGTTGAATTTTCTTTCGCCAATTTCGTTTCGAATTCGGTACTGACAAATACTACATCTGTTATTTTGACAAAACATTCGAGATCAGGTAAATCACTTACAGTTTGCAATTAGTGAATAACTTTTTTGCAATACTTGAAAAAAAATGTAAAAAGTAATAATAAATCAAAATTTCATTTCTTAATTTTGCAATAGTTTAATTAATTCAAGTACCTAACACATGACGTGTTGCTATGTTACTGTCAAACTAGTACTGTACTTCAAAATTTTTCAAGAACTGTTGCCATGGCAATTAAGAAATGAAATTGTAAATTTTACTTTCACTGCCAAAAATAAAATAACTTACATATCAAGTTACTAACGAGTGTTGCTTAAAATTTGAACGCAATTAATAATGAATAACAACATTAATAAATAATACCGTAATAATTAATAAATATACATACATTTTGAAGTGGTATTTGGTTTTCGGAGTGTTTACTAATCATTTCATGTGGTCAAACAAAATTAGTTTTTACCTTAGATCTTATGAGTCGTAAACTGTTTAGTGAAACCAAAGAATTTCATGTTGCCAGACAAAACATATTTTAATATTAGATCAATCAATCACAAATAAATAGTGATCAATATTGTTTAAGTACGAAGCATTGTGATTTGACCTGCTGTAGTGAAATTGGTTAATAGTTGGCAACATTGAAAAGATGGCCATATTAGCTTCTTAGAAAATAATCTTACATGAATTCTACTGTATTTAATATTCACTGTTATGTAATCATACTGAATGCATTTTCCATAAACTGAAGCTAAGTCTTATTGTTTTGATGACCTTCAAGACAAAGTACTATCACACCAAACTGAAATTTATATACAAGTAACGTAAGTCATTAACTCACAACAATGCCCAATAATGCTCTCATACTCGCAAGTATTACAATAGCACTTCAATAGAGTTATTGACTGCTTTTGTTTCATATGGTACAGACTGAAGTGAGCAAATGTAATGCAAGGAATGTTCATTCATACACATATAAGTTTTTCATCATTATTTCTTTGTCTCATTATGTAACTGTAACATATAACGTAATAGATATAAAACAATACGAGAATTTCTGCTACAGGTAAGCTAAGATACCGAAGAAAAGATATTCAAACAGCATTACAACAGGTATTTTTATTACAAAATCATATCACAAAAACGTCAATTTGTATGAATTCATACAACCAGGTGTGTTCGGTTTGATAAACAATTTACTTCTATTTACAACTTTCATTATTTAACCGCCATTATTCTAGTTATGTATAGAGACCAAATCTACGAAATTCCATTCTTATAACACACTAAAACATTTAACATGTCTTTAGGTACTGTTAATACGACTTTCATATATGTGTTTTCAAATCACAACAGTGTTGAGCTATAATGCCAACTTTCATACAAGAGATATCCAAGTTAAAAAATTCCACGAGTCCAAGTAAAATTTTCTGGCGACAAAAATGGTTTGTAACATTTGACTTTCGAGGTAATTCCGTTTCTCCTGCAATTATCCTACTCTTTTTCCTCATTGACTATTATCCATAGACGAACGAAGTTCTATTACCAATGCAGTGTACCACTGACTTACTGATAGCAGATGCAACACATGTATGTAAGGTAGGCCTACTTATGAAGTTGGCCCAATGACCTTGGGGCAAATTCTACATAAAATGTTTGTGTATTTAGATAATGTTTTCAAAACACATTTATGGATGATTCAGTAATTAATTGTATTCATTTTATCATTCTGTTCTGCTGTAAACAAAAATTTATCTTGTCATCTCACAACATTCCATTTAGATTTTAGAGTATTCTGGATGTAGCCTAGTATTCTTATGGTAAAACACACACGAACACAAAAACAAACAGTGATCAACAAAGATATATGAACATACCATAATCTAAAGTTTGAAACTTATGTCGTCTGTTTAATCTGTTATTGTAAAGTTAAAATTAACAACGTTTCTTTGTATGTAGTTCATCATCACGTTGTTGTTTAGTCAATTGTCCGAAGACAGGTTTGAACCTCATAACGATAAAGAAACCCAGCATTTTCTTCGAATTGGATGTGGAAAACCTCAAAAAAAAAAAAAAAAAAAAAAAAAAAAAAAAAAAAAAAAAAAAAAAAAAACAACCAACCAGCCAACTTTCCCCAACCACTAGGCCTACTTTATAGCGGTGGAAATATTAATCTATGCAGATAAATTTGTCTGTCATTTAATGTAAATTAATTAATTATAATATAAATTATAAATAGATAGAAAATACATGCAGCCTATGCAAACGATGTCCTAATATGCATTATTTATTGAGGAATCAAACAGTTAGTTGCCCACAAAGATCACAAAGCGGAACAGTGTAAAATTTGTTGAAGTTGTCCTTGACACAAGGTCCTAGAGAAGTGTACAGGCTCTGGCAAAGCAGAATCAACAAGCTAATATTAGAACATTTCTTCATACTGCAATTCATGATATATCCAACTACAATTAACTAAAACTTTAGTAAAAGTGGCTTATAATAGTATAAACATTATAAAGACCAGTATAGAAATTGTGAATATGGGACTACCATTATTTATTTTCCTCACTGTACCAATTATAGCAGTTATTTAGCACTCAAGATAAATAGGATGATTGTGAATATTAAACTGTTATTGGCAGACAGCTGCTGTGATATGCAACATCATAATGTGCCATCATGTATGTGAAGACACAAAGACCAATCACGAAACTTCAGTTGGAAATACAGTTAAAGGTGCCTGACGTCGAGAATACTATTTAAAATGTAACACTACATGACATAACAGTTGTTAAATTCGTTACAAATTTATACTGTATTCTACGATGCTCTATTCTGTTCTAAATTAAAGTACATCCACAATCTGTTTCATGACAGACCAATTTACATCTAATTCATATCGTACTGTTGAATATATACAATTTTTTTCACGTTATTTTAATGAAATGCTGTTTTAAAGTAGCCACAAACGTGGCTCAGACCTCAATTTACAATCATTATCAAATGTTTCTCAGCCCTATGTTGGTACATTACAATAGTTTTACGTTCACAATTAACAAGTCAATACAACAAAATCTGCACTCCTTAATCACAATTTATGAATACGTATTTATGGGTATATATGACAGCTTTGTAATACAGATTTCTACATTTCTGATACATAATTTTGATTAGAAAGCTTACGTTTGTGTGAAGCTTCTTTGAAACAACACCTGTGAGAGATTCAGCCATTTCATACAAATGTCAACCTTAGTGGGGAGGAATGAAAGAATTTATTTTTTTAATATCTTCTTAAATTAATTTAAATTAATGTCAACTTGCATGAATCATTGTTTTAGTTTGTAATTCTTAATCAATAAATGAAAAATTCTGACTTGTACTTTAGGTAAATATACTCTGTGAATGCAGTTCACATGTTTGGCTAATTCAGCAACCCCTCTACATTATACAGAATCAGCTGGTGAAAAGTAACATATGTTCCTACAGAAAGGGAGACTATAACTTATATACCTGTGCAAGTAATTTTGTTCTGCTGAGTCTTAAAAGATTGTTATTAAATGTTATAAAATGTATTGTTTGTGTGTTCCACTCGTTACAATAAAAGTATCAAAGTTTTAATAGGCCTATTTACAAAATGAGTGGGCACAAAATCATGCAACTTTCATAAAAGTAAGATTATGTCGTTGAGTTAAAGGTTTACATTAAGAAAACTATTATGCAACATTATTTATTGTGCCACTGTCATACATCTATGACACAGTGCATGAAGATAGGCCACTAGAGGGAACCCAAGAGGTGGAATGCAAACTGAGAGGATTCTATCCGACATCGGGATGGGAATCCGATGTGGCTTAGTGGATAGAACATCAGCACGTACAGCTGAAAACCCGGGTTCAAATCCGGTGCCGGAGAGAATTTTTTTCTGTTCCACTCTTCCACCATCATATGATGACGCAGAAATTCTGCACTGAAATATCATAGGGTGCTTCGGTAAATCGTAATATATTTATAGGTTTTTTAAAGTGTAATGGGCAAGACATCATACTTTGTAATGAATGGAACACATATGGTACATAATTTTCATCATATATGTGTACTAAGACATACAGGATATGAACCAATGGCAGGCTTATGTGAGGGCGGCAATGAACCTTCGGGTTCCTTAAAAGCCATTAAGTAAGTAAGACATACACTGGTTTTCAGACAAACAATGTAGTCTCAACAATTCCCTAATAGAATGGCTAAACCTAGGGCTAAGAAAAAAAAAATGAAGAATCCCAAATACTCGTATATTTGCAAAATGAGCGAGAACGAGATGCTAAGAGGAGAAAAGCTGTCAAGAATTTGTGAAGTATTGATGAAGCCTTCAAGAAAAATGCAGAACGAAAACGAAGAGCTAAGAAAGAAAATCCAGAGAGAGAAAAAGTACATTCAGTTCAACCTGAAAACAACACATCATCGGCCATCAGGTCAGAGTTATAGTGAAGTCTATACTGATTCATCAGAAGAAGATGATAGTCACCAAACCACCTTACCTAGGCATAGCATCGCAATTAAACCAACTCCTGAACAAATTTAAGCTGGTTGTTATGTAATCGTTGCCAGTAATCTAAAGAATGCTAAAGATTTCCTCCTTTCCAAAAAAAATTGGTGGGCATAATATGAAGAAGTCAACCATGAAAAACAACTGCAATGACTCCAGACTGTTTCTTCTAGATGATAGTGAGGCCTATATCACAGTCTAGTACATACAGTCACGAAGCTCAATATGTAGGGAATATGCATCCATAGATAGTTGCTAACCACTAGGATCGCTACTATCACCTCATCACAGACAATGCGAAATAGTACCAGCACAGTTATTGTTCCTAGTACCCTCAACAACTCAAGCTTCGTGACTGTATATACTAGACTGTGCCTACATCTCAATATGCAGGCCGATGTGGTATCAACAATATTAAAACATATTTCAGAGAGGGGAATTTTCTTTCCCTGGTTGGGAAAGAACACATTATTATTATTATTATTATTATTATTATTATTATTATTATCAGTATGTTATTTTTATTACTATTATTATTAATTACATACAGAAAGAATATTTAGTGCATATCTGAGAGAATATCTCGCTGCTTTATCCACGTCAGAAGCCTAATAAGACTGAGATTCGGTTCGGATTAAATTCAACGTCATTCGACAATTATCTCATGCTACACATTTCTACACTACGCTATACATTCTAATGTAAGCAGAAAAAAACAGTAAAACCGAATTACAATTATGACTCGGAAGTTCACTTCTTGTGTACATATAACAACAATAATAAGAATAAAAGGACATCACATTTTCTAATTAAAAGGTAACTTACTTTTATTCTCCCTCCACTGTCTATTATGGAACAGAACTGAAGTCAAGTCACAGAAAACGCTGTATGTTATCATTACGTAACTAACTGCTGGCAGAGTTTGTCAAGTTGTGACGAACGAGAATGATTTCTGTCCAACTACCAAGCATTAGAAGCAAACATGATTTTTTTTTTTCGTTTTTTAGCTAGTGATGAGTACTTTACTGTTCGTCATTCACTCATATGAAGCCAGTTCTTACCTCAAAAGCCAGAAGAAAGTCCAAAATCTCCACTTTTGAGATATGGTGAGATGTGAGATGAATGTTCCAACCTTTCTAAACAATATGTCAAAGTGATATGAAACGTGGTATTAATTATTTAATTTAAATGGCAGCAACTGAATTTAAATACATGTGGCCTGCTTCCTTTTGCCAACAATCAATAGATAAGTTTTCACAAACCTTTGACACATATTTACCTCGAATATCGAAAAATATACGCAACTATCCATCCCTGCAATTCGGGAGCACCAACATCAAAACAAGCATAAAATCCGACCATAACCTAAAAAAATCATATTTTAGTGCTTATTTCCTTTTGCCTTCTAACGCAAGAGTTGTGTAGACCAATTTATCTACAGAGTCGTCCAGCACTAACAGCCGAATATGAACGCGAATTCAGTTGAAGTTAGCTCTAGACGCAAGTGTCGTTGTCCAGAGTGCGCCATGGCAGACTGGTCTACCCTATACCCGCGATGAGATAAGACGATGACGAGATTTGTTGATGTTGTCAGCACGTCACATGGGAATTGGATTTCCCGGAGGAAACCCGTGTTAACCTGGACTACGGGCTTGTCCAATGCCGGGGATCGAACCCGGGGCCAAGGATTATGAGTCCAGCGCTCTAGTCACTGGACCACCTTGGTAGCTCAAAATCTGCAAGTATAATTTAACAAATTTATGAAATAGTTCTAAAAAGATCCAACATACATCACTCCATCTCAAATATTAATTGTTGATAAAAAGAAGTCTGGCAGCACTTTAGTTTCAGATGCAGATATGTTACAATAGTCTTCGCAAGAGGAGGTTTCTGATTACAAGAGTTCTCTAAATTTTTTAATGTAATAATTCAATCAGATTGTTCAATTTGTCGTTTCTTCTTGTACCCTGAACCTGATATTAACTTTGCTGTATATGAAAGACGGGCTTGAATGTGTCTATTAATAAGTCAGAAGGCAACGTGACTAAAGAAACCGGTAGAGGGGAGAAACCAATACAGGTAGCCTAATACTGTATAAGTTTACAGTTAGTTGTATAACTTTTATCTACTGTGACTTAGAACCCACTTTCTCATGATTAAACATGTTTATGTTAACGCATGAATGAGCTTCTTAGTATATACAACAGTTCAGACATGACCATAGGGCATAGGTGTTTGTATATTTTTAACATGACATCGTACCTATTTCACTCTTAAGTTGAGTCAACGCTGTGTCCATCTTCTGTTATCAGGGGCTTACGGTAAATCCTAACACAGATAATTAAAAACTCTTAACAAATTATAGATACGACTTCGACACTTGAGCACTCTCAATGGCTGCGAACATTAAGTTTCATACCCGATTTTTCTAGAGTTTGCCGTAGTATCGTGTTCATATAATAATAATAATAATAATAATAATAATAATAATATAAGAACACATTAAACAATTTATTATAGCCACACATGATTTAACTTGATTTTAAAAAACTCTACAATGACATAAATTTAAAAGTTATTACTAGCTCTACATAGACCTAAATACAGTATTGACAGTCTGGTCTTTCTCTAAAGTAGGGCCTAACTCTTAATATTTCACTCGATGTATGACAATCTAAAATTATCTAAACAGTGGTGATTTAACTCTCAAATGAGAAATGAGAAGAGAGAATTTCGGTATGTAGCGCTTATTGTGAGCATGAACTTTCACTCATTTCACTAAGTATTTTACCCTTAAAAATTCCCTCAAGTTCAATAAATACACATAAAGAGGTAAAATCAATTCCATTATGGGCCAAATCGGCCCAGAGGGTGGCAGGAAATTAATATTCCCATCTTTACAGACAATCTGTTTTAATATCAGAAGAAATGTCAGTCCTACGTCCACCTTTACCCCCAAGATGTCACTGGTACTCATTTTTGTTAAAGACTGTGTAAACCCCTAGGGCCATAGTGCGACCGGAAGTATTAGATGGAGAAAATCCATGACCTCACTGGGAATCGAACCCGCGACCTTCCAGCTTTGCAGCGTTACGCCTAAACCGCGATGCTACTACCCCTTCCCTCACATGGGCTTAAAGAGTCCGGCATGTATAATGTTATTTTTCTTCCAACAGGAAGTCTGAATAATTGTAAGGATATATTTAAATGACTGCTCCAAAAATAGTAGACTCTTTCTTTATTGAAGCAAGTACTGCTTCTCTACTATTAGCTGATTCTAAATAGGTTTAAATAATGTTATTATAATATAAAAGTAGGAATTGAACTATTTTGGCATATCTGTATACTCACTTCTTTACTATTAGCAGATTCTAAACAGGTTTAAATATTGTTATTTTAATATAAAAGTATGAATTTAACTATTTTGGCACATCAGTACTAAAATCATCGTGACAACAGATTTCAATGGTTCAGTACAAGTAGTCCTTTGATTACTGTTTTCCTCTCAAAGACAGAACTTGAAAAAAATTTGAAAGTATTAATTTTGAAATTAGTGCTGACATAATCTGCAGATCCATCAGTAAAAAGTCCTTGCAATGAACTTACCCATACATCAAAAACTAGTCACGTCCAAACAATTTTTGGTTAATTATTTTTATTATCTTAGTTAACATCCATACTGTCACACACATGCCCAAAAACAAAACAGACACACATGTCAACCATTCCGAAGTTTACAAATGCTAAGATTACCCCAAAATATTTTTGTTAAAATTTAAAAATAATACTTTTCATGTACTACTAAAAAGAAAAAAAAAAAAAGGCTTTCAAGAATCATATTTTTCAACTCTTGTAAGGGGGAAGTCAAGTATAAAATAAACAATGATACAAGGAAAAATACAGAATAATACAAGGAAGAAGTTTTATCAAGATTTATCTACATGAAACTAAATTCCTCTTCTAATATACAAGACTGTAGTTGGACACCAGTATGGTAATTAACAGACTACACACCTCATTACATTCCTATAACCAATCAGCTCAAAACTTTTCATCGAACTTAAGTATTTTCGTTAAAATTGATGTTATCAAAACATGAAATATTCAGTTTGATGTTGGAAACAATGTTATGTAAAACAGTATTAGTGTTGTACGCTCTTGAAATGAATCCAACCTTACAATACATGCCATTATGTAAATTATTTCTGGATCGGTGATTGTAAGAACCTGTTGAAATCTTATTTTTCAGTTCCTCTGGACTCTTTGAGTTTCTATTATGTACGTTGATAATCTCTGCATCCTTGCAACTAATGAAAATTTAAAACATTGACACTAGGTACTTTGATTTCAATGCTCAAGAAAATATTTTTATGAATCATTTTTGCAAAGATTTTATTGCTAATTGATGCATAAGTCTTTCAATCTCAATCATAACAATTTCTCAATTCAGAACCTAATACTGTATTAGTTTTTTTTTTTTTAAGAATTTTCAGCAAAAAACGACTCCAAATTGATTGTCAAGTATGGTCAAGAAATATCATTACACTGTGTTTAAACTAACCAAAAGCATTACAAACTGACCAATAACATGGATGACCGAGTTACTTAGATATTGTGACAAAATCAAATGAATTTTCTTTATACACAAAGAAAGCAATAACTGCAAACACTATAAAGCCATGGTTGTTTGAATTGTATTTCTAAATGAGGAACAGATTACATTAAATGTACCGGTATTGGTTATAGAGCCTTTAAAGAATTTGAGAAACACCTATCAATGTTACATTCAGACTATGGTCAGTTGCAAATTGAATCAACACCCACAAAATATGGTATGAAAATGTCCAAAACAAAAATGACTGAAGTAATGAACCAGTATTTTCTCCTGAACATCTTTAAAAAATACAGAATACTATTGTTATAGAAAAATGTTTCTACTTCACACATGTAAGTTATAACAACATCTCAGGACATAGGCTGTTAGCCTATATGAAAAGCACAAAATTTGAGTTGGTGGGCCTAGGGTGAACATAAATATGTACCAATTAATCGGGACTGACCCGTTTTTAGGACAAACAAATTTGTTCAGATTTTTTTCTTTAGAAAATTACCTCTTATCCCGATTTTTAATGACAAAGTGTAAAAGCCTGAGAATTTTATTTCTCTCAATATCAAACAATACTGTTTAATCGTTAAACAGTAGTGAGTAAATCAGTGAAAATGTTTCAGAAAGCTGTGTTTGTATTTTATGATATTGTAGTTGAATATTTAACTTCTTTGTGAGAAGAGTTCGGGGCAGAAGAAGATATCAGATGATAGACGACATTAAGATATGTTAATCATATGAGGAGACAAAGAGGAAGGCAGAAAATAGGAAAGATTGTAGAATGCTGGGTTTGCAGTGAAAGACCTGACCATGGACAGAACATGTATGTATGTATGTATGTATGTATGTATGTATGATACCATAACTTCATATTTTCATGGATGTTGCTGAAAAACATCAAATTGGTCAGAAGTTGGGAGACTGTTAGATGACTGAAATATAAATATATTAACTTATATTGTTGTTGGTGACTTCATTATTTAATGAAATAATTCATATCCTGTCATTTGTGCAAAATAAAATTTAAACTAATAAGGAACGCTGGGATGAGCTAATAGCTCGTGAAAAATTGTGTCTTTTTTTTTTAATTCTTGCCATACTGATTCAGTGATTTCCTAAACATAGCACAATATTAACTCTCAACCAGTACACTATGCCAATACAGAGAGGGGTTTTAGGTCTTCAAAGTGGAGGTATGACAGAAACATGTTCAATACCAGGAGCATTAATTGTGTTTTGTTCACTTGTTTCAACTTTAGGAAGTTTAGTTGTGACTTTCATAGTAATTTATTTGATAAACCAGACACAGTAGAAAGACTGTGTTTTGACACATTTTTCTTTCTGATTACATTCTATATATACCAACTATACAATTATTTGATCATTACATAATACTTTTTTCATTGTAACTACATACATATTTTCATTACACAGCACTTTTTATTGTAAAATTATTTGTTAATTCCATAATAGTGTTCAATACATTCTAAAATGAACTTCTGCAAGACATTTTTTGAAGGGAGTAATAATAAATGTTCTACTTTTGGCTGATGCAATTACGGTCACCCTAGAAGAGACATCTGATGGGCACTGTATCTCTTTAAACACACACAGCATGGACTATATGATGACAACTCCAAGTAGATAGCCTACACTTTGAGGTTAGGAGAAACACCAAGCATGTACTTTATGACTTATTTATTAATCACCTTAAGATAATTTTTGGTATCGTGTGAAGTCCAGAACACAGAATACCATTAGATTCACAAAATGATCAAAATTTCAATATTGTTCACTTAATACGCCCTTTTGATGTAAAAGAGATAAGCACAATGGACCCAGTGGGACGTAAGTTAAGTGTTCAGGGCTGATCAAACCTGTCTCAACTCATATAGGCCTAACGGAAACATATAAATGCATTTAAACCATTAAGATACAAATATTTTATAAACTATGTTTAAGAAACTTTTTAAATACAAAAATTTTGCACTGCAGTCTTTAATAAAACTGTAGTTATTGGTACTGCACATCAAGAATTACTTAGTACAGTACTTCCAAAATTTATCTTATATAGCAATATAATGGTATATGTATAAACATTAAAATTATAATAACGTGGAGATATATGTATCTTTAGGAGAGGCTATTATTTATTACCAACAAGATTGGTTAAGTAACAAGCGTCTGAACAATTTTTCATAACTTTGTTAAGCAAAAATAAGAAAAATTTAGAGAAATAAAAGTTAGGACAGCAAAGACTAGGCTAGGAACAACAAATAAAAAGAAAAAAGAAAAGAGAAGGAAAGCGAAGTAAACGAAAGAAAAATGAGGTTGAAAGAATACAAACTGAGTGCAAATAATAGTTCATGTATAATAGACTACCTTCAGATGGAAATATCCATCGATTTTGCCTTTCTTTTAAAAGACGTTTTGATGAGAATTCCATTAATTAAATGAATCATATTTAATAAGTAATAACAAACTTCTAACTTCACTCCTACCATGACACTAAACAAGAACTTCAATGATGATAATTTTCTGAAAATGTAAACAAGTGTAGGTCTTTCATGAAAACTATTCCACACATTTTAAAAATGTAAAGCTGATAGAAACAGTTTAAATCCTTCATGCTCTCTATTTGACACAGTCTTTTCTATGATTATAAAATATGAACTGCGATTTAGCTATGACACACTGCCTCTAATTGAAAAAAGTGTACCTTTATTCCTAAAACACTTAAAATCTCTGCCTCTGGATATTTATTTACTAGAATTCCCATAATTCAACACTGGTCTAGGATTATCTGTTTAGGTCCATAATTCAATCCATCGACTGAAGTTCTAATCAAGGGATTGTAACTTCTTATAGGCCTAAAGTATTTTAACACATTTAGTTATAAATTTGTTATTTAATTCTGCAATTGTCATTTCATTCATATTGAAAAAATACAATTATATAAAACTTCTCTGATAATGAACAGTTCATAATTATGTCATGCACCGTAATTTCAATTTTATATTTTCACAATATTCCTAGTATAGAAGTTGTAAAGAGCAGCAGAAGTTAATATGAGTTGACATAGGACTGGAAGTACTTTTAACTAAAAAACAACCTTTTAGATTCTCCCATACACACATTACATTGAATTCTTTATACATATAAATACGCTTTGATAAATTTTAATAAAGTGAAACTTAACAACCACCAATATTTCGTTAAGATATTGAAGGGAATAAATCGTAGGTTACTTACTAGAAACTATAAATGTATCCTATTATAATTTACTGTAGCTTAACTGTACTGTTAGTAGGCCTAGTTAAAAATAACTCATCCAAAAATGAATACAACACCCTCTACTTTCTCCACATAGGCCTAAAGAATAACCGATAAGAAGTAGAACAAATAGAACTACTTGTAAAAACACAGGGAATTTGTAATTCACAAATAATTAAATTCGCCAAGTACCGGTACAGAGAAAAAGTTGAATAGACTATATACATAATTATGTATCTTTCATTTTTATTCACACGTATCTTATTCGCGCAAAACTGAATATTTTGTTCTGTGCAGTATTGAATTACAGTTTTTTTGTTTCCTAGTGCGAAAAAAGAAGTTCATTGCAAAGAAAATCAATCCACTTTATAATATGGTAGCTCAGTTGTAGGTGACAACTATAACTTTACTTTTACTGAATAATGAATAAATAGTCAGTGTTGTCATTAACTTACAAACATTACATTAAAAGTTACATGTATTCCTACAGATGTAATGTAAGAATCTGATTAAAGTCTTCCATGAACATGTCTTGAAAAAGGCCTAAATTATATTAAATTTATCTGTAGTTCAACACACTTTTACGGTGATGCTTTGAGTAATTTCAAAATTAAAAAACAATATGAAGAATGCAGGCCTAAAATACTTTCAAATGTTTTACAATTTTACATTCTTAGCTTCAAATTTGTCACTGATGTGAGATGTCTTTTCATAAAAAAGAAGGAATTATGTTCCTATGAACACTTTCCAATTCAACGGTTCAGGTTCACATAAAAAAATCCTAATTGTTGTCACCTTTAACACATTTTTCCATGGTAATCCTTTGTCATAATCAATACTGTAGCTTAGTTGAAAGCCAGTACTTCAAAACTGAAACTAGCCAACACTATTTTTAATGATCTGTTATACTCTGGAGTGTAGAGGAGTGGAGGTTGATTCCATTCCTTTCAGACCACACACATAGATGGGAACCCCACATAGATTACGTATGTTATTCTATTTTAAATTGTCAATAAATTATTGTTACATTTCAAAGTTATGTCTGATGTATGAAATTAGTTTACTGTATATGAATGCATAATTTCACAAAAACGAAATAAGAGTGTGAAATAACACCTTTTAGTTTTCATTATGAGATTTCGCAAAAGAAAACCGAGATATGAGATGCATAAAATAGAAACCTATGAATTCGGCAACGTTAATCATTCAGATCACTGTCACAACAAAAACCGAAAAATTGACGTGGTCTTTCAACTAATGAAATGAAATAATACATAATTATTATCTAAACTCACTTTTGATAAGAATGTTGCCTACATGCTGTTTAAAAACAAACTCTGATAAAGTAAGAAAACAGCGCAACTAAATTATTCGATTTCCTCATTGTAACCTACGTACAAATCTACCACGAAACATTACCCAGAGGCATATTTGATTCGGACTTGTCAGCAAACCTTATAAAAGGCTGCGCAATCTCCATGAACCGTTCTGCACAACCAGGACCCAGCTGTAACACATGGCGACCTCCCAGCTGATTGCAGCAGTAATAATAACAACAAAGAGCTTCAAATCAGATCAATTCAAATTCCGAAGCAATGTTACTGCACAGCGTATATACACTACGCTTTTCTAATAAGAAATTATTTAAAATCTCTGATGACGATCCGAAACGTTTTTAAATGTGTAATTAAACAATCTTCGATCAAAATTTCTGAGTTATGACAGCTCAATCCGTGTCAATTCATTACTGCCTGAATGTCACTCATGATTCTATTATGCATAAAAAATCTGAACGAAACTAATTTCTTGTGCAGGTATGACTAAATGACACTATAATAACAAGATATTTTATATTAATTATATAAATAACATGTAAACATGCAAGATGGCTGATCCACTATTGTCACAACACACAAAGGAACAAAGAACTACATTAAATTAACAGACACTAACCTCCATATGCACTTCCTTCTATATTAACAGATTCTACGTAGTTTTAAAACATATGTACCTAAACTTCAAAGTCCAACACTTTAAAATAGCTGCAATATCACTAAAAACGTAATACGAAATTCACTACGCATCTCACTAACATAGAAGTCTGGTTCGATTTATTTTGCATCGTCTGCGAGCTACGGTTTCTGCGCAGCTGTTAATGCGCATTGGTAAGTACTGTCTGTTCAAGAACTTTGCACATCCAGATAAATATTGTTTTGATAATTCTGCAATGCTGCAGTTTAACACACAACATTCAATAACACTTCTGTGCTGTTTACAGTCAAGAGAAGGACGTACGACTATTCCACTAGCAATGCCACTCTATTTAGTAATGAACCTGCTTATAACGAACTCTCTTGCCTTCTGGAGCCGAGTGTAACATGTATGGGTACAGTACAGAGTTGGTTGAGGATCTAGGTTCACTTATCCTTTTGTTCCAGTAGACCGTGAAGTCTCCAGAAAAGAAAGTCTAGCAATCTTATTTGATAACATGTTTCCCAGTGAATTAATAATTACGACTTCCTTACAGGTGGAACAAAGTCTGGAAACTCAATATTCAGGACGCAGTATTGTCATACGGATCAACTTCACTGGCTACGCGATTGCGTAGTTGCATTTCTATATATTCTTAACATATGTAGCGTACGTAATTACGTACAATAACAAACAAGACTGCGATAACATGGATTTTTGTTTCATATCATGATAACAGTATCAACGTCAAGATTTCCGATAAATTGATTTAAGTTTATATGAACTGACTAATTCTTGCAAACTGAATACACCGGGCTAAAATAGTACATATTGTAACTACTCTACGTGTGGTACAGATGCATTGTTGTAACAGAATCAAGGAAAGGTTTGAAAAAACGAGATTCAGAAGAGTTTTCCTACTTCCGAGATTGTTATGTACTTACTTTGTTTTTTATGATGATCATAGTTTAAATTTAAATACATAAATCTTAGAAACATATAGGCCTACGGTATTTAAGGTTACCATAATTATTGGGAAGTTAAAATATAGACACATTAGTAACTTATGTAATAATAGTTCGTGATTAGCATATGGTTATTATTATTATTATTATTATTATTATTATTATTATTATTATTATTATTAAGTCAACTGTCCGAAGACAGGTCTGGATCCCACAAGTGACACCAACAAGGCATCACTTATGAGGCACGTAGGCCAGGAGATAATGGGGTAGGGTTGCAGTTCCTTTCCCCCTAAATATTATTATTATTATTATTATTATTATTATTATTATTATTATTACAGTACAGACCTTCAAAATACGGACATATCCTGCTAAATACAGGCGTTTGGTAACTCTAAAACTGTTAAATTAATGACACCGACGTTTTAACATTTTGTTTCAAGTTAACACTGGTAATAAGCGGAGCGGAACCACAGATACAACGAAAGTAGCAGCCAGTGTTGCCAACCTGTTTAGATTACAAGTCCCGAAAATTCCTATTTTTTCCCCCTAAATTCCAATAAAAATCTCTAATTTCAAAATATAATTTCATATTCATCTTGATTACACAACTTTTAACACTATATCACTTTGGAATAAGTAGCTACCGAATATAATTTCAACTTAAAATTGAATATGGCAGTAATCTTTATTAACTAAATTATAATAATAAATATGACACATTTAAATGGCCATTATGAGCATTTAGTGGAATATTTTTGCTTTCGTAAAGGGGAACTTACAGGTTTTTATTTTATGAGTATCCTTAATCTACCTCCCCGCACTAAAATTTTTTGGAATGATGAAATATTAATATCTTCTCATACAAAGATAACTTTCCATATGAAGGTTTATTTCCCATAGTTTTAAAGAGAAGATTAATTTGTCAGCAGATTCCCAGTAGACCTACACATTTACACAAATCTATCATTCTCTTACTTAATCTTAAATATATTATTTGCTTAAGTCACAAAATCACTTCGCCGTAATCTCAATCCGCTTCCCCTCAAAGTCTGAATAGTAATGAACTCAACCAATACAGTTTCCTGCAAGAAAGTTCAGTGGAAAAAAGGAAAAGTCCCCACTTAAAGTAATACCAGTCTAATATATACAGTCACGAAGCTTGAGTTGTTGAGGTTGCTGGAACAATAGACTGTGCTGGTACTATTTCGCATTGTCTGTAATGAGGCAATATTAGCGATCCTAGTGGTTAGCAACTATCTCTGGATGGATATTTACTACGTATTAAGCTTCGTGACTGTATATACTAGACTGTGGTAATACACTCATACAACTGCCTTATCCTACGAGAAAAAGCTGCGAGTAAAGAAACTGTGGAAGAACTGTCACATAATCTCTGGTGTTACTTTTTCTTCTCTTATAGAAGGAATATGGTAAAAATGAAAAGCCAGATTTTTATTCTTGTTAAAAAATATAATTATAAGAAAATATTCAAGTCAAATTTTAAATATATAAAGATTGAAACAGAAGATGAAATAAAAGAAAATATTTTGTTTCAAAGAGAAAATAAAATAAATCCCTAGAAACAATGAATTTAGAATAAATTATCCCTATATCCCTAGTTTACACTAAAATTTCCTGGAACTTTGCGTAAATCCCTAGGGTTGGCAACTCTGCTAGCGGCCCGTTGTAGAGAGAGCTCAAGCGCTGACAACAATGTCAGGGTCGATAACAAGAGAACAATTACATCTTAAGTGCTGTATGGTATGTATCATAGACAAATAAATAGTATGTATGGTATGCAATTTTTTTCTATACTAAGTCGTGTTCAACTAGATAAAAAAAATAAATAAGAGAAAATGTATTACTCAAAACATAAAATACGGACATTTCTACATTTCTTCGTAAGTACGGTACGGACATGGACAAGTATCAAAATACGACATGTTCATACAAAATACGGACGTATGTCAACATATTGCACGAAAAAATACAAAGTGTAATTTGAATGCATTGGGAACTGGCTATGTGTAGGTTAATATTAACTTATACACCACCTCATTCTAGTGCCGAGGTCATGGAAAGCATGGGGCTCTACCTCCATGCCCCCCAAGTGCCTTCATGGCATGTTACGGGGATACCTTAACTTTACCTTTAATATTAACTTATAGCACATTGCTAAAGGAATGTATTTATACACTGTTGCAATACATAAAGTTTAGATAAATCCACTGCCTGCTAGATCGCATCCTAGTATCCTACACAGAGTCAGAGGATGTGATCCAGCTGGCAATGGATAAATCATTAATACAGTCTGAGTATTGTTGTCGAAAAATTTTAATAATCTATTTCTTTCATTGCACCATGGCTAATATATGCATGAACAACTGATCATTCTAAAAAAATACCATCTAGACATATTGAGGATCATAATCTTTTTTTATGATAATGCAGTTAAATTTTGAAGTAAAGCTTCATCTACGAAATAAAAAGTAGATCTCTACGCCAAATATTTTTTAAATTTATTTCATAAAAGTGAACGTTGTGATTTTAGTAACTGATAAAACCAAGTAAGAGGATAGAATTTTTAATACAAAATTATACACCTATATAAATACGTATAAGCACGTATATGTCTAGACCTATTTCATTTTGATCAGAAACTTCACAGAATTTTTAACAAGTAACATACAAAAATGGTTGACTTCTTTGAAGCTATCACCTAAACCGTAGTACCGGTACTCACTAGAAGTTAGAGAAGAGCCAAAGTTAAGACAAATAGTAATTTTCCGAGAACCACAATGATTTCACAGTATTGAAACTTAACAAAATGAGCGGATTTTTAATTACTAAATTATTTGAGCTATTATTATTATTATTATTATTATTATTTCAATGTAAAGTAACAAAATTAACACTTACATATTAATGGTAGGGTATTTTTAAGTTGGAATGCGAATTATGCTACCCTTCTCCAAAATCATATCAATACAAGCAGACTGATTTGTTGTTTTATTTCACATGTATTCTATTTTGAATTTCGAAATTTTGAAAATAAATTATCACATACAGCTAGAAGGCACTCCTTAATAATCCCCGCATCTGCAAATGGCTTAATTTCTGCTACGTGGTACGATATTGTTGTCAAATCGTTTTTCTGTATAGTGAAATGCATCAACTTCTGTTCAGATATTACGAATATTTTTAACATCTTCAGTTTTCCTATCCTTGATTTGAGAATGTTTTGAACACTTATCAAATTTAAATGCATGCTGCTGTAATGTCTATTAAGATAAAAACGTTGATAATCCATTATTATATCAAGACATAATAAGCATATCGCCGTTGTTCCTGCAGTAACTTATACAGAGTGATTTATATAGAATTGACACATTTCTTTCTTTAATTATTCCGTTGGAAATTCATTCAATGACCCAATTTTAGCACCAATTTAAGCAGAATGTTCTGGAGTTTCGATTCCTTGTCACTAGATGCGCAGATGTTTATGTTTTATTCCTACTGTTGGCAGCCTAAAGCCATATAGGGTTACGGTTGTTCATCAGCTACAGGAACCAGATAAGGATAAAAGATTGATTATTGTCGTTGGTTTCAGACGTTCATTGTGCAAAATCCTGCCATATTGTCCATCACATGGTTCACAGATGAAGCATGGTTCCATTTATCCGGTTATGTGAACTCACAGAACTCACGCCATTTGGCCATCGAAAATCCACATGTTATCCATGAAGCACCCATGCAACCGGTTAAAATCGGAGTTTGGTGCGCAATATCCGCACAGAGAAGAGTGGGGCCAATTTTTTTTTTAACCAGACTGTGAACACTGCAGAGTACCGACTGATTTTCATGGAGTTTCTTGAGCAACTGGACGATGTAGAGCTGAGTCAAGGATATTTTCAGCAAGATAGCGCTACATGCCATATATCAAATGAATCCATGGAACTAATTGCAAGTTTCTTTGACGACCGAATAATTTCCAGGAACCTGTGGCCACCGAGATCTCCGGATTTGACAACGCCGGACTTCTTTCTATGGGGTTACTTAAAAGACAGGGTTTACGCCACACGTCCCCAGACATTGGACGATCTGAAGCACAACATCACACAAGAGATTCAAGCTATTGACAACAGAGTCCTCCAACGAGTGGCCAGTAACGTGGAACGACGTGTTGAGTTGTGCCTTATGCAGGATGGAGGACATTTTCAACATTTGCTGTAGAGGTAAATAATCTCCCAAAATTCCTCTACATTTTAGGTATAATAAGTTGTCGCTAGCACAATTCGCTTTGAAACAATTAATGAAAGAAATGTGTCAATTCTATATAAATCACTCTGTATGTGCAAAATATACAATTTTTCAGTAGGAAGAAAAAACATTTATTCATCCTATGGCAGCCGTACATAGGAGACAATGAATTCTTACATTTTCGAAACAAAGAAATATAATTATATACACGAGATTTCATTTGCTGTATCACTATTTAAGTTATTTAATAGAGCAAAAATCTGAAAATCGATAAATATGTCACATAGGAGTTATTGCAGGAACGACGATATGAGGATGGTGTTGAACAGCAACGTCGTATGTCAAAAAAATTCAATTTTACAAGAGAGCGAAAAAAAAATGTTAATACCTTGATAACGAATAAATAATATCTTTCATAAGGTGAAGTCTGATTACTGCAATACGTAGCTAGTCAGCGATGTACGCAATGGAGGGGAAAAGGAACTGGTCACCCTACCCCATTATCTCCTGGCCTAATTGCCTCATGAGTGATGCCTTGATGGTGTCACTTGTAGAGTCCAGATTGTCTTCGGACAGTTGACTAAACAACAACAAGAGGATGTTTTAAATCTCTTTTTGTGAAGTCTCTATCCATGCCTTCATTTAAGATGTGTTTGCAGAAAGATCAAGAAGACTTCTTTAAATTATGATCTCATTTTATTTATTTTTTTTTTTTACATACGAGGTGGTTGTTCAACACCAACGACGAGACAAGACACCATCATTTTTTTAAGAAAAATGCGTGTCGTTGAAAATCTTCATTGGCAGTAATGATGAAGGATAACCAAAGTTTTCTCCAGTTGAACATTATTACAAAAATTAAAAAATAATTATCAGGACGAGAATATCAGTTCAAGAGCCGCATGCGGCCCGCGGTCCGCGTAATGAGTGTCACTGACCTAAACCATGCCGACCACATGACCAAACAATCCCGCAATTGTAGGTGTGTGATATTAATTAGGAAACTTCATAAAATGGAGACGAAACATACTGTACAGCTCAAGCCATGAAAGTGAATGTTCATGCTGATAACTGCAGCGGAGTATACAGGCTAATTAATACACCAATGATTACTTTAATTGCAATATAGGTTGGAATTTACAGAAGCGAGGTGAGGGAAGTTCAGCAAAATATACAATAACTGCGCTGTAGCGACACACGAAATATGCCAACCAATTAATGGTGTTAAGAACCCGTGACAGTGAAAAAAAAAAAAGATAAATAAATAATAGTACATTATACAACGAGCCTATAATGGTAGTATTTAAGACGCGAGTATGTTTATGAAACGAGCGCAAGCGAGCTTCATAATTTTCATACGAGCGTCTTAATTACCATTATAGTCAAGTTTCATACGACTTTTTATGCTCGACCATAAGTTAATAAGTTATTAGTCACATCGAGTGCTTTTGCTGAAATTTCCGGCGGTGTAAGTTGCAGCTCGTTATCACTAGTGTCCGCCATTTTTACTTTGTCTAATCTCGCGTTAGTTGTCTTTCGATTGCATATCCGAGAATAATCGATACTTGCGCTTTCATATTGCTACAATGGTATTTTCTGATTGGTGGAACACCTGAACTTTAATGAATAGATGTACTTTAATGAGGTCCATTAAAGGGCTGCTACCAGATGTCTAATTACTACATTTCGGCATGGTCGAGCATAAATAAAAAATATGATTTGGAAACACTGATGCTCACGTTTTCCAGCATCGTTTATTATTAGTAGAGCACTGACTTTTGTGTACTTAGTAAATACTGTACAGTCCATATTCTATTCCTTGTCACCTGCACAAACAGAACGGATTTCTTTGTTTTTTGTTATTTTTATTTTATTTTATTTTTTTTTTTTTGCGTCAGAGTTGTCTTTAGGTTGGGAAGCACTGAAAGCAAGGAAAGTACCAACAAGATTGATAAACGCTATTATAAGCACATTCAAGGAAATGGTGGGAATAGTAAGAATGGATGGGAAATTATCAGAGGAATTTAGAATGGAGATAGGAGTTAAACAGGGCGACAGTTTAAGCCCGTTTCTCTTCATAATATTTGTTGATGAAATAATTAAAATATGTAAACGTAGGACACATAGCACTAAAGTGGGAAATTGGAGATTAAGACCACTATATCCACAAATGTTAATCTATGCGGATGATACAGTGCGATCGAAAAGTCCTTCCGCAGCTCTATTAGTTCTAGTAACGCTAGAATACAACTCTGTAGAAAGTTGGCACTTCCCCATTCATTCCGGTTTGACAATCTCGCACCCCCAGTCCATCATAAGCTTAGCGACCAGTGCTGCCACTTGAATTCTCTGTCTAGTGGATTCTCAGCTACAAAAGCTCTGCGGAGAGACTTCTCATCGCACTGTATATTATTAATAGCAGAAACACCTGAAAGGCTAAAACACATGCTGATGGAATGGAACGAAGAGTTACTGAGAAAAGGGTTGCGGATTATTGTCAACAAGAGTAAAGTAATGTGGATCCCTAAGGAAGATAGACAGGGAACAGAATTTAATACTGAATGTGAAGGACAAAACCTGAAGAGAGTGAAAAATTTTAAATATTTGTGAACAATAATAACTAATGATGGAAGAGTAGATCAAGAAATATTGAACAGGGTAAAGAAAGCAACATCAGCATACTATCAAATAAGTAATACAATAGTTGGGGGGGGGAGAGATATTAAATAAGACTAAAATACAGATATATAATTCAATAATTAAACCTATAATACAATATAGTACCGAAAGCTTACCACTCTTAGATAAACATCGAAGTAAATTAACAGCAGTGGAAATGAAATATCTTAGAAGAATTGTAGGAAAGACCAGAAGAGATAGGATAAGGAATGACAGGATAAGGAATGACAGGATAAGAGAAGAAGTTAAAATGAGAAAAGCATTAACAGAGGTGATTAATGAAAGGCAGTTGAAATGGTTTGGGCATGTATATCGTATGGGAGAGGAAAGGAAAGTTAAACAGGTGATGGAAATGAGAGTGGAATGAAGAAAAAGAAGAGGAAGACCAATGTAAATACCTCAGCGAAATGATTAGGAAAATGAAGTTGAAACAAAAGCGAACGAAATTAAATGCCAAAAAAAATGGCTACAGCATTTCGGCTCATTGAATATATTTACAATAAAAAGTGCATATCCAAACATACAAAATTAAGACATTATAAACACGTCATTAAACCAGAATGTCTCTTGAAACGTTAACTTTGAATAGGAAAGCAGATGTCGGAAACTTTGAGAAAAAATAATGCAAAATCTTAAGGAAAATTTTAGGCCCAAAAGTCATAGGTGAACAATAGACTGAAAAGTAAACAAGAAAAAGAAACACAGACATTCATAGTGACATTAGAAAAAAAAAGGTTAAAATTTTACGAAAATATTGAAAGAATGAACCCCGACAGACTCACAAAAAAATAGTTGAATTTTATGAAAACAAGAGTAAAGCACAAACAGATGCTATAAAATGGATTGCTGAAATAAAAAAAAAATACTTAAATAACAGGAATCACACAAGAAGACATCTTAAACAGAGAGATCTTTGGAATCAAAGTTCATAAAATGGCAAGTTGACAAAGAGGAAAAACCGACTAAAAAGACTGGAACAACGTGGACTGAAGAGAGAAAAGAAGCCCACAGCCAAAGAATGAGAGAATTATGGGCAAAGAAACGCCTCTAACGTAAGTACTTTGCTTATTGCTAAATGGACTTATTCGTAACTAAAATAATAATAATAATAATAATAATAATAATAATAATAATAATAATAGTAATAATAATAATAATCTCGGTTAAGAGAGAAGTTTTATATGATATTCTTATTGAATTTGGTATTCCCAAGAAACTAGTTCGATTAATTAAAATATGTCTCAGTGAAAAGTACAGCAGAGTCCGTATAGGCCAGTTTCTATCTGACGCTTTTCCAAATTCATTACGGGCTGAAGCAAGTAGAAGCACTATCACCTTTACTTTTT
This sequence comes from Periplaneta americana, assembly GCF_040183065.1. Taxonomy (NCBI): domain Eukaryota; kingdom Metazoa; phylum Arthropoda; class Insecta; order Blattodea; family Blattidae; genus Periplaneta; species Periplaneta americana. The sequence goes on along the minus strand of NC_091131.1, from coordinate 72,604,727 downwards.
AACTTCGTTTTAGATTATGCCATTAGGAAAGTCCAGGATAACAGAGAAGGTTTGGAATTGAACGGGTTACATCAGCTTCTTGTCTATGCGGATGACGTGAATATGTTAGGAGAAAATCCCCAAACGATTAGGGAAAATACGGGAATTTTACTTGAAGCAAGTAAAGAGATAGGTTTGGAAGGAAAATCCCGAAAAGACAAAATATATGATTATGTCTCGTGACGAGAATATTGTACGAAATGGAAATATAAAAATTAGAAATTTATCTTTTGAAGAGGTGGAAAAATTCAAGTACCTGCGAGCAACAGTAACAAATGTAAATTATACTCGGGAGGAAATTAAACACAGAATAAATATGGGAAATGCCTGTTATTATTCGGTTGAGATGCTTTTATCATCCAGTGTGCTGTCAAAAAATCTGAAAGATTTTATAAAACAGTTATATTATCGGTTGTTCTTTATGGTTGTGAAACTTGGACTCTCACTTTGAGAGAGGGACATAGGTTAAGGGTATTTGAGAGTAAGGTGCTTAGGAAAATATTTGGGGCTGAGAGGGATGAAATTACAGGAGAATGGAGAAAGTTACACAACACAGAACTGCACGCATTGTATTCTTCACCTGACATAATTAGGAACATTAAATCGAGACGTTTGAGATGGGCAGGGCATGTAGCACGTATGGGCGAACCCAGAAATGCATATAGAGTGTTAGTTGGGAGGCCGGAGGGGAAAAGACCTTTAGGGAGGCCGAGACGTAGGTGGGAAGATAATATTAAAATGGATTTGAGGGAGGTGGGATATGATGATAGAGACTGGATTAATCTTGCTCAGGATAGGGGCCCATGGCGAGCTTATGTGAGGACGGCAATGAACCTCCGGGTTCCTTAAAAGCCAGTAAGTAAGTAAGTAATAATAATAATAATAATAATAATAATAATAATAATAATAATAATACATTACATTAGATTAGGCCTAATGGCTTTTAAGGAACTCGCAGGTTCATTGTCGCCCTTACATAAGCCCGCAATCGGTCCCTATCCTATGCAATAATAAGAATAATAATAATAATAATAATAATAATAATATGACAAATTATTGGGTGGGCTTGGGCCCCACGGGCCCATATAAGTTAGCGCCACTGCACTTGAGCTACATTAGGCATTGCAGCCCGAAAGAGCAGAATCTCGTGCTCGTGCGCAGTTCAGATCAGTTACACAAATATATCATAAGATTAAGAGACTTCATTGGGCACAATAACATTAATATATGGTGAAATACATACAGCATGTAATAATATATACAAATAGAAAATACAAAAGTACATGAATATTAGAATATCAATTTTTAACTCAAGTACCTTAAAAGAAATAGAAAACAATTAAATAATTAATCTAATTTGTTTCCAATAATATTTAAATTATGAGTATCATCATACTTGGTCACGCTATCTGGGTTTCCGTAAGTATATGCGAGTTCAAAAAATTCGCACGTTTGAATCAGGACTCAAAAAAATAAATAAATAAATACAATAAAAAATAATTAGAATTACTAAAAAGTCAAAAAATGGTTGCGAGAGATCATTCATTCATTCATTCATTCATTCATTCATTCATTCATTCATTCATTCATTCATTCATCCATCCATCCATCCATCCATCCATCCATCCATCCATCCATCCATCCATCCATCCATCCATCCATCTGTATGTCCAAATTTTAAAATGAACGAGCCCTCGCGGCGATGACTCGGTCTGGGCCTCGTAAAGTGTCAATGAGGGCCCTACTACACTCTAAAATTATATTAAAACGTTATTTACATATTTTATCAAATTACGCATTTCTACATAAATTAGGCTATAGAAGTCTGATTTGAATTTACTGAGTGTTGTCGATTTGAGATGAAACTGTAATGTAATATTAGTTCATAGGCACTAATTAGGAGCATTCAATAAAATGAATTGAAACTGAACACCTAACTAATGAGCAACACAGACTAATGAGGAACCTCAGCTACAGCAACACACGGTAGCTAAATAATTTGCAGCAATTTCAAATATTACATTTACAAATTACTTGTACGTATTAGTGAAACCGCAAATAATGGTTTTCGCATTTACAGTATAGCTATGAACATCAACACGGAAGAAGGTAGAAGAAACTAAGAAACTAAACAATGAACTAAGAAGAGAAAATGATAAGGCGATGGAAGACTGGATGAAACAGAAATGTAAAGAAGTAGAAAATCTGGAGAGAAAAGGAAGATATGATTTAATGTACCGCGAAGTTAAATGTTTGGACTTCACAAAATAAGAACAGAAAATCCATGTAGCTGATAAAAGACGAAATAGGAAATGAAATAACAGACAAACAAGGAACACTGAACACATGGACGAAATACCATAGGACAGTTATATAATACAGTGATTCGTCCAGATAAGTTAGCCATAGAAGACGAAGCAACCGTATCAGAATACGAAGAAGGATTTTCCATTTTAAGAGAAGAAGCTGAACTAACGTTTAGGAAAATGAAGAATGGGAAAGCAACAGGAGTTGGTGGAATCCCCACTGAGTTAGTAAAATGCTTGGGTGAAGACAAAAAGGAAATTCTATCATTATGCAACGAAATATATGAGAAAGGCGAATAGCCTGAAGATTTTACGGAGACGGTGTTGCTGCCAATACCGAAGAAAAATAATACCAAGAAATGTAATAATATCAGTCTGAAGATTCTCCTGCGAATATTGAATCGACGTTTATATTCTAAGATGGAATAACAGTTGGAAGAAGAGCAATAATTTGGCTTCAGTGAAATAAAAGATACAAGGGATGCAATTGAACTACTACGAACAATCGGCGAAAGATATATAGAGAAGAATAAAGAAGTGTATATAGTATAGGACTTAGAAAAGGCGTTTGACAGAGTGGATTGGAACAAACTGATGGACATCCTGAAGAAAATAGGTGTGGATTGGAAAGACAGGAGACTGTTCAGTAACCTTTATATGAAACAACGAGTCAAAGTCAGGATAGGAGAAGAAATGTGTGAAGGAAGTGAAATAAGGAGAGGAGTACGACAAGGATGTCCTTTATCATACACCCTATTCAATATCTACTTGGAGGATTTGGTGAAGAACTGTTTTCAGAACATGGGAGGAGTGAAAGTAGGAGGAAGAAGAATAAAGTGCATAAGATTTGCTGATGATGGCTTTGTTAGCAGAAGAGGAGATGATATTAAGAGATATGCTACTGGAGCTAAATGACAGCTGTAAGCAGTATGGGATGAAGATAAATGCAAACGAGACGAAGACCATGGTTGTCGCAAGAAAAATAAAGAAGGTAAACTTGCGAATTCTAAATGAGGCAGTACAGCAAGTGGATACTTCAAATACTTAGGTTGTACTATAAGCAGTAACATGAGCTGCTGCCTGGAATTCAAAAGGAGGATAGTAATGGCAAAAGAAGCTTTTAATAGAAAAAGGAGCATCTTCTGCGGACCTCTGGGAAAAAACTAACGACAAAATTGGTGAAGTGCTTTGTGTGGAGTGTGACATTGTATGGTGCAGAAACATGGCCATTACGACGAAATTAAGAGAAACGAATAGAAGCATTTGAAATGTGGATATGGAAAAGATGGAGCGTGTGAAATGGACAGACAGAATAAGAAACGAAGCTGTGTTTGAAAGAGTGGGTGAAGAAAGAATGATGCTGAAACTGATCAGAAAGAGAAAAAGGAATTGGTTACGCCACTGTCACTGGCTGAGAAGAAACTGCCTACTGAAGGATGCACTGGAAGGAATGGTGAACAGGAGAAGAGTTCGGGGCAGAAGATATCAAATGATAGACGACATTAAGTTACATGGATCATATGCAGAGACCAAGTGGAAGACAGAAAATAGAAAAGATTGGAGAATGCTGGGTTTGCAGTGAAAGACCTGCTCTTGGGCAGAACACTTATGTATGTATTAGTATTTCCATCGTGAAATGAAAAAATTCGATCTCCTCTGATCAACACTTCCTTCTTAGCATCGTGTTAAAATGGGAGAAAACTCGTGTTGTTACGTTATCGTTCCAGATTTGAATTCTGCGTTCATGGAAGGCAGAAAAAAACTACATGTTCAACTTTTTAAGAATACAGAAAACACGTTTGAAACGATGCTCTTCATGTAAGGTTTTAGAACCGCAATTAGCCCTGTCCTCGGCAGGGACGCAACTAGGGTCTGTGTTACCCGGGGCAAACATGGATCCCGTAATCTCCCCCTCCCTCATGGGTTGGCAAGGGAGGTGTTGGCAAGTTTTATTATTTTATTATACAAGGTGGCGCATTTTCAGTGACCCAGTTTTAAGTTGGCACTACAGATCAATTGTTGAGAGAATGATGAATGTTGTACCAGCGAATAGGGATTATAAAGAATGGACAGTGAGCGAATTTTACTGTGTTTTGTTTCTCTGTGCGCCGGCGTTTAGTTCCACTTTCAAACGCTAGAGGTTAGTGTAATCGAGCATACGCTAAGATAATAATTGAGTATAGAGTTGAGACACAGGATCCAAACATCGCCTACCTTATTGCATAATCCAGTAACGCTTTGCTTCAAATAAATTCAAGTTAACAGCTTTTCCTTATTTCTCACAATCAGTGACAAACTAGTAGACTAGTAATAATAATTTTTTATATTTCAGATATGATAAATTATATTATAAAATAATATACATTATAAAATTATGTATCAAATTCGTTTAATATTTGTATAAAATATACAAATATAGGTATATGGTTTTACTTCTCATAAGAGTTTTGTTTCTCCATTTTCAGTGCTATCAAATCATTACATATTTTAATTGTTCTTGGGGTCAACGTCTCAGCTCTCATTATAAAGGAACTCTAGAGTCTAGACATTACAGTTAATGACGGATTCATTATTTTATGGATCCAATTTATTTTATTTGAGTACATAATGTACCTAGATGTATTAATAGTATGTGTTATATTTCCGCTGTGTCGACTGCTAGCTGGTGTGATGTCAGCGCGAACTTTAGGGAGAAAGCAGAATCTCACGCTGTAGCTGGCTTGAAAGTCATTGAAATCAGTCCTCTACATCAAAGGTACCGACGCGAAGTGTCCATATTTAATTACCTACACGCTGGTTGTACCATTAGACTTTTTTAATACACGCTTTAACATCTGAGGTTTTATCGCGTGTGTACGATCTTTAACTTTATCATTAGACCGTTTTCGCTATTGTTGAGTTCCTGTTTCTGTTGTCGTGTGTTGTAGGTGGCTTGTGTTCATGTAATTGATTCAGATTTTTTATCAATTTTTATGATATTGGTGATTGAGGTGATGAAAATCATGGTATGTAAATTTCCAATTCGGCATTTGCCTTTGTGACTAAGGAAAACCATGAAAACTCCAGTCAGATTGGCCGATCACGGGGCTTGAACCTGAGACCTCGAGAATGCGAGTCTCAGAGCCACTCGCTCGGTTGTGTAGACATTGATGTTGGAATTTTGTAACAAAGCATAGGTGGCCGATACAATATCAAAAGCATAGAGTGTTCAATAAGAACTAACAGTTTTGCTGATGTCCAGTGTGCCTTTAAAAAGAGAGTTTGGTGACGGACATGGTTGGGGAAGACCTATTTCACGCAAAACAATACGTCGATGAGTACAATAACGACAAACTGGATCAGTTGTAAACAAACATCGACACTAAAAATTATCAGAACTCTTGAGAATAGTGAGCTTGTGCAACTTTCCATATACAGAGTACTATTTCTTAATGTCGTCTATCACCTACTGTAATATTTTCTTCTGCCCCGAACTTTTCTCCCATCCACCATTTCTTCCATCTTCTGTATGCAGTTTCTTCTCACAAGCAAACATTCTGATGAGGGCAAATAAAAAGTTAATTTTTTTTCTTTCATCATGTTAATAATGTCAAAAGAAGTCCTTATACAAATTTTGGCCGCTCGATCGCAATTACGAGGGTCGTAAAAAAAAAGTTCGCCAGGGGTCGTTAACACAAAGAAATACAATTTCATTGGAAAAATTTATTGAAACAGACACAGCAAATGTTGAGCTATTTTCAACATATTCCCCACCGGAATTGATTTGTTATCATGGGATCGACAGAGAGGTGCAGACGGCTGTCAAACGCCGATTCAAGACGGCTGACTTCTACGACACAAGGATACAAAAATTGATCCCGTGGATGAAAAATGTCTTAACTCCAGTGGGGGATATGTTGACAAATAGTGCAACAAACTGCTGTATCTGTTTCAATAAATCTTTCCATGCAACTGTGCTTTTTTGTAAACGGCCCCAGTGAAGATCACTTTCTGGACGGCCTCGTAATTGCGGTCGTGTGGCCAAAATTTATATAAGTACTTCTTTTGGCATTATTAACATGGTGGAAGAAAAAATTAACATTCTTATCTGCCCCGATCAGAATGTTTGCTTGTCAGCCAGTGACTCAACTAATTCCTTTATAGTACAGTTAATAAACATAATAATATACTGTAGGCTATTATGTGATTTTGGAACAAACACGTCTGGCTCATGAAAGAAGTAAGCTACAATAAAGTCACCGTTTGGGTAGCCATATCCAGTCACGGTTTGTTCAGGCAAATTTCCATTAATTAAAACGTAAATTCGCAACACATTTGCAACTGAAAGTATGTGATTCATATAGGACAGTATCACGCCACACATTACTGCCAACGTTTTGTTGCTCGCAATTACTAGCCCTACCGTTGTCAAGAACGTAACCATTGAGAGCACATTTAGCCATCAAATAGTCCAGACCTGAACCCCTGTGATGTCTTTTTATGGGGTGTTATGAAGGAGAAGTTATCTTAAATATTATTTTTATTAATATAAGAGCTAAGCTTGTTGAGTTGTGCAACGAAATTGATGAAGACAACATGTACTGCAGGGCAGTGGTTCCCAAATTCTATGAAGGCGCAACCCACTTTTGGGTGAGACTTGTGTATACGACCCCCCCCCCTACACGAACTGGTAGAGTACGTAAATAAATTCGAAAAATTCAAATCCCTGTAAAATCGAAAGCAACGCTAATTAATTATACTCAAAATTAGTGGAAATCGCCCAAAGAACGACCAAAAAAATGCAACAATGCCATTAATCCTTAAATTCACAATTTATCCTATAGGATATAATACGTTAAAAGACTATGCTATAATTTTAATAGACTACTTACTAATTCCACAATTTGGGACATCTGGCCGACATCTACGGCTGACCACTAGGATCCAGAATACAAAGCAGAGGTTAAATTAAAAATAAGATACAATATGATTTGCGGAGAGAATACAGAACAATGATCAATTTAAAAATAAAGTACAATTTGATTTCAGAGAAACATGAGATGAAAGTACAATTTAAGAGTAATGAAATGAAGTAAAAAAAATAATATAAAATAAATTGATAGGAAATAGTAATATACGTTACAAGAGCAGTATGTTGTCGTTTTCGTGGTCGAGGAAAAGATTGAAAAAGCGAAACGTAGTTGAGCTTTTTTAATTTCCGAGAACATGAAAACAAACATACCGCTCGTGTATCGTACATTATTTTGTGCGAAGATCGTTTATTACATACCTGAAAGACGAATTTCTAATTAGTTGCAATGAAATCTCCATGTTGGTTTCTGTTTAATGACGCCAACTTCGGAACACCAAAATATCTTTCTTCAACATTGTTGCTGTAAAATGTTTTCTGTGTTTACTATACTCCAGCAGGCCGTGATATACGTCTGTCTTTTTTTTCCCCCACTCTATAAATGCGAACTTAAAACAAACGGTAAGGTTATGTAATGATTTATTTTTCATTTTAATATTTTAACAATATTATTTATATAACATATTGCAGTAATAACATCGACATCTGGAGTCTCGTTGATTTTTTCACGGCTTACTTATTGTTACTTGTATCAGGAATGCAATAAGTTTCGTGGAGTAGTAGACTTTACTTAATTTTTGCAAATATTTAAAAACAATAATTAACATTGCAATTTAGGTGAAATTGCAGTGGTAAGTTTCCAATTTATAATTATTACTATGTTAAACGTCTCTAAAAATAATATGTTAAAAGCCTAAATCAGTAAAATGAATGTCGCGCTTAAGCGGTAAGAAGAGGGAAATTGTTATGTGTGTTACGTTGGGAATACTGAATGTGGTATTTCACACTTACCGCGTATTGGTTCTGTGCGGAAAACAAGCAAATACGCACGATCTCGCACAAATTAAATTTAACCAAATTTCACAATACTAATTATAATATTGTACAACGTATAAAATATGGACATTGCGATAGTTGTTTTCTTTACAGTCCGACACGGTTTAATAAACTAATGTGAGAAATGAAGTTTTGCCAGTTTATTATTGATTTTTATGAAAACTACTAAGATTTCAAGTCATCCGTCCTCAAATGAGGTTGACCACTGGGAAATAAAGGGAAATGAAACGAATATGCAAGGCCAAGATTTTAACATACGTAATAACAGCCAGAGATAAAATCAAAGGATTTATACAGATACTTGATATCTGGACTACATCACTTAACAAAAAGGAATGTGATGCATTCCAGTGCATTAAAGAACTAGTGGAAAATTTAGCTACGTGTGATGTACGGCAAATAGATTACTGAATTTGTTATATTAAGTTCGCACAATTCTAAACAACAGCTTTTTGAGTATTTTCCGAAAGACAATCAAAACAATATTAGAGACACAGATGGATACTAAATCCATTTTAGACAGTTGCGCTCACATGGCTGAAATTAAAAAAGAATTAAATATGCCTACGTATCTACTATGGAATGTTCAAATGAATGTGAGCATGCAAGAAGGTGACTTCTGCATAAGCGAAGGTTTTCAGGAGAAAGTTAAAACTGATTTTTAATCTCATGTCTTATTGCACAACTTCTTTATGACAACATATCGATAGACAATGGTAATGTCTGTCTATCTGATATATTATAAGCAATGAATTTTATTTACATTAAGTACAAAATATACAAATCAGTTTTAACCTTCTTCTGAAAACTTGCCGTTTTGAAAAGTCACCTTCTTGCAAGTGGACATTCAAATTAGCTTTTTGGCAGAGTGTAAATATGTTGTGGATGAAAATAATGCCTCAATACCTCGAGCATGCAGAAGAAACTCTTAATTTCTTTTATAACGTATACAACCTCATACTTAAACAAAATAAGCTTTTCGTCTGTAATTGTCATCAAAACAAAAATGAGAAATCTCTTTCAACTTGAAAGTGGTATTACTGTGTGTATCGAATACAGAGTCCAGATTTGAGAGATACTTTCTGAAAAATAGGCACAATTGTAGCATTAATAATTTTTTTTTTACTTTAGAGTATACTTATTATCTTGAATGTTTATGTTTCTGAACAAAAACTAAGTGTATGTTAAAAAGGCTTTTTTTTTTTTAATTTTGTAAACCATCTCGCGACTCCCTCAGCTCTTTACACAACCACCCCCACTAGGAGTCGCGACCTTCAGTTTGGGAACCACTGCTGTAGGGTAATCACAGAAATGCGTGTCAGGTTTCAAGTAGTTGTGAATCAACATTACGGTCATATTAAACAGCTGATGTGATAAACTTTGCAAAGTCTAATAAGTGAACATGTATAATATTTACAGTGCTAGTGCAATAATTATAAATTTTTAACAAATATTCAAACATAACGAGCTAACGTGTATCGTTCTGTATAAATTATACAACGGCTTACTACAGGTATCCTACAAGCAAAACTCAGCTCGGACTCCTCGCGGCGGCATGCTATACCCCTCTTTACTCCCCTGCAGTAGGCGTGAGGGCATGCTGGGAACGGGAGCATACGTCATCTGCGCGAGACAGTCACGCCCGCTGGTTTCTGCGCACTGAGTTTTCCTTGTTGGATGCCTATAATTCCAACAATTAAATTCTGTCACACCTTCACTGTTTCATCCCATTCTCACTTAGAAAATTATATGAAATCATGATTGGGCTTCATCAAGATCTCTCCTTAGTTTGGTTGTGATGCCTAGTTGTTTCCAGCCTACGAACTGAAACAGGATCATACCATTACTGGTCAAAGGAAATCCTATTACACCCTATGTTCCAAGCCATATTCACAGTAGATCAAGATGCCTAGCAGGAAACAACGAGTTTTCTTTGTGGTTAAGAATACCGTGGTCCTTGCATGCTCTGCTGCACCCTCGACATGCTCTCTAATCATCACTTACAATTAAACTATAGGCTTATCTTATACTGCTGCATAATTGGAAGCAGAGTGTCATATCCGATCACGTATACCACTGCTACTGCACAGAATCTCCTATAATACGAACATTGCGGTTTATTCCTCACAGATGCCCAGTGTTGCCAACCAAGAATTCCATTTACCGCTGCACAAGCTTTAAAAAAACAGCTGAACTGTAGTTAAAAAATTCCAGATTTTTCTTAACACGTCACTTCCAAATTTGAAATACAAACTATACAGTTTTTGGAACAGGACAACTTTATAAAAATGTAGACTAAATTACGGAAAGTTTGTATCATTTCGTAGGCTCTATGCTATATGCAAAATCGTATGGACAATAAATTATAGTCGCGACGCTGTTATTCCCGGCGTGACTCCTCCTCTTTGCTTACGTCTTAGGAAGTGAAGGCTCTATAAAGTCTAGGTAGGTATTGTATTGTTTGTATTTATTAACATTCCATGGTATTCATACATTGCTTTACAGCTAGAATATGGAACAAGTCAAAAAACTTAATACTATTATAAAGTTTTAATTTGTAGTCACAGTCTAGATCAAATATATACAGACGAGATTTACAATATAGTCTACTAGTACAACACATAGTTTTAGTATCAATTTCATGAAGTGTTATTGAATGTCATGAATTCACAAACAGAATAGAAGGCGTGAGAAATTAGGTACTTCTTTAATTTGGCCCTAAATAATCTTATGTTTTGAGTTTCATTTTTTATATCGATAGGGAGGCTATTAAAAATTTTTACTGCCATATAACGCACTCCTTTTTGATAGCACGATAGACTTGCCGAGGTAGTACCGTTCGCCATTTCTGTTCTTTCGTTGCCGAGCTACCAGACGAGGAATCTATTTGCCACACCGTTAAACATTATCATGTCGTAGCTCCTATGATAATAAATCAAACTCACTGTAATTTAGCAAATAATTGAGCGGCAAGTAACGTCCTCGTGTGCTTTCTGCGAACATCAAAGAACGAGCCAAAATGGCGGGCGATTATATTATTTATCGAGCCTTAGGAAATGCATAACGTCATCATCAGCGAATCACAAGATGCACACGTTTAAATGTAGCCGACCTGCAACGCGATTGCCTGCAGGAAATAGGAGCGACGGGACTATATGAATATTTTGCATTCAATAAATCACCTTACACCATTTACACCGAGCTTTCCAACTATCACCGGCAACTTCTTCCACCCCATCTTTCAACACATTATGTTTTCTTCACATATCTCTAAACTTTAGAACGTATGGAGTTTTACGGGGTATATTTCTTCAAAATTGAATGAAGTAGCTCAAGAATATACTGGACACTTCGGAAACAATCACATTCACAATCACACCAGTCGGTTCGTAATCTGATCTCACGTTGAGCTGGAGACGTGCCTGCCAACAGTGAGTTTGGTTTTAAGTATGTCTGTGTTACATAAACTATAATGCGGAATGATAAATTAAATAATATATCATAATATAAGTTAGCATAAATGAAAATAATAATTCAGTTCATTATCTACTCTTTGTGAGTGATTAAATATATCAATTCATTTACAAAAACAATGCATACATGATTAGACTAAGATTTTTAACAAATGTGGCATACCTTATTTGTACAACAACAATAGATGAGGCAGGAAATGGACGTGGTTGTACCAAATTGAGTTAACATAAAAGTTGATATTTTATACTCGCAAAATGAAAAATTGTGATAATACCATATTAAACTCTGGTTTTAATATTGTTGTCCGCAAGTACATATAAAAACAATTATATCTTTACAGAAAAAAACTTAAAAATATCGTCTCCTTCTGCCGGATTCATAAAAAAAAACGCCAAATAAATAGCTAGCCACCGACGGCAAAAATTCTGTAGCTGACCATAGTCCTGAAAACACCAGATTTAGCTAGTCGTTTCTGTTCACTTCGCCGTAATGTCCATGTTTCTCCCCATACAATGCCACACACCACACAAAGAACTTCACCAGTCTCTTCCGTAGCTCTTTCTCCAGAAGTCCGTAGATGATGTTCCTTTTTCTATTAAAAGCTTCCTTTGACATTGTTATCCTCCTCTTGACTTCTTGGCAGCAGCTCATGTTACTGGTAATGGTACGCCCCAAGTATGTGAAGCTGTCCATTTGTTCTACTGTCTCATTTCGAATTCGCACGTTTACCTTCTTTATTTTTCTTCCTATAACCATAGTCTTCGTCTTGTTTGCATTTATTTTCATCCCATACTGCTCATAACTGTCATTTAGCTTCAATAGCATATCCCTTAGTAACATCTCTTCTGCTAACAACGCTATACTTACTTACAAATGGCTTTTAAGGGACCCGCAGGTTCATTGCCGCCCCCACATAAGCCCGCCATCGGTCGCTATCCTGTGCAAGATTAATCCACTCTCTATCACCATATCCTACCACCCTCAAATCCATTTTAATATTATTCTCCCCAAATGCCTTTTTCCCTCCGCTCTCCCAATTAACACTCCATGGTCGTCTTTCTCTTCTGTAGGGGCGCCTGAGCATTTATAACTATGATATCGCACCTTCTACCCTTAAGTACTAAATATGATAACCTGTCACTGATAAATTCGACCTTTTTTACTGCTGACTTTATTCTTTTATGAACAAAGAATCCTGTTCATAATTGGTGATTATTGTTTCCTTTCCCATAATACAACAAGTAATCTCCTATATTTTGTAATATGCCATTCCCATCTAACCTAAACTCTTGTACTCCCACGAAGTCTATTCTATATCTAGCTAATTCTTTTGCTACTAATGTTACCCATCCTGTTCTATAAAGACTACTTACGTTCCACATACCAAATCTCATAACCGCTAACAACGCTATATCATCAGGAAATCGTCCACCGCTATGGTGTAACGGTTAACATGTCTAACCGTGAAACGAGCAACTCCGGGTTCAAACCCTGGTTAGGAGAAGTTAGCTGGTTGAAGTTTTTTCCGGGCTTTTCTCTGAACCCATTGGGGAAATGCTAGATTACTTTCGTCGCTGGACCCTGGACTCATTTCGCTGACATTATCACCTTCATTTCACTCAGACGTTTGTTAACAATCGCAGTCGTTAAGCGTCGCAAAACAAACCAATTAAAAATCATCAGCAAATCTTATGTAGGCCTACCTTATTCTTTTTCTTCCTACTATCACCTCTTCCATGTTCTGAAAACAGTTCTTCACTAAATCTTCCAAGTAGATGTAGAACAGGGTAGATGATAAAGAGCATCCTTGTCGTACCCCTCTTCCTATTCCACTTCCATACAATGTAAAAATAAATTAAAATAAATATTTATATGACATGATATTAGGATATCTTTAAAAATCATAATGACAAATGAGAGGAAAGCGACAACGTGTGAACTTTGACTGTTGGAAAATAATGTGACTGGCAAGGGAAAACTAAAAGGCCTATAGTCTTTCTTTGGACTAAACTCAAAGCCTATCACCTGATAATCCTCTTACCGACTGAATGTTATATCTAGGGAAAGGAAGTTCATGCATTTGCATATTTGTTCTCTATCGTTGTGTGAATATGCTGAAAAATTATCTATATGAATCACAAATTTCTGAATACAATGATATTACTTTTATTGTGCATAAAAGTAATATTTTGCCTTTATTTATAAAAGCATCATATTTTAACATTTATGCAGGGAAACTGCATATTATGTATATTTGTCTTTCCCTCATTTTTAAAAGTGTGTAACCTCGTAAACACGACTAATTTATGTTTATGAATGTTGAACGTAACGATGACGCCCTCATAAGAAGCTTCTCAAGTTAGCAATTGGTATTCCTTTACTGTAGTCTTTAGCAGATTTCGATAGAACAATATCCAGTTTAACATCAGTTCCAGGAAATGTAGGAGATGAAGTGAACGAGAAAACAGCAAATATTCTTTCCAAAAACCCTGGCTATTATCAACTTAAAGAAATTCAAGATATTCTCGAAGGAAAAACATCCCAAAAACCAACAAAATTTTCTATAGAACAGCTCACAGCTTTTGTGCAAGCCCCTCTTACTTCTTGTGACGTAGAAAGAAGTTTTTCGCGCTACAAAGCTATGCTGAGAGACAACAGGCGAAGAATGACAACAGAAAACATACGTCACTGCTTAGTTGTGAACTGTAACAGCATAAATGGAGCATTCAGCAATGAGGCAAGTACTTCAAAATCCATAGATTAAACATAAGTTACCTGCATCTTATTATTCTGTTAAAATAACCTCAGACTGATAATGCATATTTTGTAGCATATTTATCTATTTTTACGGCATAAATGCATACATATTCTTCACGTTTTTAGGGCATGAACTTCCTTTCCCTGGTTATATCACACTATTATATTGTAATGCAAGTGTTGATTTCTTCAGTCTTTTCTTTTGCTGTTATTTTTGCGATTCGGCTATTTTCGGCCCTAATGCTTCTACACTGAAACAATCCAATCTTTCTGGTTAATCAAAGCTTGAACATCCACAATGAATAGTTCTACTCGGCGATCACACACTATTGTGACGTACGTAACTTACAGTTTCAATTAATCTACAGTCTGTATACCATAGTAGCAGTAACACTGAAGCACACTCCATTGTTGATTCCACCAATCGGTTTCCATTCTAACACATACAATGAACCACTACACTGTTGATTCCAACTGCATCCAATAGCTTGAATAGCTCTATACCACGTGGATTTTGTAATTTTTACAACTCCTTCATTGCTCCACACCAACCTGCATTCGAAATCGAAGCCCAGAACTCAAATCAAAGTCAGAGAGCTATACATGACGGCGATTCCATCTATATGATGGCACCAGCAATTGTATCGTATTGTGAGAATAATCGTTCACGTGGAATTGTGGAGGTTCCTTTACACAAAGGCGTTAATAACGGTCTCCCTGATAGTAGCATCGCATAGGACTCCAAATGTTGCAGTGCTCCCGAAGACTGAACTGGAAATCAGTGTTATCAACTGAATGTACGAAAAGTCGCCAAACAGCAGTTCAAAAATCGCTAGATTCCTTGGTATCAATAGAGAAAGTTTTATTTTTGTCACTAGAGCGTGATGAAAAGTCGCAAAATGCCTATTTCAGTAATATAAAAGTTAAAAATGCCAGATATTGCCTGTGGAAATATTACCAATAAGACACTTATCACACATTAATAATCAGGCCGCTATTTGCTGTAATAAAAGATGTTGGGGGGCGGCATCATTGTTGTTGTAAAGAAATTAGTTATAGTCGCAACCGCGACGCTGTTACTCCCGGCATGACTCCTCCTCTTTGCTTACGTCTTAGGAAGTGAAGGCTCTATAAAGTCTATAGTGAGGATCACATAAGAACAGTTCCCAAACAGCAAATATTGCCGACTTGTCAGTGTTGCCAACTGTTACCAGATATCATACGATCCTTCGTACTAAATGACTTATTTACTTACAGTACTTTATGTTGAAAGGTTATTCTAAATAATTCAATAATTTGTAACATGTTTTCGTAGGCAAACTATACGAGAAAAGGATCAACATAAGATTTTGTCTGGCATTACGAAATCCATTGGTTTGGCTAAACAATTGCCTCACGAGACCTAACCTAAAAATGTATTTTGTTTGACCACATGAAATTATTAGTACTAACTCCGAAAACTTACCTGACTATAATCTTGAATTATAACCACAACGCAACACATAAAATAACTATTATATATTAATATTAATACTGATATTAATTAATTATTAGTATGTTCAAATTTCACTTGCTTCCAGTAACAAACTCAGAAATCTAGTACAATTTCAATTTCATGGAACTCCAGTACCGACAAATATTGTCGATATTTGTCTCAGCTGCCAATATACCAGTTACAAAATCACTACCATTTGTAGTATTTGTCAGTATCGAAATTCGAAACGAAGTTGGCAAAAGAAAATTCAACCTGCAAACTAGAAAATCACCACAATCCACTAGCACATGTAGTAATGGGGGAAAAATGGTTAGGTTTCACCCTTAGGGTATAAAGTAAGCTGACCCAGACTATAGGTAGGCAGTATCGTTCGCCATTTTGTTCTTTCGTTCCCGAGCTACCAGACGAGGAATCTATTTGCCACACCGTTAAACATTATCATGTCGTAACTCCTATGACAATAACAAACGCACTGTAATTCAGCAAATAATTGAGCGGCAAATAACGTCCTTGTGTGCTTTCTGCGAACGCCAACGAAAGAGCCAAAATGGCGGGCGATTATATTAAGTATTTATCGAGCCTTAGGAAATGCATAACGTCATCATCAGCGAATCACAAGACGCACACGTTTGAATGTAGCCGACCTGCAACGTGATTGGCTGCTGGAAATAAGAGCGACGGGACTATAAACATAGACAGTGAAACTAAAAAGGCTGACTCATAATCATAACGGTTTTTTGGTACTAGCGATAAACGCGAAAAATGATTTTTAGCTGTGGTTAGAGGTGTGTACACGTTTAGCATTTATGAATAATAAATAATATAAATAATTCATTTATGACAATACTTTTCACTCGAATTTTAAGTTTTCTTGCGAAAATCTTAACTTGAGCAATAAACACGACAAAATAAATTATGTTTTTTTTTTTTTAATTTTCTTTATTATAAAAGCAAATTATATCTAACTTTTCGTGGAAATACTTGGGGCAGACTACTTAAACTTTTTGACTCTCCTTTATTTGAGTACGTTGGAAATCACTGCCATTGACAGAAATTGCTTTTGGCTGTCAGCTAAGAGCTTGACTACCCCTTTGGAAGATTACTTTCGGCCTGTATGAACATAACAAAGGGATTTTAACGGTACTTCAGACATTGAGTGTTTATTAAACTCGGAATATTTCAGCACAAAAGAGGGAATTTAACGGTACCGTACACCAGACAATGAATCTTTGCAAAGTATTCATTCTACTTAATAGGTTTAACAGTTAGGTTCCAAAGTGAAGTAGTTGCATAGATGACGGATAGCTCTGTTGGTAGAGGAACTGGATACAAGGTCCCGGGTTTCATTCCAGGCAATATAGGGATTTTTCGCATTGTGAAAACTTCCAGAATGGCTTCCAGGACCACTCAGCCTTCTCTCAAAATTGATATCGGGACTTCCCAGGAGATAAAAGTTGGTCGGAGCGTTGTGCTGTGGAGATGGGACGATGTGTTTCTTCTTGTGTGTTGGAATACCATAGCCATGGGTTTTATTTAAGCAATACTAATATTGTCCTGGGCAAATTGTGTGACGTTAAAATTTGATGGAAATGTCAGAATTCATGTGAAAAACATGTAAAGACTAAATCTCACGAAAAACATGTGGAAGAACGCTCAAAAGATACAAAGTCCTAAAGAGGTATCTAGGACTTCAGAGATCCTTCGGGAAAAAAAAAAAAAAAAAAAAAACCGGTAAAATGGAATTCATCATGGGTATTACGGAAATTTTGTTAAAATATATTTATAATTGCTATAATAAACTGTATAGCGAATATTAAAAATACGAGCGGTATTACTGCTGTGTAAATGTAAATGAGTATGTCATTGTAAGTCAAAGAAAGTGTATAAAATGTGTGTATATATATGTAATGCCTACCCACTTCCCTTGCGTAATTCGAGTTTCGCATATTGGGGATAGATGGCAGAACTGTGACCCATTTTCAAGTTGCACATCACTTCGGCGGGCGGCCACCGGCGTGGCTCAGTCGGTTAAGGCGCTTGTCTACCGGTCTGAAGTTGCGTTCGGGCGCGGGTTTGATCCCCGCTTGGGCTGATTACCTGGTTGGGCTTTTTCCGAGGTTTTTCCAACCGTAAGGAGAATGCCAGGTAATCTATGGCGAATCCTCGGCCTCATCTCGCCAAATACCATCTCGCTATCACCAATCTCATCGACGCTAAATAATCTAGCAGTTGATACAGCGTCGTTAAATAACCAACTAAAGAAAAAAAACTTCGGCGGCCCACGCTATGCCTGATAATATGTATATGTGGAGAATTATGTCGTGTATTAGGGTGAGTGTGTAAAGTTGAATGGTTACACCAAATACACGCATTATTTTATTGCGACGCTATCGCGAAAATTTGATACTTTATTCAACACCAAAAAACGAATTTTTAAAAATGATACGCTAAAATTTTAAGAAAATTATCTCCATAAAAGACGGTTCTAGTCATAGCTTATATGCTACCCATTTCGCATCATTTATTACAGTGGAAGACTATGTAAGTACCATTGTGCTTATTCGAGTTGTATATTACGGTATATGATATATTAAAATGTGAAAATATAAAAGGAACAAAAAAGCAATTCATACTCCGACACTTGTTCTTACACATGCATATGATGAATCCTTGGCCGCCTTCTGTAGATCGAGAGGTGGCGGCTGTCCGGAGTGCAATTTCGTGATTCGGGATGTCTTCAAGCCGCACTAATTCCTTTGGGCTTTAGATTAAAAGGGATTTCGCGGTGGAAAAAGTTTGAGAAACATTGCCATAGAGGAAAGAGTTTAGGGATGTGTACACATGACAACCGTGATCGCGATTAGGTCGATAATCTCGAGTAGAAACTGTAATCTACCACTGGTATTAGTGTTCAGTTACAGGAATTGATGAGTAGGACAAGATTTGTTTTGCAAGGATCCCCTCGCTTGTCCTTGGCTTGATCTTGGTCCATAGCTGACGACAGCAATCCTGAAAAGGCCGACATGTTGAACGTAGGGTAGTAGGCACATGCGGTACCCAGGACCTCCCGCTTTCCCCCTCTACGTCTCGCCACGCAAAGAAACAGCTCAGGAAGTGAGACACGGGCAGTACCTTACACAACTAAAGCTACTTCAGGATCCCGTTCACCGTCCCAAGTTGGTATAAGCCATCTTCGGTCACCTTCAGCACAACTGCTAACACGTTGCGGGAACCACTCCTTCCCTTTTTGAAGTCAGGACTGGAAAATCGAACAGTCTCTCAATATTGTCCTTATTACATTATTTCTCATACGGGAGTAAATTAATTTATTTTTCTTGTCTTAATGTTTAATATGTTCATTTTTGTTTAATGTATATAACAGTTTTTAATTTATTTAATATGTATTTTTGTAATAAATTATATTGATTTATTTATATTACAAGTATATTTCATATTTGGCCAGAAGAAGGTAGCAACTCACTAAATACTTTAGTTAAGCCGTAATTTTTACAGCATATGATGTATTTTAGTGTATATTTAGGTAGACTACTAAGCAATTTTAAGTATATACTCGTACCTACATGCATATTTCCTGATTTTCATGCATAAATTTCTGCAGTCTAATTACGATCTGCAATCCCAGAATGTTATAGTTTATTTATTTATTTATTTATTTATTCATTTTATTCACCTATTTATTTATTTATTTGAATATACAATTTCTTGAACCCTATTTTACCCGAAAGTACATTAGGTTATAGTTATAGACTGATAGTTTATATTATTACAAGGAGAGTTCATTTGACGTGGGTAACCCAGTCTTGCTACTTGAAATTAACACCTGTCTACTATATTAATTTGAATTAATTACAAATTCTTAAATACATTACATATGAAATTACAAAACTGTTTATAACAGCAAGTTTTTCTGAACACATTGAATAATGGTTTGTCATATATTGCATTACAAAAATGTACCTAAATGTCCGACCAAAATAAATCTTCTGTTTTCGAATACCATAAAATGAAACAAAAGATGATCCACAGTTTGCTGTTCCTCACAGATAGATAAGTAGTCATTTTCCTTATGTCATTTAATTTTGTGCATTATCTCTTTACTATTGCTTAAAATTATGTATAAAATCGCAAATTTATGGAATATTCTTGCAATCTCTCTACACCTTCGATTATAATTTCTAATTTTATTTAATTTTGTTTTAACTGAATGTAATTATTGCATAACGTATTTAGTATTGTTTACTGTCTATTAATTAGTGTATTTATATTGTAACTATGACTCATGCTTACTACTACTTCTTTAAAATTGTGTATTATTTCTACATAATGTATTTCACATGTAACAAACTACAACCCTAATATACCGAAGGTAAAATAGGGTTTCAATATTTGGATAACAATAATAATAATATTAATAATAATAATAATAATAATAATAATAATAATAATAATAATAATAATAATAATTTGAATGGTTCTAAATAAGACCCAAATTTCTCATTATCCGATAAAAATTGCGTTAGTATAAAATCCGGTATAATTTTGTTGCTATTTAAGCGGGAGTCGACTCTAGGAAAAAAGATTTCTCTTGTAACTGAATCCTTTGTACTGCATAGCCACTGATGTTCCACCTATTCATTATGTGCTCAATATAGTTTACTTAATAGGTATATATTTTCTATTTTCCCCTGATTTCGTCGCTTATTCTGTAAACAGTTAAACCCGTAATAGTACTTATAAGGAATAACATTTAGTTTGTTTGTAAGTTATTACTATTTTATTTTTCTCTTTCATCACCCACATTTCACTTCTATGTAGCAAAGTTAGTAGTATTTTAAAATGGTTTCTTATCTAATTTACTTATTGAGACCTCTTCTAATGGTGCCATTCATTCGATTGGATTTTCTGTTTCTCTTTTTTCTCTTTTGGTCTAAATCTCTTATATAAAGAAGAGGGGCGGCGCCAATGGGGAGGGGGGGGAAGCGCTTTGCTGTGCTAGTGCCCACCCAAAGTAAATCCTTTCCCACTCTTCTTCTCCTTTCCGCACAAATATTGAAAGTGCACCTAAGACTTATTTCAGAACACTTCCAACCAGTTCACTTGTTACAACAGCTCGGATTTTGCTACTTTTATCTATTTCATTCATAGGGAATTCATAAACATTGTGCAGATGAATTTGTTTTAGGCTCACGGAATGCATTTCAATGTACAGTGTCAATAAACGCCTACGAATATTTTTAAAATTAGCGCGTTTTTCTGATTATAAACCTGTAAGAACTTGAAATATTAAAGAGTAAATAGTTGCAGTGTTTATGTAATAAGATGAGCAAATGCTGGGTAACTTTCGGTGTTGGACCCCGGACTCATTTCACCGGCATTATCACTTTCATCTCATTCAGACGCTAAATAATCTAAGATGTTGATAAAGCGTCGTAAAATAGCCTACTAAAATAATAAAAAAAATTATGTAATAAGGGATTTAAGTAGTTTTTACTAGTTGGGGACGAGTTTGCAATGAAGTAGTCTGAGACTATGAAATTCTACTTAACTCACGAATTTTTCCACTCCTGCATTTTACATAATGATAGTAGGCCTACATTACGATACAAGGATGGGAAATGCTTTTTACAAAATATCGGAAGTTTAAAACTCACTCTGCCATTTTTTTTCACGATGACATTTTTAAAATTGTAAATACAATATGTTTTGTACTGAAAATCTAGAGCAATATTATTCCAAAACTGCACTGTAATGGTATCGGTAACTAAATAGCAATAAGTGCACTGTAATGGGTCTATTTCAGTATAGTTTTATGTTATGAAGAATGGTTTCCCTAGCAACAAGTTTCTGTGTGGAAATTCTAACTTTCAAGACCTACCTACAATAGTTTGGAAGCCTAGGTAATTTTGTAATTATTTTATTGGCTATCCTATTTCTGATTTACTTTTCGTTGCTATGGATATTCATTCACTCTTTCAATAAAGCCATTTCAGTATTGAGTTAATTATTAATTAATAAGAGTTTTAAAATAATTTTGTACGTGCAATACTTCAAGTGGTACACTATTAGTGAATTAATGATAACACAATATTTTTTTATCTAAGTGTGATTGAAAAAAAGGATTTAGCCTATTTTTTAATTTAATCAACTCTGAAGTTAACCTTATACAAATAGCTTAATATTATAGTAACATAGTTTGGACACAGTCTAGTATATACAGTCACGAAGCTTGAGTTGTGAGGATGCTAGGAACAATGGACTGTGCCGGTAATATTTAGCATTGTCTGTAATGTGGCGATATTAGCGATCCTAGTGGTTAGCAACTATCTATGGATGCATATTTACTACATATTGAGCTTCGTGACTGTATATATTAGACTGTGGTTTGGATACTACAGCTTAAATCTCTGGGTTGAACTTAACCCTGCGTCATCACTGTTTGATAGGCCCTAATTGTAGCGTTGCTTCATCGATTGTTTAGGATCCTTGAGTTAATTTAGTTTGACCATTATGTCATCTCGTCCCTAACGAATAACGTGGACAGTTTAAAAGCGTTGCAAAATGATTACGCGAAAGATCACTTGCCAGACTGTAATGCCTTGAAACGGCAAGAATGTTATCCACTTGAGCTGGCGATCTTCTTGCCAGACTGTACTGGACTTTTATTACATCTCTGCCTCTGTGAAACGTCACAGTATGCGGTGAGGGGAAAGAGAAATAACAAAGGTTGTACTAATCTGTGAGACAAAGTACTCGTATGTCTAAAATTCCCACCTTACACTCAGGCAAGCAGTGACCGAAGTACTGGAATGAAGGCAATCAGATATCTTTTGTTTTGCTTTTTAGTATTCTGACGCCAACTACCAAGATAAGTCACTTGGAACTCAATGGCCAGTCATCGACAGAGATATAATGCGATATCACCTGTAGTGCTGAGAGAAGGTAGGAGTGCCGGACCCTTAGATTTGACTCGCCCTGTATAAAGTATGAAAACCAACTTTTTGCAGCATAAGTGGATATTTTCCTTACACTTTGTATAATGAAAAAGTAATATATATATATAGCGGAATTGAACTGTTAAGAACTAATCTAACCCGCTGTTTGTTACATTCTATTCTGTTACGTTCTATTCTGTATTTTAGACACTGTACGAAAACACAAAAACCTGAGGGGAGCCTAGACTAAAAATCGATTTCTGTTGGGCAATATCTTTAAATCTTTTAATATGTCCAACTTTAAGTATCTTGTCGAGTTGCTGAAGTGAAGAAATGAAACAAAGAAACCGCATAAATTATTGCGTCAGAACATCATTAAAAATTAAGAGCGAACATTCTGTTCGAAGCTAATAGTATTGATTAGTGCGAAACAATTCTCATTTTCACATGGGACTGTCATTCTTACCGGAACAAAGGGATTCTTAAATTTGAATTTTTTTAATTTCAAATGTCTCCCATTTCCCTATAGGCATATATAAAAACATATTTATTAATATCATATAAATTAGTTTTTATTTTTCAGTCAATCACTTATCATGTTATGATGGCAGAAATGGATTCTGTTACATCAAGGTACAATGTTAATATACGTCACGAATATTTTCGACTTATTTTCAAGTCATCTTCAGGTGATACTTGTCTAACAAACAAACATTTGAACTAGATGAAAATATTATTTAAACACATTTATAAAACACTAGTAAATAGTCTGACCGTGCATACTTTACATAAAATGGTTAAATGGCGTACATGATCTTAAAATTAATTGACATACAGATAGAAAGCCTTCCAATGAACATAATTATAATACAATATATTGAGGCATGCAGTGTGCCTGAATTATGAAATTAAAACATTTAAAATTATTATATATAAAACTGAAGACTAGGCTTGTTCTTTATGACGTTCAATGTATTGGAAGACTGTATGAAGTGGATATGAAAGAAAATCTCGGTCTATTCGCCGTGGTGAGAGGCATTATGTCTGAAAAAATTAATATTGTATTATAATTATGTTCATTGGAAGGCTTTCTATCTGTATGTCAATTTAATTTTAAGGTTATGTACGCCATTTAACCATTTTATGTAAAGTATGCACGGTCAGACTATTTACTAGTGTTTTATAAATGTGTTTAAATAATATTTTCACCTAGTTCAAATGTTTGTTTGTTAGACAACTATCACCTGAAGATGACTTGAAAATAAGTCGAAAATATTCGTGACGTATATTAACATTGTATCTTGATGTAACAGAATCCATTTCTGCCATCATAACATGATAAGTGATTGACTGAAAAATAAAAACTAATTTATATGATATTATTTCACAAACTTATCTGAACTCAATATGACTTTCAAATATATTTACTAATGTTATGTAACAATTAATTTCTTCTTTATCTCTTATGTTTTATTTAATTTTTTCATCTTTCGTTTTGGCAGACAACTATAGAATAGTCTAAAGTGAATGTTGTCAAACATTTTAGGATAACATATGTTAAAAGAAATAACCATACTTTTCATTTCTTCTTTATGCTGTTATATAAAAAATATAATTATAGGCCTATACATGAGAGTGATAAGACCATAGTGGTGACATGCGATTCAGAAATCTGAAAAAAAAGACGGTAAGGAATGAAGAACAGTTAAGAGTTGGGAAAGGAAAATATGAAGACAAATTTTTGGTCCAGTGAAGGAAGGAGATGTTTGGAGGATAATGAATAATACAGAACTTTAAGAGCTCTATAAGAAACCAAATATGGTGACCGAAAAGTAGTAAGTTCAGACGGCTAGGACATATGTAGGGCCGTGACATCGGTATATTTGTATTGGTTTGAGATCGATTGAAGGTGAACACACGACGCCGGACGTGTTTTAAGTACAGGCAGCGGAAGCGAATTTGACACACGCCTAAGCAAGCAATTTCCGTGTTTTGTGTACGTTTATTGCGTATTATAAAATCAAGACAATACTATCATTGTATATAAGGGTAAAACGAGTCATATAGATGTTTGACGGAAACGATGCAGCTTCCATAAGTAATGCCCAAACACTTCTTGGTGACTCAAATATTAAAAAAAAAAAAAAAAAATAGTGTGAATATATTTCATCTAATTTTGGATTTGTCTCCTCTACAATCGAATGTCTCGAAAAGACTGGTGTGAAATTGGTGAAGCAAATTTCGATAGTAAATAATCTCATCTCAAAAGTGAATGATGTACAAGATGATATAAGCAAAATAGTGTGTGCGAAAATGAACACAGTAGGCTAATACAAAAAAAAATGGTGGTTTCAATTCATTATTCAAAACTGCAAGAGTTTTGTCAGATGACAAATGCGATTGTTATAAACTTGATGTAGAAATGGATGATGTGAAATATTTTACATATGCGCCCTTCATTTCTGCCGATGTTGAACGCAGTTTTTCCACATAAAAGGTTACACTATCCGACACTCGGCGGTCATTTTCATTTGAAACTTTGAGAATGAATGCTGTTGATTATTGCAGCAGGAACCGAAACCAGACAAACAACATGCAAGTAAAGTAAGGTACGGAATAGATGTGATAAATAAATTAATGTAACAGTTAAATATAGGGAAAGCAAAATTGTACGCCATATACGTTTTCGGCATTCTAAAACTGTAATACAAAACTCTAAATATATAAAAAAAAAACATCTTTTCAGACTTATGTTTTACCACATTTGTGGCAATTTAAGTATGATTTCCAACAATTATTTTCAACCTCACCAGCATTTTAGACCTTTCCGATATTAACTCTTATATACAATGATTGTATTAGCTTGATTTTATAATACGCAATAATCGTATACAAAACACGGAACGTGTTTGCTTAGGCGTGTGTCAAATTCTCTTCCGCTGCCTGTACTTGAAACACGTCGACTACATTCTGTCCGGCGTCCTGTGTTCACCTTCAATCTAATACAAATATACCGATGTCACAGCCCTAGACATAGGCTATGACAGGCAAAGAAAGTTTTCAATGAGAAGTCAGGTGGTCGCCAGTTGTGAGAAGGGCCGAAAAAGAGATGGTTAGACGAAGTGAAAGAGGCTCTGAAGAAGATAGGAATGAAAAGATGAAGATCGAAAGCGAAGAATAAAACAGAAAGGACAAGATCCTCCATGAGCTGCAATGCTAAGGAGTAGGCGACAAGATGAGACATGAGCCAAACATGATATGCGCTGTAGACCATAATGACATCTCAGAGGCTGTCGGAAGGCAGGAAGAATCTACCTCTCTGCGCACAGTCGCTCATGTCTATTCCCAGTTACATAGGCCTATACGTATCCAGTTCCGCGGCGTAGCAGCATGTTACAAAGAGTCATGTTTTAGACAGCGATACGAAATGAAGATATTTTCTCATGAAATTTCGGATCGGTGCCCATCTAGCATTGTGATGAACTTGGGGAGTTACAATGAGCAGCAAAATCCGGTTTCGAGAGCCAGTTATAACGACTAAGAGTGGTCATCGTATACTAACCACACGTTACCCTTACACTGGTTGGATGATCGTTCACTTCTGCTAAGGCATGTAGACGTGAGGCCAGCAGTCGCCTGGTACCTAAGCCTTGGCTCTCCATGGCCTGTTGTGCAACGGATATATATCCGAGGTTTGCGGTTCAAACCCAACCACGGGTAATTAGAAATCTTAGCAAGGCTTCCTTTATAAGAGAATTAAAGCTGAGAGACCACTGTTGTAGATGTAAGGCATGTAAAAGTCTTTCTCTAAATTTAGTTCATGTCAAAATTTGGATGTACAGTAGCACAATAGACCTGTATGACGGCCAAAATATACGTGGCTTTTTTCCAAATAAAGATCACATGCATAAGCACTATAAAGTATTATATTGTATTACTGACTTTTAAGGAACCCGGAGGTTCATTGCCGCTCCCACATAAGCCCGCCATTGGTCCCTATCCTGAGCAAGATCAATCCAGTCTCTATCATCATATCTCACCTTCCTCAAATCAATTTTAATATTATCTTCCCATCTACGTCTTGGCCTCCCCAAAGGTCTTTTTCCCTCTGGCCTCCCAACTAACACTCTATATGCATTTCTGGATTCGCCGATACGTGCTACATGCCCTGCCCATCTCAAACGTCTGGATTTAATGTTCCTAATTATGCCAGGTGAAGAAAAAGTATTATTGGTATTTCGTAAACGAGGTGAACCGTAAGTAATGTCATTAATATCAGGAGGTTATTCTTTGAGATATTTAAAACAAAAAAATTTAACTCGTTTTTGCTTCTTTATCGAAATAAAAATTGTTTTATATGAAACATTACGTAGCGTGTTTTGGGAAAGTCATTGATTTAATTTCCAGTATGTTCAATTAATTTAAGAGAGCAGCGTATTATGATAATATATTATTGAAAGAATTTTAGTTTTGTCCTTCAAATATGCAGAAATTTCATCTGAACAAATATAGTATTGCAAAATGCCTTTGCAGAACGGAAAGTTACGATGAATTTCTGACGCCTTTAAGTTTTTCGCTAGCAGATATCGTATCACTGCTTGCATTTCACATTAGCGGAATTTTCTATTGCAGTACTCATTTTCAATGACATTCACTACTGGATGCGTACTGATCCACTGTGTATTGCCGCGCAAAATAGCTCGCTACACCCATTACTTCTCACGCTTCACGGAAACGGAGGTTACTTTACGAAAAGTCCTCGTAAATACAGAAAAATTGCGCAGCAACAACTGGTTATTTGGACATTCAATAAAATTAGGAAGGTGCAGATGACTCATCTTAGAAGTATAGAAGTTTCACCCTAACCTTACATTGACATCTATTAAGACTGGCCCACAATAAACCAGGAACGAGAACCAGAACGAGAACGGGAAGCGGAGGACGTGAACATGAAGATTATTGATTCACAATAAACCGAGAACGGAAACGACTATGCATATCGATATGTATGTCAATAACGATAAGTAACATCGATATTACGCATTTTGATAGGTATTATTTCTGTATAATTGACCAATGGCGTTCTTTCATGAGTAGAGCTAGCGAACATAAACACAAGATAACCAACTTCAAATTTATGACACAGAATATTTAAGAATTCAATTTACGTGGTAATCTAGTCGCATACAGGTCTACACGTAGTATAAATTGAAAGTGATTCTACTGAATTTCTGAGTTAGTTAGAAACGAGGCTGAAGAAGAAATTATGTCACGGCCTCCTTGCTACAAAATATACCACGACCAAAGAGCTTTTTGATGACGCCAGAGTGAATCTAGTAGGCTGTGATTGGAAATGAGAACGGCAAAGTTAAAAGTTCGCCAACTTTCACGTTCCTGTTCTCGGGCTCCGGCAAGTTTCTCGTTAACTGTGAATGCTCACATTAAAGCCTGGTTCAGACGGTGGTGTTTCTGTGATGGATTCCAAGGTGACTGCGCTGATGGCTGCCCTGCGTACTCACTTGCTGGCTCCCGTGTTGGCTACGGTGATGGTAGTTGTTCACACGGAGCTGGCTCTTTTCACAGTTCAAATTGGAAAATCATCTGCTATTTCATCTGTTGCCAACACTCATGGTCAAAAAGAAACTAAACCGTGAGTGGAAAACAACTAAAATCCTACATTAACAGTAGTAAATGTCGTAATAAAGTAATTAAGCCATAAGGCAAAAAAGCTGAAGTCCGATATTTAATTGTTGTTTCTTAGAAACTAAAGAATATAGAAAAAAACAGGTTTAGTTGGAAAACAACGAACATGGCGACATGGTTTCAGTGGTGATAGTATATGAAATCTTTGGTTTCCAGCCTGCAAACCATCACGAAAAATAGCAAGGAACCTACCCTCGAAATCCAGCAAGCTAGCCATCCAAGGAGCCACCAGAGCGCATTACTTCCGGCAAGTCAGCACGCAGGCTACCCATCCGCGCAGCCACCTTGGAATCCAACACACAAACACGCACCGTCTGAACCGGGCTTTACACACAGAATATTTTAAGAATTTTTCCGTTCTCGTTCTCGTTGTTTCCGTTCCCGGTTTATTGTGGAGCAGATCTTGGAATCAGTTAACTCAACTTCGAGGACGTGTTATAAAATACAGAGTTACATAAAAACTTAAAAGAAGGAACAATTTAATCACCCTGTGTATTTGTGTATATTGTACCATTGTTAATGGCGTTCGTGACTTTTAAATAAATATTTGCTTAAGTAATTGTAATGTAACTCTTTCTGAAAAGACTTACAGACACTTTGTTTCTCAAATTTTTTATACACGTTTGTCATAAAGTAATACAGCCAGTGGCGAATTCTCCATGAAACAGAGGAACCAGACTGTTCCCTAGCGTAATAATTAGATTAGTTTACTGCAATTCAAACTTTACATCACAGTATAAAATATCCTTGTTGCATACCGCTAAGCTGTATTTACGTCCACTCTGAAGATTTTGATGAATAGAGTATAGAATTACTTTATTCAACAGTGAGCGCCATTGAGTGAGTGTAGCTATTGTTTTGAAACTTTCAACAGTGACAAAAGAAGTCCATTAGAACAAAGCATTATGTTATGAAAATAAATTATGGATAATGATGTCAGGAGATGAAAGAAGTAGGTAAAAAGAGAATATGATTTTCGAAGATTATAAGTAGAAGAAAGCCATCGGCATAGCTCAGGCGACAGGCGCGCTTGTCTAATGTTCCGGAGCTGTGCTCGGGGTGTGGGTTCGATTCCCGCTTGAACTGATTACCTGGTTGAGTTTTTCTAAACTATAAGGATAATGTCAGGTAATCACATTGCGAATCCTCGGTCTCATCTCGCTATCATTAATCCCATCGACGATAAATAGCCTAGTAGTTGATACAGCGTCGTTAAATAACCAACTAAAAAAATAGCAGACTACAAAAAGAAGTATCTAGAGATTCAAAGGACTCTGTGAATGGGTAAAGTGGATGTGTCTGATCCACAGACTGTCAAGGATATACAGTAGTAAGTAAAATAAATATTAGGGGAGAGTTGGGTAGTATCGGATATCGGGTAATATAGGGCAGTGCGTTTCTTTCATCTATCACCAGATGGTAGCACCTGAATAACATGGTTACGTTTCTGTATGCGACATCACATGAACGTAACCATGTCATTCAGGTACTATCATCTGGTGGTAGATGAAAGAAACTCACTGTCCGATATTACCCGATATCCGATACTACCCAACTCTCCCCTACATTAAAGGAGTGTAGTAGGAAGTTAACTGAGATGACAGAGATAATGAAAATAGACGAGGAGTATGATGAGGAAAGCTAGCTAGGATACGGAAGCATAGTAGGGTATGTAAAAAATAAGTGAGATCAGAAAATGGAATGTACACATGAAACAGACGTAATAACGAACATATTGGATAATGGTGTAGAAAGTTTTAGTAACTAGTATTTATTACAAACAGAGTGTTCGATATAAGTGAATAGAAAATCAAGAAATTAATTGTAAAAGTGTCAATTTTAAATAAAGTCACTAAACTTTAAAAGGAGGGAGTATGAAAGAATTTAGATCGGAACAGAAACGAGAGATTATAGTAATAGTGAATGAGTGTAAGGGAATGAGAAGAATACATTAATAAGAGAATGTAAGTACAGGGTATGAATCTAAATTGTAACAGCTTCTACAATAAAGGTATATCTGTAATGAATGTACAAGTCCAATTTACATGGATGTAATTGATGACTTGAAACATATCATATCATATCATATCATATCATATCATATCATATCATATCATATCATATCATATCATATCATATCATATCATATCATATCATATCTGTAGTGCTCGGGAAAAGTGACACAAGTCAATTTCCACAAACCTTTTTTGATAATTTATTGACAACTTACGGAACATCTGTTCGCTTGGAAAAAATACATAGGTATTCCTCCCATTACAATAATTCATACAGAAAAAAATCAAATCGACATAAACCAGTGTACTGTAAGTTGTCAATAAATTATCAAAAAAGGTTTGTGGGAACTGACTTATGTCACTTTTCCCAAGCACTGCAGATATATCATATCATATATATCACATTTCGTATAACATCAAATTATCATATCTCTTATAACATCAAATTATCATATCTCGTATAACATCAAATTATCATATCATATCATATCATATCATATCATATCATATCATATCATATCATATCTGTAGTTCTCGGGAAAAGTGACACAAGTCAGTTTCCACAAACCTTTTTTCATAATTTATTGACAACTTACGGAACATCTGTTCGCTTGGAAAAAATACATAGGTATTCCTCCCATTACAATAATTCATACAGAAAAAAATCAAATCGACATAAACCAGTGTAAGTTGTCAATAAATTAACAAAAAAGGTTTGTGAAAACTGACTTATGTCACTTTTCCCGAGTACTGCAGATATATCATATTATATATATATCATCGTATAACATCATATCATATCATATCATATCATATCATATCATATCATATCATATCATATCATATCATATCATATCTGTAGTTCTCGGGAAAAGTGACACAAGTCAGTTTCCACAAACCTTTTTTCATAATTTATTGACAACTTACGGAACATCTGTTCGCTTGGAAAAAATACATAGGTATTCCTCCCATTACAATAATTCATACAGAAAAAAATCAAATCGACATAAACCAGTGTAAGTTGTCAATAAATTAACAAAAAAGGTTTGTGAAAACTGACTTATGTCACTTTTCCCGAGCACTGCAGATATATCATATTATATATATATATATATATATATATATATATATATATATATATATATCATATCTCGTATAACATCATATCATATCATATCATATCATATCATATCATAGGACTCTGTAATGTAATTTCATGGAATGTTTATGTTCTCGGTTGTATGTTATTGTGAAATTCAGATTTTTAAAAAATTGGTTCTTATTTATAAAGATTGTGAATGTGATTGAGAATGGCTTCAATGTTTCACCGCAACTATGATCATGACTGTTATATTAATTGAATGCTTGATGGGTTCGTTCATTTTATAGGTTAGCTTACTCTATTAATGCATAAGAAGTACATGAAAAGGATTATTCTCTTTACTCTTTACTCCTTTTGCTTTAGTTGAGTCGTCCAACTGTTATAAATTAATATCCATAAAAAACAGAACAAATGCAAGAAACTTGATGAAATTTGGTACCGTCATTTAAATGTGCAGACACAACAAATCCACCGAATTTGAAAGCAATTTATAAAACTTTAGAAGTTCAAAACTCAGTTCTAATGTCCCTTATATACATCTAAGTTTCGCAACATTGTATAGATATATTTCTTATCTTAGATGAAATTAAATGTCTGGAAACTTACAAGCTACTGTTTTTACTCTCAAACAAGTATTTATTTACAACCGTAAATTTTACCTGGTATCCTGTGGTGTACTTTTACCAAACTTTTGTTGCGATCGTTTTTAGTAGTACCGGTATACAAGGGTCAGCGTGACGTATGTATCATACACTCAATTTCAGACCAATTTCCGTCATGAGTACATCTAACGTTGTAATGTTGTTAGTTAATACTAATTATAGAGTTACCGTCATTATAGTCTACAGCTGTGGTTCAAGTGGTAGAGTTTCTAGCTACAATCTGGGCTCAATTCCCGATGTAATTCTGCTGCTCATGAAAACGCTGATAAGGATTATGTTAATGATAATTGATAATAGTAGTAATCATCACATCATTATCAGCTCATTTTTTGTGAAATAAGTGGTATTGTGTCACTAAACAAAATCCAGGAGATCGTGATTCGATAAATAATAATTACAATATATAAATTCACATCCGTTTCGCAGAGACTGACAAAATGTTCCTAATCTCGTATTTATCTTGTGTTGTCACGAGCAATATCCTTGCGCCATGACCAGAAAGTCCCGCTACTTGTGAATGTACAGTTTTGGTTAAGAATATTACCAAATACTGTATATCCAATTAAGTGGCCATTTTATTCTGCCAATAGGTTTGCTAGTTACACAAATTTACTGTAGACCTATATTAAATAGAACTGGCCATGTTGGTTACATCGGGTGTTCGTCGGTTAGGTTAATTGAAAACAGCCGAAACTGATACTATAACTTTTCTCCCGGTGTAGTGAAGGTCAGCCGCCGCGAGCTGATAACTGGTTTCGTGCGCAGTTGAGTTGCTGAGTGTGGTGCTAGTGTGACACGTTTAATGCTATTTGTGTGATTCATTGTGTAATATGGCGAGAATTCGATATGATTTAGAACAATGAATACCTATACTTTTACAGCGGTTCTGTGAAAAAAAAATTCATGCTTACAAATCCAATAGGAGAAAATTACGTTGTAATTATTCCGCAATACTCGTCCCAGAATCACAAATAATTTTTTTAAGTTAGTGAAAAAAAACGAGCACATGGTATTCTTATACAGCAAACTTTTCAACAGTAGAGCAAATGGTGAACACTTCGATCGCCAACTGTAATGGTGAGTACCATTTGATTATTCCTACATAATAAGTAATTAAGTATGTTATTAAGACAATATCATCCAAGTGCCTCAGCGCAAAGTTTTGCCGACAGGACCATACTGTCGGACAATGGCCGTTCGTACCTAAAATGACAAGAGGTTCATTACTTTTATGATATCACATAGTTTTCCAACAATTTAAACAATATCTAATTTCGGAGGGGGGGGGAAATACAGTTCTTTAAAGTAGGTAATTGCCTTAAAATGAGCCTGATGATGATGATGATGATGATGATGATGATGATGATGATGATATTTTTCCTTACGTTATCATTCGTTTTTCAATATTCTGCCTGAAAGCAGAGCTAAGTTGTTGCCTAATTTCTGTTCTTCTCCAAGGACTGATAAATCTAGGCAAGCATTTTACGAGCAATAGATTCCTCGTGGTTCTTAATTTTCTGTGTCAAGTGGCTTAAATCTGATACGCCAGTGCATGTCCACCTCGTATCTTTACACTTAGCAAATAGCAGGCACGGAAAACAAAATAATTTATTTGTAGATTCACAACCCCAAATCCAGCTGTTTTTTCATATTTTTTTTACATTGAAAGCCCTCGGCTTGTTTGTGATTGCTTTAAATCGAGTTGAGGTAACGGCCTTCCAAGCTGCTTTATTTTACGCTTATCTTCCAAGATTAAAACTGAAAAAATTGTTTGTAAAAGATATTGAACACTTTTAATTTTCTTTGGAAACGAACACTGGTCACGCTCACAGATGAATTTATAAGACTAAAACACCAAGAAAGACTAGATGGACATTTAGAGGATTGTAAGAAACCATTAATAAATGCAACATACACGTGCTAAAAGCGTGATCTCAGCTACAGATTGGAGCTATCTTCCGGTTTGCATCACGAAGTCTTTCGCGTATCGACTGTCTCACGATCACGTGACTACAGCTGCGCTGGTCCAAACGCCAGCTCAACCACACATTTGCCATGCAGCATTTCTTCTTGCCTCTCGCCCCGCACGCAAGTCCAGATGCTGACTTGGCGAAGTTCAGAGGAGAAATTGAACCTCGCAACCTTACAAGCATGTAGGTATTCGATCTCTGTGATTCACAGGTTTTCATACGACAAAAATAGGCCTACATCAGAACTGCAAGTAAACTTATTAAAGATGAGCAAGAAACCAAGAATGATAGTGTAAATTACAAATAAATTTATTTAAACAATTAAATTGTTTTTCGTGGGGGTTTTCCGAACCATCGAACGCGTATGACGCACCGCCACTGCTGTCGGATCAACGTAACTTGCAGACATCCGCTATAATATATCCATTTGTAACTGTAATTCCTTATATTTTCAATTAGGTGATATTATTTTTAATTTTCCTCGTATTTCGTTATTTACTTTCTAATTAGTTATTTTATAACCCGAAGCAATTCTACTGAACTTCACTTCGTTTGCATTCTGTTTTTACCCTTCCCTTTCATTAACCACGATTCACTTCCATATACTCGTAATAAAGCTGGCACTGACAGAATCGTATGAAAAAATTTTTAAACGTTCCTTTTCCCACTTTATTGGTAGTGAAAGATATTCTACTCAAGCCATTCACGTTATTGAATAAAATTGTTCTATTTCTTTTCTCTTTAGTATGAATTTTCAATTTAACGAAGTGCTACTAGAAATTTCAATTTATTAACTTGATATACTGTATGACTGAATCACATGATGTTGTTTCTTGTTTTTTATCTTGGACCTTATCCTGTCTTCGCTAAGAATGCCATAGAAAGAGATTCCAGAACATGCGTTTCAATAAGGAACTTCTACTTTCTGCCTACGTGTTCACAAAACAAGCAGAAGGCTTAAGTGTCTGCGATACTGGAGAACACAGGAAGAAACAAGCAGAAACTGTGTTTCTTATCGAAAATCTCAACGCTGGAAATAAACTCCTATGTAGTCGGGTGTGAGATGTAGCTTGCCTCTCCATTAGCTCAGTGCTAGAGCGCAGGTTCGAACTCCGGCGACCGTAGAAGTTGAACTTCTGGCCGACAAGATTAGAACATAAGTTCCCGTGGTTCTCCAATTTTCCTCAACTTCAGAAATTTAATTCAACAAACATTCTCCTTCACTTCACATTTTTCCTCATTTCATCATGAAAATGACAGTGTTGTGTGAGATCTTAAGCATGACAATGAATATTAACCGTCCACCGCTGTGAAGTAACGGTTAGTACGACTGACCGTAAAAGTAGTGGGCTCGGGTTCAAATTCTGGTTGGGACAAGGTAACTGGTTGAGGTTTTTCCGGGGCTTTTCCTCAATCTATTAACAGCACATGCTGGGTAACTTTAGGCACTGGACCCCGGACTCATCTCGTTAGCATTATCACCATTTCACTCAAACGCTACATAGCCATAGCAGTTGACAAAAGTGGTAAAATAACCTACTAAAAATATTCGTCGTTGTTCTTGCAATAACTCCTATGTGCAAAATATAAAAATTTTCAGTCGGAAGAAAAAACATATTATTTTATTCATCCTATGACAGCTGTACATAGGAGACTGTGAATTCTTACATTTTCGAAACAAAGATATATAATTACATATAGGAGATTTTATTATTTGCTATATCGCTATTTAAGTTATTTAATAGAGCAAAAATCTGTGAAAATCGATAAATATGTCACATGGGAGTTATTGCAGGAACAACGGAACCAGCCGCATCGCATTGAATCCGTACAGCTAGGTAGAACTTAAAATGAGAGAGATTCGATCCGGCATCTGAACTTGAATCCGGTGTGGCTTAGTGAATAAAGCGCCAGCACATGAAGCTGGAAACCCGGGTTCGAGTCTCGATACGGGAAAGAATTTTTCTCCGTTCTACAGATTCTTTACCATACGGAAACGCAGAAATATAGCACTGAAACTCCATAATATGTACTTTGGTACATCATAGTAAAAGTTTTAGAAAACTATAAGTAGATTAAATTTACCGGGATCGGTGAAAACGGCTCTATGAATGACTATGTCTTCTGGAACTACAGTGCCCCGTCAGCAAGTTCGCACCTTAGCATGTATGTATGTATGTATGTATGTATGTATGTATGTATGTATGTATGTATGTATGTATGTATGTATGTATGCATGTATGTATTTATTTATTAACACTACAATTGGGTATACACCCGGTGGCAGTGATATATAATATACAATAATACCATTACAATTACACAGCAATAATAAAATGAAATAAAATAAACCTAAATTTATTTTTAACTATAAATAAATAGATGCAATAAACCTAGGACTATAAAAGAAAACTATGCTATAATAACGCCTACAATAAGCAAAAGTAAACCTAATTTATAAGTAGTTCTATTTCACCCAACTACTACCAATTTAAGTAATTACATATCACCTTAATTAATTACAAATCAACTTAATTACATATCATCTTAATTGATTACATATCACCTTAATTAATTATATATCACCTTAATTTATTTACATATCAACTAAATTACATATAATTTTAATTAATTACATATGAACTTAACTAATTACATGACACAACTTAGATAATTACACTGCACCTACAATTACATTTTCAGTCTAATCTTCTCAACCTTTCCTTACATGTGCTGATTTTGAGAGGACCACCCTGAAATATTGCCGCAGGTAAGCTGTTCCAGTCTACTATTGTGCGGTTAACAAAGAAAAATTTTGTCACGTCCGTTCTTTGTTTTCTACATTTAAACTTCCTAATATGATCAGCCCTGCCTAAGTATGATGGTGTTGCTAATCTAGCATTGATGTCGGTCCATGCTTTGTGTCCCATCTGTGCCTTAAACAATGCGGTGAGTCTGGATTTTCGTCGCCTTGATTTGAGAGATTCCCACCCTAAGTCTTTTACTATCTCTTCACCATGTCCCTTTCCCATTTTGACATATTTTGCTGCCTTGCGTTGGACCTTTTCTATTGAATCGATTTGGTTTTTTCTGTACGGATCCCAACCTACTGCTCCATATTCCATAATTGGGCGAACAAGGGTGGGGTACATGCATCATTTTAATTTGACGATAAAGAGGAAGGCGACCTTACAAGCAAACGATTATCTACTGCGTAACCAAAAAACCTTTCAATAAACTTCAAGCAAAGCTTTGGACCCAGCAGCTGCAGTTCCCGAGAGATGCCTGAACAGAATTCCCCGACAGTCTATTCAACAAGTGTGCGTACAGTTTACAGACTGCTGATGAGTGAACGTACCTCATTTCCACTCTACAAGTGTAGTATGTGGTTTGGAAACTTGTCTATCTCCATTCAATGTAAATAAAGTCTAAAAAAGAACTTCGTTGAAGCTTTATTAGGGAGCGTGATTGAGAACACGAACGATCGGAAATACATGCAGACTTCAAAAGTAATCACTAAATGAAGAAACATCACTCGTGAAGAAGCAGACCAGTTCTATTTTGGGAGCTCATTCAGGATACCTGAGACGGTGCCTCGCAGTTGCTGTGAATGTGGTTTTATTCAGTCTTCTCAATAAGATGTCGACTTGTTAATTTGAAAGCTGCCATTGCAAACCGAGAAGGAGATTAAACGCTGCGGGGAAATCAGTTATGGCACGAATTTCTTCTCACAAGGAAAACGTCGATAATTTCCAGATCAAAAGGCACCTAGAAACGTCGTATTCGGGTAGAATGTTAAATGTTATGTTTTATTTAACGACGCTCGCAACTGCAGAGGTTATATCAGCGTCGCCGGATGTGCCGGAATTTTGTCCCGCAGGAGTTCTTTTACATGCCAGTAAATCTACTGACATGAGCCTGTCACATTTAAGCACACTTAAATGCCATCGACCTGGCTCGGGATCGAACCCGCAACCTTGGGCATAGAAGGTCAGCGCTATACCAACTTGCCAACCAGGTCGACTATTCGGGTAGATATTGTAGACAATATTTTAAATATGTACGGAAAAAAAAAGTGTTTTCATACGTCCAGTTCCTTAACTTTACATAAATGATTTAAAAT
The DNA here is from genome assembly GCF_040183065.1 of Periplaneta americana. NCBI lineage: Eukaryota > Metazoa > Arthropoda > Insecta > Blattodea > Blattidae > Periplaneta > Periplaneta americana. The sequence continues at coordinate 72,566,223 of NC_091131.1, read as the reverse complement.
CGAATTAAAATAGTCTGGATACGTCTGAAACTCCCTGTGGGAAAAATTTGGTCTTTAAGGAGAAATTTCCTCCTAAACTCGTCGCTTAAAGCCCTCAATAATAGTGGACTTGACGTAAAAGAACTTCCGTAGCTACGGTATGTAAAGCAACCGTGGTAACGAAGCATTCGCGCTTATTAGGTGACCCTGTCCTCAGTATCTGGTAGGAAACCAACAATACAGGCAGCCTGTGGAAGTGCAAACACCGTTCCGGAATTATAACAAGTATGGAGCTGCGTGATGGCAGTACCATTAACTATAGTGAGGATCACGTAAGATTAGGTCCTAAAACTCTAATTTGACCAACCCCGGGCTATAAGCTTGAAACGGTGGAACCAAAAAGGTGTACTAGTATGGCCGCCAAATTACCCATAGTTCATATCTTTTTCCGGTGTGTTAAACAGCTGTTATGTTCGTAGTATTACGATTACGACTTCTGTTTTGTGTTGTAAATATTTTGAAAGTCTAGTAAAATTAAGCGGGTGTTATTTTTATAAAAGCTAATATTCTTTTCTGTTGGTGAATATAGTGAACAGCAATAAAAGAAAGTAGAAATGAAATGTTCAGTCCATGTAACAACCATAATACGTTTAATAAAGCTACAGTGAAATGTACATTGACATAATAATCTACTAATTTACTCCTGTTCTCTCCACATCCATTATAAGTCATTTACGTAAGACAAAATATAATTTTTGAAGCTTCATATGTTAGATAGAGCATAGGTGGACATATTGTGCTGTTGAGTCTAATTTTTTAAATACCTGGCTTTATAAAATACCGTAAGTTACTATACAGAAAAGTACATTTTTTATAGTACTGTACAAGGTGAAGGTCAACCATGTCAAATATAATTACGTAAGGTTGTTCGACAATAAAATATCATTATAGGCTGCAGTATTTTCAAAGAGTGTAGGCTATTATTTTTATCGTGTAGTTGCTACATGGCCTAATACTGGTAAATTGCATTATTTTTTAAATATAGGCTATAAAATATTTTACATTTTTATATACAGTACAAAGAATATATACAGTCCTATTGTAATGCTAAATTACATCTTTAATGATCAATTGTTTTATTAATAAATGTTCAGAAAAGTGTAGGCCACATTTTTATATAGGTTATGTAGTAGGCCTATCTTGTATATAGACGGACCATTATACGGCCTAACACAGTACTAAGTTATATAGCTATACTTTATCATGTCTAAATTTACAGAAAAATAAGAAAAGTGTGCATTTGTTGCATAGGCTATAGCCAGTGCTTTTCTTCTGCAGAAAAAAGTGCTGGAATTCTGTGTAGAATTATAACAGACTGGGAGGTGATTACTATCCAGTGTCGTTTTTAACCTCCTTTTCGCTCAACTTTCTTGGTGTGTCAGAGTTTGATGGCAGTTCTGATGATGTTGAAATTATATAAGGAACTTCTTTTAGAGCCTCAAAGGGAAGAGAAAAAAACTAGGCTAATTTGTATATGAAATCATATAGACTATAATTAAACGCACTCTACTTCATCATTGTTAAATTCTAAATATATATATAGGTGGATGATATGCTTACATATTTAAGTCTTTCCACATGCAAAGTTGGAACTGCATATGACTTCAGTCTAACACTAGAGCAGGAGGAGGACCTGTCAAAACATTCTTCCAGGGACCTGTTTCTCAAAAGTACTAGTTTAGTAGTTCACCAGTTACTAGTTACCAGAGTATATTTCACCAGCTCTAGTAGATTCTGTTTCTCAAACTATTTTACCAGTCTAGTAACTTGTGACAATTTTTCACTAGTCACATGATCTCTTTCACTAGTCAGCTGATTGAGTTCATTTGTTTATAGTGATTTGGTATGTATTGTTATTTGAGGTTAGAAGGCTAAGTTGTTTGTGTTTTGGTTTTGATTTATCTTTTCGACTGAAATGCCACCAATTGAAAACAAAGTAGCCTAACTATACTCAATATGATTAATGAATCAAAGGATATATTATCCGGTGTTTTTTTTCAAGCATATTAACAAAAAATGATAAAAGTAAACGAATGGACAAACAATTTTGTAATGTGTGAGGCTATGGAAATGATACCTCAGAACAAAGATTATGCATACGTTAGGGACACTTACTGGGGCCCAACATTAAGAAAGCAACTTTGATAAGTACCAGTTCAAGTTCACAGTTAGTGTCATAATATGGACATATTATGTAGCTAGTAGGTCTACTGCCGACATGAATGCCACTTACGACTTGATGAAAAATTCGCCAATTTTTCTTTTTTTTTTACATTTGATCTATTCATAAATTAGTGTAGTTTTATATTTAATTTGTAGGCTAAAGATGACGATGTCAGAAGAACAGGCAGTGGAGGAGGAAAGCCAGTAAAAATGGCTGCAGTTGATGAATTGGTATTAGATTATTAGGAAAAAATTCTACAAGTGTTGCTGGTCTAGGATAGAAAGACCAGATGGCATTGGAAAATAATCACATCCCGATTTGTAGCGCAATTTGTATTTGAAGCTTCGCTGGTAATGCATGACTTCTATTTGTTTGTCTTGTTATGGCAGGTCCCACTATATTTAACAACTCTTCAAGCTTTTCAGCACTTTACCTAAACGGTTCATTACATTTAAACCACTTCCCTTCCCCCACTCTTTCTCTTCTACTATCACAAAGAACTTGCTAATTTCTTAGGTAACAACCCTGTATTATGATAATAGGGGAAAATAAATATATTGTAAGTTCACAGGGCTAACGGCTTCGAAGCTGGGTACCTGGTTCTAATAAAGTGCACTGGTAGGAATCTAAAACATGGGGGCATGAGATAGTTACTCTGCCTGCCATTAAAATTCACTTCAACTAAATCCCCAAGGTTAAAAAATAAATAAAAAAATAAAAAATAAAAATAAACAATGCTCCCATAAAGGAATAATAGTATTGTTCTTTCTCGATACAGTTTTAGCTCTTCTCACAACAACTTCTTCATCACTTCAATAAGAACAACTAAATCACATTTTAAAAAATAACTACAATATTTTGTTTCGATTATCTGAGAAAGGTTGTCACTGGTAACTGATAATATAGAAATCACCAGTCTTTAGAGTCTTGTAGCAATATTCCTGTTGAATACTAGTGTAATCAACTAGATTAGGATATTGAGAAACAAAATCACTTATGAACAGGTGAAATCGACCAATATTACTAGTCTGTGAACTGGTAGCTACTACTTTACCCTTGTAGTTTCTAGAAACACAGACTTGTAAAATAAACTAATATTACTACTGTGCAGACTACTATTACTAGTCCATGAGTTTTGAGAAACAGGCCCCAGGAAATGTTGCGAACAAATAACGCTTCTTGCCGTTGGCTGCCAATTTGGCTTATTTATAAATTTTAGCCATTCATTTTTACGACTTAAATCTTTCGGAAATCTGTAAAGAACGTAAACCATAATGGTTAGGCCTACATACTATTATATCAATTCCATTCATTATACATAAATATAACAATATAATGCTTAGATATGAAAGGTCACGGCATTTCCTGAAGATTTTGGTTTAGCTGTTACACCACAAACGCAACAACTAACCATTATTAAAATGTGAGTTAAAATTTCGCCAAGTGACATAACAGTATGTAGCAAAATTAAATACTTGGCGGTATTTCGCGGAGAATTATGGGACAAAAGGTGTAGTTTGACGTCACATCCGTCCCATCGCTTGCAAGCATTTCCCCTTGGATCGCTCTCTCCTTTCTTTTTATCCTCTCAGAATTTGACCGTCTCTTCAGTGTTGCCAACTAATACCAGATATCACCAAAGAGAGTAAAATCACAATGTTACGTACTGAAATAATAATAATAATAATAATAATAATAATAATAATAATAATAATAATAATAATATAGTGTTAACAAAAACAATGTCTTGCTTATTTACCACATCTCATCTTTATGTTGCGAGGTGTTTCCTAAATGGTTCAATAATTTATTTATGAAATACTAAATTTTCCTCCTGGACTTCTCGCATATTATGTTGGTAATTAGAATTAGTATGATCTAATATTACAATTTCTTTTGTCAGGCAACATGAAATTTATTGCTTTGAGTAAAGAGTTTACGATTCATGAGACCTAACCTAAAAATGTATTTACTTACTTGAATTTTCATCAGTTTGCTTTACTGTAAACCGAAATCATTGCTGCCAACATAACAGTTAGAAAATAACTGCCAGTTGTAGTATTTGTCAGTACCCGAAATTCGAAACGAATTTGGTAAAAGAAAATTCAACCTGAGAGCTAGAAAATCACTATAATCCACTAGCATATTTAGTAATAGTGGAAAAATGGTTAGGTTTCACCCTTAGGGTATTAAGCAAGCTGATCCGGACTATAGAGACCGGCAAAGCAGACATGACTCACGCCCGTAACTGCTTGCCGTCAGGTCTGGCTTCCGATGCAGCTACAAAGCAAGTTCAAAGTTAGGACTGGCCCATTCAGCCCGGGTTTTATAAGCCCAGTCCAGACGGGACCCTAGAGAGCCTGGCTGTTTGCTCGTATTGTAGAGGGACCTGCATTCATGGAAGCCAGTCTACACTGGTTAAGATGAATCAGTACTAGTCCGAAATCTAAGTTCGTTGGCTATTTAGTCACTTCAAGAAATATATATTTTCTGGTAAAATACGGCAGAAAATTCTTGATTAAAGAACATAGTTTTACAATTTATTGCACTACAGAATTTCACAAAATAATAAGATAAATATTATAAATTTCATTTTCCTGCAAAGCGTATCTGACTCAACAAAACAGTAACATTTCTTAACTTGTGGCTAGTTGAGAGGAGAGGAGAGGAGAGGAGAGGAGAGGAGAGGAGAGGAGAGGAGAGGAGAGGAGAGGAGAGGAGAGGAGAGGAGAGGAGAGGAGAGGAGAGGAGAGGAGAGATGTTGAAAATACATTGGTAACAATTATTATGAATATCAACAACTATTATAAAAAATATCCATTTGATCTTTTTCCTTACCAACAATTAAAAGCCTCATAAAGATATGTAAATGTAAAAAAGTTTTTAGTTTTTCAGAATATAGATTTGCTATTCAACTTCTGAGGGTCAGATTAATTTTTATTTATGAAGCGTAAAGGTTTTAGGTTTGCATTACAGTTATATTACTATGATGAAAAGGAAAGTGTAAGTAATTTATAATAACTGTTGGCATTTAATGGATATTATGCTGACGAGACTTTATAATTATTACCGGTACGTTTTAGAAGACGACAAATTAAGTTTGCAGTAATTTGTCTATATCTGTATGCTTCCTATCAGGTTTGGATGAGACTTGGTTGATATTTATTTAGCATCTGAAAGCAGCACAGTCTGGCCCAGGTCGGCGTACCAAAACAGTCCTTTCAGGTCACTACCAGGACTGTTTGGAGTAACGTGGAAACGAAACTGCTTTCCTGATTGTGAGGGAAGATTGAGTGCAGGCGAACGATACCGTATACGTAAGCCCATTCACGAAGGTAAACAGTTATGAGCAGACCTGAATGAGCTTTTGTCAGTCTCTACCATCAACGTCCGAAACTTCGATAGAGTGAAAAGGAAAACTAAAAAATTCCATTTCTACTTTTTTCCATAGCGCGACAGCCCATGGAGGTCCAAGGCCGACCTGCCGACTGCTGGCCTCACGTCCACATGCCTCATCAAAGGTGAAAGTTCATCCAGACCAGTATACCTTATTTTATTTCAAGGAGTGCAGTTCGGTGGCTCCTTTGAACACCGAACTGCACTCCTTGAAATAAAATAAGGTATACAGTGATCACGTGTCAGTACAATGATCCCCCCATTCTTTTACAGCTGGCGTACGAAACCGGATTGCGCTGCTCACTGTAGCTTCTCGAATTCTTCATCACACCACTCCTATACACTGGGCGAAGTACTCTCGGCTCCACAAGTAAAGAACCCTGGCCTCATACCACTTCTACACAGATGACAGTGTTTGACAGGCCAGTTAGAGGAAGTAAACTTGCTAAAACTTTCAGCTGTTGCCATGTTTGCGCTTGGCTTGACTCTTTAAATGTATTTTCTTTTGCAACTGGTTGGATTCTTTCAAAAATGGAAAATTCACAACACAGCATTCTCGGCGGTCTTCTGGCGGTATCCTTGTCCACAGTTTCACTAATTGGGGGAGCGTGTCAGTCAGATTTATGGCTTCCTGAACCCAAACCTGCAACGAAGGTTCTTTACTTGTGAAACCAAGAGTACTTCGTATGAGAAGAGTATTTTCGAATGAAGATTCGAACCAGCGCTCTTTCCGCATCGCCACGGCAACATATTATACCTTAAACCACATGGCTACGACACGGGACAGGAATGTTTTCCTACTTAATGCACAGAGTTCGGTAAGGTAAATGGCTTCTAACGAACTCGGTACAGATTCGGAGTGGTAAAAAAAGAAAAGATAAATGAACTCGCCCTCCACGCATAAGTTACTTACCTGCTTGAACCGATCCACACTGTTTATGAACTCGCCTCTGCCCGAAGGTTGTATATCGTCGGTCTTTCACTCTTACAAATCGAACACGATTGCCGAGGAAATAGTACGTATAACTGGGAAGATTAGACATGAGTCAGCGGAGAGGGGAAGGTATTTATTCCCGACAGCGTCTACAGAAGATATGATGCCATCATAGTCTACAGTGCATACCAATGTTTGCCTCAAGTCTTACTTTCTAGCTCTACACTTCCCCTGAATCGAGCGTGGCAAGGTTTTGTGTTGCGTAGTATGGACAGATAATACAGACTGAAGGGACGTCAAGTTTAGAGAATTAGTATACAGCTAACTTCCATCTAACACAGTTCTATTTAGATTTGTGGCAATGCAGCACACATTAGAATAGTGAATTTTCATTTATGGTAAACACATTACCGTACGAAGAAATCGTACAAAAAGTATCATGCTATATTTTCAGCAGTCGACAGTTCCAGTGCATATTATCAGGTAAGCCAATAAATTATATCTGTGATATAATGTATAGCTCTCGAGATTTTGTTGCTGAAAGCTGACGCGCTAAATCATCGCTAAGCGTGCTGTTGCTTGGCCACGTAACTTTTCGAACGGCTCCGTACTGTTTCTAGGCGTTCGCCTGTTATTTTGGCATTCACGAGAGAGTTCAAAGATGCTGTAATAAGGTTTGTAGATAAGCATACTAGCAACGGTGCATCTTGTTTGTTCATTGTCATTCTTTCTAGAAGGTTTATTCTTCCATCTTTTATGTAATATAATATTTTGTAGCTACTAGGAACTGATCTTACGATATGTTACGGCTGCTAAACGGTTTTGTGTCTCGAATATTCGGTCACATTTTCTTACTTGCTACTACTTGCTACTATTGTTGCAGATACAAAATAAAATAAGTAAAACTAAATACGTAAATAAAAGCAGTTTACAATCTTCGAATGATATATGTGAGTATCTGATTACTTTGAAATAACATTTTCCTCTCCTGTAAATCTGACATTTTAAAAATTGTACTCTGTTAGAAATTCTGAATAATTTCTATTTGAGCCAAATTTCAGAGTAAATTTAAGTTTTCATTAACGCTTTCTACTGTTTAGCTGTTCTCTTATCATACGCCTTCTCTGGAAGATAAATTAATCTTTTTCTAGGAAATATGAGAATTCCAACGGCATATGAAGACAGTCTACCAGTTATAGAACATTGGGCGGCGAAATGAGCCAAGACAGGCTAATTATTACGTCTGTAGGATTGTAGTTCGAGGAAATGTATAAATATAACTCTTACAGCGTTGCGTTATTTTGTCCACACAATCGTATACGCAGTATGGATTTGTGCATACTTCAGTCTGAAAATAAATTAATGTTTTAGTACTACATAATTTCCTCACAGCGGATGTTATATTATTTTATATCAAAGTCCTCATTATGAACTAAATTTTACGCTCAGCCCCTGGGTTGCGGAAAAATTTACTAAGATCCAAAGTGAATTAGAAGAGGAGAAAAGAAGCTAAATCATATTTCATAATTAACTGCAAGAATTTCTTTTCCAAACAAAGTTATTTATTTATTTACTTAATTGTTTATGTATTATTTATTTATTTATTTTTTACTTAAACGTGAGGTAGAACCTCTTCTAACAAACCTTCATTTATCAGAAATATTGTTTACCAAAAAATATATAAATTTTACAGTCATGGATCAAATTACATCTGAGAAAAGTGGGTCCAAAAGAGTACCAAAAAAACCGAATGCACAGAAAAAAACATTTTTCATAAATAATGTCTGTAAAAATAATTATTTCGCACAACATGCATTAAATGGTTTTTAAATCGCTTTATACTGTGGCAAATTTTCATTTAATTGTCTTTAGTGATATTAAAAATATAAAGGTTTAAAATATTTTCTAATTTCTAAGCACTCGAAGTAACCCTAACTACCCAGTGTCCAAAAATGACTTGTAAGAACTCAATAGGCAAATGCAGCCATAGCGAAGATTAAATTTTACCTGTTTTATTTCGAACAATAAAAAACATTCATACAACGCAATTGGAATATGCAGTAAAGCAATAATTATGTTGCTGTTTTTATGGTACCATGGATGAGAAAAATTTTGGTCGCAATATTATATATATATATAATATTGCCTTCATACATACGTAGTGTTTTGCCAAGGGCAGATCTTTCACTGCAAACTCAGCATTTTTCAATCTTTCCTATTTTCTGTTTTCCTCTTAGTCTCCGCAGATGATCCAAATGTCTTAATGTAGTCTATCATCTGGTATCTTCTTCTACTTCGAACTCTTCTCCCGTTCACCATTCTTTTCAGTGCATCCTTTAGTAGGCAGTTTCTTCTCAGCCAATGACCCAACCAATTCCTTGTCCTCTTTCTGATCAGATTCAGCATCATTCTCTCTTCATCCACTCTTTCCAACACAGCTTCATTTTTATTCTGTCTGTCCATTTCACACGCTCCATTCTTATCCATATTCACATTTCAAATGTTTTTATTCGCTTCTCGTCACTTCGTCGTAATGTCCATGTTTCTGCTCCATACAATGCCACATTCCACACAAAATAAGTACATATGCTGAAAAATAAACAGGGGATTAATTAGGGCTATAAGCATTATTAAATTCCTAAGATCCAAAACTCCTTAATTTAACAAGAATTGAGAAGTAATAACTAATGATTCTTACACAATTTCGAATTGAAGATCTTGTCGGAAAAAGTAGGCTATGTAACATTAGATTCTTGAAATATATTACGTAGGTGAAGAAATGTAATTTTAAATAATTTATTTATAATAATACATTTTTGCGTTCAGTGGCTGAATACACTTGTGTCCTTGTTTAGTCAAATGGTTGTGATTGTAGATATAAGCCTAATGAAATATGCCCCTGAAACATGAATTACAGTTTTACTGGTTACATCCTTATTTTGTGTAGATCTTCAATGATGTTTCTTTTAGCAGAAAAAGCAGTCACCCTTCAAAGTGCCTCAAATTCCCCGTTTTACAGGATTTTCAAATCGTCTGAGAACGCTGATTACAGCACACGGAAAACTTGACAGTGTCTGATTATGTGAATACGCCTCTACATTCATATCAACAAAGAACAGTGGGCTGCAAATGTGGCAACACTGAGGAAGATTGCGAGGGCGCTGTAGTCTGTAGCACGAACAGCGCTCGTCTCGGGTCAGTCACACGACATTGCGCGAAGTCAATGGCACTGACTGCGGCCATCATCGTACAAGACTCATTTTGACGTTAGGCTTAGTGTAAAAGCACGTCCGAAGTAAGAATCTTTTATATTCAAAAATGCTTTAATTAATTATTTCATTCGTCCCAAAACTTTCTGGGCTGGAAATATAAAATATATTGTATTGTACACTGATATTGCATACCCTACATGTTACACAGTAATTTAGCTACTCTTTGTACATATGCTCAAATAAAATGTTACGTAATACATTTCAGCATCATGCTTATGTCTCTTTTTTTCATTTCTATCACGCCTTAATTGAGTATATTTCTTTTCTTTATCCTCATCCTTGTTTTTTTTCTTCTTATCCATGTTCCTGTCCTTCAAGTGCCGTAACGACAGCAGTTGAGCTAAGATTGGCTAGTGTTCACTCAAAATTAATCCGTGTTTACCCAAAATTAATTTAGTGCTCATGCTTTACCCTCAAGCACCATTTCACACATTTTTCTAATGTAGTTGTTTAACGACGCTGTATCAACTAGCCTACTAGATTATTTATCGTCGATGAAATTAATGCTAGCGAAATGAATTTGGCGAGATGATGTCGACGATTAGCCGTGTTATTACCTAACATTTGTGTTACAGTTGGGGAAAACTTGAAAAAATACCAACCAGGTAATCAACCGAAGCGGGAAGCGAATCTACGCCTAAGCGCAGCTGCGGATTAGCAGGCAAACGCGCTACCAACTGAGCCACGCGAGTGGCACCATAGTAGGCCTAATACGTACTTCAAGCTCAATTTATTAATTAATTTCATTGTCATATTATTTAGTTCACAATATTATGCATTGGTTATAACGTGGCCATTAAAAATAAGAAACATTAGGATAAATTAGTTGCTACAGAAATGGATTTTTGGGGGCGATTAATCAAGAAATCCGGAAAAGATAAAAAAAACAGTCATATGAGAAATCATGGAAATGAAATGTTATGGTTTATTTATCGACTTTCGCAATTGCAGAGGTTATATCAGCGTCGCCGGATGTGCCGGAATTTTGTCCTGCAGGAGTTCTTTCACATGCCAGTAAATCTACTGACATGAGCTTGTCGCATTTAAGCACACTTAAATGCCATCGACCTGGCCCGGGATCGAACCCGCAAACTTGGGCATAGAAGGCCAGCGCTACAATCATGGATGTAAAAGTAAATAACCTGCAATAAATTTAACTGAAAACATTAAAGTGTTGTGAACATGTAAGAAGAATGTCCGACAAAAGACTGCCAAGAATAATTATGAAGTGGGAGGTAGACAGCAAAAGAAGAAAAGGCAGAGTATCGTAGATATACAGTAGATGGATGACGTGATGTGTAACATACAAAAAAACCTGGAACAAGGGAAGAAGATGCTACAGGCAGACAACTCCGAAGAAGCAAAATAATAAATTCTTAGTAGAAAATTTTTTTCATTAATTTTATTTGTAATATTTTATATGTTTAAATCTTGTATTTATATTTTTCGGCCAAGGAAACCCTAGCATGAAGGAAGTTCGTTAATAATAATAATAATAATAATAATAATAATAATAATAATAATGGAGACAGACATCCCAATATTTTCGAGTGGATACAAGAAGGAAGAAAGACGAAGGGAAGACCAACTACCAGGCGAGATGGGATAACAACAGTGATGACAGTAAGGAATTTGAAAGATGATCTATGGCGCAAGAAAGAAGAATGGAGAAGGGCAATCGGAAGTGGTTAAAGACAACAAATTTTATCAATTTCTCTATGCTGTCATCTAGGAAGTCATGTTATAACTCTGATGGAATTGCATGAAGTAATAGCGTGCAGAAGTACATCCATCTAGCGTTCGTTACCAAAAAGTTCATTTTCGACAATGGAGATCCTGATGTTTGTTCTCTTTTATATGCTGCCATTTCATAACATACGAATGGCCAACCTGACATATACGTGATCAGAAATTCCATCCATGTTGACTTTGATATAAGCCTAAACGTTTGATTGCATTTCCTCTTAAACTTTCCACCATGTTGTAATAAAACAAATGAACTCATTATAAAAAAAACTATAGTTTATTAATTTTCAGCATCATAAAACTATCAATATAGTTCGATTGTTGTTGTTTCGTCAACTGTCCGAAGACAAGTCTGAACCTCACAAGTGATACCAACAAGGTACCACTTATAAGGCAACTAGGCCAGGAGATAATGGGGTAGGATTTTTTCAAATAGTTCTATCACCTCTCAATGTTAGCTTTTACAGTGTAAATATTACATAATGTAACCTACCTGATGCCCGACTTGTTATTTTATTGTTATCTCGAGTATTAAACTAATCTGTCTATGGTGATGGTGAAATATTGGCTGCCTATGCAATCTCTTCAGGTCCATTGTTCACTCACAAACAAGTTGCATGTGGTAACGGTTGATTGTAATTGAGTAAGAAGATGCGTCGGGATAAAAAAACATAAATATCTTTTAGCATGTTTTTATGTTAAGAATTTCACTGTAATTTTATACTGTGGTCCTTTTTTTGTACGGGGTAGGAACCCAAAGACTTGCACTGCAGCCTGAGGCTTATTGTGCTCAACACTCCTATTCTGTGAATGACTGGGTAGTCGAATGGCCGCACTCTTTTACAAGTACAGCACGACGCACCGTGAATTTAACCCGGACTATGGTATGGATGATGATATGTGAATTAATTATAGCGAAATGAGTCCGAGGTCCAACGCCAAAAGGTTACTCAGCAATTCTGATTCAATTGGTTGAGGGAAAACCACGGAAAAAACCCCAACCAGGTAACTGCTCCCAACCAGGATTTGAATCCGAGCCCGCTCGTTTCAAGGTCATACGCGCTAGCCGATACTCCACAGCGGTGGACTTCTTGTGTTCCTTTTGTTTATTCATTATTTCAAGAATTTTAAGTAGAAAAGGAGCCTATTACCACACTGATGACATTGAATTTCTATCACGAAACTTTCCAAAAAAAAGTTCCAGTCCAAAACGCTACAAAAATGCTAAATTCTAATATTAAAAGTGATATAAAATGCTAAATTTCATTTTTAAAGTGTTAACTTTTAATTTTAAGTTGCTAAAATCTACCATCTCTAGTGATACCGTCTAAATATTATACATAGCTCAAATCGCTAACAAGCTTTAACATTCTGAAGAATACCTTGTAACACTGAATGAAATTGATAGCATCAAGATCTCGTCTCCCAAGTTGCACAGTTGTCACCACTGCTCAAATATACTGTATGTGCTGTGAATTCTCAACTGTCTGCGCGTGCATGCAAGTTTCCTATTGTAACTCTGCTGTAAATCTGCATTATATTACTTTAATGGCTTTAATAATGGTTTATTACATATGTTACAGCCTTTGCTTAAAGAAACAGAAAACGTTCAACTCTTCTAATATGACCTCTCCACGGAAGTTGTAACACAATTTCCTGTGTCCTTGAAGAGAGCAGGATAATACAGCGGTCTAGAGTACTAAAGCGAGAGCAAATCCATGGTTGAAAGGAGTTTGTGAAACATTTCTCCATAGCTTTATTAGACTTATTATTAATAATAATGTGAATAAATAAATAAATAAATAGATAAATAAATAAATAAGTAAATAAATAAATAAATAAATGTAGGAATGGATAATTATATAAAAGCAAATAAACATATATATGCATATATAAATAAACAAACAGGAATAAACAAATAAATAAGTAAGCCAGTAAGCAATTAAGCCAACAAACAAACATTCATTCATTCATTCATTCATTCATTCATTCATTCATTCATAGTATTCTGTCCAAGAGCAGGTCTTTCACTGCAAACTCAGCTTCCTCCAATCGTTCCTGTTTTCTACCTTCCTCTTTGTCTCCGCATATGAACCATTTATCTTAATGTCGTCTATCATCTGATATATTCTTTTGCCCCGAACTCTTCTCCCGCTTACCATTCCTTCCAATGCATCCTTCAGTAGGCAGTTTCTTCTTAGCCAGTGACCCAAACAAATTGTTTTTCTTCTTCCTGAACAGTTTCAGCATCATTCTTTCTTCACTCTCTCTTTCCAACACAGCTTCATTTCTTTTGCTGTCTGTCCACTTCACACATTCCATTCTTCCCCATTGCCACGCTTCTCTTCACTTCGTCAAATAAATGAATGAATGAATGAATAAATAAATAAATAAATAAATAAATAAATAAATAAATAAATAAATAAATAAATAAATCTATCCGTCAATAAATAAAACAGTTCAATACATAACAAAATCTAAACAGTCCATCCATCAATCATTCGGTCGATTAATCGATTGGATCAATCAATCAATCAATCAATCGATAAATTGATAAATAAATAAATCAATCAATCAATCGTTCATAAGATCATAAGTAACTGCGGCACCTCTTTCCCCACTCGCTGTGCGACTCTGCCTTGTTGCTGTTTTGTAGTCTTTCGTTCACCCCTAGTGTGGTAGCTATAGTTTACGTCCATTTTCGGCTCTCTCCCTGTCAAAATTCTCTAATGTTCCTTCAAACGAAACGGCAAAAATAGGAGTGAGACAAGTGGCCAACAGGCTTGGAGCTCACATAAACGCTTCTTCTCAGCCCTAGTTTTCCTTGCAAGATTTCGCGTACCTTTTAAATATTTCTCTTCTTATTAATTAATTAATTCCATTCATTCATTCATTCATTCATTCATTCATTCATTCATTCATTCATTCATTCATTCATTCATTCATTCACACTTTTCTGCCTTTGCGCTGTACTCATTGTTTTATGCCCAGATGGAATCTCGAAGACTTCATTCACGACGAATATGGAGTGTCAATTTAAATGTGGTTTCTTTGGAAGTAAGGGTAAAAGTCCACTCAGTGCATATAGCAATAAATGGAATGTCAATTCGATTTTTTTGTAACAGCATCTGACTAAACTTCTTATTAGTCGTTGTTTCACGAGTAGCAGTTTATAGTATTCATTGACTTACTTTAATTTCAGTGTTGCTTGTAGAAAAATACAGTGAAATGTTTTCTAAGATATTCTCGTGAGCTGAAAAAAATACTTTTAATAAAATTAATTCATTAATTATTTAAAATGTGACTAATAATAATAATAATAATAATAATAATAATAATAATATTTTCTTTTACCTGACAGAGTTAAGACTTTGAGACATTTCCTTCCACTCAACCAGGTCTACAATAAAATTAATACAAATGCATAAGCGGTGATAATAATAATAATAATAATAATAATAATAATAATAATAATAATGATAATAATGATCATAGTAACAATAATAATGATGATAGTAATAATAATAATGATAATAGTGATAATAATAATAACAATTATATTAATAATGATAATATTAACAACAATAATAATAATGATAATAGTGATAATAATAATGATAATAATAATAATAATAATAATAATAAGAAGAAGAAGAAGAAGAAGACGACGAAGAAGAAGAAGAAGAAGCTATTACTGAAATTTATCTAAGTTACTAGTTAATCTGAATGAATACATTATAAATGCAATGATAATTACTTAGAACTGTCATTTATAATGTTAAATTATTTAGATATTTAAATACAACCACTGTTTAACATATTAAGAGAAATCAACTCAGTAAACTAGTCTGAAAACAACAAGCCCTACTAAAATTATTAAATATTGCCTATCAGTTTCAATATTTACGCGCGAATATAATTTAATATGTCTCTTAAATTAGGTAATTATGTATTTCAATTTTGAAAGACGATAGAGTTCGACAGGTTCTAATATTGGCAGCAAGAATATTCTAGATTCGAGAGGTGTAGATTGTAAAAGATGGAGAATAACGGCATGTTCTGTCGTTACGTATGAGAAGGATAGATTATACCTGCTTAGCTCTAACCACTAAGATTTTTTGAAAAATTACTACTGTTTTTTTGTCACTTGCTTCAACACGCATTCTTCGTGTTCTGTCCAGTTCAGCGTTAATCTCACTCTACAGCCGTAATCTTCATGCGAACCCAATGGTGCAGAATATGGACTTCCCACTCCGAAGTCCAGCTTCCCATCCCGATGAGCCTCGGTTAGAATTTGTGGCTCTCTGAGACAGTGTTTGGGGACCTCGTTTTCCTGGCTACAATTTCATAATGTCTCCATTATTCATAGTGATGTCAGAGTAACGCCGCGCCGCCGGTACGTTAGGAGGAAACAGAAAAGAAATAATAAAGAGCACAAAAGAGCATTCCACATTTCGCTGTAAAAATTTATGGTTGTTCACATCCATATACTGCATATAAATATAAAAGAAGGAATATAGAATTTCTTCACGTTTATTTCAGTTTCTGGAACACGTCAAGTGTAACAAACGTGAATACTGAATAAAACATACATAGCCTATGTTTCGATTCCATTGTCTTAGCCTATACTAATATTTGATCATACATCGGACATGTTTAAATACGGTACCTGTTTTGTTTGATAGCCTTTTCTTTTTCTTGGAATTGTGATAGCTCAATAAATTGACGAGTTAAGACCTGGAAGGAAACGGGTTAGCCTATTTCTCTTTCCCTTTGGTGTTATGTATAGTTTGTGCCATGTTTAAAAAGCCTTCGTTTGTAATCTACAACTGTATATAAGATGATATGGTTAAGATAACGAAACGATCACAATCTTATTTCATATTTAAGGAGTGCAAGAAAGGCATATCATTGATTGTGCTAATGCTGGGTAACTTTCGGTGTTGGACCCCGGACTCATTTCACTGGCATTATCACCTTCATATCATTCAGACGCTAAATAACCTCAGATGTTGATACAGCGTCGTAAAATAACCTAATAAAAATTGATTGTGATTATATTATGTCTTTAAGTACAGTAATACGAATTTGCCACTTCTTAGGAATGACTGTCACGTCAATCTTGTATATGCTTTGCAAAGGGTAAGATCATTTAAAAGTAAAGGTAGGAATTGATACCACAACATAAGGATATTAGGTTAATTGTGCTTAGACTGACGTTATGTCATGAATGACGTGAATGACATTTGTTATATCATGGAATCGACAGAGAGGTGTAGACGGCTGTCAAACGCTGGTTCCGTTCCCAGGCGGCTGACTTCTACGACACAAGAATGCAAAAATTGAACCCATGGCATGACAAATGTCTCAATTTCAAAGAGGGATATGTTGACAATTGCTGTACCTGTTTCAATAAATCTTTCCATGCAATTGTGCTTTTTTTTCTGTAAACGACTCCAGGGAAAATAACTTTCTGGACGTCCTCGTATTTGCAGTCGAGTGGCCAAAATTTGTATAGGCACTTCTTTTGACATTATTAACATGGCGGAAGAAAAAAAATAACTTTTTTATCTGCCCCCATCAGAATGTTTGCTTGTTAGATTAATTTCTTGCCACAACACACTCCAACTAAAATTTTACTCCAAAACCGACATTAACTATGACTATGAGACAATATCTATACAGAGTGTTTCAAAAATACGGGGCATAATTTCAGGTATGTATTTCCCACATGTAGACAATCAAAATAGTTCATTACAACATGTGTCCGGAAATGCTTTATTTCCGAGTTATGGCCTTCACAACATTGAAATTCACCGGAACGTTTTTCTTTCCGCAGGTCGTTGCCGTCATAGGAGACATTAAGAGGGTACTCTGACAGTTCATTCCGAGGCGAAGGTTACATTCAGTGTTGTGTAGGCGTTAGACTGTGCGACATGTATTCAAATCAAGAGCTGGCAAGAGATACACTTCATGTACGGTAAGGCGGACGGCAATGCTGCGCTGGCTAGTCGTTTGTACCAGGAGAGGTACCCACAGCGACAATGTCCAGATCGGAAGACATTTGTACGTCTCCATTACCGTCTGTGCGAGTATGGAAAATTTAACTCTCCTGGTTTGGGAAGGGCACGGCCAAGATCTACAACTCCAGAAGTACAGGAGGAGATTCTGGAGGCTGTGAACATGACTCCTTCTATCAGCACACGAAGAGTAGCGTTGCAAGTCAGAGTTCCTCATACGACTGTCTGGAGGCTGTTGAAAGAGTATCAATTGTATCCGTATCATTTGCAACGTGTACAGGCCCTGTCACCAGCAGATTACCCTGCACGAGTTAGGTTCTGTCAGTGGCTCTTGCAGCAGTGTGGTGTAAATCCGAACTTTCCTGCCTTACTATTATTTACAGATGAAGCACAGTTCACACGAGATGGCATAACAAATTTCCAAAATCGCATGTATGAGCGTATGAAAACCCACGTGCAACTGCTCCATCTCATCACCAGGTGCGGTTCTCCATCAACATGTGGGCCGGTAAGTATCATTGGTGATCGATTAGTTGGACCTCATGTACTTGTAAACAGACTTACGGGGCAGGCGTACACAAACTTCCTGGAAAACACCATACCTCATGTTTTAGAAGACACTCCACTGATCAATTGTCAACACATTCACTTCTTGCATGATGGCGCTCCTGCACACTTCAGTCGTACGGCTCGCCGGTACTTGGATCGAAGGTTTCCTGATCGATGGTTAGGTAGATGCTTGCCCTCCACGCTCACCTGATCTGAACCCTCTCGATTTCTACTTGTGGGGCCATTTAAAATCATTGGTTTATTCGTCTCCGGTGCCTGATTTGGAATCCCTTCGGAATCGAATTGTGGCATGTTCTGAGGACCTACGCAATACTCCTGGAGTTTGGGATCGTGTTCGCAGGTCAATGAGACATCGATGTGAGGTCTGTATTCAAGCAGGAGGTGGACATTTTGAACATCTTCTGTAATGACAACGACCTGCGGAAAGAAAAACGTTCCGGTGAATTTCAATGTTGTGAAGGCCATAACTCGGAAATGAAGCATTTCCGGACACATGTTGTAATGAACTATTTTGATTTTCTACATGTGGGAAATACATACCTGAAATTATGCCCCGTATTTTTGAAACACCCTGTATATATTCATAACCAACATAACCAATATTACTTTCATGACTATCGTATGAAAATATTCCCGATAGATGATAGAAGAGAAATGGAATGAAAAATAATTAAAACATATACGATTGCGCGTCCTTGAAGAGAATTTGAGACAGTAAGCAGTCATTTTAGATGTTGACTGTAATCTTTTTTGACCAGCCATCGTCAACTGGCCTGCATACTAGTTCGGAGCGCCGAGACGCTGGCTGTGGAGGTAGTATACCTTATTTTATTTCAAGGAGTGCAGTTCGGTGTTCAAATAAGCCACCGAACTGCACTCCTTGAAATAAAATGAGGTATACTGTGCAGTGTGCAGTGTGTCGAGCCAAGCCATCACAGAAGCCAACTTTCTGACCATAATTTACAATGTCTTCTACACGAGCATTGACACCTAACATTGACCAGTTGGTGAGGGAAAAACGAATTCAAAAATCTAGGA